>NC_080730.1:17143734-17818734 GCF_019097595.1 Hemibagrus wyckioides
ACTCTCTCGCTTGCTCTCTCGCTCTCTGGTGTATAAATATCTTCATCTTTTGATCTGGTGTATAAATGTGTACAGTTCATTAGCATATGTCAGATGCAGTGCGGCTCAGTAATCTGTTGAGGGTGAGGATGAGGAAGAGGATGGCAGGAAAGAAAAGAGGGAGGAAGTGAAGAAACGTGGTCGAGATTAACACTGACCCTTTGAATCTTCCCTTTCGCTACACTGTGTATTAAACCACGGCAGAAAAAAAAGATCTTGCGTCGAAACTCTCTGATTATCTCTGTAAGAGCTCAA
Source organism: Hemibagrus wyckioides (assembly GCF_019097595.1). NCBI lineage: Eukaryota > Metazoa > Chordata > Actinopteri > Siluriformes > Bagridae > Hemibagrus > Hemibagrus wyckioides. Next base: position 17,144,029 of record NC_080730.1, read on the forward strand.
CACACACACACACACACACACACACACCTGAGCATGTCCACTTTGCTTGTCGTGTCCTAATCTGTCTCTAGTTCAATCTCACTGATCGTTTCTCATCACTCAAGAGATGAGAGGAAGAGTGTGCATTGTTCTTCTGCATGTGTGTGTGTGTGTGTGTGTTAAGCCTCGGGGGCGATTATTCTGTCAGGAGTGTGTCTTTGCTGCAGTCCCTCCTGCCAAAAGCCAACTCTAAATCCATGCTGATTGGGCCACGGAGGAGATATTACCCTTCTCACATACTCCAGAATCTTAACATGGTGTAGTTGAGGATCTTCACATACACACACACACACATAAGCCTGTGAGCATGGTGAGAATAAGACTCAGCGCTCAGTCATGCCTGTTCACACTGATCACTGTGATTTTAAAAATACTGTCCAACACTCTGTGTGTGTGTGTGTGTGTGTGTGTGTGTTACCATTCAGACTTACACTAAGCATTTTACTCTCTTAAATTCTTTTGACATACTGTAGCAATCCAGCTCAAACTGATCTCCCGAGTAGTGTTGCACAGGGCAGCAGGATTGACTGATAATCACAGAAATGAGAATTAATCTTCAACACACACAAATAATCGGGAACTGGAAACCAGCTCCGGTTCCACCGCAGATCCTAGAACATGTCAAGACAGAGATGGTGGATATCTGTGTGTCCAAGAGATCACAAGCCTAAAGTATTTATCAGAAACGAGCTCACAGACGCACATGATTGGTGAGTCTCCATATGATTGACAGGCGGCCATGTTTTATTTATTTATTTTCATCTCTCACCCGCAGATAGTTGTGACTTTGTCTGAATTCCACCTGGTGATCTCCTGGTGATAGAGCGAGCATTTTTTTTGTTGATGTTGAAAAAAATAAGAGAAATACATGCTACATAATTGTGTAAACAGTAATTATTTAAAAAATATACAAATATTTTGCGTATAAAATGCAATATATGCAATAATGTGTATAAAAAAGCAAATCCTTTGGACTAGTTTGGACAAGTGCCTTAATGTTTTAAAAAGTTAAAATTCTTAAAAAATTTTTTTTGAATGCAGCAAATAAATAACACTGACCTGAAAGAAAGGAATAGCGTCAGTTTGATTTACATAATTGAAAATTTTAAATCATGTATATTTTAATTAATTTAAATGAAGTATACTTAAACTTACTTTTATTTTTATTATTATTATTTTTATTAATAATAATAATAATAATAATAATAATATGTTAATGTTTTTTGTTAATATAACCAATGGTATATTAAATAATTTTTTTTATTTAAATAATGCATTAAATATTCATTATTCCCAATCAATCAGTCCTTACATACAGTCTGGTGTGTGTGTGTGTGTGTGTGTGTGTGTGTGAGAGAGAGAGAGAGGGACAGACAGACAGACAGACAGACAGACAGACAGATAGATAGATAGATAGATAGATAGATAGATAGATAGATAGATAGATAGATAGATAGATAGAGGGGGCAGAGAGAAAGACAGAGAGAGAGAGAGAGAGAGAGAGAGAGAGAGAGAGAGAGAGAGAGAGAGAGAAAGTGAGAGACAGAGAGAACGCGAGAAAGGGAGTGAGAGAGAGCGAGAGGGAGAGAAAGACCCACAAACCCACACAAACCAAAACTATGTCTGGGGACATAAGAAGTGGTACTTTAAAGCCATTAAATTAAGGGTTATTTTTTTTTATTTTTATAACTGTTTAAAATTTGAATTTTAAAAATAATAATAATAATAATAATAATAATAATAATAATAATAATAATAATAATAATAATTTAAAAAACTTAAAATTAAGTAAAGGAAAAAGGATAAAAGCAAACTACTCTTATTATATAAGGTCTCTTGCAGCATTCAGGCACTGACAAATGGTAATACATGTCAAAACATGTATTATAAAATATATTTATTTAATCTGCTTCTACTCGAAAATGTTGCTTAAGATTACAAAATCTAGTACTTTTTTTTTTTGAATGAATGAATGCATCGTAATTCAGAATGATGTCATATCCATACAATTAGGATGGGATTTCCTATAGCAGAAAAGAAAAGAAAAGAAAAGAAAAGAAAAGAAGAAAAGAAAAGAAAAGAAACAGATAGTGTTTTAACTAATCAGGAACGAGACAGTGGTCTATCACATCATTTTTAAAAACTGTTTTTGGGTTTCCATGGAGACGCAGCTCTCTACAGATGTATTCATGGTCATTTTACTTTGGTATTTATCATGAAAAATCTGTGATTTTAATCCAAATGAATACGAAAATGAGACTGCATTGCTGGACGGAGAGATAAACTCCCAGTTTACGTTACAGATTTTCTGATAAAAGTCATTTTCATGGAAGTAAAAGAAAAACAACAAAATAAGAGTCACATATTCCACAATGAGGAGTCAGTTCCTGTCATCTAGGTGACATCCATGGTGTTCTCTCTTACATTATAGCAAATAACTGTTATTCCCTCACTGTCTCTTGAAGTCACCCCTTATGACCAGTACAGGTGTGTTCCAATCTACTGGTGGAACGGAACTTATGGGACATTTTCAATCTTGGCTTTTAGTGTAAGACATGCGTTTTTCCCAAGAGTTGGATAACTTTACACAGAATTTTAGTGGTTGAAGACAAAATATTAGATTCACTTTGGGCTTCACAGAGAGCAGAAATGGGTTTGATATCAACATTTACTTCGAAGTTGGAAACATTTGCGTGGAAAAAAACTTTTTTTTATATGAATATGAATATATTGACCCTAGTAGGTCAGGGAAAAACAGAAATTCGTATGAAAAGCTACAAACAATTAAAGCCCTGAGTGTCTACTTTCATGTGTGATATTAATCCCTACTCTGGTGAGTGACAGGATAAAGAAATTCAATGCTAAACATGGTCAAAAAGAAGATGCAAATTCCATTTTTTGGGGGGTTCAACAAGACAGCTTGTTATTCTAAAGATTTATAACATGTCAGAAAAAATGGCAACAAAGCCCTGACACTGGAGACTCCTTTCAAACATTTCCATCAAATCAGTTAGTCAACATTCCAGCTAGAAATGAAGTAATTCCTAATAATCTGACTGATCGTTATCGACAATACAATGCGGTAAAAGTCATTAAAAATGTCCCGTACCTTAATCTTAATCACTCATACGACTCATTCCCAGGCATTATATATAACGTTAACCAATCATGGACGTCTGTTAGGTCAATTATACGGAACAGTGTGATTAGCGCTCCGCTCCGAGTGTGTTCAGCTCCCCTGTGACACTGTGCAAGTGGCAGAAAAAAAATCTGTTTCCTATTCTGTTGTGAAACGCCGGGATCTAGATAACGGAATGGGAATTGGCAACCACTAAATTGAGAGAAAATTGAGTTAAAGAGAAAAAATCATTGTCCTCAAGTCGATTCGTCGGCTTTTTAAAGCAAGTTAAATAAGAAATGGGCAAGGAAATCTTTCAAATTCCAAAGAAATCAAGTGATCTTTAATTATGAATGCACCGGATTGTAGCACTGTTCTGTTCAGTTCAGAATCCGGATCTCTAGGCCATGTATTCTGGTGGTTCCCCTAATCATGAAGTGTGACCCTGATGCTACTCATAACAGCAGGGAAGTTGTACAAATAGTGACAAAGCTTTGACTTTATGTGTACGCAGCTAGTGGCTCTCTCAGTTTATCAGTGTGTGTCAATCAGGAAACAGAGCTCTGTGTCATAGCTCGGCTTTTTACTGATGTACATCTCCAGCCTTAATTTATCTGGGTTAGCAGAGGAACTCTGATTGCGCAGATGCCTCCCAAAGTTAGTGCGAGTTCATAAATTTTTATAGATTGAAACAGATAGCAGCACTACCTCAGTTCCTTATATGGCTTTTTCACACCGTGGGGACGCAGATGAGCCACATCAGGCCTGAACGGCTACGGGTTCCGTTTCAAAGAAGCTTTGCCGTGGTTTCTTTGCCTGGAAATAACCTTGGATGGACCATAAGCGAACTCATAAGTGAAATAAAAAAAAAACTCATGAGTGAAACATTAGTGGAGGACCTTTTTTGAACACCACACCCTAAATCAGGGTGCACGCATTTGCATAAAACAAAACATAAATGGAAACATTCCAAAATAGTCTGAAGTGGAAAAGGTGACTCACTGTATAAGAGATGCTGTGATAACATGTGACAGAAAAACATTTTTTTTTAGACGAAATAAAATTGAAAGTCTTTTCACGGAGAGTGGGTTTAGTTGGTGAACTTTTGTTTAAGTCTTAGCAAAAAGTCGTGTGCAATTTTACAGTAAGTAACTAGAGGAATAAGACCGAGTAATAATAAGAGGTAAATATGTGGTAAATATTTAGTATTAAATGGAGTGAATAACTTGTAAGTGGTAATTAATTATTATTTAATGGAGGAAATTGTAGTAAATAGCGTGTAGGTGGTAATTATTTAATATTTAAATGAGAGAACTTGCAGTGAATAACTCATAAGTGGTAATTAATTAGTATTTAATTAAGCAATTTGTGATAAATAACTCGTATGTGGTAAGTAGTTAGTATTTAATAGGTAAAAATTGTAGTAAATTGGTGATTAATTAGTATTTATTGGAGGAATTTGTAGTAAATAACTTGTATGTGGTAATTGTTTAGGAGGACTTTTTAGTATATAACTCATAAGTGGTAATTAATTAGTATTAAGGAGCAATTTGTAATGAATAACTCGTATGTGGTAGTATATAAAGTAATTTTTAGTAAATAAGTGGTAATTATTTAGTATTTGAAGGAGACATTTGTAATAAATAACTCTCATGTGGTGAGTATTTAAAGAAGGAATTTTCAGTAAATAACTGCTATGTGGTAATTAGTTAGTATTGAATAGGGAAATTGGTTAGTATTTAATTAGTTACTTACTACATTCTTGCCTACAGTGTAAAACATGAGACCACCGTTAAGTCACGTGACCTTATTTATTCTCTTTATCTCCATTTGTTATGACAGGTTTAAGATATTGATCTCAAGTTTATCAATTTTTAAAAAATGTCACAAAGTGTGTGTGTGTGTGTGTGGAAAGTGTAAAGGTGCAGCACAAATCATTAAAATATGAAACTTCCTTTGTTAAAGATAATATAAAGGATATAAAGGAAGTTTACTATCAGTAGAGCTGAAAACTTTCACAAGGAATTTTACACTATGATGATTTCCGCACTTTACTTTTCGAAGTTGCCAGTTTAATAGGTACGCATGTAAATCATAGGTTACTTCAGAGTAATTGTCGATAAGGACATGTAACAGAGTCAAAGCTGACTTTTACACAAAAGTCTTTAGGATGCACGGTAGGACTTTCTGGTTTTTTAGTGATATGACACTTTGTGGTTTTTTTTGTTAACATTAAGAGAAAAAAAGCAAAGGGTGGTGATGGGGAAAAAAAAACGGTTAATAGCACTTTCAACATATGTGATAACAGAAACTTCAACAAATTTAAACGCAACTATAAACAGATCATATGTATGATGTGCACAGCGCAAACCATCTTAGATGAGGTGTGTGTGTGTGTGTGTGTGTGTGTGTGGAGAAATGCAGTAAGGTGATGGAGCTTCCTCTGTGTTGCAACTTTAGTTGATAACACACTTTTGCTGATCCTCAGCAAACAAACCAAAAAAGTGATCAAGGTATTGATTTGTACAGCACTTAAACTGCGGAAAGACAACGGTGCCGTGTGTGTGTGTGTGTGTATGTGTGCGAGTGTACGTATGCTAGTTTCTTCTTAAATGACAGTCCAATTGAACGCAGAATTGATTAGGCTTGTCTTTTTTTTTTTTTGTCTTGTAGCTCTGCAACAACTCGACCAGTTGACTGTGTGAAGAGAAAGACGTTAGCTAGAGAGGTATTAAACAATTTTTCTGCCTCATTCATTATCATGATCTGTGAAAAGATCTGTAAATGAATTTCTATTACAAATTCTTAAACTTTTAGTTTGAGGTGTGACAGAAAACTTTCCGTTTTTTTTTTTTTTTACAGCGATATCCAACAGGTTTTCAAAGAATGAGAGGCAATTCATTGGGAGAGAGAGAGAAAGAGAGAGAGAGAGAGAGACAGACAGACAGACAGACAGAGAGAGAGAGAGAGAGAGAGAGAGATGGAGACAGAGAGAGAAAGAGAGAGAGTGAGAGAGAAAGAGAAAGTGTGGGGGGAAAGAGAGAGAGTGAGACAGAGAGAGAGACAGAGAAAGAGACACACATACACACAGATACAGAGAGAGAAAAAGTAAGAAAGAAAGAGAAAGAGAGAGACACACAGAGAGAGAGAGAGAGAGAGAGAGAGAGAGAGAGAGAGGATGACTTACCCTCCCTTGACCCATATCGTCGAACTCCCTGTTTTAAGACACTCGACATCTTTTCCTGTTTTGGTTTGATACTCGTCCTCAACCCCTCCAGTGTATTACCTAGTTCTCCTCCCTGCCATAAAAAGCTCAGAGTTTTACAGCTTGGACATGAAGACTTAAAAGCGAGCTGTCGTAAATCCCCCGCAGTAATAAAGCGCTAGAATTTAATTTCTATCCACTTTGCTTGTTTTCTTTCCCCGTCACAAGTTTATATCCCTCTCTCAGGTGGGCTCGGGGGAGTCCCTGCTTTCCACTTCACATGCGGGGTTTGTGCGAGTATAGATCAGATATACTGTATATTCATTTAAAATGTTGAGCAGGTCTTGTGTGTGTGTACACACACAGGTTATACATACACAGGTATACATCGCTATGTATTGGAACATGTCTCAATCAGCTGGCTAGTTCACTACTCAGGGCACTGATCAGGATGGCGACCATTTTAAGGACAATTTTAACCAACCATTTTAATTAAGCAAAGCATGTTTAGGCAGGAAATTCACTGATACATCCCCAGCCATCTCTCTCTCTCTCTCTCTCTCTCTCTCTCTCACTCTCTCTGTGTGATCTTCATGGCTTATTTACTAACGTCTTATAATGTTGACTTTACTTTTCAATGTTCTATTCTTGGTCAAGAGACGCAGGTTCAGGTGACAACTGATTTATTTATCTTCGGTCAGGCCAAAATGGCGATATACCTGAGCCGAAAGAACAAAATTGCACTGTGATGCCAAAAGAACTGAAAGTATGAATGATTTGAATAGGTTTGAATCTGTGCTCTGTTGCAGAAGGAAAACTCACCTTTGCACCAGAGCTGAATTAATCATCACATACGCTTATCTCAATTTATTGAAATACTTTTGATATGTATTATGTGTGCAAATGAATGATTGTAAAAAGTCTCTCTCTTTTATCAGTCACAAGATTCTTCCGGCGCACTTGAACACTCGCTGCACAAAAAATCCCACAATGCACCACAAAAACCAGGCCACATCAATGCCCACTTACTGGAAATGACAACAATTTCTGAAGAAAAAAAAGGAGGATGAATCTAATCTCAGCCAACTTTGTCTACAAAAACTAAAGAAGCTTGTAGCTCTCAAAGGTTCATTCAAAAGGTCCTGGGTTCGCATCTAGGGTTCGAACAGGCAGGGGCCTTTCTGTGTGGAGTTTGGATGTTCTCCCCATGCGTGGATGGGTTTACTCCAGGTACTCCGGTTTCCTCCCACAACAAAATCATGTACATGTTGATTGGTAATTCTAAATTGCCCATAGGAGTGAGTGTGAGTGTGTGGTTGTCTGTCTATATGTGTGGCCCTGTGATGGACTGTCACATGGACCGTACCCATGCCTTTCACCCAATGTGTGCTGGGATAGGCTCCCTGTGACCCTAATTAGAAATTAAGCGGGTATAGAAAATGGATGGATGGATGTCTTAATCCACTAGCTAGAAATTTTCCAAGGATTATGACACAAGTGTTTTCCATAAAGTACTTTTTTTTTTATAATAGTTTAAGGATGATGTTAGTAAGATATCAGTCCTGAGTGATGTTGAGAAATGATAGTAGTCATGTCAGCAAAAATGGAGGCGTATCAAATGCCCTGATCTCTACCGAGTCTTTACTAAATGCTTGAATGCCTTGGGTATGCGATATAGTAATTCACCACCTAGGGAACTAGAAATCTGATCGAGGAACGCCCTGAAAGTGTAGATATTTAATTAATTTGTATCACTGTTCAGCACTACTGAGTCCGCACTTCTCCACATGAACATTGTGTAAATGTTGATATTTACATGAGGAGACGTTTATGGGAGGAGTCTCCAGTGTCAGCGTGTCGGAGCAGTCAATACGTTTTCAGTCTTCAGCATGAAGGACTTTTTTTTTTTTTTTTTTTTACAGTTTTCAGCTTCTTACTAAAACATCAAGTTTTTGTTTTATTTACTGCACAGGAGCTAAAAAGAGTGCCTGTGTAGGGAACTACTGTAAATAGCACTAATGACAAGCAAAAACAGGAACTAGGTGTTTCAGTAAGGTTGCATCATTCAGTGTGACTATTACTAAATAAAATATATCACATCTTGTTTTTTTAATGAATTAAAAAAAAAGGTGAGAAAATGTTGCGGCATAAGAGCACTTCTTGGAAAACGGTGAACTTGGTCAGTAACCTGACCTTCACACCACACGCTCGTTGACTATTTTCCAGTCACAGAGTGTTCTGGCGTGCTTTTTTCCAGTTATTGCAAGCATATATTTCAAGTGTTCTTCACTGTATGTAAATGCATACACACACCAGACATCACCTATTGAGACACACATACAACAGCACAGAAAATCATTTATATTGTGCATACATTATATACTATATATATAAATGTGCACACATTCAATCACACGTGTGTGTGTGTGTGTGTGTGTGTATATATATATATATATATATATATATATATATATATATATATATATATATATATATATATATATATATATATATATATATATATATATAAGGTATATATTCGTAAACTTGGACACCTGAATCCCACTCATGCATGCACACATACTCACAAACACATACACACACATACACACACACAACAGCAACAACAACAACACCACAGGAAATCAGTTATATTGTGCATACATTATATAATTGGACACCTAAATCCCCCCCCCCCCCACACACACAGAACTTCCTACCTGACAGTTTGGCCAGGCACGTGGCCTCACCGCATTCCTCATCGGACTGATCGTGAATCTCCCAAAGGAATCTGAGAGCGCCCGAGGCCTGAGGCCTACTCCCACTAGAGCTCGTAAAGACATGCCTGGGTGGTCAGGGAGACCCTCTTTCCTCCCTCTCTCTCTCTTTTTCTCTCTCTCTCTCTCTATCTCATTCGTTCTTTCTCCCCTCACCTCACTGCCATCCATCATGGTTGCATGGCAGAGAGGAGTGCTTTGTTTGCCCTAAATCAGGAACCAGTAATGGGCCAACATTAGGCCGGGGTGAGGCCAGCACGGGCCAGAGAGGGTCGACACGCCACACACACACACACACACACACTCTACCAAACTGTATCATACCAGCATAATTGTAATATATGTACAAATACCAGCTTAACTCCATAACTCTGCTTGTGTGTAAGGAATTCGCCATAAATCCCAAATTCTCATTCCTGGTGTAAAGATCCTTAATCATCAGACATTCTTTAGTTCGGAAAAAACATACAGATTGCTGTGGTATAAAAGGAATGAAACACTTTGAGAGAGGAAAGTGACATAGGAAATGAATCAACTATGAGATTGACTCATTTGCATTGTGTTTCAGTCCTGTTGTGTTCTAGCACTGCAAATATCTCAATAACTTCACTTCTACTGTATGAATCCATAACGCTACGTTAGCGCCGTATCTCTCATGCGTGCCTACTGCATGTTACGGCTGGATCTTATTACACACCATACTTTTGAGACTAATAATAATAATCCTTGTTGAAGTATAGGTGTAGCCATATCACTAGGTCTTTATTTCCAGCCCAAATTCCTAAAATACTAATAATCTCAATGCTAGTGGCTCTTTGTATGAAAAAAAAAAAAAAAAGCTCGGCTCAGGTGGCCTGGAGGTGTACTGCCAATGTGTCTGTCTGTGTCTCCACATCTGTTAGACCTGCACCTGTAAGCATAAGGGATATATAAAGGACTAAATACTGTATGGTAGGTGTCTAGGGTCCAGCTCAGTAAACTATCCAGCATAGTCACACATTATATAACACTTTCTTTAAAATAAGCATAAGAGTGTCATAACAGGTGGAAGTTTCCCATCATAAGAAAGTCTTTAGGACAGGGAACGGTCATTTAGAACAGAGAATCTCCTCTCTTGAGCTCACTACCACGTTCTTTGTCTCCTCTCGCTGCTGGAAACGTGACTACACCAGGAGCACAGGCGTCTATGCATCTCCATATCTAAAACGTATCACAAAGATTATCAAAGAAATATTTTCTGGAACACAAAAACCATTACCATCAAATGAAGAGAGCTGACATCTTTTTGTACTGATTGATAAGTTTCAGCAGAAATGTTCATGATGGATTATCTGAACCAGTAATTCCAACAGGTTAAAAAACAAAAAAACAGAATCAGTGAGATTCAGATAAAATTAGAGGCAGACACGTGAGAGCGGCAAAGACGGCGCCAACATGTCAAACACGTGACCCCGCCCTACTCCAAACTCCATCCTACACTTTACATTTGCATATCCCTCAATGCTACGCCCACATCCTGCAGACGGAGCATTATTACAGACAGACAGACAGACAGACACGGGGGCAGACCGCTCATGACCCATACAAGCATGTGGAGACGTGCGATCGCAAAAACACACTGTCTCTGTGTTTCTGGCCTGCAGTAGGAGTGTATATATGGTACCTCAGATTTCTCCCAGGGTGGGACTGTGGGAACCGCGCTGTCACTTCCTGTCCCTGCAGGCCTCAGCCAATCGCCATCAGATAAGCAGCAGCGCTCGGCCAATCACCATGCCTGTGATGAGGTAAGGCAAATTGCGATAAACGCTCTGTTTCCCAAGAAAAGAAGAAAAAAATACCAATTTGATCTCAATTGCGCCTGTTTCCTTGCGTTCCCACCAAAAATAGTTATTTGGGATGGGGTCGAAGGGTGGGGCGTGTGTGGGGGGACAAGGTAGTTTTTGTTTTCGGCATAATTATGGACTCTTTTCATCCGTGCGCCTGTTCCCCAACGACCTGTGACCTGTAGGGTCGGAGCGCAGGATATCCCACTCCTCTCGGCTCTATAATGTGGCCTTCAGTGCGCATGAAGAGAGGCATTGAGGCGGCGGACGGCAGGAGCAGGAGAGGAGGAGAGAGAAAGCCTATCGCTCCATCAGAGTGGCTGACAAGCTCGACACCCCCGGCACAGGCTGCAGAACCAGATCAAAGAGCCGACGACCTCAAAGAAAGCACCGCCGCATGCCTCATGCATCTCGCTCTACACTCAGGAGCTCTCTCTCACACACACACACACACACACACGTATACAGTTAGCCTCTATGTGCATTCAGTATAGTTCATAGCAGGCCTCTCTGCTGTCTACCTGAACTGCGATTGCCCCACATTTAGCATTCTACATTAGACAAAGTGTAGAGTGGATTTAGAGGCTGAAGTAAAGGGAGGATATGAGGATGTGGAAGGAAAACATTCCATGCGCCATGCTGGAAGAAAAAGAACGCTAAAGCTCGAGCTGTTTGCCAAATTGGTTGCATGCGCTTTTTTTAGTTTGTTTTCTTATTCTTTCTGATAGCACTCGTTTTAAAACATATTCATAATTATTAGGTCTTGTGATTTGTGAGTAATTAAAATCCAACAAAGATCAGAATCCAGCCCGGATTTTTCCAACGTTCACACTCACCTGAACTCTAACAATCCAGTTTCTGGTTTCTCTCCACAGAGTGGATTTAACAAAGTTCATTGTTTTGTGAGATTTTTGTGTATAAGTATTACCTCCACCATGTGTATTTGTCTCTATCGTGATGTTGGCCTGATCTTTTGACCTCTACTTGTTTTTTTTGTTTTTTTTTGTCCACGTTTCTGACTTTAGCCTCAGATTTTTAAATCAATATTAAACCCACACTTGCATTCTCTGATCTCGGACCAGAGTCGTAGCTTTTTCTTGATTTTAATAGAGGAATGGTCATCACTCTGTATGGTGATATAAAAATCCCACACTCCTTTAACATTCGCATTTGAGAAAATAAAAACAAGTACATCATCAGTATCTAATAAATGATCAAGACATTGTTCTGATCAAATTAATTTCTAGAGAAAGTGTTTAATACAGTGCATGCTTTACCATTTAGCCATCAGCTGTGTTGTGATGCTTTAAGTAAACTCAGCTCTGAAAATACATAAATAAATAAATTTCTAAATTTTATTAATAAATATATATATATATATATATATATATATATATATATATATATATATATATATATATATTATATATATAAAATTAAAGGAAAAAAATCAGAGGTAATAAAGAGGGATTTTAGCAGAAGTACCCTTAGCTTTATTTCTGTTTTTATTTTCATTCTTAAGAACTGTCTTATTATTAACCGTTTCTTGTAAGTGTAGTTTTTAATTACATATATACTTTTATTATATATATTTTATTCATTGCTTAATTTTTTTGACAGCTTATATAATGAAAAAAAATCATCCTCCCATATTTCTTAGTTCAATGACATTAAGGACAACCTTGCAAAAGAATATTTTTATTTATTTAATTTATTTCTTTAATTAATTAATTTTTTTGCCGGTTGCTCAAAATTGTTGCATTGTCCTTGAAATAAATCACATTTTCACGTTGTTCAGGGAAAAAGGACGACAGTGGGGGTGAGACAACAGGGGGAAAATACGGAACACACACACACACAAACCCACTAAGTGTAAATGGAGTGATGGAGTGAAGCCAAAATAGAGAGAGAAACAAGAAAGAAACAAAAAATAAATAAAACCCAATTGAATGGAGCAGAGAAGGCTTTACTTCCCAGTTGATCAATAGCTGGATTAATTGCTTGAGGATAGAGGGTGTAATGGGGGCTGCCGGGTGCTGAGAGGGGGGTATTTAGAGCCGCAGAGGGGTAGGAGGGCGACGACAGGCCGGCAAAAGCTGGGGATTTAGGGAGTGAGCGGACGAGTAAGGAAGCCCCCACCTCGGGTCACCTGGCAATGTGCAGGCCGCCGTCAGATTAGGATCTGAAAGAGGGAGATAACGAGTTTATTGCCCCCTGGACGGGCTCGTGGAGCCAGGGAGGAAAACAGAGGGGAGGGTGTGTGTGTGTGTGTGTGTGTTTGTTTTAACCTGGGGAGGGAGATACACGTCTCCTTTATAAAAGCACACTAGGACTGTAAAAAGCAGCATGGTTAGAATACCAGGCATTGACATGGAAAATGGAGATCCATCAGAGAAAGCCTGAAGCTGTTACACACACACACACACACAGTCCATAAATTTAATGTACCTTTTGACTGACACACAGGGCCTTTTAAACATGAAGGTCCATCATTCAACATGTACAAGAGTTTAAAGTTACATCTATTTGATTTCTCTTCTCTTCTCCACGCTGACATTTTCCCACATTTACTCTAAAGGTTACGTCTTTTCAGAATCCCATTTTAACAAAACGGCAAATTTGACTTCGGTTGTGTGTGTGTGTGTGTGTGTTTCATTCTGGCTTTTTATTTGAGGGATTTTTATTGTTTGTAATTACCATATAATTATAGTATTATTATAGTACTAAAAAATTATTATTATTATTATTTATTTCAACCTTAGAGTTTATTCAGATGTCTAATAATTCAGTGAGAAATTTTGTTTAATGATGTGGAAAAAAAAAGAAAGTTAAAATTAAATGAAATTAAAGAGTCACAATTACAGATCTGTTCCAAGGATCTGAGTCCAACAAACAAACAACCATTCTCAAAGAGACAATGAATTATTATTATTATTATTATTATTATTATTATTATTATTATTATTATTATTAATAGTAGTATGGTACTAGTATAATTAGTAATAAATTTAGTAATGAAATTAGTATTTTTATTTTTTTTTAATTTTTAGTATTTTTAAATTAGTATTATTATTATTATTATTATTAGTAGTAGTAGTAGTAGTAGTAGTAGTAGTAGTATGGTACTAGTATAATTAGTAATAAATTTAGTAATGAAATTAGTATTGAAATTAAATATTTATTTATTATTATTATTTTTTTTTTTTTACTTGATTTATAATAGTGTTTTCTTTTGGACAAACCCACTATAAATATACATCATGTCCGTTTTTTCAACCTTTGCCCTTTTATATTACTATTTACTATATCATGCTAAAGAATTACAGTAGTAAAGTTTTGTTAATTGTTATTTGAATTATTTAACACTTAATAACCCCGTCCATAGAGCTTTAGAAAACACCTTGAGGTTGACTTTCAGAAATTAATCAACGTTTTGCCTTGAGAGAATGAAAGAATCATGGTTAGTCTGGTGCCTGGTGAAATAAATCCACTTCTTGGGAGTGCACTCAGACTTTTGGACTTATTATTATTATTATTATTTTTTTTTTTTAATCCAGTAACTCCTGATGACGAGCATTAAGGAGATAATGATAGAAATGCGTAGCGTAAAGAAAGAGACGTCTGTGAGAAATATGTGGGAGATTAATTCCAAACACATGGCTATTAGAAACCTGCAGGTGTGACCGGGGATGGTCCTACACACACACACACACACACACACACATACACACACATACACACACACACACACACACACACACACAGTAAAACAGCTACAGATCAATAACCGCTGTCACAATGCAACTCTTTCCAGTCAAACAATCAGCAAACAAGCGGGTGGTGCTGAGCAAACTCATCAGCATTAAAAAAGCAGCATAAACATTGAGACAATGGAGTCAAATAGTGACATTACACACACGCATGGCCACGCGCACACAGGCTGCAGGCTGCAGGCCGAGGGCTTTACGGCGCGGCACGTGAGCAGCTCTCTCAGCTGTGTTTGTGCAGTGGCAGGCGAGAAGGGGCCTGAAGAAAAGCATGAGGAGCTGTGAAAAGAGCAGCAGCCACTAAGCTGCCCTCCAGAGAGAGAGAGAGAGAGAGAGAGACGGAGTGAGAGAGAGACAGAGAGAGAAAGACGGAGGAGGGGGTGTCGAACAATGACCTCAGCACTGCAGGTGCAGCAAGCCGGGAGTGTGGCTCATTCAACTCCTCTTTTTATGTGATAATAGAGCAGGGACTGTCGTCTCTCTCTCTCTCTCTCTCTCTCTCTCTCTCTGCACCCCGATCCAAACAAGCTCTCATGTAAGATTCAGCATGTGTTTAACCACACTGCGCCACTAGTTCTGCTTAGAAAGCGCTGACATGTTAGGCGCAGGCAAACAAAGTGTGTTAACTTCATTAGCACTTGTATAGCAGACGAGTCAGTGATGAATTTGTCGTCTGCACAGTCGACTGTTGCTATTTGCTTGAAGTTTTTTTAAGGGGAAATGCGCCTCCTGACTGGGAATACACTGAGAGCTAGAGAGAGAGGACAGGGACAGATCAACATTTGGAAGATTTACGGTCAATTCTTTTGGCTTGTATGCTAACAGACAACTCAAGCTAGGCACAGAGCACACGTCATGAAGTGGTGTAGCGAGCATTGTATTAAACTCTCTCTCTCTCTCTCTCTCTCTCTCTCTCTCTGACGATCTCTTTTGGTGACATAAAAATTTGATTTAGTGATTTTTTTTCTTAGATTTTTTTGGAGTAGGGGTTTTTTTTGTGGGTGTGTGTTTTTATTTTATTTTTTAACTCTGCTGTGTTGCACTATTACAGAGTGTCTTATTTAAACATGTGAAACCACCATACTTTTTTTTTTTTACTGACTCTGTCGGGGAAGAACAGTGAGTCAGTGAGTGTTTTTTGACTCACAGTAGTAACTATGTAATTTCAAGAATGTTAATTTTATGTCGAAAAGCGATAAAAGCGCTAAAGGGTAAAAGTAAAAAGATTTTTTTTTAAAAACAAAAAACTTTTTTTTACTGTCAGTTCAAATTTATTTTATTTTTATAATGCTATTAACAATGGATATTGCACAAAGCAGCACTGTAGAAATCTAAAAATTCAGGATGAATTCTAAATAAATAAATGTACCAATTTACCATAATTTTTGTATTAATAGTTAATATAATAATAATAATAATAATAATAATAATAATAATAATAATAATAATAATAATAATAATAATAATAAATAATTTTCAAAAAATTGACTTGTTGACACAAAAATGTCTAAATAAAAAAAATAAATAAATAAATTTAAATAAATAAATAAATAAATGTAAATTAGTTCTTTAATTAAAACAAAATATGTGTTTTATGTGCCATAAAATGTAAAGACGTCAAATCATTATTTTTTGTTTGTTTTTTGTTTGGTAGTGGTGTATAATTTCTCTTTTTAGTAATATTTACTAACATTATTGTATAATTGTCTAATTATGTTCTCCTGTTCTCTCTCTTTTTAAATGGCATCCCAATTATTTTTTACTTTTTTTTTTTTTTTTTTTTAAAAAGAACCTTTAAGCTTTTAACTCATAACAGAGTCGTATAGCACACATTACAATGTCTAATATCCAGCCATGAAATCACAGGTCACAGAGGTCAATCAAGCACCAGGTACTGACCCAGGAAAGGGCTTGTAGGAATTACTCGGAGATGTTAGCAAGCATTTTAAAGGGAATTTATAGATTTTGTCATTCCTCAGTTACAAAAGTGACGTTGTATTGGCTGAGTGGAAAACCTAACTCATATAGGTGTAGGTGTGTGTGTGTGTGTGTGTGTGTGTGTGTGTGTGTGTGTGTGTGTGTGTGTGTGTGTGTGAATGCACGAGTGCGTGTGCGCTCATGCGTGAGAGAGATTTAATCCCAGTTCAGCGCACATTTTAGTGAAGGCCCCCAGAGTGTGAGCTCATGTTAGACAATGCAACAATTCTCTTTATTGCTCAATTCCTGTCCCTTTCACAGCTTCAACTTTTCTGTCACTGTGTGTGTGTGTGTGTGTGTGTGAGAGAGAGAGAGAGAGAGAGAGAGAGAGGGAGAGGGAGAGAGAGAGAGAGAGAAAGAAAGAAAGAAAGAAAGAAAGAAAGAAAGAAAGAAAGAAAGAAAGAAAGAAAGAAAGAAAGAAAGAAAGAAAGAGAGAGAATAAGAGTGGATAAAGCTCTTCATTGACCTTCTGTTAAACAATTGTACAAAGCAGAATTTTGTAGTATAATTGAATTAAAATGTTACTTGTGGTTGCCAGATGTCATGGATGCCATGAATATTCACCCGATTAAGTTGTATCACACAAACATGAGGATTTAAATGCCTTCAGAATGTTTGGCAATTTTTTTTTTTTTGACAGCTTTGAGACAAATGCACTAATTTCAACATAATAAATTTTGCAATTTTGCATAATATGTGTTGTGACTGATTACTTCACTTCAGAAAGTGTTTATGAAACATGCATCACTCACACATACAGTTTTCTGCAGTCTTACATTCATACAAAACCTTTAACATACAAAACCTTCTAAACAAATTGAGCTCATCGCGTTATTCTGTTGAGAAAGTTACCATAAAGTGCTGACTAAATTTTTACACAATGAGAATGACTCAGAATTTGATTATCTGCTTTTTTGTTTAATTCCTCTCTATTAGTTGCATAGTTGCTATGGTTACAGCATAATTTTTGTTTTTTCATGGGTCAGAAACACATTAAATGTGAAAATATTAATTAGGCAAGATAAAGCAATACAGTCAAGATCAAACACACACACACACTATACTGGGATGTGAAATGGGAAAGGGTCCACCATGCAGCCCTGTTTGGACAAGTGTTTCTTATCGCTGACTTCAAACACGAGGATGACTACTCTTACACACACACACACACACACATGCAGTGGTTCTGCTTGTGGCTTCTTGCTGGTGTACAGAATCAGGATAGTGACAGAGTGATGATTGTGAGTGAAATTAAAGCTCACTTGAGGTTATATGAGCATGTTTATATGAGTGATGTAATTAGTCATGTGATCAAAGCCACTTAGTTCATGAGACAAAAGACAACACTGTCAAAATAATTAAGTAAACCAGACCGTCACTAACCACAGTGGTGTTAAATTAAGATCTGTATTAATGTGCTCAAATTAATATGTTATTGTTTCTTTAGTAATAACTCATTCACAGTGACTGACATGGTGGATGCTAGACACAACCATTTACAACAATTAACAACAATTAACAATGTTGACATGCTGAAGTTTACTGTGAGGAGACAGTTATTTATGGAAGGAGTCTACATTATGTCACGGTAATGCTGAACTGCTGAACTGCTGAACTGACGCTTGACTACATTACTCAACTGCCACTGCATGCGACGTGATATTCCATATGTCTCACTGAGCAGCCACACCTGTTCTGTGTCAGCACCTATAGCATTCGTTTAGGACCTACCACATTTGATTGAGTAGCCGCTGTATTCAATTCAGTACATACCACATTTGATTCAGCACCTACCACATTTGATTCAGTATCTGCTGTATTTAATTCAATACCTCGAGCATTCGATTCAGTACCGAGTGCATTTGATTCAGTACCTACCACATTTGATTCAGCATGTACCACATTCAATTCAGTACCTACCGCATTTGATTCAGTATCTGCTACATTCAATTCCTAGTGCATTTGATTCAGTACCTACCACATTTCACAGTCTTCAGGAAGGAGAGCTTTGTGGTTTCTTGGGAACATGAAAAGCTGCATTTTTGAAATTATTTTTTTAAAACGATAATGATCGCAGTGGTGGCTCAAGTGGTTAAGGCTCTGGGTCGTTGACCGGAAGATCAGGGGTTCAAGCCCCAGCACCGCCAAGTTGCCACTGTTGGGCCCTTGAGCAAGGCCCTTAACCCTCTCTGCTCCAGGGGCGCCGTATCATGGCTGACCCTGCGCTCTGACCCCAACCTCCAAGGATGGGATATGCGAAGAAAGAATTTCACTGTGCTGTAATGTATATGTGACAAATAAAGGCTGTTTCAAAGTTTCATTTGATTCAGTATGTACCACATTCAATTCAATACCTACCACATTTGATTCAGTATCTGCTACATTCAATTGAATACCTAGTGCATTTGACATGGTACCTACCACATTCGATTCAGTACCTAGTGCATTTGATTCAGTACCTGCTGTATTCAATTAATTACTGACCGCAATTGATTCAGTACCTAGTGCATTTGATTCAGTACCTGCTGTATTCAATTAATTACTGACCGCAATTGATTCAGTACCTAGTGCATTTGATTCAGTACCTACTGCATTCGATTCAGTACAATTTGCTCAGATGCTGATTCAGTACATACTAATCAGTATATGTGTGTAGTATGAATACAATCCAGACATCTTACATGCAACATGGTGGCATTGCCATGTGATGTCCTAAAAACAATCCTTTTCTAAATGTTCATAAAGTTAGCAATTTACTCAGACAATTATGGTTAAACCACAAGGAACATGCTCCTTTTTCCCCTCCATTTTGGAATCTGACAGCTCTTTCGTGTCAGTCCCGTTGCATTATGGGATAGTGCAGTGTGCACTGGCTCCATACTGCAGAATCTCTGCAGAAGCGTGTGACATGCTACTCCACATACACACTCCTCTGCTTTACTCCCTGCTCTACAGAAGAGTAGAATTGTAGGGTTATTCAGACACAGCTCTAGTTTCTGTTTACCTCACTGTCATGCTTCTGTTGATGTCGCGTCTTGTTTGCTGTCTTGCCTTGAGCCTTGTTCACACTCTGTATGTTTTGGGGGTTGTGTTCACTGTTTTGTTGTTCTTTTGCACTTTAACACAATGAAAGTCTGCACCTGCATCTACCGCAGCTACAAATCCATGACGCAGAGTCAGCGCTTTGTAACGCTCCATATGTTTTCCACCAACGGGAAAAGTCTTCAGGAAGGAGAGCTTTGTGGTTTCTTGGGAACATGAAAAGCTGCATTTTTGAAATTATTTTTTTAAAACGATAATGATGATGATGAGGATGATGATGATGAGGATGATGATTAACTTTGAGAGAGAGAAGCTTTGTTAGACAGCATTAAATTTAAGTATTTACAGATAAATAAATAAATAAATAAATAACTGGCATTAAAATAAAATAAAATAAAATAAAATAAAATAAAATAAAATAAAATAAAATAAAATAAAATAAAATAAAATAAAATAAAATAAAATAAAAATATGCTGGCAGATTGCTGAGCTATATGAGGATGCAAACACTTTAGGACATTCAGTTAAAGGAAAAACATCAACTTTTAGGGTGTTAACAGTAACACTACCTTGCAGCATGCTACTATAAAAAGGTTTATTCTTGATTATCTAATGCTAATATTTCAATATATAGAAATACATTCAAATCCAAAAGAAGACATAAATGTGGTAAAAAAAAATATTTCAATATGCAGTATCATTTACATCTCTAAACATGTGTTTGAAAATGTTAGGATTTCAAATAGGGTTTATAAATATACAACATTTTCTCGCACTCTTTTACTTCCACATTCAGGTTGCCATTTTTAAAATTTAATCAAAAATACAATGTAAATTAAATTAAATCTGAATACACTTTCTACAAACACACATTCTGTGAAGTGTCTACAATCCTGCAGTTGCCGATGTGCCCTAAATAAATAGAAAAGTTGAAATGAAAAAAAGTTGAAAATAAATAAACGTGAAGCAGAAAGAGGAAATGGAAGATGAGATTAAGTTAAGATTGGGTTTAAGGGTGGAGTTAGACGTCTTCATAGATTTTTCTGACCACACTGTTTGCATGTTTGTTACAAATCCAGACAAAGTGTCACACGAGTGTCATTAACTCTTACCGTGAAGTAATCTCAAATTTTTCAACTTTGTTCAATTTTGCGATTGAGTTATGAGAGAGTTATGAGTTATAAGTGAGTTATTAATCATCGAATACTAAATAAAACTTCTTTCAGACTTCCTCCATCCGTTGTCCACGCTTTGATACTTTCACAGCTCAAATTACGAAAAGGGTCAAAGGCCACAAAGTGAAGATAAATGTCATCTCTCTCTCTCTCTCTCTCTTGCTCTCTCTCTATCTCTCTCCAACATCCTCCTCTGACTATGAAAACACACACATCTCATTCTGCTCTCTGCACTTTTTCCTCGTCCTGTTTTCCTCATTGTCCTCCACGTCGTCATGCTTAATTAAAAGTACAGCGTGCTAAGCGTTTCTGCAGCGCTGCCGCTTATCGAATCATCTGCGTAATAAGATCTTTGGAGGCTTATAGATTTAAAAAAATACGCTCCCTTCTCACACTTGCGTTCATTTCCAAACTCCAATTTTCGAACGCTGCAATCTTTTGTGTTGGAAAAAGACACGGATTTAATGTGTGTGTGTGAGAGAGAGAGAGAGAGAGAGAGAGAGAGAGAGATGGCTGGGGATGTATCAATTAATTTCCTGCCTAAACATGCTTTGCTTAATTAGCGCTGACACAAAGAAGAAGAAAAAAATAACACAAATGAGACAGGGCTGCGTGGAGGCGCACATCAGCAAAATGGATTCTGTAATCATAAAATGGATGATGGGTGGATCATCGCTCTTTCACTCCTCCTCCAAGATTGGTCGTTCAGGGTCGGGGTCTCTCTCTCTCTCTCTCTCCCTTGACTTTGCTCATCTACCTCCAGTTTGTCAGTGCCCACTACCCATGATTCATAGCATACACACCTCTCATGGCGGCCTACTGCAGAACTCGTCCTGTTTTTCATCTTTCTTTTGTCCTCCTATAAGATAAAACAATCGTTTTTGAATTCCAATATTCCCTTTTTTTCTCCAATATGATTTAATATACACCTCATGGAAAAGAAAAACAAACAGCACATGCACTGCAAGGCATCCTGTCCAAAAAATAAAAAATAAAAATCAATAATAATAAATAATAAATAAAGGAGCTCAAGGACCAGGGGTTTGTGTTAATAAAGAGAGACGAGAGGACACACTGCATATCTCTGCCAAGCTGTTTTCTTCTGCCCTCCATCCAGGAAGAAGAGCAATGAAAGGAGGAATGAAAGAAGGAGTGAGAGATGTCAGTGTTGCCTCCCTACACACACAGACGATGAGCAGAATCCCCTCTGAAAAGAGTTTTTTTTTTTCTCCCTTGCCTCCCTCCAGAGCATGAGAGGAGGATTGAATAATAATAACAGCATTTCCACCCTCAATAAATCCACACTGTAAAGCGTTCAGTATGGAGACACACACACTCACACACACACACACACACAGACGCACACACACAGGGGTCCGGCAGTGATGTAGGACTCTAGTGCCTCCCAATGGTTATGTGTATACTACAAGGGGGGAAAAAAGACTAGAGAAGAGAAGGAAAGAAGACGAAACTCACTTTTTCTTAGCAAAGTAACTTGATGAAGAGTTCAGAACACTGAAGCTTTGACTGAAGGAACATTCTCTGGTTTTATCAACAAGCTAAAAACAAATTCAGGGTCACAACGTTGTAGGGGAATAATGGAGGGGACGCACAGTGGTGTGATGCGGTGGTTTCAAGTTAAAGTTACTAATCAGACGAGGATTATCTAGAATTTTGTGCATGAATATCGACCACCTCACTGTATCTCAATTAACATATTAATGGGCATGTAGGACTAAACTCAGTCCAATACGTGCTAAAAGAAAGAATATAAATAAAAGTGCATCATGTCTGATTTTTGATATGCAGCTGTACACAAACATGGTTAGATGGAAGAATAAAACTAATGAGAATCATTGCATCATTTACATCAATTCTCTTTATATAATGTAGAAAGACGTATTAATAAAAGCCTCCGATCAGTTCACCTTCACTCGTTTTGCATCATTTTCCATCCGTTTCTCTAAAACTCCCTCTGCAGTACATGGGCTCGTAGTGACTGCATCTCTGCTCCTTTATACATAAGCATGAAATTAATACTGTAACATTTATTCATTTACACTATTATCTATAAGTTCTATAAGATTATTTCACTGTGTTTTAGTCTTAAATGCAGCATGTTTCCATGTACTACATAAACTAACAAACATGTCCTTACAGAAAGGTGTTTGTTATTTACACATGAAGTCAGAAGGCTCACGACATAGCTCATCAATTCGTGATTAGTACCTGCTTTAACGTCATGCTGAAGTAAATATTAATGCAGGTATTAGTGCAGGATTATTCCTCATATTATCATCTTTTATTTATTAAAGATCATTTACAGTTATATATACCGTTTATAGGATCACCATGAGGCAAGTTAGTTACACCACAGCATCTATAAACACTTGAACCCTCTCCAGCCTTTCTTTTCTTTTCTTTTCTTTTCTTTTCTTTTCTTTTTCTCCCTCTCTTTTAAAGATAAGACAAAAATGCAGCTCAGCACGTTACTGAGAAACGGACGACTTTGCCCTGATGGAAAACTAACAGACTGGGACAAAGCGGTGGCACCGGAGACTCCTTCTGTAAATCTTTTAACAGAAAATGTCAGTATGTTATAATATAATATAATATAATATAATATAATATAATATAATATAATATAATATAATATAATATAATATAATATAATATAATATAATATAATATAATATAATATAATATAATATAATATAATATAATCTCTATAATATATAACCTGTTATTGGAAATAGAGATCGAACTCCAGCTAGTGTCAAAGCTGCAGTTCAAATGAAAAAATCCACACATTCTGACCAATCAGATTCGAGAATGCAACAATAGCATTTGGAAGAAACAGATTTCTACTTTCCCTAGTGTTTTTTCACTAGTGAGAGAGAGAGAGAGAGAGGTTGAATGTATACTCTAAAAAATCTTACAATTGTTTTAAGATTTTAAGACACAATTATTGGACAATTCTTTAAAAAAGAAAAGAAAAAGTGACAAGATGTAGAAGAAGTGACATAAAGGATACACAGGTGACAGTGAGACACAACACACACACATAGCCGGAAAAAAAGGTCTGTAGTCATGTCCATGACCAGTGAAAACTATCTTGGATCAGATAGTTTATAGGGAAAATACACATTTCCATTTATTTGATAGAATAAGTTATGTCGTAATTGTTGACAAACTTTAGTGAAATTACAGGAATACGGGATATTTACAAATGTACTTTTTTTTCAATCTTTATCCACATTACAGAAAGATTTCTGGTACAATATCTAGGAGGCGGAGCTTATGCTGTTTAACAACAATACCAACTATTACTAATAAAGAAACTGATGCAATGGCTTCCACAAAGTATTCTGTCTGCAGGAGAAAGCAAGCCTGGATCCTGCTTCAAACTTTTCCATTTGCAGCATTTAACAGATGCTCTTATCTTCTGGAACAAGCCACAGTTTGTAGTTTCTTTTAAAAACGTATCTTTATGCTAGGATAAAAAACGTATCTTTATGTTAGGACAAAAAAAAAAGATCTGGTTCTAAGAGCGCTATCGATCTTAGTAATAAAGTTAGAAAATAAATCATGATATGTTTGAGGCAGTGAGGCTGATGATGTATTGCAGTAAGTATGGAAAAAATGGTATATATTTGCAAAGGATCTGGTGTGAATCAGAGCAATTAAAGGATAGAGGTTTAATTTGTAACTGATGTAGTACTCCTTCTGCATGGTGTGATATTGACTCTTCAGTGGACAAACTGAAAGAACCTTCTAGGCTTCAGTGTCCTGATCCACGTGGTCAA
Organism: Hemibagrus wyckioides; assembly: GCF_019097595.1. Lineage (NCBI taxonomy): Eukaryota > Metazoa > Chordata > Actinopteri > Siluriformes > Bagridae > Hemibagrus > Hemibagrus wyckioides. The sequence goes on from NC_080730.1 coordinate 17,168,758, forward strand.
GTCTCATGTACAAACTGGATCAGGTAGCAAGTAGCATTCACTGATACGCGTCATGGCTCATCGACTACATTTGAATATGTGGGAACTGGCGAAAAGTGAGAAAACTCGGACGGATTAGCAGTACTGACTCATTAATCAGATCAAAAGGATGCAGTGTGTGACTCTTCAATTTGGGATTCACCCGCAACTGCTGAGGTCGTGACCCCCGTCATTAGGCCATGGTATGACTCTATGATCGCTGAGTGACTCATAGATGATTGCGGTTACACCTGATTACTGTTCTGGGATCAGACATGGGAATAATCGAGATGGAGTGGGGTTGCAAATCGCTGATTTGAGACCTGTTTTAGTCCAAGATTAAAGTCAGAAAGTTTAATCTCTTTATTGTGTGTGTGTGTGTTTACCCATACACTATATCTTTCATTCTTTCTCTCTCTCACGTTCCCCTCCACGGTGCTCCCTTTTCTCCGTTCTTTCCCTCCACCGTTTTTGCCTGTTTACCATTTCCCTTAACCAACACGGAGGCCGGTTATCTTTAAACGCGGACGACGTAGATAAATGCGGCTTTGTATCGCTCCATCGTGGTGTTTGCCAAACGAGCGCACAAATACGCATGCACGTAAGCGCAATCACACACATTAAAGCGATAAGCACATCATAAACAATTTGACAACAACGGAAGGAGAATTTGGAAAAGGACGGAGTCGGAACGAGGGAGTAAGGAATGCAAAAACAAGTAAGAGAAAGACAGAAAGAAAGAAAGAAAGAAAGAAAGAAAGAAAGAAAGAAAGAAAGAAAGAAAGAAAGAAAGAAAGAAAGAAAGAAAGAAAGAAAGAGATGAGGAAGTAAAAGGGGAAAGGAAGGAGGAGGGAAGGGGGGTGATTTAATGTGAGCAATTTGAACATTACACAGCAAGTGGGTGAGAGAGAGAGGGAGAGAGAGAGAGAGCGTAAAAAGCTAAAGAGAGGAAAGGAAACTTCAAAATGTTCTTTGAGGAGAATGAGATCACAGGCTGCAATTATATAATTCTTGTCAAGTGATGGCAGCGATAGCCCGAGAGGAATGTGTGCGACGGGCCTCGGCCTAAGCAGCCGCCTTTCCGCCGACTCCGAACCCCCACAACAAGTTTCAGAGGTCGTCCAGAGGTCTGACGCAGGAAAGCTCCAAATCACCACCTCTTCAAGTGGCTCAGCTCCATTGCTTCACTCTCCTTCCACTGATCTGAGCCCGTTTTTCTGTAATCAACTCAGCAAGGAGACCAAAGTTAACCAGACTTCTGCACAAGAACATTTCGGACGACTTGTCTGCTGACGTGAAAGTGTATAATTAAACAAGCATCTTGCAGGAAGCATCAGCATCACTCCAGCAGAATCAACAACAATTGACCTAGACTTTATCCAGCTCAGTGTTTATTATAAATATGAAGTGATTATGGACAGTCCTGGAAGGTTTTTGTTATTGCTGTTTTTACCTACTAGCAAAAGAACATATTATTAAATAAAACAAGATCTTGTGCCAAATGCAAATGACGTCAAAGCCATGAGGGTGGTGTTGGAATTTGTACAGTTTTATATCCATAAAGTTGTGCGTGAAGATGTACATAATAAGCTTAAAGTTCACCTTTGTAACTATTCATACAAGTGGAGTGGAACCATCCTAGAGAATAATAACTACAATTTAATGATTAGTATAATGCTTGTTTTTCTGTCTATTTGTTTGGGAGGGTGGGTGTATGTTTTGTTTGTTTGTTTAGTTGGTTTTGTTTTTTTTTGTTTGGCTGGTTGATTTTATTTGGTTGGATGGGTGGGTGGATATTTTGTTTGTTGGTTTAGTCAGTTTGTTTTGTTTGTTTTTGCTTGGTTGGTTGGTTGATTTTGTTTGGGTGAGTGGGTAGGTGGATATTTTGTTTGTTTGTTTGTTTTTGTTTGCATGGTTGGTTGGGTAGTTTTGTGTGTTTGTTTTTGTTTGGTTTGTTTAGTTGGGTGGGTAGTTTTGTTTGTTTGTTTTTGTTTGGTTTGTTTAGTTGGGTGGGTAGTTTTGTTTGTGTTTTTTTTTTGTTTGTTTGGTTGGGTGGGTGGATATTTTGTTTGTTTGTTTTAGTTTGTTTGTTTGGTTGATTTTGTTTATTTTTTTGTTATTGTTATTGTTTGTATGGTTGGCTAGTTTTGTTTGGTTTCTCATTTATCAGTTTGTGTGGGATTCTTTGCTTATCATTTGTTTGTATGTTTTTTGTTTTTGTTTGGCAAAAAAGAAGGCCACTTGTTTTCTACCAGTTCACATCATTCAGCGTTTTTGCAGTCTAAATGTTCGCCCTGATGAATGTGAGGTGAAATGAAATTATTCATGACCCCAAGAGAATTCCTTTGCCTCGCACTTTTGGATCATTTCCCACTAAAGAACTCAATGCAGGGAAATGAATCCGTTTCGCAGTCGGACTTGACTGCTTCTTACGACTCCTTACGAGGTGATAAAGCCTCACTGTCCAAGCCTAGAAAGAATTTTATTAAAGCACTTGTGAAAGTATTTGTCAGGCTTCTGAAAGGTTAGCGTGATATAGAAAATAACTTTTGCTATGCGACTAAGATGTTTCTGTCACAGTATTCCTATGCAGTGCCCTAATATATGAAAATGTTTAGGAGCGTTATGTCAAAAACGTTCTATACACGTCCAGAAAACCTTAGCGATCAGAATGTTCCTAGAGCCGTATCATTTTAATGTTCCACGAGCCTGAAATTGTTTCCTGACTATTATTCTTGGGTGCAACCCACAGCAAAGTAGTGCTCACGAACTCCATTAGGAGTTTTCCCCTGATCCATCAAACACCACTCGTAAAGAGTTTAGTGTTAGCATCATTAGCAGCTGAGTGCAGTCAGTCAGCTCGAAATGACTGAGCCATGCAGTGCAGCGTGTCCGGAGCGAGGCCTGAGAACCCGGAGCTTTAAAGCACTTAAAGTGGCAGCAGTTTGTGCAGTTTGACCTGTGTTGAAGCTCGTGCCCCAGGCGTGGGTGGAGGGCAGGAAGGCAGGCTGGCAAAGGGTAGAATGGTGGGTGGAGGGGGAGGGGTTGAGGAGCATTATGGGTAGGATGGGGGTTTGTGCATGGTTCCCAGGGAGTACAGCGTGGCTCTTGGAGGCGCTTTGTCTGCAGAAACACAGGCAGACTCCAACATAGATGCCTATCAGCATTCGCTCCAGTCCAGTGAAGAGAGAGAGAGAGAGAGAGAGAGAGAGAGAGAGAGAGAGAAAGGGAGGGAAGAAAGGGGTTAGGGATAGAAAAAGACATCCATAAGCACTAACATAAATAAAAGATTCATATAAAACCTCTGCACATTGACCTTAAACAAGGAGTGTGACTATGAGAAAAAAAAGGGAGGGTGAAGGGAAGAAAAAAAAAAAAAACAGGGACGATGAAAGAAAAATATGGACAAGAAAGTAAAAAGCCTCTGACGTGAGATGACGGATGCTGCAAATATACTGGAGTAAAGAGAACACGGTGCCATATATTATTTTTTACAGTCATGGGCCTGATTTTTCAAAGCACTTAGCACGAGCAAAATGACTAAGCTGAAATAACACGAGCAAGAGAGGACGAGGCGATTCATCATGATTCTGAAGCTACACACACAATCCAGGAGCAGGTCTGGGGTCCAATACTGGTTTTTGTTGGTGTAACTGGTTAAATATACATGTAAAAGTTAACGTTGAATCAGTGGGTCAATTCATTTTAACTCGATTACTTTAAATTGTCAAAAAAAAAAGCTCTGTCTGTAATCACATGTTAACATGGTGTTGTTGCTATGGTAACAACTCAGTCATATGGAATTGTATAGCACATGCACTACATAATCTAAACAGATTATTTAGATAATAAAAAAAATACATTATTTAACAAAGAAAACAGAATTGTTGATATGGGTGGAGTTTTATGGAAGAAGGAGGAGTCTTTGGTGTCTTATGTAATTCTTTAAAACTAAACTTAATGAAAGATTTATTCGTCGGCCATCTTGAAATTTGTTTCTCATCCAGCATCAGCTCCTGGTAGCGCCGCCTCTCTTCTTCTACGTAAGCAAAGTGTTGAGTGCATGAAGTGTCCAACATTACACACTTTGTTGTTGAATGAGTACATCATCCAGGTATTTGAAGTGCACTTCTACTTCTTCTTGGAATTTTCAGAGTAGGGGATAAGTGTGTGATTTGGGACACGGGATGTAGCAAAATCTAGCAACTAAACTGCTTTGGTGTGTAAACAGCAAATGAAAATGATTAATGAGAGTTTATTTGGTAATAAAGTAGCATCATGTGGACACACACACACACACACGCTAGCTGCGGGTGTAGTAGCATTTCTTGTTTACTGATGCAACGGCTTAAGGGGACTCCTACTCTTTTCTTTTCTTTTCTTTTCTTTTCTTTTCTTTTCTTTTCTTTTCTTTTCTTCTCTCTCTCTCTCTCTCTCTCTCTCAGTGCAGATGGAGATGACATGGTTTTAGGGCTAAAAGCTGCAGACAAGCCTAATGTCGTCTGTCTCCGACATTGCGGCATCAAAGTATTTCTGTGTGTGTGAGTGTGTGTGTGTGTGACCCAGGCCTCTGTCTTGAGCCTCTGTCAGCATTTAATGAGATTACATGAATCTGACTAGGGGGCAACAACAGAGGGGGCGTCAAGAAGTCTAAATTTGTTGGGCCAAGATGGACTGTAATCACTTTATACAAGTCATACCCAAAGAAAGCCTCATTTATTCTCTCTCTCTCTCTCTTTGTGTGTGTGTGTTCAACCCTTGAGAGAAACAAACAGCAACTTTTCATATGCTCCTAACCTCTATTACCCACCCACAGGAGGCAGAGGTGGAGAGTCTGCGTGGTGTAACATACAGGAAAATGGCTGCGGGTCACATGATCCTGAGAAGATCCCAAGAATGAGCTTATATCAGACAGCGGTTATAACACGTTCGTTGATAAAGAAGCATTTTACATATCAGTGCAGTTCCAGGTGTATCCATGTTGGAATGCATCTTTACATTACTGTCCAGAAAGCTACATCATGCCTACATAAGCTCTTCAAGACATAATGACATAAGACATAAGCCTGCATAGACGTTTTAGAAATGCTTATTATCCAAAAGTTGTCATGAATGCTGCTTTTTGGATGTCAAACTGACCAATAACACTCAAGCTAAGTAGCTAGGGGCAGTGGTAGCTCAGGTGGGTTGTTGACCGGATGATTGGGGTTCATTGCCAAGCTGCCACCATTGGGCCCTTGAGAAAGGCCCCTAACTCACCCAACTCTGCTCCAAGGGCACTGCATCATGGCTGACCCTGCGCTCTGACCCCTGACCCCCAAAGATCGGATCCGCAAAGAAAGAATTTCACTGCGCATAGATATTTCAGTATCTATTCATCCATCCGTTCATCTTCTCCATCACTAGTCTCAAATCTAACATGACAAACCATCATTTTCTTCAACACAAACAGAACCTAAGTTGACTAGCCAGCTAGCTAAGTACTACAAATCTTACTAGCACTTGTCAGAGTTTGGCATATGCATGATTTCAGTACGTGAGACTTGATTTGTTTTATTTCTCGACAGTTTAACTACAACACCCAAGATTTTATTCATCCATCAAGAAAACTTAAGAAACATTAAGTTGCTATTAAATGTCTGCTAAATCAGCCAGCTTGAATGGATTTCAATAACTAGGTCACTTTTTTTTTTGTTTCTCAGCAGTTTAGTTATTAAGTTAGTAAAAACCAAGATTTTGTGTCTCCTTAAGTGGAAGTAAGTTAGCTAAGCGGGTAGCTAGCTAACCTGCTACTAAACTAGCTAGCATTTGCCAGACCGTAATATTTTAAAATGAATTATAAGAAACTACATCAAACTATAAATAATCCCTGATTTCCTCTAGCATAACAATCAAAACTTTTCTCCGCTAGTAATATTAGCATAAAATTAGCTTCTACAGCCAAGCGCTTGCGGATGCCTCACCGTCCTCTGTAAGTTCTCAAGCACTTAAAAATCTAATTTGGGAGATTACTTTAATATAATTAAATTGTAGTTCACTCTTAGGAAATCTTTTTATCTGACATCTGGGAAGAAAGAGAGAAAGTGAGGGATAAAGAAGGATGCATGGTCCAGTCAGGAGAAATAATACAGCCACCAGTTTATTAACAGGACGATTCTGCATCTGCCGAGCGAGGCGTGAGATACAGAAGGGCAAACTGAAGTACATGTAACATGACACAAATGAACAAAAGTGTTTAGATAATGATTTATTATTGAAGAGGCTCTGTAAGCCCCGGCTCCGGCCCCGGCTCTATTGTGGCCAGATGGGACGAGGAGATAAGGGTCAGTCTAATGGCAGTCAGCTGGCAGGTGGACCGACGTGGGTTAATCAGAGTTAAGTGATATTTAACCGGAGGACGACGGCGAGCAGGACACCAAATACAGTCGAGGCTTTCGCTTGTGAGCTTGGGACTCACCTTAGGAAGCAGCTGGAACACATGGAGTAAACCTGGTGTGTACCTGACACACACACACACACACACACACACGTCCCAACACACATTTATACCAGATTACAAACATTAGCGCACACACACACACACACATTTATACCAGAATACAAACATTAACACACACACACCAACACACATTTATAAATTTATGCCAGAATACAACCATTAACACACACATACACGCTGACACACAGGTTACACACCTGCTCACACACACACATTAGAATGACTTCTCTAGTCTGTGTGTGTGTGTGTGTGTGTGAAGTGTACTGATCCAAAAAAAAGGGTATACACTGTTCCTGAGCTTAAGAGCTTAACTGTGTCAAAGAGATACAATTGCACTAACAAACCTCTAATCCAACACACTCCACTTACGCACGTCCTACAAAGTTGACAAACAGCATTGTGTGTAGCTTCACTAACACTAATGCGTTAAATGACTAGGCTATTCAATGAACACACACAAACACACACACTTTCCATGATGTATGTCAGCTTGTGAAGTGTCTTAACAAAGGCTTATGTCAACAAAACTTGGGGTGTATGTCGACTTGACATCAGGATGTTTTGGAGTTTAAAGTCATGTGTCATGAAGAGCTTATATAGACCTTATGTAGCTTCATGACTACATACTTTTACCTTTATCTCTATCATATTTTCTGCATTCTTTGAGATTTAACTTTTTTTCCCCTCAAATCTTCGCAGGTTTAGCTAACTATGAATGATAACTTTTGTTAATCACTTCTAATCATATGGTAGCTAGCTAACAATATCAAGAAAAATCGCAGTATGTACATGAATCTGGTGAATAGATCAATCTATTAAAAAAAATAAATTTTAATAATTTATTATTATAACTAATTTTAAAGAATGAGTTAAGCTTAAATCTATGAAACTTTTTGTTTAGCTTTTTAATGAATGCTATAAAAAGATTATTCTGAAGTTTTGAACATTCCATGGTGCAACATTAAATCGTTAAATCCGACATTAAAACATAGAAAGATTTAAGCCTAGAGTTGGCAATAGTCATTAGTTCAGTAGAAAGGTTAGTGTAATTAGGCATAAGTTAGTTAACCAAGTGAATCACAGGAAATACACTAATCACAGGAAAACTATAATTTAGACACCTCAACATTAATAAATAAATAGAATTTGTGAGAAGAAAGCTATGTGAAATTCCATTTGGAGACTCTGTAAAAACTGAACTTTTGACTTTGATCCAAGTCCTAAATTTTGTGGAGACTCATCACTCTAGCTTTCTCTCTACAGTGAAGCATGGTGGAGGTAGCATCATATTAAAAATGACCTACCTTTAGCCTCTGGGCTGATTCTCTGACTAAATCCCACCTTGTCTTTATCCAGTCCCTGATTTTTTGTTAGTCAGCCTTCTCTAGACAGTCATAGTTGTACCATATTTTAATTTCCATGTTTTAATAATGAATTTAATGTTGATTTTTTTCCTAACTCACAAAGTTAAATTGGATGTGATGTAGAAAAATACAGTCTAGCAATACATATGGTCTTTTTTTGTTACCTTGCTTTACTGACTTTTTGAGTTATTTTTGCTGCGACTTTTAGAGACGTCAGCCATGGGCCAAACTGAGTTAAGTACATGCCCGGGATCGCCTCCTCGCCGCACTCTAATTCGATAAAGAAACAGTAGAATGGCTGCCGTATGCAACCCGCACGCCATCTTCAGAAACGTCCCTGCAGTTTCTTTCCCTCTGTCTCTCCGATCGCTGCCTCCTACTGGACGATATCTGTATCTTAGCTTCCACATACATTAAAACAAGGCTGTACAGGAAATCAGTCGATATGAAAAAACAACAGCAGGGCTTTCAGGGCACGGGCATGAAATACAGAGCAGGAGAGACGAGCGAGGAAGCGGCTGTAACCAAGCTGTCGTAATTGGAACAAGGTTTTGGCCCTCGAACGCTTCTGCCTCCGCTTCCACTCGGCTGCGAGCGAGCACTCACTCTCAGCCAAATCAAACCCAAACGGCAGGCGAAGCAAAAACAAAGCAGGCACACGCAAAGCGCAAATGAACTCTGACGGGATGGGATGAGGTTTGATAGCAGTGATTGGAGACACGGAGAGAAAGAGACAGAGCGGGGGGGAATATATACGGGCAGCTCGTGTTTGTGGCGTTTACATTCTGCTCTTTTCAAAATTCAATTGTAAGAATCGTGTCCCCGGATTATAAACCCCGCTCTCTGAACTATAAGTAGACCTTTTAAACTTAGACGGTTTCCCTAAATGTAGGGAAATACTCTGTTTTCTGTCTCGCAGGGATTTTTATACACTGTGCTGTATGGAGTTGATTACAGACGGTACCGCGGTCCAGAACTGTGGTTTCTCGAGTTTGCCAAAATCCATATACTGTTAAGATCATTGCAAAAATGGTAAGAGGAGAATAATTTGAATGATTTCTGACAAGTAAAGCGATGTTAAGGTTTTAATGAAGCCTAGTTCACAACCACAAGAAGGCTGTAATACTCTTAAAGAGCATTTTGTCCATCTGGGATCATTCAGGAAAAAGGATAGAAATCAGGTACCAGTGTCGCAGGTAGCAGCTCTCAAGGTGAACGTTAAAAGCTCTCAGCTCTCCAAAAGTCCAGAAACTGATACTTAAATTGAATAATAAATAGTTCGGGCACCTTAATGTACACCGCTGGAGCATGTATTTTGAGTTTGAGTAACACTGTTAAACTGTTATTTATTGGTCTGAAATGAACTTAAAAACACTTAAGTCCAAGTTGAGTCTTAGATCAAAGTTAAACAGGCTGGTTACTTAATGAATCTCCGGTCTTGAAGATGATTATCAGCATTTCCATGTACATCTTTCTACTAGTCATGCATCATTGATCAGCTTTTATTGTAATCACTGAACTTCCAGATCTTCGCGAGTTAAGTTAGAAGACATTAGTAGTGAGTTTTCCAAAGTTTTCTTGGATAAGTTAATGTTTGTTTGTTCGCATTTCAGTCAAACAACCTTTTCCTGTAAAAGAACATGGTCCGTAGTTATATTCAGCATTGAAACATACCGAACAAAGCTATTAGTTAGCTAATAATAGTTCGAAAATTTGTACTAATCTCATATCCAGCTAGCAACATTAAAAAAGAAAAACCATCTCTGCTAATCTGGCAAAATTGTATGTTTTTCTTTAAATTCAAATCATTACATTTCATTCAATGCCATATCAGTCGACGTATATCCATGACAAATGTGCTGTAGACATATGTTGACTTTCAGAGGCTTGAAAGTGAGTTTTGACTTTTGTTGAGTGTTCAGAAATCAGAATTACACTCCAGATCCTAATCCTGGAATCTTAAATCTTCATTTTCAGAGTATTCCTGCTGAATAAACCAGGTTGGAACCTTAGAAAAACCTGTCTTGACTTGGTCAATAACTTGGATGACTGAAAGTCAGATACTTTCACTCTCCCAAGTCTATTCTTACACTATTCTGCCATGAAATAATAATCAGTGACTGACCACCAATTTTTGCTCTTTTTTTCTCCCGAATGACTCAATATTTGGCATTTCTGATGACGTTCACAGATGTTCTCTGAGATGTAAAATTCCTGCACTAATTGCTGAGATCTTTTAACTTGCAAATGTATACCAGAATTCTGGAACTTTCTTCTCTTTTCCTCACAAACTTTTTGTCATGATTCTGACAGAACGTCTTATATCTGCTTTTCCAAAAGTCTATTTTATCACCTCAGTCGGTTTTGTACTGTATCTCTATTTTGTATGATGCACTCGCTCCATTTCACATGATCCCCAGCTTGCACCAACTCCACATGATCCTTATTATTGATTTATTATATACATCCTACATACATTCACTTTAGTATATTACTAAGAGTCCTGTGATGTGGGTAAGCCTTTCCTTGTTTCTTGTTTTGCCTCAATATTTTGACCTCACCTTTATTTACCTTTCTCTTCTGTTTGCTCTGCCGAATTCATGCCGCGATCTTTATTAGATTTTATGCTTGTTTGTTTACCAAAGTATTGCCTTGCGCTTTTGATTCGTTTGCTTTGGTAATTTTTTTAACCTGTTCTATGTCCGTCTGCACACTTAGATGCCCTCGTTCCTGTCGTGTTCCTCGAGCTTAGAAAAGCGATAAGAAAACAGGAAAGTGAAGGATACCGAGCAGAGAGAATAAAGAGACGTCGAAGCTGTGGCGTGGAAATAAAAAAAGAACAACATGGAGTATATGTTATTTCCTTTAGCGTCAAAAGCAGGATTTGTGTTTAAGGACGCTAGTTTGCAAGCAGTTTATAAATGATACGTCTGGATAATGTGCACAGAGCATGACGAACAAGGTGAATTAACTGGGTGTATTTGTGCTGAACTGAACCCACACACACACACACACACATACACACACACACACGCGCGCATGCGCGCGCTCGCACCCACCTCAGCTAATTACCGAGACGTGTCAAAAAGTGTGCTGGATCTTTGATGTGCTGTGTTTTCCTTAATGACCTTTGTGTTATTGTATGCATGTATTAAGTGTGTGTGTGTGTGTGTGTGTGTGTAAAAAAAAAAGGTAGAGAAGGGGAAAAAAATAGTGCGGATGTCAGTAAGCAGCCAGCAGGGCTTGATGTCAATCAACCAGGCTTCTAATTAAAAGTAGAAGCGAGAGGCTGCTGGGGACAGCAATCACTATCAAACTCCCATTTTCATATGAATGGCCTTTTTAATTAAACTCTCCAGCTAATAAACGCCTGGATCAAAACCGATGGAGCCGTTTACCAGACAAAGAGCTTTCGCTCGCACGAGAAAAACCAAAGGCGGACGAGAACTAGAGAGGGTACAAACGTCAGAGAGACGGAGGGATGAACTAAAAAGTGAGGGGAAGAGAGAGAGAGAGAGAGAGAGAGAGAGAGAGAGAGAAGTACACTGCCTTTGAACCTGTCATGATGTCTGTGTTTTTGTTCTCACGGGCGGCCTGCCAGCGGCTATTATTGTGGATAAAGTTTATTTAGCGTCAATGGAATTAAGGACGGCAAGGAAGAAGAGGAGGAGCAAAGAGTAAAGAGAGAAAGAACATAAAACGCAGTGCTATCTCTTAGCTCGATGAAAGGCAAAAGCTACAAAACAAACAGCGTGTGCATGTGTGTGTGTGTCTGTGTTCTGCGTATTAGCTGTATATATGTGTTCACACTGAAATGGAAGTTTACTCCTATTAGTGTGCCGTATATACATCTAAATCTTTGTCATTCAAGTGCTCAAGTCTCCATCAGTCAACTTGACTGGAACTAAAAAGGAATTTCCTGGTTGCATTTTTTGAACTTATCGTACAATAAGGGAAATGATTGACTCTCAGGTGTCACCCAGATGAGGATGTGTTCCCTTTTCAGTCTGGTTCCTCTCACGGTTTCTTCCTCATATCGTTTGTTCTCACCACCGTCGACTCTGGCTTGCTGGCTCGCTTGATTAGAGATAAATATAACAGTTTAAACTGTATAATGTTCATTGATAAGTGATATACAATTTATATGAGAGATAATGTGTGTTTATGTTTGTTTGTTTTTTATGTGCATTAACATACAATCATGCATCAATCCTTCTCCAGTCCTCATCCCTGCAGTTTTGGTGGCTGGGATCCCACTCTAGCCTCAGATTCGTGACAGGATGTGAGCCTGATGAGTTGTTCTGCTGTTGTTGCTCACTATTTAACGTGTCCTGAGATGCTTTTTTGCTCACCGTGACTCCAAAGAGCTGTTATCATCATAGACATATTTTTTTCTGTATTTATTATAAAACTACTTTTTTTTTCCAAAAGGAAATACTTCTGTGGGTCTGATTAGAAAGACTGTGGGTCCAGTCTTTCTAAAGATACTCCCTCAGATGATAAATGGTGCTGGAGAAAGCTGTCTAACACTTATAGCTCTTGAGATTTGTGTATGGGGGTGTGGTCATCTTAAGAAGAGACCACGCCCATCAGGATAGAACTGCGGCATCATAGAGGTGAAGGCGATCAGTAGGAAGAACTTTTGCTTTCTTTCTGAGAGGAAAGGTGGCTCCAGTAAATAAATAAATAGACAGATAAATAAATAAATAAATAAATAAATACCCTATGCAGCGTAACAGAGCCACTGCACTGCTTTCATTAATGTTCACTGAGCTATATTGTGTCTAATTTGTATAATTTGTTTATATGTTTCTCACTAACGATCCCACACAAGAACTTTCCAGAAACATTCTTCTAGTGCTAAAATAGCTCTGATGTAAACTCAAGCTAAGACATGCAAATATTAACTAACAGAAAGTATCGAAATCATAAGACCTCTATTATAAGCGAGTTTTTAATGCTTTTTTTTTTTATTAAGTAAAGAGAACCAGATTTGAAAAGTGCATCTCTGGTATTCACTCATATACTACAGATGTGCTGGATGTATTTACGTTAGCGTGCGCTCGTTGCTCCAGAAAATCAATTCTTTAAAGTCACACCGAAATCTGCTTTACTAATGCCATTTGCAGGCCCTGTGTGAAACTCCATATTCTTGCGCTCATGCAAGAAAATATTTATATTAATAATATTTCCCGGTTCATATCTGGCACCGTGGTCCTACAACACGGCGTGTCGCTCGCATCCAGGAAGCTTTCGGTATTAACTGTGTAAATACGCCTGAGGGAAGAACCAGCGTGGTACAAATCCGTTATCAAACGTTTCACATGCAACTTCCTGCAACTCTTAATCCTGCTCATGTTGTAACATTTAAAAAAAAAAAAAAAAACGAATACTGTGGGGCATTGTGAAGGATTTCTATTAAGACTTTCCAGTACCACATTAAAACACTTTTTTTTTTTGCCAATTATAAGTGGCTAATGACTGGTGCAGCTATTAGCTCGTATCTGGAAGCTAATCTCCGGCCTGCTCGCTTTACTTCATCATTTTGGGCAGCTCTGATATCTGAGGGTTTAATTGGAAATGAGACACTAAATATCAAATCGGCTTAAAATGTGATGTCTATTATTACACGTCGATCTGAGCAGCTGATATCGGACTTGGTCGCGTCATTAGAACTGGCCTGTGCGCGGGAACACAAATGTTTGCTTTGTTCTTAAATGGACCGATGTGAAATCTGACCCATGTTCTCTCAATACACACACACACACATGTATATATATATATATATATATATATATATATACACACACACACACAGGAAAAAAAAGAAGCTTGATTGCATGCACAGACGCACACATATAACATACAACACAACCTGTGTACATTTTGTGTGGAAAGCCTGAACAAGCAGATATTAAGTAGGCAGGAACATATCTGAGATCTGAGCTTAAGCTTTTCCATATCAGAGCAAATTCAGGAAAAAAAGAGAGAGGCTGTATTTCATCCGGTTTGGGAATTTTTCTACACTTTAAACGCTGCACATCTATTTTATCAGTCATCTTCTAGCGCTTTCTCATGACGGTGCGAGTTTCTCCTTTTGCACAGAGAGAGAGAGAGAGAGAGAGGGATGCTTGGAGAGAGAGAGAAAAAAAGGAAAAGGAGATCTGCGAGAGAGCATGTCACAAACACCTCAAAGCTTTCGTTCTCACTAATTTCTTCTCTCTACCTTCTCCAACTTTGCAACAGCGTAACCTCAGGAAACCCTGACGAAGTATAACAATAAAATTAACTTGTAATGAGCAAAATAATTGCACTTCAAACAGCCGGCTCGCGCGAGCAGAGGAGAGGCCTAATTTGGAGATTACATGGCTTGTGAATGCTCGAGTTCAAAACACAAAGAGGTTGGGTACGAAGCGAGAGAAAAAGAAGTTCCATCTCGAACGAGGGCCCGGTGTTTTTCAGACTCGCGCGGCGGGGACGCTGCAGGCGTCAGGGGCAAATTCACCGTGCAAAAAAACCTCCATTCTGCACACAGCCACTTCAAAGGAGCAGGAACCGAGTCGCAAGCAGCCAGTGGGCAAGAGGAAAAAGCGGACAGAAACTCAGACACACACACACACACACACACTCGTCTCCTGGAGTGACAGAAAATGGCAGGAGGCCTGATGCAGAAGCGGAGATTTAACTGATCAAGGGAGATTTTTTTCCCCTTTTCCCAAATCAACACAGCGGCACTTTCTCAATCTTTAAACCCAGACAGAGATCAGAGGAGAGGAAGAGAAGTGCTGAGAAAGTTAGCAAGAAAAAGGAAAAAAGCAGGAAGAAAGCGAAAGAGAGACAGACACACAAAAAGAAATGAGTCTCTGCGGGGTTTTTTTATTTCCTTTTTTTTCCCCCCATAACATTTTTTTCAAAATCCAAAATGGCGGCAGTGCTGACATCCATGAAGATGTTTTGTTTTGTTTTTATTTCCATTTAGAACCCAGAAAGGTTCTTCTGTTTGGGTCTTAGCTTAAAACATTAAAGTGTTCCTCTCTCAAAGGCCAATACAAGAGAAACCTTTTTAGAAAACACCTTTAAAGATTTCATAATGAAATGAATGTGTCATGTTTTTTTGTCATTACTTTAAAAATCTTTTTAGTTTTTTAAATTATAATTTTTTTTTTCAATAATTTTTTTCCTATTCAATATTTTTAACAAATCTTTTGACCATGGCTGAATTTTTCTTTTTTTCTTTTGTTCTTTTTGGCTTTTTTTGTTTGTTTGTTTGGGGTTATTTTTAGGATTTTTTTTAGCATATAAAATCAGCATATACACAAAAAGTAGTTAGCATGTTCGCAATTGGATGTTAATGGCGTTAGAATTATTTACTAAAAATATTATTTTTCAACTAATAATCTACTTTTAGACAATAATCTATCAAATCTGTCACTTTGTCAGTGCCTGAAAATAATGACTGAAAATGTGAAGAATGAGAAACTTTACATCTCTTCTTCCCGTGATCTTCCGAATGTTCAGATGATGTAACTTCCTGTTAATGTGACTCCTTGAATATTCCAACCAGTTTTCTGGGGAAATGTTTTCAGGTGACACACTTGAGTCAAATGCAATGTAACGTAACCATTTTTCATAACCGATACCAGACGCCTCACAGAAAAAGAAAGCGTGGGATGTTAAACGAAGTGTTTTAACGATTACATTTCTATATATTTTCAATTCTATGTAAGATAATTATCTGAAACATGGAAAAAGCTTGTTAGGATGGACGCTTTACCCATGTTTTAAAACATCTCTCAGATTTATTTACATAAATATTTAAGTTGTAAAAGTATTGGCACCCCAATCAACCTTGAATCCGTATAAAGCAGACCATCTGCTTGAACCAGGTCGCTCTAACCGGCCTACTCTCCTCTTTTCTCCCTTTCTTTTTTCCCCCCTTCCTTTTAGCACTCATCCTCTACCTTCCTCGCTCGTTTCTCCCCTCCTCCCTCTGTTTCCTCTTTGCTTCTCTCTCTCCCACTCTAGAGACTCTCTCTCCCTCCTGTCCTGCGCTCTTATCTGATTGGAGGATGGCCACTGTTTTCATAAAACGCAGTCTTAAGGGGTTGCATATGTACATTAAGACCTAGGTTTTTTTGACCTCCGTAATCCATGCAAACGGACGCTGTTAAAAAAAGAAAGAAAAGAAAGAGAGAAAGACAGAAAGAAAGAGCGCGTACAGCATACAGGCCGTCGTAACTCTGACACAGGTTTATCAAAACAGGACAGGTTCGTTTAAACATTTCTAATGTTGTCAAAGACGGTTTATAAACAAATCTGTTTTACTCAGACGACTAT
Source organism: Hemibagrus wyckioides (assembly GCF_019097595.1). Classification (NCBI taxonomy): domain Eukaryota; kingdom Metazoa; phylum Chordata; class Actinopteri; order Siluriformes; family Bagridae; genus Hemibagrus; species Hemibagrus wyckioides. The sequence continues at coordinate 17,184,976 of NC_080730.1, forward strand.
GATTATGCTGTATATACCAATAATAGGAGAGCTATGTGCGCTCGCTGGCCACTTTAATAGGAACACCTGAAGTTTGTTTCAGGGAACGAGCATTTGAGGTTTTTGAGATGCTTTTCTGCTCACCTCAGTTGTGATTATTTCGAGTGAACGTAGATGTTAGAACCGGTCTGCTTCTTCTCCTCTGAGCTCGCTCGTCTCTGTTTTTTGTTTTTCGCACCATTCTGTGTAAACCCTAGAGACCGTTGTGCTTGAGGTCAGAATCTTTCACCAACAATCATGCCAAGGTCAAATTTTTGCCACGTATCCGTATGATTTGGATGTGTTTTGCTGCTGCAATCTGATTGGCTGGTTTTAGAATCGCATGTTTGAGCTGATGTACAGACGTTTCTATTAAAGTGGACGTTTAATGCATGCTAATGTACATAGTTTACATCAGATATGATGCATGCTGCATGTAGAATGTTTAATATTGCCTATATTTTATATTTGTGTGTGTGTGTGTGTGTGCATGCAAACTCTTACAATCTGGAATCTTTAGTTACATATTTTTTTGCTGTTGCACATTTGTAGGGTCACATGGAGTTTTCTTGTTCTTTTGACATGATTCAGTAGAAATACTAATAAATTCCTTCCTGACACTCGCTGACCTGTTCCTTCATGCTTGGTTTGCTGGACTGTAACAGTATCTTTTTCTAACTTTTACACACACACACTCTCCTTCAAACAGCTCGGACAGCAGCCTAGCCTACACAGCCCGGTCTCGGCTCATTTCTCCCTCGCCGCTGCTCCAGTCCAGCGCCATTGTGGCCAATTAAAATTCCAGTCTTTGTTTTCTCTCCAAATTAGGTTACTTGTGCAAATTTACACTAATTTACTTAACTGGAGCCAAGCTCTGGTGCTGGCCATCCGAACCGGTCAGGCTGTTTGTTTAATATGCAACCTGAACTCCGCGCACACATACACGCACACCACAAAAAAAAAAAACCCTCCGACCATGGCACCGTGCGAGCCTGTCCTCCGGACCACAGTTCATCCGAGGGACACCTCTCCCAGGTTTAAAATCGCAAGCGCTAGATCATAACGAGATGTGGTTTCGATTTGCTGTGGAGAGATCGTCGTCCAGGTCACTTGTTGTGTCCCGATAGGAAGACCTAATAAGGAACAACATCCACCACCTCCAGCCAAAGCGTGTGTACGAAGCGGGGAATCCTCATCCAACGTACCTGACCTTGTTCACGAGTCACTGAGTTCATGGAGTGCGCTCAGAGAGAATGAATCTCTCAGTGACCCAGATTAACACAATATGGGGTCACAGTGTGTGTAGCGAACTCAAAGACGTATAGTGTTAACATCTAGAACTCTCGAGGGCTTGACCATTGACCTCTACACTTCCAGGTCCAGGCTTCGTTGTTGCGTATTTTTGCACACTGGGTGCGTCTGTGTTCATGTCGCAAGGCCGTGAGTTCAACCGGCGTGAGTTGATGACATCACTCTCACGTCACCTCTGATCAGACATTCCAAACCATCATCGGTCCCTCACACACACACACACACACACACACACACATACATGACTGCTGACTCACAGACTTGATGAGGGTGCTGAGGTATGAGGACCTGTAGAAAAATCTGATGACTGACTGTTTATCATGGTTCAGAAAGTAATGCAATGTTTACTGGCTGCATGAAGGCAGAGTTAGGGTTTGAGTGGTTGTGTGAATTCATTAGATTGTTTTTAAAATAGCTTAACTGTATTTTTTGGCTTGCTGATTTTGATTCTTTATTTTCAATCAAATGTCTTTCATTTTATTCTGACTCTGAATGTTTTCCTAAGTAATTAAGAATCATTTAATTCCAGTAGTTACATCTGAATACATACAGGAAGTTCTTCATATTCAGAGTCGGGTTCTGCACATGCACACAGAAAGCTGATAATCGGTGTCCTCCGAGGTTAACAAATATTATCCAGGATCACTGTCTTTAAACACAAGCACTTAGCTTTAAAGGTAAAAATGTGCAGACTCAGGTGGATTAGTTTAATTTATTTAGTAAGTTTGTGGTGTGTGTGTGTGTGTGTGTGTGTGTGTGTGTGTGTGTTTATACCTGTACAGATCACTGCAAACCTGACCAAGATTAAGCCATTTCTGATGAATAGTTTTAAATGATTCATTTAAACGATTCATTTGATACATTGACTTGTTTTCATTCAATAAATTGTACTATAATAATTATTACTATTAAAAACATTTGTGTAGATTAAACAGAAAGTGAGTAATGGTCAACCTTACGCAGAATATTATCACAACTTTATAGAGCAACGGAAATATGATTGTAGAGCAAAGAATTTTATCCTTTAGTTAACAAATCCTTCAAAATAAGTCTGGCATTGAGAGAAAGGGAAAAAAGGTCTAATCACTCAACATCCCACTCACTCAAAAACAAAGACGTGCCGACTCAGCTTTGAAACGCGTACAGCAACATCAATCGTGTCCTAAAAAAAGTCCCTATTTGTACATTTAAAATGCTGTTTGTGTGAACGTGGTGTGTTTTGCCGCAGGACACGGCCGTCCCCCATCTGAACCACCAGCAATGTGTCTCGGCACAGAGAGTGTTGTGTCTGGCCTGGTTAAGGCCAGAGGGAGGGGCCAAAGGTTAATTTAGGGCCGAACAAAATTCCCACCAACAACACACTCGATCCGCTGCCTTCCCAGAGTCCAACAGGAAGTAGGGGGAGGGAAAAGATTGGAAGCAATGCCATTGTGTGTGTGTATATGTCCCCCGAAACCCCCCTTACCCCTTCTCCAGCTGCTGGAACGTGTGACAAGTGGGAAAAAGTGCCATGTTCAACAGTGAAGTCTTTCCTGGCCCATGAACAGATCATTAATCAGCAGCGCTTTGATCGTCAGTCTTTTTGTCACTCCATCGCAGCTTCCTTTCTGTCAAGTTTGCGCTAAACTCTCCCTTCCTCTGTCTGTCTCACTGATGATTTAAATCCCGTCTTCAAGACGGACGACTTGATGGAAGACTTTGCGGTTTCTCAGGAACATGACATGTCATTGTTTGGCTTCATAACTTCAAGAGAGAGAGAGAAAAAGAGTGAGGCTGGGTGATGGAACAGTGTTAATGGCTGTTTTAATATAAGTGAAACAGGAAGTAACTTAGTGCTGCTTCCTGTTTTGCATGACTTTGAATGGGTGTGTTGTTGGAATTGATGATAGAGTAACAAATTGCTGGGGTTTAAAAGGAATTAAACAGTTGGACTGTAAACATTGCATCACATCAGGCCACATCACGCCACCCCATTGTTGATAGTTTTTCTGTAAGTGCATGCCTCCTAAGTATTTTATTCTAAACATATATCATATATATATTTATTTATCTATCCTTACTTCCATAATGAAAAGCATCATGAATTTTTTCTACTTTTCACTTTCATTTCTCCTTCCTTCACATGTATGTGTGTGTGTGTGTGTGTGGTGAGGCAGGTCTCCATCACTCAAGGGAAACATGGGCCATGACAAATTAGCAGCAAGTTCCTCTCAATAGACTATCCCGTTACCAAACATGCATAACTAGTCCAATTCCCTCCTCAGGCATTTGGGGTGGAGGAGGAGGAGGAGGAGGAGGAGGGTGAGGAGGAGGAGGAGGAGGAGGAGGTGGTGGTGGTGGTGGTGCAGGTATGTCTGGGACGGAGGGAAGCGTAGACTGGAGGAAAGGGAGGAGATGAAGAGAAATAAGTGTGTAATGTAATCGGTTTAGCCCTCCCCACTGTTTGCATTTCCATTGCTTCCATTACCGCAATAACATCAACCACACCACTGCTGCTATAACCACATCTATTAGTGCGTTATTAGCGTGTCCATCGCAGCTACCGCGGATTAGCCGTGTTATTATTACTGCCATAACATCATACAAAAGGAGATCCCGAGGAAGAGGACCCTTTCCGCTTTTCCCCAGGAGCTTTTTCAGCCAGAGATACACATGTATTTCCATCAGATTAAATAATTGTACTATTTCTATCTGCCGGGATTGTTTGCTAAAAAAAAATCTAATAATGTCTATAAGTGTATCTGTTATTGGCTTGAACACAAATATAAATAATACTCTAGGTTTCCCAAAGAGACAAGACTTACGGTAAGCATTGTTAAAACTTTGTGGCATAACCAAATGAGTCATTTGTTCAACTTCGACCAAACTTTGGTCTCAGTCTCAGCTGTAAAGGTCATGGAGCATCTGATTTTATTTTATTTTATTCACTTTTCTGGCCATAAGCTTCAGAATTTAAAATCTGTTTGCCTCTCTGTTCTTATACACACACTTCCATGCACCGGTTTCCAAACTTTTGCTTACAGCAAGATTTAACGGGCAGGATTTAGTCATTAAATTGAAAAAGATGGCATGTTTTTATTAAAGAGTTGGGTTTAACGTAGCTAAAACTATGTTGGTCAGTCAAATAGCCACTTTCTGTGACGTAGGCTTAAAAACTAGCTAAGATGAGCTAATTTGAACAGATGAAACAGCATAGCTTACAACTTAGCTGACGGTATTAGTGAATAGATTATAAATTGTTGATCACATGCACTGGAAACATTAGCAAACTATCAAGAACCACCCCATTAGTTCGCTGAGAAACGCCCCACATTATTCAGTGCCTACTATACTTTGAATTATTCTACAGCTATACTGAATATGAGTAATACCTTCAAAGTCTTGACCTCGCCACTGGATCCTGGGAAGATCACTAAAGGGTTAATCGTAGCTAACGCCTCCTCACTAGCATTCTTAAAAAATGCGCCTTGTCTCAAACAAGTGTCCAAAAGTTGTCTTGCTCCCTGCTGATATGGAAGAATTAAAACAACTCATGAAAGGTGTGTTAAAAGTCTTTTTGTCTTAAAGTACTCTTACAAGCCAGAGAAGTCCATTAACCTTAATCTGTCAGTACAAAGTCATCATCTTTTCTTTCTTTCTTTTTTTTTTTTAAAGAATAAAGCAGAAAAACAGCCATAACGTGTAAGAGCATGTGTGGCACAGAGAGAAAGGAGTGAGAGAGTGACAGAAAGAGAAAGAGAGAGAGAGAGAGAGAGAGAGAGAGTTTTTTGTCAGACAGCCTGAATAAAGAGGGTGATAGCAAGCTCTCCTTTTCATAACACATTTCCTAAACGCAGCACTTCGCTCTGATAAAGCAGTGGAGCCGAGGCCAGAGACGATGACAGTCATTGTTGGCTCTTTTGTCAGCATTTCTTTTAGCACTCAGTGAGAGAGAGAAAGAGTGCTGAAGCTGCCCATGATGGGGTTATACCGCCATAACAACACTGGCTGGGTCATACACACAAGATGGACCATGTGTGTGTGTGTGTATGTAAATATGTCTGGACATGTGGAAAAGGGGTGTTCCTATCTACATTGTTTCCCCAAAGTGTCAGCACCTATTTGCATAATTACCCCCTTCCCCCCCATTCACACCCTCTTTACGAGCAACAAGGGCGAGCGAGGCGAGAGAGATACGCAAACAAAACCCAGAGTGATGAGGGAACAATGGTGGCCTTGAAGGGTCATTTGCTTTTCTTTGAATACATTTTCCCCTAATTGTAATTTCTGTCAAAGGGAACACAAGGCGCTGGCTGGAGGCACCTGTGCAAATTAGGCCACGGCCAAAACGGAGGAGATCCTGAAGAAACTTACAGACAGCTGCTCGATTTTATAGGAAATCACACCAACTTTTTGTAACAGACATCCGATACATACCGAACATCCCGGTTCTCAATATTCCTACCACAGCTGTGACGAGTTCTCAAATCCGATTGGTCAGAAATGTAATATTTTACTAGAATAGCAGTTTTAATACATAATACGTAAGCTTACACAGACACTACAAAAATAAACATTTTTCATTTTGAAATCCCATTCTGTTAAATTCCTCCCAATACAGAAACACTAAAAGATCAAATTATTAGGAACTGCATTCTGGGTAACATTTTGCTTTCGGGTATGTTGTACAGAGTGATTATTTGAGTTACCATAACTCTTCCTGTCATTTTCAACAATTTCGTCTATTCTATTTGCTCTGTCTCATTAAAAAAACATGTCCTTTCGCAGATCTGCTGCATAGTGTGTGTTTCTTTTCCACCACAACCTTCTCTAGTGTGGGGTCTAAAACCATGCCACTATCAAAGACCCTGAGTCAAAAGTCATATTTTTCCTGAATCTGGTGTTTGCTCTTGACATGCACCAGCATATATTTATGCACTGAGCTGCTGCCTCATGATATAGTGATTAGATATTTGCATGAATGACATATATACGGGCATTCTTAATAAACTGATCCAGTGTATGTATATAAAAACACTAGAAAAAACAAGGTGCACTATTAATTTTCGTGGTGTTTTAGAGAGATCCGTCTTCCATATGTGTGACTCTTATGTGATCCTAGATAATTGGAGTACATTTATATCCCGATGGAGATGTGATGGAGGTCTGGGCGATTCGGGGCAGGTGTGCCTGTGCCTGTGCCTGTGTGGGCTGCCATCGGGGCCGAGGTGTAGATGAAGGGGTGGATGATGGATGGGGTTGATAGCGGGTGAGGCGCAGTGCAGGGTTGCGTTATCTGTCCTGCAGCCGGCCGGCCTGTCAGCGTGATGTGTGTGCTGTCGCCGCATGCTTTATGGTCCTCTTCCTGTCTGTCTTGCATCTCGGACTGGCACATGCACCACTAAAACACGGCCTGACACCACTCTCCTCTCTTCAGGTACCTTCTGCTCTTCTACATTCTTCTGCTCTAATCTTTCCTTCTCTTTATTCTCCTGTCTTAGCAAATTCATGCTGCCTGGTTACCAGCCTGCTGTGTGTGTGTGTGTGTGTGTGTTAAGGTCAATAAAAGCCATGGGTCGTCCAAACCAGGAAGTTATAAACAAGAAAAGCCAAAGCAGCTGCGTGTAACCTCATACACAGAACAATGCAAGTTAACCAATCGTACTTCGCCATAGCATGCTCTTTTTAATCACTTTTCTTTTTGCCCTTCGAGTTTTTTTTGTTCCCCCCCCCCCCCCCGACTCGAGCAGTTCTTATCTACTCAGGAACTCCTTTACAGCCATTCAGTCAGTCTGCTACTGCGCCTCTCCTTCACATCCTAATCTAAATTGCCGCTTTATGAGGACACAAGACACCTGCACCTCTCTGACAACAAGCGGACAAGATATTGACCTTGCGGGCTGCCTAATGTTCGTCATGTGGACAAGATTTTGCTAAAGTTTTAGTGTCCTGTGTATTCTATTCTACTACCAGTAATATGACAAAAACGGCAAAGTTTAAGGCTGGGTCCAAATTTCTGGGTTAAAACTGAAGGGAGATTTTTAATACAGAAATTTAAAATATCTAAAAAGTTTCTTTAGTTATACTGCAGCTAACATTTTTCTCTTTGTTTGTGCTTTGGTGGATAAAATACATTTATTTATTGATTGATTGATATATTTTATACTGTAATAAAGGTACAGTAATAGAAACAGATTTTGTAATCTGAATTAATGAAATGATTTTTTAAAGTTATTGGGATATATTGGGATATTTTCATATTTACTTCATTTCTTGTTCATTCAGTCAATCAGATAATTGTCCAAAAAATTATATATCTTGAGACTGTGTAGAGAAATAATCAAAATAAATGAACTGTTTAATTTTATAACTAATCGTCTCTGTTCGGTTGTCATGTAAATATTTGAATTCTATTTGAAACTCGTTTTTCATTCCTTTCATATCTTATTTGTCTTTTACCTATTTGATCCAGTCCCTTGTTTATTAAGATCTACAAAAATTCAGAGTGTTTGGATTTTTTTGGACTTACTTCCTCCTGCCGGTTCTCTACGGCTCCGTCGTGGCGCTCCGTTCTCCTGCTGTCCTTAAGAACAACTCTCACCTGTTCACGCTTTTATTAGAATGATCGATTGCAGTTTGTGAAATGTACCTGTCACTCTGATCGATCTCCTCTCCTATAGGCTGTCCTGTGCTGCCTGCCTCGGCTTTTTTTGATGAATGGAGGTGACGGACTGTGACAGACTTTTAGTTATGGCGTCTTTGATTTTAACCGTCCTCTCTCTCTCTCTCTCTCTCTCTCTCTCTCTTCTCCTGTGATTTTTTTCCCTTCTCAACTTTACTCCATCTCTCTGTCTGTCTCCTCAAGCTCTCTCTCTCTCTCTCTTTCTCTCCCTCTCTCTCTCTGAACATGTTTCTTGTGGTTGTGCATCACTGATTTAGACATTCTTTCCTAGTGGATGTGTGTTAGCATAAATTTCTGTGTGTTTGCGTATAAAAGTTTCATGTATGATGTTCATGTGTATCATCTGTGCCATATAACACAAGGTTTCATGTCCATACACACTTTTATAGCTTCACTAAAATAAATGATTCTTTCTTATATTTTTCTATGATTTTTTAAAAATAATACAATAATACTACTAGGTTGTAACTATAGAGCTTTATCCTAACTATATTTATTAAATATGAGCCACAGAAGTACCAGAGCAGGGTTACTCCAGGTCATAGTGCATAGCAATTATAGTAGTAATAAAACAACTTTTTATGCTTAATTAAACATGTTTAATTTTCATAAAGGCACCTGATTTATCTTGTGAAGGGCAGAGTAATTAGCTGATGATCTGGATCAGGTGAACTGGGAGTTGTGCAGTGTGTCAGGTCCTGACGACTCCAGTTAAGACACTGTGATACAAATCAGCTCTAAACTCTCTCTCTCTCTCTCTCTCTCTCTCTCTCTCTCTCTTTCTCTCTCTCTCTCTCTCTCTCTTTCTCTTTTTAACCTGAAATCAGGCTGATCAGGAATGAATGCAGGTCTGGTATGCAGTCTGTACGCATTCATGTTTCGCAGGTTACTCTATCACATGAAGGGCATCGTTCTGCATGCGTCTCCATCTCTTCCCTGCTGGCCCTCGCGCCCGTCCCCTCGCCTCCTTCCACTGTCATCTCAGCCTATCAATCAAAAATGTATTAAGTCCAAAGTGGAGCCGATCAAAGACAGAATTCCTCCAAGGACGGTAGATAAGGCCTATCTCATTAATAAGTGCTTTAGCATCAGAGCGGGCCCGCGCCTGCCTCCCTGTCCCTGCTCCTGCCTTTGATATCTAATTATACCCCCCCACCCCACCCCAAAGCCCCACCCCTTTATGCTTTTGTCCTATCAGCCATGAAGCACGTTTTACTGATGAACTACTGACACTAGGCCCATGTTTTATACCATGTTTTATACAAATGCACTGAAAAACCAAGCAAACCTTCTAATTTGATCGGTGCGAGTCCTTCTTTCCCACAACTATCTGACTCTACAGTGAGTCAACAACAAGGTTGGGAAACTATGCAGACGTTGCAGACAACAGACATACCTTCTGATTTTTGCATACCCGACTACTACACTGCACATACTTACATACTTACACATGCACTGCCACTTTATTTATGTTGCTCTGTACAGAAACCTAATAAATAAATAAATAACTTGGTTCAGTGTACGTATATTCATTCTTTCTTATTTATAGTATACAGTGAGTTTATTGTGTTTACCTAAATGGGTAAGACCTCACTGCAGTTCTTGGGTTAAGTCTCTGAAGCTCTGAGGGTTAAGACTTAGTCCCCCTCCTGCTCTTAGGTTAAGACTTAGACCCCGCTCCTGCTCTTACGTCACTGCTGCTCTTGGGTTAAGTTTAAGTCCTCCTTGCTGCTCTTGGGTTAAGTTGTAGTCCTCCCTGCTGGTCTTAGGTTAAGTCACTGCTGCTCTTGGGTTAAGTTTAAGTCCTCCCTGCTGCTCTTGGGTTAAGTCTTAGTCCTCCCTGCTGCTCTTGGGTTAAGTCTTAGTCCTCCTTGTTACTCTTGGGTTAAGTCTTAGTCCTCCTTGCTGCTCCTGGGTTAAATCTTAGTCCTCCCTGTTGCTCTTGGGTTAACTCTTAGTCCTCCTTGCTGCTCTTGGGTTAAGTCTTAGTCCTCCTTGCTGCTCTTAGGTTAAGTCACTGCTGCTCTTGGAAGAATCTTAGTCCTCCCTGCTGCTCTGGGGTTAAGTCTTATTCCTCCTTGTTGTTCTGGTGATCAGACTTAGTCCTCCCGTTGCTCTTCTGCTGCTGTTATTACACCAAATTTCCTCTTGAGGATTAATAAAGTACTTTACTCAAATTAAACAAGCAAGTTTGCTAGTTTTGTTATGATTTTTTTGATGATGATCTGTTTTCTGTCTTCCATTACTAAACCTGATAACAAAGTTATTATCTGGAGCACATCAGTGTTTTAGAGTAGAGACCTCACAAGAACAAAGTTCAAATCTCTTTGTTTTTATTGTTTTTTTTGTAAAGTCTGCTGTCCCATTCAGGGTGTATCCCCATGATACATATGAATGAATACATATACATGACTAATACACCACAACCCTGACAAAGATAAAGCAGAAAAGTGAGCAAGTAAGTTAAAAAAAAAGATTAAAAGGATAATTTTGACACAAACAGAACATAGGGATTAATTCTTTTGGCAGTTCAGTTGTCCAGACTGTATCAAGTGCACTCATTTACAAATGTCTTGTACTTACTGACAGGTTTACTAATGGACCAGATTGACTCTAATTGGACAAATGGTCTGCAGTGGGCAATGGTGGAACCTGAGTATAGTGTCTTAATGTGTTTATAATGCAGACAGGACAGTCAGTGAGTTTTTAGAGCAGAACCTCCGAAGACTGGGGGAGAAGACGGACAAGAAATGAGACGGAGGAATTGGACAAAAGAAAATGGAGAGGAATGAAATGGGGCGAAACAGAGAGACAAGAAATCAGAGAAAGGGTAATAGGAGCAAACTGTTCTTTTTTCCCTCCCTCTCTCTCTCTCTCTCTCTCTCTCTCTCTCTCTCTCTCAGTGTCTCGCTCCTTGGTTTTCAGTAAGAGAACCTGTGAGAGATAAGACTAAAAGGACAGTCAGTCTGTTAGGAACAATTCTCTCACTGTCTCTCGCTCCGTCTCGCACTCACTCTCCTCTCGCTCTGTACCTGTGAGCCTTGCTCTTTTTCTCTGTCTCTCTTTATTTTGGTCTCATCCCTTTCTTTCTTTCTTTCTTTCTGCTGCTGTTCATTCTGTCTAATGGCAGCACTCAGATTTCTGTTGATGCCTGCCTCGATACACAGACCTTTCAGGATCCTGTGCAGCTGCTGGCTTCTAGTTTAGTCAGAGTGTTGGCTCTCCTTCATGTACTCGCACATTTTGTTATAAAAACCGGCAAGTTATATGAAATGTGGTCTCACCGGCCACTTTATTAGCTGTGTCTCTGCTTGTTCATGCAATGAGGCAATAATGTAATGCAATTCATATTGAAGCAGTTCAAGAGCTTTAGTTAATGTTCACATCAAACATGTGAGAGACAAATAATCACTCTGCACAACCATGGTGAGCAGAAATGCATCTCAAAATGGAGAACAGCTTGGAAGTGGTTCTTCTCCTGAACAGGAAACGGAGCATACAGTGGACAAAGATTCATCCAAACTGGACAGAAAATTGAATAAACATCACCTAGTGTTTGTTCACTTCCGATTTAAAAAATCGTTGGTGTTTGTGGATGCAGTATGAACAGAATAATAATAGTTATGTTGGCTACATTTCTGATAGCAGCATGAGTAGTGTATTGCTTTGATAGCAGTGCAATCTGTCTGTTAAAGTTTTTACATAATCAAAGAACGACACATTGTACATTTTATAGTTATAGTAGTATATAATTTTCAGGAACAATGTTGTGAAACAAGATCTTCCCTTTCATTATAACAGCTTATAAGCCCACATAAACATAGGCTTTAATATTGAATGCTTGATTCCGATTGGTCAGCTCAAAGGCAGGGCCAAATGTACAGTTTATATCCATGCACTCATGTTAAGACATATGTTTCTACAGTAACAGTTTCTACAGGGACGTTTATTTAGCATTTTCAATGAAGTCTTCAGTGTCAGAACTAAAAGCATTTTCTTTTAGACAGCTTCGTAGTTTTCACTAAAATGACAAGCTGGTGAGGGAACATGCTAATACATGGGAGAACCTATTTTGGAGATGTACCTCAAAATGAAATGAAACTTATACAACATACGAAGCATTTTTAAAAAAAAATAAACAATCATATCAATATTATTTTGTGTATACAAATACCCTACACCATGAATTAACAGCTGCCCCCTCCTGGTGTGGAGAAATATTTGTTTTTTGTTTCTTTTTTTACACAGAAGATAAACACATATTCTCTATAAGCTGTATATTTGAATGAAACATTTCAAGGCAGGTTGCTTTAACTGTAGCTACTTTTTTTATTGTCTTTAGGTGTCAAGGTCTTAAGACCTCATATACAGTAACTACTGTATACAAGGACTACGGGCTGTAGTTGTTGAATTGAATTGGATATTGAGTAATAGGATAAACTGATGCCAAAAATCCTTGCTTGTAGCTGTAATATTTTTTATATTTCTGAAATATTCTAAGGCATACAAATAAAATGAAACCCTATTTCACAGTATACAGTATATGTAGAAATATTGTACTTGAAATAAATAGATATGGAGGGGATTAGAGCTCTCCCGAGTCACTCAAAGCTCTGCTAAGAAAAACAGACAGTATAAAATAATTTAAAACACATCCCTATTAGTGCACAAAGCCTCAGAAAAAAAAAACTGAAAGAAAGAGAGAGATTTAAGCAGAGCCTTCATCTTCCTTCTTCCTGTTCTGGACAAGCCAGAGTCCAAAAGAGGAACTAAAACATGTGTTAAAGGAGGGAAGAAACGAGCATCAGAAGCTCGGGTCACAGGCTTTTACATAGAAAGAAATTTTAATCCGAATATAGACTCGTCTCTTGTCCTCCCACTGCTTTCTTCATGAACGGAAATAAAAGAAACAAGCCAGAACTAATTAATTTACTCGAAGGGAAATTTGTCTAATGTTTAGAGGAAGGAGGCAGCGTCGAGAGGATCTGAGGTAGTAAACAGAGAGAGAAAAGACAGGCGGCTTAGTGTGACTTAGTTTCTGTGTAAATATGCAGTTTAATTAACATGTTCTCAAAAACACCTTGACGGGAAAAAAAACATAAAAGGTTCTACAGAAATCAGTGAATAAAGTGTGCGGTTGCTGAGAGTAGAACACACACACACACACACACACAAACTCCGATCATGTAGCAGTGCTTAAACACCCTCACCTTTCATTCTGGCACATTGGCCGTCAGTTTTAATCATAAACCTGCTAGTAGTTATCTTTCCATCCAAATGTCTACTGAAGTAAAAGTACGCTTCCTTCAGCACCCATGCTGTTCCAGTTTCAGTATCTATATCTATAGTGGTGCATTGTCTCGACATGCATGCACAGTATGCGTAATCTTGTTACGGCTGGCACGCTACTGCGAATTCATACGAACACCCATTATCACTCTTATTATGTTATTATGAGTGTTGAGTCTTAACAGCCAAGCAGAGCGCTCCAATTTTCAAACATTCAGTTCATTAAGCTGATTATTCCCTTTGGCTGGTCATCTTAGTCTGAACAAATACTTCAGAGCAGCAACAATCGTCTGTTTTGCGAAGAGCCAAAAAAGTAGCTATTTATATATTGTTTGTCAACAAGAATGTTGTTTTTATTTATTTTTGCTGAACAATCATATGAGCATGCCAAATAATTTCTAATAGATCATTAGTATTGGGCTTACACTTAGCTCTCGCACTCTCATACAAACAGATCGATAATCAACCGGATTCAGGGATCTGCTGCGCGTGACAGCAAATGAATTTAATTTTCTCTCGTCACCTAGTTTTCAGCGCTGTTCTTGCTACTAGTCACAGAATCATAGACAAAATAAAGCTTGGTTAGTGCTTTTTAGATTCATGGCTTCATGGTAACGCTTTAATTTATAGTTTGGTAATAAAATAGTTATAAACATGTAATAGATAGTTTACTGCTTAAAGAATAATTAATTACTGATCACAAATAATTATTGAATATAATTTATATACCGCGATATCAGCTTTAAATCTTACTGTGAAAGTAGGGTTTAATTTAATTGAAGACTAGTCATAAATCTTAATAATAAAGCATTCCACCTTCAATTATGAATTTATTGTTAATGTATTCATTCCTCGCAGGTGATGTTTATCATTCCCAATAGTTTCGAAAAGTGTACAAAGGAATGAATTAATACCGTTGTAAGCTTCCTCTGCTCAAAAACACTCTTCAACATCTGGATAACGATCTGAGGAGACGTTCATGAGCTGGAGCAGAACAGGCGTTTTGAGAACAGACCGGATTCGAGAATTCCTGCCAAGTTTCAACCTGAACTGATGTAGTTAGTAATGTTTACTAATATATTGTGTTATCAAAACAACCGAACACTAAAAGTATGTCCTGAAAAAGTAAAGTGATGCCCAAACTTTCTGGGTTTTTTTTGTTTTGTTCTGTTTTTTTTTCAGGCATGATATACAATCAGGAATGCAGTACACAGCAATAGACAATTCACAGCTGCCCTTTAAAATTCCTCTTTAATTTGATTTTTTGTATGAAAATGCATTAATAGTTTTTGAGCGAATAAAATATCTGGAAGCCGTCGTGCAATTTAAGAGGGGCTGGAACTGAAAAAGAACACTACGCATGGCAAAAATGACCTCTTTTGGCTCAGCCTTGTAGTGTGTGTGTGTGTGTGTGTGTGTGTGTGTTCACTTTTTGCATTTTGACCTTCTCCTTCTTAATTAGACGCATTGCCTCACTAAATAAACAAGCCGTACTGAATGTGGCCGCTTCTGAAAACTGAATTACGCATATGTAACAATTACATCAATTCAGCGTCTCTCTGTGTTTCTCCACCCGCTCCCATACACACACACACGGAGTGACCTGTGTTTGCTCCAGGGCCTGAGGGTTTAAATAACTGTCTGGTGCCAGGCTGCTGCACCCAGGGGCTTGTGGGAGATGAGACAGGGGTCGTTGAAAGGCTGGTGTGTGTGTGTGTGTGTTTGTGTTTTGTGTATGTGTGCATGTGTATGTGTGTTCTCTGTCCATCTGTCTTCCTCTCTTTACCTGACTCTGGTCATGGGACTCTATTATAGAGTCAGCAGACTATGAGAGCAAATAGATAGAGCTTGACCTTTGCATCTCTTCCTACTTGGGAGATCAGCAATCCCAGAATTCCTTCCTGCCGGTTCAGAGAAAACAAAACAGCCCATTTTTTGAACAGGGCTGGGATGAAGTGCACTTTTTATTAATCACATGAGTGTCACTTTTCATTTTAGACTAATAATGGGAGAAAATAGAGGTTGTTGTGGGTGTGTGTGTGTGTGTGTATGTAAGTGTGTTGTGTGTGTGTGTTGCCCCAGGGTAGTAGTCTCTCTCTCTCTCTCGCTCTCTCTCTCTCTCTGGGCACGTGGGGTTTGACTCCATGGGTGGCACAGCTTGGATGGAGGGTCTTAGGGTTGGTCTGGTTGTCATTTTGTTACATGGCCAGCCTGTCTGCCATTTTCCCAGAGATCCCGGGTGAGAGAAGGGTCAAGGGGGTTGTGTCCAGTATGTTTTGGGCACTGTGTGTGTGTGTGTGTGTGTGTGTTGTGTGTGTGTGGCAACACCGTCCACCGAAACATCTAAAAACAAACAATTTTCCCTCATCAGATCGTGTGTGCTTTGAGCTCTGAGAGAGAGAGACACAGAGAGTGTGTGTGAGAGAGAGAGAGAGACATCAAAGCATGTATGTAGACTTACTCTTGCTCTCTCTCTCTGTCTCTCTCTCTGTCTTTCTCTCTGTTTCTCTCTCTGTCTCTCTCTCTGTTTCTAAGTCTCTCTCTCTCACACACACACACACACACTGACAGCCCCTTTTTCTTTACCCAGACCACCTGAAACAGGAAGTGACAAACACCGTTCATGCTATAATTCGTTAACACACAGGTCAATCAAGTAAAAAGGAAGCTCAACACTTAGCTCTAATTACAGTCACCTCACGACTCTTAATAAAAGATCAGCACTGAGCAGACCGGGGGCAATTTCTGACACGTTTGGGGACTTGCCGGGTCAAAGATCGGCGCCGCTTTAAGATTTTCACACTCCACTTCCACGGCACGATTGGACCTCGCAATCTGCAGCGTTTGCCACAGGCTCCGCTAACTGAGCAAACAGGAAGAGGCCAAACACGTTCAGCGCAATCAGGCAGACAGCGAGCTGATCAGGTGACCCAGGAGAGGAGCGGCCGACGGAGTCCAGTGCTAGGAGTCACTGCCAGGTCATCATAATTCGCCCAAAGGCAAAACAGATGGAAGGTAGAATCGGCAGCCCATCTCTCTTAGCTCTCCTTCAGAGAAAGGATTACGCTGTGTTTAGCCTCAGCATAAGGCCCTGTTTCCTTTATACAAAAATGAGCTTCTGGGTGCATGTTACCTTTAGTGCTATATATTAAAACTTCAAGTCTGGAGGAAAGATCGTAGATCCATGCTTTGGTATGTCCAGAAAGAAAATCATATTTTTCACTTAACAGGAGCAGAGTATCTTTTGGCTGAAATAATTAATTACGGAACTTGTATTATGGATCGTTGAAAAAGTGCATGTGTGAAGTGAACACTCTTTTTAAAGATTTTTTTCACAATTCTGGATAAAATGTGGCTAGAATCAGTACCAAAAAGGATCATTTTCATTGTTACAAGTAATTTAGCGTTCATTGTCTTAGTCAAAGCCACAGGAAATGAACTGTTTAATCGCTCCCTTAATATTCAGCATCACAAATGCATGTTTCTAACAATTAGCACCATACAACAAAATTTATCATGATTTATCTACACTGTAAATACAGTACAGTTACTGGATTTCCATCTTTGTGTTTTTTGAAGCATCAGCGTTGCAAGTTTCGCTAGCTATTGTGAGGAAAAACAGGAAAAGCTTTTTGACCACTTTTCCCTCATGTCTTGTCCAGCAACATGGCCGACGTGAATATGGTGCTTTAAAACACACCGAGACGTACTGCAATCTTGAAAATTGAATTTTCATCAATCTACATTTACGAATGTAACTTAAATGGTGGTGGATATTTCGGACCAACCAGAATGAATTATTCCTTTAGCACAATCTCTCTGAGAGATCTTCGAAAATTTGAAGGCGGAGTTAACGAAAAACCTGGACGTTTACTTTTCTTTGCAGCTTGAAAAATAAAAACACATGAATTGAACAACTTTCTAAGATTTATTATTTTTCAGGAATTTGGATTAAATGAGCATTCATTCTGTCTTCATTAAAAAAGCCCCGCCTCCTACAGTTTGAAGGCGGAGTTTACAAGAAAGCTGAATGTTGTGCTTTACTGACTTTGCATTTTTAAATACAGATCTTTGATATTTTACAAAATCACGTATCTACATGGCTTACTGCTGTCACTTGAAGCAACTTAATTTATCTGAGGTTTGATTTATTATCCCTAAAGCAAACTTTAGACACCAAACAAGTCCTAAATGGTGTAAATGTGACGCGTTATCAACAAGAATCAGCCTGCAATGCAGCAGATGAGTATATTTCATCCACATGGTGTTTATTCACTGCACTAGGAAAGAGCTTTGAACCCGAGTTCTCAAGTAGGCTTGAAATGGCAGGCTGTAACCCTCTCCGTCTAATTGAATCAGCATCCTGTGCGGCGTTTTCCCAGCGTGGAACAGCGCTCCTGTCGTCTGTCTGTCTGCTCTCGCTTTTACTCTTACACTTTCTATATTTGAGGGGATTTTTTTGTTTGCTTGTTTTTTTTCCCCTCAACTTATCTCGCCATCTGGAATTCAGCTCCATGAGTCTGATAAACATGGGGCACCAGTACGTCTCTCTGTCTCTCTTTCTCTCTCTCTCTCTCTCTCTCTCTCTCTCTCTAGACATAATTGTGATTTAACACAAGCATGACAGTACAGGACTTCCAGCAAAAAAAAAAGACTTAACCAAACAAACAAACAAGGAAGATAAGTCTGAAATATGTAAAGTATCTTATCTTAACGTGTAAAATGGTAAGAATGTTGTTTCTTGTTGTAACAGGAACACGTCTCGTACCTGAGAGACACGTCTCTGACCTCGACTACACCGTATGACCTTATGACCTTTTCTCACTGAGGTCGGCGCATGTGTAATAGTCTGGTGATAATAACACAAAGTACATTACGCGTTTTGCTGTCTTTAACCTAAAATGCAGTCTTATGCTAATGATTAACGGTGCAGATTTGACGGGTTCTTATTGTAAGACAGCGTGTGTTCATAAACAAATAATGACACTGAGATAACTGATGATGTTTAGGACATTTTTCTAATATTTTTTTTCCTATTCAAAATGAAAAACAATCTTTAAGTTTTACACCCTACATTACAAATGCAAAAAAATTTGAATATTCCTACACCAAAATGGAAAGAAAAAATAAACAGAAAATATAACTGCTCTTGCTTGAAAAAAATATAAAAATAAATAAATAAAATGAATTTTTATTATTATTATTAATAATAATAATAATAATAATAATAATAATGAAGAAAAAGCAACAAATATATTTCTCAGGTGATTGAGAATAATATATTAAAAAAATGAAGGTGTTGTTAAACATTGTCTAATCTCACGATGTGGGAAATATATGATCATGAGAAACATTTGCATGAAAACGACTGAATCTTTTATGAAAAACTAAAAATAACTCAGATACAAGAGTAAAATTTCACATGTGAATGAGGTAATGACTTGATGGTTCTAATATTTAGCTATTTAAGAGCTAATATTTAGCTAGGTTTTGTATTTCTTGCGGTAAATTGTTTTGTGAAAGCGAGCTCTTTGTGTCGTAAAGTATGAAAGGGAGGAGGTGAAGAAAATCATTAACTGTAACCTGAACTATTGGAACTGTTTTTCTGTCATTTTTCTAGGCTTTTGGTTCTGGATGATTAAATCATTAATTGTAATTCTTTTTGTTAAAAAAAAATCAAAAACATTTTAGTTGATTTGTGTTTTGGTGTTTGCTTCTTTGTTGAAAGTTGCACTTTTAACATGTGATCTAAGACACAAATTTCTTCATTTATGTAAAGTAAATTTAAAAGATTTGTATTTTTACACAGTGCTTTACTGCAGAGCTTAGAATAAGGAGGAAAAGAGTGAGAGCGTGAGATAAGGCTGATTTTTAGAAAGGAGAAAGAGACAAAAGGGGGTAAAGTGAGTGATCGAGAGAGAGAAAGAGAGAGAGAGATAGAGAAATAGAGAGGTCTTGGCTATAAGAGCTAACAGATGAAGGAAAAGAAACAGAGAGCAGAGATAAAGGCCAGGCAGCCATGTGGGTGATTCCAGCCTCGCTCAGGTGTGTCCGACTAGCAGCTCTGAGAGACAGACAGGCGGGCAGACTGGCGTCGACGGCCACACGCGTGTCCTGCCACGCCACACGCCAAGAACCCGCATACCAGCGCGCCCACACGTGGGCACAAAGAGCGCTCAGTCCTGCATCACGCATCGCCGGCAGCAGCAATGCCAAAAATTCCAACACAAAGGTAAGAGCTGCTGTGTGAGCTGGAGGGGGTGAAGGGTGACGCACTAATCACGGCACAGTTCACACAACCGCCAAACGTACACACATTCCAGACACGTGACCTTGAGCTGCTTTACATCAGATAATAGTTACATGTGTATGGAAAGGCATGGTGACACTTTTCAATAAAAAGGATTTGAAGGATTTGTTCCACATGTCAGACTTTGTGTAACCGAAGCTGAAAGAAGGACCTTGCTTGTCTGCATCGTCTGCGTCATCTGCATCATCTGCACGTTAACCAGCAGTTGAAACTACTTTTAAAAAGGGTGTTCTGATGATTGTAATAAAAATAGAAAAAAGACAAATAAAACAGAGTTCAGACTTTTCAGAAATTCAGACATAAATCAGACACTTAATAAATGAAAAGAAAAATTTACTAAATCATTAAAAACATGACTGAAGCATTGATCATGATGTCGGCTTTTATAATATAAACACATTATACACGTTGCACATATACACATTTCTGCAATCTGCTATTCAAATTAGGACTTTTGTATTATTATTTTTTATAACTTTTTCATTTCCATTTTTTTAAATCATTACATTTTTGTGCCAAATTCAGGAATTAGTGTGTTTGTTTGTTTGTTTGTCTTGGGGTTGCTGCATTTGCTGGCTGTAAAAAGTTATACTCTTTTGATTGTAAAAATAAAAATAATGTATGTGAAAAAAAACTATTATAGAATGAAGCAGAACCAAATGAATCGCATATGAAAATGTGTCCTGATAGTTGAGAATAATGTAAAATTTCCATTTTTTACATTTTGTTAGAGCCTATTTCTTTGTTTGTTTGTTTGTTTGCTGCTCTGTTTGATCTATCTATCTATCTATCTATCTATCTATCTATCTATCTATCTATCTATCTATCTATCTATCTATCTATCTATCTATCTATCTATCTATCTATCTATCTATCTATCTATCTATCTATCTAATCACCAAACAAAGGCAATCAAAAACAGCTTTCAAAAATCAAACACATACTTTGTTTTAAATTATGTTTCTAGTGTTTTATGACTTTTTTTTAAGGATTTCTGTAGCTATAGAGCTCACTTACTATGAGAGAGAGAGAGAGAGAGAGAGAGAGAGAGAGAGAGAGAAGAGGCTGGTGAGCGAAATAGCTGTTGTACTTGTTTTGTAGATGTTCTACATCTTTGAACCTGACTACAATGGACAAAACCGTGAACTTAAAATTAAAACGTAATATAAAATTAAACTTAGGAATAAAAAACACTTCGTGAAACACTGTGATTAGAAAAGTATCCATGTTGATGTTGATTATTTTCCCGGATCATCAGCATCACTGTTCTGAAGGCAGAGTATCGTAAAGTATCAAAAGTATTTTCAGACTTTTGAAGGATTTGCTCCACATCGTGTGCTAACATCTAAAACACACACCCGAGTACACAACGTTTCCTAAGAAATAGAATGCAAAGTTCGTCTGAAGTCCCTGCAGTCAACTTTCTTCACAATGAGATTTGTTGCACTTGAGCTTTATATAATTACATTTAACACCAAAAAAAAAGTTGTTTCTCTTTATCTCCATCTAGATAAAAAGCAATTGTGTGTTTGTAAGAGAGACCAAGCAGCAATACTACACTTCTTTTAGCTTTGTGTTACACGTTTTACTGCGTTGGTTCTGATATCCATGTTCCATCTAGAGATTGTGTGTTATCTTCTTTTAAATAAACACACACGAACAGCAGCAAACGCTCCCCAACAGAAGTGAGACAGTGAAATAAAAATCCTAAACAACAACAACAACAACAATCATTGTACAATCAACAAGTATTGTCAAGGGACAAGGTGTTTGTTGAGTTTGTTTTATGCATGTACAAGGAATGGAGCTGTTTACTGTGACCATAATGAGCAGTAAACAATAGTAAATGTGGTAAATATGTCGCAAGAATCTTTAGCTTCAGCAAATAAAAGCAGCCGATTCAAATCAGAACATTCATTTATTTCCTAAAACAAGAAAGTGTAAAGCGCCAGTCAGGAAAATTTTTAGAACTGGCTGAAAGAATTTGTTTCATCTTAAATTAATCAGATTTTTTTTATTTAATCTACGATGCCACACTTGAGTAACACAAAACACACACATCACTGCTGAATCAAATGTTTATAATATGAAGAATTCAGATTTTCTTACTTTTAACTAGATATAAAAATACCTGCTAAATGCACGACATGACCCCAGGAGATTCAACCAAGTTGATGGACAGCAAATTTACTTTCTTTTCCTAGACTTCAGGGATAGTTTGAGTAAACATAACTTCTAAAACCCTCTATCGGTTTCTCTTTGACTCTCAGTACATAGCTGCATGAGTTAACCTTCTTTCTATAGTCAGAAATACATTATTGTAAGAAATTTAGTTTAATGCTCAATTACAACAAGAAAAAAATAAGTTTTATTTATTTTGTAATGTCTAGCTTCAAAAAATCTGCCAAATGATACAGCAGAAAGCCTTTCAGAACAAAAACAATGGTCATGAAATATGTAGCAGTGAATTATCAAAATAATAATAATAATAATAATAATAATAAATTGTGACAAATTGGCGATGAAAAGATTTGCTCTACTGCAACATACAGAATTCTGCAATAAAAGAATTATTTTAAAAATAATAATAGAATGAGGTCAAATATTTGGGATATTACACCAAATATATACAGGCAATGATATAATTGTATAGTAATTTTTGCATTTTTTTTTTTACACTTAAAGATCAACTCATTTAAATGCTACTTATTTGTTAAATAGATATTTATTTTTTTAATTAAAATGGTAAAACTAAGACAAAGTTTTATATGCTATACTATTTATAAAAGCGTCCTGAATACATCCACTTTATGACTTTATAACAAAAATGGTGGATAAAACCACAAAATAAACTTACAATGTAGTTTTGTAATTTGAATGTATTTAAATGTAATAATAATAATAATTAACATTTTTTTTAATTCTTAAAAGTTCTGAAAACAAACATCAAACCCAGACTTAAATTCTTATGTCTAATGAAAATTGTTTGTTTTATATATTTACTTATTTAAATGTCCTAATTTTTTTTTGTTGTTGTTCAACACTAAATCTGTAAAGTAACCTCTAATTACACCGTTGTTATGCGTGAATTAATAATTGTCGTCTTTAGAGAACAGTTAAAAAGCGACTTAAATACATCCTCACGATTTGTTTGGACATTTTTTTCCCAAGGTTTTGTCGCCATCTAGTGGGCAACAGCGCTGCATAGTAATTGTAACTTTGCCACCACCCTGTGGACAAATAATGCAACTACACCGATTTTCTGCCGAAAAATTCTAATAGGCTTATTTGTTTTTTGACCTGAAGTTACTACTGGAGGCTAATGTTGCTAACATAAATAGCACACTTAGCTACCAGTTTAGCATACCTAAATTAACACGAATAAAAGGGCAGAGTAAGCTGTTTAACAAAAATAGATATAAAATAGGAATTTCATTATAATCTAAAATTTCTAACATATAATTTAGCCACTTTTTCTACCTGAAAGGAAAATGATGTGGATCAGTAGAATGGATCAATATGACATTTGGATTTTATGGATATATCACTCAAAAGTTTGGGATGACTCAAAAATAGTATTGTTTTCCAAGGAAACACACACGAAATTAGTCTGAATAGAAAATATAGCAAAAGAACAGAACAGGACATGCTGATATGTCAGAGTAAGAAATAATGATTTTGAGACTTTGGAAATGATGAATTTTGTCTTCAAACTTTGCCTTCTTCTTCTTCAAAAAACAAACAAACACATTTTGCAGTAATTACAGCCTGGGCATTCTAGCTGTCAATTTTTCAAGATAATCTGGTGAGATTTCAGATTTCACCCCATGCTCCCTGGAGTATCTCCCACAAGATGGATTGGCTGATGGAGTGTTCCTCAGTAGCTGAAACCAAGCTGAAATATGCTTAAAAAATAACTTTTATATACATATATATGTAAAGATATACATTTCTTTAATTAATAACATTTGAAGACATTTTCAGTGTAATATTTTTACAAGAAATTTTGCATTTCCCTTTGATAATTACAGCATGTAAAACTGTCACGGCAATAAAACCAAGAAAAAGACAAGGAACCACACACATATCTACCTCATCATATCTCTATCTTCACACTGAGAGACACATCTGTTATTAGTTATTAGGTCTCAGTCAGAGCAGCCTGAGGGTCACTGCGAAGCCTCCGACTCAAATCCAGCTCAACTCCTGAACTTCCGACACGATCGGGGTCAACACGCTTGCCCTTGGTCCATGGGGGGACACGCCGCAGCCGTTTAATCACAGCTAAAGAGGCCAAGCACACCAACAAGATCTCGTTCACACACACACACACACATACACACACACACCACTAAGTGCAGATGAGAGAATGAATGAGTTACTGTTTGTATGGCAACATACACCAGCGAATTCTAGTGACACTAAACACACTGTGAACTTTAGGGGCTGGGATATAAACAAAAAGTAGCACATGGAAAATGATTCATATATTTAGCAGAATTGTCTAGTCTGTTACCATGGAATCCACAGTAAAATACAGTATTAAGTAACAGATAATAAATATGAAGTATTTAGATATAAGTATTCCCTCCTCCCCAAAAAATATAATAAAATAAAGTATTCACTCTGACTGACAAGAATTGAAAATTCTGTTCTGACAGAGCTTGAACAATTTTGCTTGGAAAAAGTTTAAAAAAATTATCAGGAAACAGATGCAGAAATTTGTAGATATAATTATATCCAAAGTACTGACACACAGGGGGTGAATACTTACGCTAATGCTTACTTGTCTAATTAACCATTGCTGGTGTTTTTGACATGATAAGTGTGGCATCTGACATCTTTTGAAACTACCAGATAGCAACTGATTCCTAATGATCAGCCAATATTCTTTGCCTCTTTCAATCGTATTGGCTAGCTAGCACATGGTCAATATCACAGACCTTTGTCCTCTTGTTGTAGAGTTCAGCCTGTCATTGCTGATTTGCACTAGCATTAGCCTGACCAATTTTGAGAGCCTCCCTGAGATCATCTCTCATCTTCGCAACGTAACTGCCATAATCTGTCATCTCTCTCAACACTATGGAACATAATGTCTTTCAGCAGACGAGGAATTCTTCCATACATTAGGGTGGTGGTGGCTGAAGTGGTTGAGGCTCTGGGTTGTTGACTGGTTCAAGCCCCAGCACTGCTAAGTTGCCACTGTTGGGCCCTCTCTGCTCCAGGGGTGCAGATTCATGGCAGACCCTGTGGTCTGACCCCAACCTCTAAGGATGGGATATGCGAAGAAAGAATTTTACTGTGCTGTAATGTATATGTGACAAATAAAGGCTATTACTTCTTCTTCTTTCTCTTCTTCTGAAAAAGGGTGCATAACCTGTAGACTCATGAGCAGTGCAGTTGTAGGCAAGGATGATGTATTGCCACCTTTTCCTTCCTGTTGGCAGGTAGGCACACACGATACAACACCTAACATCTTACATTTTTCCCCACTGTTTCAGGGTCTTTAGGATCTTGGGCATTTCTTTTGTCCTCTTACGTTTTTTTAAGTGACACAGGAAAGAACTCAGGCCAACACAGAATCTTCTGACTGTTTATCCTGAAGCTGTTTCAGTGTAAATACTATACTAGTAGTGTGCTGTGACCTGCTGGAAGCAGGTTGTGTACTTCCTTGTTTCTGCGTGACACTTCATTTGAGGAAAGAGAGAAAGAATTTAACTCTTGACCTGGGAATGAAAATCACCTGGCACCTGGTGCTGATGTGGAAGGCATGTTGAACCACATCTTCCCCAAAATTATTTTCTTCTTCCAACAAGGCTACATATGTTTCTGTCACCAGCCTCTGACTCACATGTCCTTGAACAAAGGTTGACCGTCTCATTGCAACTGCCACATATTTGCTCTCTGGAATGTACTGTATACTAATACTATATGGAGCTAGCCACCTCTGCTACACCTCTACAACATGCATCAAGCTTAGGCTTTGTTAAGATGTATGTTAATAGGTTGTTGTCTGTCCAGACAGTAAAAGAATGACCTTTCGGCCAGTGGCTGAATTTGTCACAGACAGACTACTTCAGAGCCAGGAACTCTAAACAGTAAGCAGGGTAATTTCTTTTGGCACTTGTAAGAGCCTCGCTGACAAAAGCAAGGGGGCAGGCTTTAGTTTCATCCTTTTGTTTGCACACATAACGATGCTGAACATGCATACTCAAAGCAGAAGCAATATTTACTCCCATGGTGTACCACTTATTAAAGACCCACCTACAAAAATCTGTAGGAACTTCTGTTCAGTGAATATGAACATTTATTAAGGCAAAAAAATTAAGTCTAACAAATTTTAAGTTAGCCCATTCATAAAATAATTTATTCATTCATTACTAATTAAACTCAGTTATTAAATTTACATTTCCCAATCAACACACTGTTACACATCCATTATTTTTAGGAGAAGCATTTGATTTTGATGAGTTGTTTTCATGGAGAAATTAAAGACAAAACTGCTGGGGATGTCCAAGTCTCTGATAAGGATGAAACGTGATCAAATAAAAGCTGTTTTGGCCTGTTCTCGTAAAAAGACGCTTAGAGCTTTTTTCTTATTTTCAAGTGAGTTTTTCATTCCAGCATCTTTTTTCATGAAGCAGCTTATTTTATATAACAAATATTTCAGTTCTTCAACTGTGGTTTTTATTGTTTCTGACATATGTGCTGTGTATTTTTGAAAAAAACTTTAATTTGTATTTTTTTCCCCACCTCCCCCATGTGACCAAACTATTAAAACAATTTTCAGCACACTGACTTAGATCATGGGTCTCACAGGTCAAATTTGTGGAGGTGGAACAAAAGATGGCTGATCCCCTTTTTCTTGCCCACTCTCCTGACTCAGATGCTCAGCTGTGGGAGCTCATTTTGCAGTTTCTCCAGACACAAATGAGGAATTATTGTCTTAATCAGACTCAGAGGAGCTGATGAGGGCGATGATGAGCGGTATGACAATGAATTGCTTCTTGAGAAAAAGCAATCAGTGGCGTTCATGCTGTTGAGTTTCAAGAGCTCTTGCTAAGCTAATTCTGCATTCGCTTGCTTGAATTTCCAGCCAAGCACTTGCACTGCGTGGCTCAGACATGGTTTCATGGCTTCGTGAATCCCTTTCATCCTCTCAGCTGACTCTAATACCTCTGTCTTGGCTTCAAGAGCTTGCTTTGCGTTTTCTGCCAACCAAGATGAGGATATAATGCTATCTGCATCGGACTCTGAGGAGCTCGATGTGGGCAACAAGGAGTGTCCCATTTTTCCATACCTCCACAATGAGTTGTAGAGGTTATGGCATAATCCTTATACTGCCTGATTGTTCTCCTCAGCCACTGCTGACTGTAGCCATAGTGGGCCTTTCAGGGCCTCAATGAAGATGGGCATATGGCGATGCCTAGGGTTGAAGATATGCTTGCAGGCCACCTTTGTAAAATCTGGGTTCCTGGCCAGCACTTAAGGGGCAGGTCCCCCAGACAAGAGACAACCATCTCCGCCAGGTGGGCCATAAAGGAATCCTAATGCCCGAGGACTAGGGTTTTCAGGGTTGCCCCTTTAGGTCCATTTCCACTGCTGCCTACCCTGCCACCTTTGGTGCTTTGGGGTTCAGCCATGACCACCCATGCTTCTGCTCCTTATGTGCTGCTGTGTTCCTGGGTTAGACCCTGCCAGGAGGCTGCTCTGGCATCACTGCACCCCAGAGCATTCATGTACTCAATTATCCAGATGACTGGCTCATCTTGGCTCAGTCAAGGAAAGTGGCAGCCAGGCATTGAGATGCCGTACTTGCCCACGTGATGTCCCTAGGCCTAAACCCAGTGAAGTGTAGGTTTTCTCCCTGTCTGAGAACTACCTACTGGAGGATAGTTTGGAATTCAGCCACGATGCAGGCACTTCTGTTTCCTGTTCCATCCTTTCTTCTGTAAAAGTCTGACTTTAAAATCTGACTAGGCCAGTGTCTCTCTGCCTCTCAGGCTCAGGGGCAGGGGTTCTCACGCCCGCAGACACCCTTTTCAGGGTCACAAGGGTTATGTGTAATAAGCTTCGTACCCTTCTTATGTGGACAGACCCCGGTTTCTCATCTTGGGTCCCAATCTTAGGGCATGTCCTTGTCAGAGGACTCTCTACAGACACCCCCATCTCGGGTTGGGGAGAGGTCCTAGATGGCTGCCCTGCCCATGGAATTTAGGAGAGCTCTTTTCTTTCATGGCACACAGATTGCCTGAAGATGGGGGCTATGCTTCTAGTGCAGAAACATTTTCTCCTGAAAGGGGCTACCTTTGGAGGTCCCCTTCATCAATCATTAGGACCGACTGTGTTTGCACCCTCTGTTGGTGCACCAGATCTGACCTTAGGTAGAGAATGGAGACTGAAAAATGTTGCTAAGAGTGATTTACACTCCAGAGCATATGATCAGGATTCAGGCTCCCTGCTGATGGAGGGGCTGAGGCCCAGGGAATGGCATTTCCACCCATAGGGGTTGGAATGCATATAGCAATTTTTGGCTGGGCAGAAGTGGCTAAGTTCGCCTCTGAGGAGTCGACCCCCTGTGCCCTGTGGCTTTCTCTTTTCCCTTCTGGATGGTGCTCCTTGGTAGATTCCTGTCAGGAGGAGCCTCCTCTCTCGGGTGCAGGGGACAATTCTCCACCCCTGTCCTGAGATTTAGAACCTCTGGTCTGGCCCGTGAGGGAGACCAGCTCCTAGACTCTGTTCTCCCAATTGAGGTTATGGAGATTTTTTTTAACTTTATCTCTGGTGTAATCACCATCGTCAGGATCTAGTTTATTGCCCTGTTAGTACAGTGCTAGATTTCCTACATAAGCACCACTTTGAGGGCCTATTAACCCTTTACATTGAGGTATACATTGCAGCCATTGCTGTGAGTCGCACGCCTATTCTCTGGACTCTTGCCTTCTGCACAGTGCCAGATGGCTGAGGCTTTCCTCCAGACCGTGTCTAAGTGGTCCTGGAGGGGCTTCTTCAAGCCCCCTTTGAGCCAGTGGAATCACCGCTGAGGAGTTTCTGACCCTGGAAAGCCAGTTGTCCTGCCATTCTGCAGACCTTCTACCCTCTGCCCCATGAGTTGGTGGAGCAAGAGAGGCTGCACCTGCTGTAACCAGTTTGGGGTCTTAGGACTTACACCTATTGCTCGAGGACATGGCACAAGTCCTCTTTGTTTTTGTCTGCTTCACCTGGCCGCAACAAAAGCAATCCGCTGGCTTGTTTGTGCTCTTTCACAACCTCTGGGACAGACATCTCCCGGTGTGTGGTGGCATTGGTATTGGCATTACCATGGCAAGGTAGTGGACCAGTGTCAAGTCCCCTCGAAAGGGAGATACACTAGGTTATGTATGTAACCCAGTTCCCTGAGATGGGAACGAGATGCTGCATCGCTAGCCATGTGCTAGGCATCCACTCATGCTTCCTTCAGACCAGTAGAAGCTGGAGCAATGTGACATAGATGCCCTTTTATGGTCTTCCTGGCACGCTCCGCTACATGACCTACCCGAGCCGATAAATAGGCGTGATTTTACACAGAGCTTCAGACACAACTTTCACATAGAAACGTTCCTATAGCATCAGCCATGATGCAGCATCTCATTCCCTTCTTAGGAACCCAGGTTACATATGTAGCCTGGAGCAGTTTAACACAAAGTCCATGGTGGAGGAGAACACAGGCTTGAAAACGTTTTTTTCACTGTCAGGCTTCTATGCTTTTTACTGAACCGAAAGTAATGTTCAACTCTGCCAGTACACGCACAAGCACACATACACACACACACAGAAGCTGGGTAAACACCATTTAACATTTAGCAGGACTAGTGTTTATCATTAAATATTAATACTAATAATATTCTTTAAACTTTAACAGATGTAGCTGGACCTGTCCATCTTCTAGCAAATTAACAAACAATCAAACAAGCAGAAAAGGTCCTAATTGTCCTAATCATTCAATTCAAATCAATTTATTTGTATAACACTTTTAACAATAGACATTGTCTCTAAGCAGCTTTACAAAAATATAGATACATAGAAAAAATTATAAAGTTTAAGGTAATTAGGTTTTCCCTACAATTTATCTCCAATGGGCAAGCCTGAGGTGACAGTGGAAAGAAAAAACCTCCTGAGATGATATGAGGAAGAAACCTTGAGATAATTATCCAAGACTTGAGTCCAACTGATGTAGGTGAGAGGTGACAGGGGGTCAGTCAGTTCAAACACGAATTGCACAGTTCTGTAACTGAATTAATCACACACACACAAGTGAAACCAGCTCAGAAATTAAACAAATAATTATCGTTAAAAAAATGTTACAGAGTTTAACCGACTTCACAAAGACCAGGAGACGTTAAATAGTAAATGTGATGTGATATTTCGTGTGTGACTAATTGTTATTGAAGCAAACAATGGTACTTACTGCAGTCAAGTATCACATCAATCAAACAATCACCACAGCCATTAATTGACTCCTCAAAGCAGCAGCTGCAGCAGGAGCAGCCGGAGCAGCTGTCACTCCCTGTACATGCACATTCCTGGCATGTGTTCTCCTCATGTTCCTGCTGATCCTCTTGGCTAGCTTGGCTTCCCATCTTGCTGCTGCTGTACCCCACAACGCTGTTCACTTCACACTCCTGATAATACTGAATACTTCCGCCGAAGACACACACACACTTTTTTTTTTATCACGCCACAAAAATTCCACAAGTGAATCACATGACTGTGTAGCACAGATTAAAAATACAAGTCACACAACTACAACTAACAGAATCCAATAAAGATGTAGCATAGAGCAAACACACACACACACACATACTAATGAAGCTTTTTAATTCACTCTAATCAGCCTCAGGTACAGTAGCTACAGTGTGTGTGTGTGTTTTACATAGAAAATTATAGAATATAGAAATAGAAGTGTATGTTGGCTACCTGTCTGAAGTCCCTGAGTGCTGGAATTCACACTCCTACCTGCTATCTGGGCTGAAATACTACACACCAGGCTGAGACACCTGGCCGCCCCTTCACAGCTTTAACCCTTCATAGTGCTTTGTCTTTTATTCTTAACTTCAAAAAATATTGTTTTTTCTCTACTGTTGTTTTATTTAAAATATAAAAAGTCTATATTAAACATTTCTTTACAAAATTTATTACACTTTAAATGCTAACACAATTTGTTTGGTTCAATTGTTTCCTAAAATCTAACAATAAATCTGTCTAGAATTCACATTTTGAATTTGGAGGGAAAATGACCATTTCGGTAATATACAACGGGTTTAGATGGTGTGATATCAGACAGCACTCTTTTTAAGATTATTAGTCATCATACTGGGTGAAATCCCAGTAAAAGCTTCCATGGATTCTGAACCAGACTGGACGTTATCACGTCTTGTAATATCATGTAACAGTAGCCATTAAAGAACAAGATGATGCTCCAACCTGTTCAAACCGAGGCCTACTTTTGAGCCTCTTGCTTGAAAAAGACATGCTCCATTTAAAATGAGTATATCTCAATAACTACAAGGTGTATTTGAATAATTCAGGTAACAAAATAAAGGTAACACATGTGAGATAGGATATATACAGCTCTGCAAAAAAAAATTTGAACCCTCCAGATTTGAACCCTATTGAAAACCTCTGGAATGTCATCTAGAGAAAGATGGATGGTCACAAACCATCAAGCAAATCTGAGCTGTTTGCTTCTTTTTTTTGCAAAAAGAGTGGCATAAAGTTACCCAACAGCAATGTGAAAAACTGGTGGAGAGCATGGAGCCAAACTGCATGCAGATCCCACCAAATACTGATTTCTTAATGTTATTTAGCCAAAGCATTAACACAATTTGTTTACAAATTATTTGCATTTTGTTTTATTTGAGTTATTAAAGCTCTGCAAATACTGCATGATCTTGGGTTATTTTGATGTGTTGTCATTTCCTTTAAATATACACTCTAAATAACAATAGTAATATTTTGAATTTAGGAGAAATATTGTCAGCAGTTCACAAAAAATTAAGAAATATGTAAGAAAAAAACATAAGAAACAGATTATTTTGCAGTGGTCTCTTGTTTTTTCCCCAGAGCTGCATATTACCAGGTCTGAGTAAGAAAAACAATATTCAGCCTGACAAAAAGTTACAATTTTAGGGAGTATTTTTTTCTATTCATGCAGAATCAGCCTAAACTCTAAACT
Source organism: Hemibagrus wyckioides (assembly GCF_019097595.1). Classification (NCBI taxonomy): domain Eukaryota; kingdom Metazoa; phylum Chordata; class Actinopteri; order Siluriformes; family Bagridae; genus Hemibagrus; species Hemibagrus wyckioides. Next base: position 17,216,779 of record NC_080730.1, read on the forward strand.
CTAATTTCTAACTCAAGAAATTTATTTCATAATTTCTCACTATTAACCCTTTCAAAGTTGATTTATCTATTGTGTATCAGAGATGCTATAGAGATTTTTTTTGTAGAGGAATGTTTAGGCGAGGTAAGAATGTAAGGAATGTAAGGACTCTCCAGTGTGCCATGTTGGCACATGTTGGCTTACCTGTCCTATTTGAGTTTTCTCAAGGTGTATTTGAAAAGTTCTGGTACCAAAATAAAAGTTACACACATGAGATTACTTCAGTGGTGCTAAAATAAGTACATATATTACCAGGTCAGAGTAAGAGAAGATGGAACACAGCAACAAAAAAAAAAAGTTTATAATTTTATAGAGAATATCTCTTTGAATTAATGCATGATAGCCTAAAAACTCAAGAAATCTACTGTATAACATCTTTCCGTTAACTGTTTCAAGAGAAGTTATAGCTTTATGTGTTAGTTGAAGTTATAGCTTTATGTCAAGTTATGCCATCTCAGGTTTCTCAGGTACCAAACTATAAAACTTAATTTATTTGATTTGATTTGGATGAAAATGCATTAATAGTTTTTGAGTAAATAAAACATCTGGAAGTTGACATGTAATTTAAGAGGGACTGGAACTGAAAACGAACACTATGCATGGCAAAAATGGATGGCCAGCATGTCTGCCTTTTTTTACAGAGATCCCGGGTAAGAGATGGGTCAAGGGGGTTGTGTCCGGTATGTTTTGGGCAATTTGTGTGTGTGTGTGTGTGGGGCAACATCTTCCACCAAAACATCTAAAAACATCAGATTCTCATCAGATCCTGTGTGCCTTAAGCTCCGAGAGAGGGGGGGTTGTGGTCTTTTCTTTCGTTTCATCTCTGAGTGCTCTCTGCCGTTCTCCTTCCACTTGGAACCATTTCACAATTTCTTTATTCCTGTCTGTCTTTTCATACTTTCTTTCTTTATCTCTCCCCAACATTCTAGTCTTTCTGTTCTGCCCTTAAATCAAATGCCTTGCTGATTTGACAGGCCTCCCAAGGACAACAGACACAGGAAATGGTTCAACTGCTTTACTGCTGCCCACGGAATGATGCAAAACTGCAAGGATACAAATACAGAGTTCTAAGTGTATGATAATGATCAACACATTTACATAAATAAACAAGGGCACTTCACATAGTGCACAGTAAGCATCAGTTATATCAGTAGTAGGTTGAATAACAAATTTACCATCTGACATGTAAAACATAACAACAAGGATTATATGCATAGAATTATAATACAACAACATTTACATACCGAAAGTGCCTTCAAATCAACTTAAAATCGAATAGCTACAACTGCAGGCCTTTCCATGTGGTTGTTGAAACTAGACTCACATTTACAACGTCATCATATAAGGACTTAACATGTGACATGTAATACCCACTTTGAACACAAGAGGTCACTATACTGCCAATTATTATTAAACCAAAAAAAAAGGAAAGAAAACGGTGCCGGTGCATAAGAAACAGCACACTTTCCTTCATTTTTTCACACCTTTCATTATTAAATGTGCCCTCTAGTGGCCACTGCAACTCCCCACATGTCCGGTCATTCCATTTTTTCATATACTTTTTAATCTCTTTGCCTGCTTCTGTGTGCTTTAATACAATTACCTCTACGGGCGTGGTTGGTGTCTCTTCTCCGCTCATGACACACCCTTCACTTCTATGACCTAGGTTACTATTTAGAGGTGTCCAGGACAACTGCACATTAATTTTTCCTGCAGTCACACACGGCTTCACTGGGTTTTTTCTAGATTGTTCTTCAAACACATTTATTCTATCAATCAATAATGCTGCTCCCAGACCTCTTTCCCACGGCACTACCCTGGGTTGACTGTAATAGCAGCCTTTAACCCTGAACAATACTTACTCTGTACTGGTCTAACTCCAAACAACTCCACTACAGGCTCATCTTCTTCTTACATCAGAGGTGGACAAAGTACACAACATTCCTACTTGAGTGAAAGTACAGATACTACTGGTCAAACATTACTCCATTACAAGTAAAAAGTTGTAAAGACAGATTTTTACTTAAGTAAGAGTACAGAAGTACTTGGTTTTTAAAAGTATTTAAGTATCAGTAGCAAAAAAAATAAATGTCAATGCATTGTTTTGTTATTGTTGCATTGTTGTATGCAATACTTACAGTACCTTTTGTAGCAACCTAGTGTATATACTGACCAGTTTGTAATATCTGTGGATGTCACAGGCACGCCGGTCCCAGCACTTCCTCGCTCATAGTCACCTGAGCTGTAATTACTACACCTGCACCTAATTCACCCAGCGCCTATTTAAAGTGCTCACTTGTCAGTGACAACGGCAAGTATTAAGACTGCAAGAGTGGCGGCCACTAGTCTCGTCTCTTGCCTAAAAGCATAATATTCTGCCTGTTTCGTCTGCTTGACTTTTTTGCATTTTTGCCGGCCCATTTGTGTTTTGCATACATCCAGAGTTACGTTTTGCCTTCTGCCTACCTGTGTTATATTAAAGTGGCACTAAATCTGCTCTCTGCTTCCAGTGTGTGTGTGTGTGTAATTTGACAGTGGAATTAAGAGCTTTTAGAATGTTACAAAACCTATAGAAATTAAACAACTGAACTGACCCCAGGTATAATGAAAATCATTTTCATTTTTATTTATTTAACACTCCTACCACCCCCAACAAAGAAGTACACATCTACGTATGTGTATCCATTCATGCACATTTGTATCAAGTGGTCTGTAAATGCAGACTGGTCAGAAAAAAAAAATCCTGCTTTAAAAAAAAAATCATCCTCCAATTAACGTAACTACTTTCTACTCAGTGATCTTGACGGAAATGTAATGGAGTAAAAGGTACAATATTTGTCATTCAAATGTGGTGAAGTTAAAGTAAGTTTCCAGAAAAAATAATACTCAAGTAAAGTACAGATCAAAAATGTACTTAAGTACAGTACTCAAGTAAACGTACTTCGTTACTGTCCACCTCTGCTTTGTATGAATCATCAATAAAATCAAACACTGAAATTACAGTCTGTGGGGGTTTTGGTGATTCCACCAATGCACACAGTATCATTATTGGGCTCAGCACTTGAGGCCTCCATAGGTTCTTAAGGTTGTTTTTTCCCACCCAATTTATTCCCAAATTATTTCAGGAAATCACCAACACAATGTCTCTAACCTATCAAATGCCATCAATGCACACAATTTATCATTGATCTGTTGTACCGTCTGTCTTTTTTGAACCCCAACTCTATCTTTGTATGTTCTTTCATCCCAAAAGTGTGTTCTCAACCCCTTGTTTCCATTGCTAAATCTGTCATACACCACACACCTCTGCTACTCTCTCTAACCTTTCACTTTAATTTTCTCACCTCAACTCTCCATGTAATGGGGTTTTCCTCTGTATAAATATATATATATATATATATATATATATATATATATATATATATATATATATATATATATATATATATATATGTACTTACCTAACTTACTCTTTTCCTCTTTTTTTCTCACTGTTTCTGCTTATCACAGTATTCACATCAACCACCTAATTATCCACACCACTACTTCTACTTCTATTTCTCCTAACACAATTAATTTCCAAATGCACAACAACCTCCACTGCTAGCAGCAACACTTCCTCCATTAATAACACATTCTCAACAAAGGCATATCACAACAATTCACAATATCACATTAATAACACATTAACACTTTTAACACATTTCCTCGGGTCCCACCCTGCGTTCCCAAAAACTAAATATACTGTTTTCCGCAGTGGCTCACCGACATCCCTACCTTGCAGACCTGTTTTCCATATACAACAGCGGTATCTAGGGACAAATATTTCCACCTGCAGGAATTTTCACTTGTACCACCTGCCGGCAGGAATTTTCTTGTACACACTTATTCACATATAAAATCTAAAAAAAAAAAAATCTAAAACACTCTGCCTGTTCTCACCTGCTCTTTACTTTCACTTCCACCCTCTAGTTCTTGGCATGAGGCCAACAGCCTACACCTTTCCCAGGGCCGCTCTTCTCAGACTACAGATACAGTTTTAACACAGACTTTGAGTATAACGGGTGTCTGCTTACCTTTCTATTTTAGTGCTGGCGATCTGTAGCCTGTAGTAGCCACGGTTCTAGCTCAGGTTTCGGACTCACGTCAGCCTTCCCACGCAAGATTCCCGGGTTTTGGCACCAATAAATATGTCGGAAATCAGAGCCCCCTCCGAGTGGACGTATCACAGGGTGGAATTTTAGTTTGTGTCTATTTCTCTTAGCTTTCCATAATCTTACCGAATGAACTCAATAAACTATCAAAAACTTAGTCAAAATAAAGCAGATCTCAGTCAGCAGATGAGAAGAAGCAGGTTTCTTTATTCAGCCATGCAGTCAATCACATGCATTTCTGAAGAGAGCAACTGGTCTAAACCCCCAAAAAAACTTTAACTTACTCTACTTATACCTCATGCGCCCCATGGCGCCTCCTTTTCCTAATTTAAATATTTCCAGCACTTTCCCATTATATTCAATGTATGGCTACTTTCATCCCTCCTTCCTTAATTTACATACTTTTACCATTTCCCATTATTTTCTTATTTGTCCAAATACTGCCCCTAAATTGAGGTCATCCTCCCCTTGATGACAAATTTTCAAATTAGTACAAATTAGTAGACCTTTTCTCCTTTTCTCTATGTCATCTTTGACCTTTACGCTTCTATTTCTAAGTTTAAATGCACTTCTATTCCTAAGTAATTCTAAGTAAGCCTTACCACTATTGCGCTTCATTGCAATATTTCTAAGTAATTCTAAGTAAGCCTTACCACTATCACGCTCCATTGAGCTTCATTGCGCTTTATTGCTATTAGTTACTGATGTTCTGATGCTGTTATGTCTAGCTTACCACCCACACTGTCTGTCTTTTCCATCTTGGTGCCTATGCTATGTCTAGCTTATCGGCCAGGCTGTCTGGCTTCTCTCATCTTGGTGCCTATTCTGGGCCCTAAGAGCCCCCTGTCCTTTTCACCTTGGTGCTTATTCTGGGTCCTTAAAAATCCCCTTTCTTGCTCACCAGTCTCAGTGTGGTTATTACACTAGCACACTAATATTAAAGGTTTTTCAAGAGTATTGTAAGGTTATACATGATTATTATAAAGGTTATACATTTGCATTAATCAAAGCCAGCTACTAATCAATAGCTAAATAATTTTGATAGATAACCACTACATTTAGGCAGAGTATTGCTATTTTAAATCTAGGCATATAATTTTCTCCGACAAGAGACATCAAAGCATGTATGCAGACTTACTCTCTCTCTCTCTTTCTCTCTTTCTCACACACACACACACACACACACACACACACATAAACACACACACACACACACACAGACACTGACAGCCCCTTTTTTCTTTACCCAGACAACCTGAAACAGGAATTGGCAAATACTGTTGATGATATAATTCATGAACACACAGGTCAATCAAGTAAAAAGGAAGCTCAACACTTAGCTCTAATTACAGTCACCTCACGACTCTTAATAAAAGATCCGCACTGAGCAGACCGGGGGCAATTTCTGACACGTTTGGGGACTTGCTGGGTCAAAGATTGGCACTGCTTAGTTGATTTGTTTCTTGGTGTTTGCTTCTTTGCTGTAAGTTGCACTTGTTTATGTTCAGTATTGCGTAATCTAAAACACAGTATGGCATATATTCTCTTAGATTTATGTAAATTTAAAAGATTTGTATTTTCACACAGTGCCTTACTGCAGAGCTAAGAATAAGGAGGAAAAGAGTGAGAGCAGTGAGATAGGGCTTTAGTGAGAGCATGATTTTTAAAAAAGGAGAAAGAGAACAAAAGGAAGAGTGAGTGATTGAGAGAGAGACAGAGAGAGAGAGAGAGAGAGAGAAAGAGAGAGAGGAGGCTGGTTAGTGAAATATCTGTTGTACTTCATGACTACTTTAAAATTAAAATTTAATGTAAAATTAAAGTGAGGAATAAAACACTTCAAGATACACTGTGATAAAAAAAAGAATCCATTTTGATGTTGATTATTTTCCCAGATCATCAGCATCACTGTTCTGAAGGCAGTGCAACATTTTGTTTTGTTTTGTTTCCTCACAAGTTAGATACAGGTTTTATTTAAAATTAAAAAGTTGAGTGTTAAAACTTCCAGAAAAAAATGTTCATACTCTCAGTATAGAGTTAACACAAGTTAATCTTCTTTTTAAAGTCAGAAATGTAAATAAAGTTAATTATTGTAAGAAACTTAGTTTAATGCTCAAGAAGAAGAAACGTAATTCTATTTTATTTATTTTGTAATGTATAGCTTAGAAAAATCTGCCAAGTGATACAGCAGAAAGCTTTTCAGAAAAAAATGAATTTTGTAGCAGTGAATTATAATAAATTAAGACATTACTTTTTCATATGCATGATATTTATAAAAGCACATAAATTTTATAACTGCTATACCAGGATCCACAAAAATGGTGGATAAAACCACTGAATAAAATTTACTTGATAGTTTTGTAATTTAAATGTAAATAATAATAATAATAATAATAATAATAATAAACAATAAAGTAAAAATTCTGAAAAGTTTTGAAAACAAACATAAAACCAAAAATTTTCATGTCCAATAAAAACTGTTATATATATTTTCTAAATTAAATGTCATAGATTTTTTTTGTTCATCCCCAAATTTGTAAAGTTACCTCTAATTACACCGTTGTTATAAGCGACTTAACTCATCCTTCAGACATTTTTTCTAGGTTTTGTCGCCATCTAGTGGACAACAGCGCTACACAGTAATGGTAACTTTGCCACCATCTTGTGGACAAATTATGAAACTACACCGATTTTCTGCCGAAAAACTCTGATTGCTTAATTTTCCTTATTTGGAAAATAAGAAAGACTTATTTGCTGTTTGACCTGAAGTTACTACTTGAGGCTAATGTTGCTAAGATAAATAGCACACTTAGTTACCAGTTTAGCATACCTAAAGTAGCATGAATACAATGGCAGAGTAATCTGTTAAACATATACAATTGGAATTTCATTATAATCTAAACGATTTTTAACATGTTTAACTTTAACAAGTTTTTTTTTGAGATTGAAGACATTTTCAGTGTAATATTTTTACAAGAAATTTTGCATTTCCCTTTGATAATTACAGCATGTAAAACTGTCACTGCAATAAAACCGAGAGAAAAAAGACAAGGAACCACACACAGATCTACCTCATCATATCTCTATCTTCACACTTAGAGACACATCTGTTATTAGTTATTAGGTCTCAGTCAGAGCAGCCTGAGGGTCGCTGCGAAGCCTCCGACTCAAATCCAGCTCAACTCCTGAACTTCCGACACGATCGGGGTCAACACACTTGCCCTCGGCCCATGGGGGGGACATGCCGCAGGCATTTAATCACAGCTAAAGAGGCCAAGCACACCAACAAGATCTCGTTCACACACACATACACACACACTGCTAAGTGCAGATGAGAGAATGAATGAGTTACTGTTTAAATATTCCCACACTTCCTGAAAAAGCACGGATGTACGCCAACATACACCAGCTAATTCTAGTGACACTAAACACACTGTGAACTCTAGGGGCTGGGACAAAAACAGAGCAAATGGAAAATGAGTCATATATTTTGCAGAATTGTCTGGTCTGTTACCATAGCACCCAAAGAAAAATACAGTATTAAGTAACAAATAATAAATATGTAGTATTTAGATCTAAAACAAGTATTCCCCCCTAAAAAATAAAATAAAATAAATAAACAAATAAAATAAAGAATTCAATTTAAATGACAAGAACGGAAAATTCTGACTGATTTGACAGAGCTTGAACAATTTTGCTTACAAAAAAGTAGCAAACAAATCAGGATCCAGATGCAGAAGATTTGTAGCTATAATTGCATCCAATTTACAGACACACAGGGGGTGAATACTTCTGCAAACAAGCTAAAGCTTACTTGTCTAATTAACCATGGTGTCACAATGTTGTCTAAAAAGTATATTTCAGTTCCAGGTTGCAATGTGAAAGAGTTTAAGGTGGGGATTAATGCAAAACACTGTAATACTATGATGTAGCTGTAGATGTTTACTGACTGTAGCCTAGTTTGCCAGACTCCTTCCATCATTCGAAAAGCATCAGCAGGGCATTTATTTCTTCTTCTGTTTTTTTTACACCCTATAATTTTTGTGTATTTTATTAGACACAGACACACACATATGCTCACCTTGTTGCTGTACAGATAGAGATAGAGGCTAAAGCCTGGGATCAGCACAGCACACTCTTTAGGACTTCATAAGCAATGGAAATCTATTCAATAAATGGGAGGATTTCAGCTGACAGGAAATCAGCTCCCCTGATTTAGTCTTCATTCTCGATACTAATAAACAACCGGCCCCTTTTGATCATAATAGTAAAAGTGTGGATTTCTGACCATCACAGCTCTCAGGTGGAAATTCCTGCTCTGTGAACTGTTTCTCACTCTACCTGTGACACTGAGGTGTTTAAAATATCAAGCAACACTTTCATACCAGTACCATGGCAGTGGCACTGTAGTGATGATCACCATTCAAATAATACCTGCTCATTGAATGAGGTAGAGTTTAGGAAGTTAAGTTGTGCAGAGCGACAGCTGGGATACAGTCAGTAGCTTGAATCAGATTAAAGATTAGACACTGTAAGAAACAAATAAAAGCTGTACTCCATGTGCTTCTGTGATTTTTTTTTTCCCTTTAGAGGAAACTTAGAGCGTCCAAGTGTATACTGTAGGCATAAAGGCTCCTTTGTAATATTGTAGCCATACACTAATATTTTTTTTTCTACTCAAACGCAACAGGTTTACCATCAAATATTAAAAAAAGCTTGATAGAAATTGAATAAGGTTGTTGGCCTGTAATGTATTTGCTTTGTGTTAAGGTGAAATCTGTCGAGAGAGCCAGTGAGAGGAAGAGAGCAGGAGAAGAAAAAATGACTGAGGCTGAAATGGAAATAGAAGCTTTATTTGCTTGTTTCTGGGTTTGCCAAAATATACTATGGACGCACAGAAAAATAAAGTGGATTGGGCAGCTTGCTGTCGGCTTGAAGAGTTTGGATATTTGAGAGATTTTCCTCATTTACGCTACTTAACATTTTTCATCTGAACATGACTTCATAGGTGACTTCAGACTTCAGACTCCTGTTAAAGAGGGAGGAGTGGGCAAAGACAAACACACACACACACACACACACACACACACCAGCCAGGCTGAGATCAAGCCAGAATGCCATAGTTGCACAACCCACACAGGCAAACCCATTGATTTCCGCCCTCTCCTTCTTGGAAGCTGTATTCAGAGTGAAACTGCCAGGAATTAAAATTTTTTTCTCTGATAAATAAGTAGACCTGTTGAAACAGTTCTAGCAAACAAAAAAAAAAAAAAAAATTCTGTTCCAGGTGTGTACACATCCTCATGAGTCACTGATTTTACTTTAACATATCAAAACAGACTCTGTACTTAATGCAGGAAACAGGAAATCATGGGCCAGCTCTGAGAGGTATATTTCTTGTCCCTCAACCATGTGTTTACATGATTATAGCTTCGAACTTTACAGCAACTGATATCAAAACACCCTTGGGACCTCCGGATTAAACCATTGTCAATCAGGAGCTAAACCGATTTGTTCGGTATGATGTAATTCACGAAATCAATAGTTCAGCTTCACCAAATGTAGACGAGTTAATTTGAGTAACATTTGTTTGTGGCATACATTATCACAAACCACATCGAGTTATTTACTACCTTAAAGCAAAAATTTTATTTTAAGAAAATAAAAAGACGAGTGCTGCGAGGATCTTAATGAAGAAGAAGTTTATTTCAGTGTAGCAGTAACAGAATGCTTGAAGTATTTTGGGTTCTTCGGAGCCAAAATGGATGCAGGATAAATCCTGATAGAAAACATTTTATACTATGCTTCCTGGTTGTAATTTAGTTGGGTTTTGCTTTAAATGTAAATTGAGTGTGAGAACTGAGTGGCCGGGTGACATTATCGTCTAGCCAGATGTTTTTAAATGTTAATCATGGTCACTTCGTATTGTTACAGGTGTTAACACCCAAATGGTCAGCTGATACTATTGTTCTAATGGTAATCATGGTCTCGTATACCCTTTCATTCAGTGATGATCCTTGATGTCCTGCTGCTGCTCCCATACTAATAATTGATTAGATTAAGTGTTCTAAATGTTTGGAAAGGCTGCTTTGAGACAATGTTCATTGTTAAAAGCGCTATACAAATAAAACTAAATTGGATTGACTTAAACATCCCTCTATGGTATGTAAACTTTTTTGGGAATGAGCTCTTTCTGATGTGGACCAAGGAGTGGAATCTGGGTTGAGGCAGTTTGTAATTTCTTAAATCATGAATCCAGGTATGAATTGTACATTAAAAGTTATTCAGATGATAATATATAGTAGATCTAAAACGTTTAAAGTTTCATTATGGGCATCAACTGTCAGGCATGCATTTCCGGGTTCCATGTTGCTACTTCCGGTTCCAGGACGCAACTTCCGGTTTCGCGATCTCATTTCCGGTTTCCGCCATTTTATGCTCCTCTGTCCTATATAAGCTAGCGAGCAGTCCATGCTCCTTGCCAGATGGTCTCTTCAGTCAGCCTTGAGCTTCTGAGACAGCATCCTGCCCTTTTCTTCAGTTCCTGTCTGCCTGGTTTGTCTCTGCCTTCCTTCAATCAATGACTCTGCCTGTCCTACGTTTAACCTGTTCTCTGTATTTGGATTATTGGACTGTATGCTGCTTATGACTCTGCCTATCCTACGTTTAACCTTCTTTCTGGATTTTGGATTATTGGATTGTATGCTGTTAATGACTCTGCCTGTCCTACGTTTAACCTGTTCTCTGTATTGTGGATTATTGGACTGATTGATTCTACCAGCCTGCTGTATCCTGGTTTTTTCAGTTTCTTTTGAGAACTCTGCCATTTTTGTGCCGTTCTTAATAAAGACTCTAAGTTTTGAACTCGGACTGTGTTCTGCATTTGGGTCCTCACCTGCCACCCCTGACAGTACCATCTGGCCAACATGGACCCAGCAGAGCCACAGAACATGCAAGCCCTTCTAAGCTCCTTATCTGAGACCTCCACCTCTCACGAACGTCGTCTCCAGGATCTTGCCTCGGCTACACACGAACTGATCCGTCGCAGGAATCAGCTTTCAGTCACTCCACCCTCTTCAGCTCCCTCGGCGACAACGACACCCACGAGCTCACCAGGTCATCTTCAGGAGCCACACCTGCCTTACCCCGAGCGCTTCTCCGGTGAACCAGGACTATGCCGTGCATTTCTGATGCAATGCTCAGTGATATTTGAACTTCAACCCTCTTCCTTCCCATCAGACCGCTCCAAGGTAGCCTATGTCATCTCCCTGTTGTCAGGCAAGGCCAAGCTCTGGGCAACCGCCGAGTGGGAACGTCAGTCTGTACTCTGCTCCTCCTTTGAGTCTTTTTCCAATGAACTCCGCAAGGTCTTTGACACCTCAGCTCCTCAGCAGGATGCGGCACGCTCCCTCTTTGAAGCCTCACAAGGGAGCCTAACCGTGGCGGAATATGCGGTGGATTTCTGCACATTTGCCATCGACAGCAGGTGGAATGCCACCGCACTCTACGATGCCTTCTATTGCGGGCTGGCTTCTGAGATTAAGGATGAGCTCGCTGCCCGGGAGCTACCAGCCGACCTCGATGACCTGATCGCCCTGGCTACCCGCATCGATCGACGCATTCGGGAACACCAAACTGAAAGGTCAGCCCAACGTCTTGGACAACCCAGCTACCGACCCACTGTCTCTCGCCCCCCGCCTTCTCCTACCCTCCCTGTCTCTGCATCCAGGAGCCTTCCTCTCTCCCATGCCATGGAGATCGGTCGTCGTCACTTATCCTCTGCTGAGAAGGACAGGCATCGGGCCTCAAGACTATGCCTGTACTGTGGAGAGGCTGGACATTTTGCCGCTTCCTGTCCAGTAAAAGGCCGGGCTTGTCGCTGAAAGAGGGGCCAGCGGCGAGTCTACGACCATCAGTCCCTTCCAAGCCACTGCTCAAGATCCACATCTCAGTTGACCAGCGGGGCTATGACCTATCTGCCTTTGTGGACTCCGGAGCCGACTCTGAATTTATGAATCAAGACCTGGCTAAACAACTAGGCCTTGAGACGGTGCCTCTGTTCTCGCCCCTCCAAGTTCGGGCCTTGGACGGCCACGTCCTCCATCATGCCTCTCAACGCACTAAACCCTTGCTTGTCACCATCTCTGAACATCACCAAGAGTGGTTGTCTTTTCTTCTGATCCCTTCACCATTTGCCCCTGTTATGTTGGGCTTTCCATGGCTCCGGAAGCACAATCCTCACGTGGACTGGACCAGCGGCCGTATTCTGGATTGGGGGACCTACTGCCTAGCCCATTGCCTAGGATCTGTACCTCCTACCAAGGTGTCTGACATGGACGAACCACCCCCTGACCTCAGCTCAGTACCCTCCGATTATTATGACCTGGGGATGGCATTCAGCAAGGTCAGAGCCTCCTCTTTACCCCCTCATCGCCCATATGACTGTGCTATTGACCTCCTGCCTGGCACTACCCCTCCTCGGGGTCGGCTCTACCAGCTTTCGGGACCCGAAAGAGAGGCTATGACCCAATATATTCAAGATTCCCTCGCGGCCGGGATCATTCGTCCATCTTCCTCACCTGCTGGGGCTGGGTTCTTCTTTGTAGGGAAGAAGGATGGGTCCTTGCGTCCATGCATCGACTACCGTGGGCTTAATGCCATTACCACCAAGAACAGTTATCCATTACCCCTCATGTCTACCGCTTTCGAACTCCTCCAGGGAGCCACTGTCTTCACCAAACTCGATCTCTGCAACGCCTATCATCTGGTGCGTATTCGAGAGGGTGACGAATGGAAGACTGCATTTAACACCCCAACAGGCCATTATGAATATCTGGTAATGCCGTTCGGGCTCACTAATGCCCCTGCTGTATTTCAAGCCCTGGTCAACGACATCCTCCGGGACTTCCTAAACCAGTTTGTCTTTGTGTACTTGGATGACATCCTCATCTTCTCCCACTCCCTAGAGGAGCATGTTCACCGTGTCCGGTCGGTGCTCCGTCGCCTGCTTCAGAACCATCTGTATGTGAAAGCCGAGAAGTGTGAATTCCACACCTCCAGCACCATGTTTTTGGGTTTCGTACTCTCGGCCGGTAGCATACAGATGGATCCCAGGCGGGTGGAGGCTGTGAGGGACTGGCAGTGCCCTGAAAGCCGTAAGCAGCTCCAGCGTTTCCTGGGGTTCGCTAATTTCTACCGGAAGTTCATCAGAGGTTACAGTGCTGTTGCGGCACCCCTGCACTGACTCACTTCCTCGCTACACCCCTTTTCATGGACTCCAGAGGCTGAGCTAGCCTTTGCCCAACTTAAGAAGCTCTTCACTACTGCTCCTGTCCTGATACTTCCGGACCCATCGCACCAGTTTGTGGTGGAGGTGGATGCATCTGACTGTGGGGTGGGGGCCGTCCTGTCTCAAAGGGCTTCTAAGGACAATCGTCTCCACCCCTGTGCCTTTTTCTCTCACTGCCTTTCCCCAGCTGAACAGAAGTATGCCATCGGTGAACGGGAGCTTCTGGCTGTGAAACTGGCCCTGGAGGAGTGGCGCCACTGGTTGGAGGGCACTGAGCAGCCTTTCATTGTACGGACTGACCACAGAAATCTTGAATACCTTCAGACAGCCAAACGACTCAATCCTCGACAGGCTCGTTGGGGGCTGTTCTTTGGGCGTTTTAACTTCACCCTCTCATTCCGCCCTGGTTCTAAGAATGGTAAACCGGACGCCCTTTCACGACTATTCACCCCCGATGAGGATGACCCAGCTCCCGAACACATCCTCCCTTCGTCGGTAACCATCCGTGCTCTTCATCTGAGGATCGAAAGGAGAGTGCAGCAGGCCATCGCAGGGATACAGATTCCAGGCAACTGCCCCAGGAACAGACTCTTTGTCCCTGATCACCTTAGGTCTCAGGTCATCCAGTGGTGCCACAGCAGCCGCCTCTTTTGTCATCCCGGGGTTTCCCATACCTTATCTACTCTCCAACAGCGTTTCTGGTGGCCATCACTCAAGCACGATATCCAGAGATTTGTGGCAGCCTGCCCCACCTGTGCTCAGCAGAAATCATCCAGGACCCCACAAGCCGGGCTCCTGCGCCCCCTTCCGACCCCCAGACGACCTTGGTCCCATATCTCCCTGGACTTTGTCAACGGACTACCTCCTTCTGCCGGCCACACTACCATCCTTACGGTGGTGGACCGATTCTCGAAAATGGTCCATTTCGTGCCCTTGGCCAAGCCTCCCTCCGCCAAGGAGACTGCCCAGATGCTACTATTACATGTCTTCCGCTTACACGGGTTGCCTCGCAATATTGTGTCTGACCGGGGGCCACAGTTCACCTCGAGATTCTGGAAGGAGTTCTGTCAACTCCTGGGTACCTCCATTAGCCTTTCATCTGGCTTCCACCCGCAGACCAACAGCCAGACGGAGCGTTTAAACCAAGAGTTGGAGACTGGGCTCAGAATCCTCTGTTCTGAAGACCCTACATCCTGGTCATCCAACCTCATTTGGGTCGAATATGCCCACAACTCTCTTCCCTCGGCAGCCACAGGCCTCTCCCCTTTCCAGGCTGCTTACGGCTATCAACCACCTCTGTTCTCTTCCCAAGAATTAGAGGCCTCGGTTCCCTCTGCCCTCGCTCTGGTTAAACGGTGTCGACGGGTCTGGAGGAGGACCCGCTTAGTGCTTCTCCGCTCATCCAAAAGCTATGCTCGATGGGCCAATCGTAAGCGCCACCCGGCACCCCCTTACCATGTTGGCCAACGGGTTTGGCTGTCCACTCGGGATCTGCCCCTGAAAGTCGCCTGTCGGAAGCTCGCTCCTCGCTTTGTTGGTCCGTTCCCAATCTCTAAAGTGCTCAATCCAGTATCCGTCCGACTCAAGCTTCCCCGGGCCCTTCGCATCCACCCTACGTTCCATGTCTCCAGACTCAAGCCTGTCCAAGCCTGTTCGCTGGTTCCCTCCACCAGACCCCCTCCTCCCGCCCGGGTCATTGATGGAGGCCCTGTTTATACAGTTCGCCGCCTTCTACGCTCCAGACGTCGGGGTAGAGGTCTCCAGTATCTTGTCGACTGGGAGGGCTACGGCCCTGAAGAACGCTCCTGGGTGTCCACACGTCACATCCTTGATCCCGACCTTGTTTCCTAGTTCCACCGCGAGCACCCTGATCAACCAGGAGGGGCGTCGTGAGACATTATGGGCATCAACTGTCAGGCATGCATTTCCGGGTTCCATGTTGCTACTTCCGGTTCCGGGACGCAACTTCCGGTTTCGCGATCTCATTTCCGGTTTCCGCCATTTTATGCTCCTCTGTCCTATATAAGCTAGCGAGCAGTCCATGCTCCTTGCCAGATGGTCTCTTCAGTCAGCCTTGAGCTTCTGAGACAGCATCCTGCCCTTTTCTTCAGTTCCTGTCTGCCTGGTTTGTCTCTGCCTTCCTTCAATCAATGACTCTGCCTGTCCTACGTTTAACCTGTTCTCTGTATTTGGATTATTGGACTGTATGCTGCTTATGACTCTGCCTATCCTACGTTTAACCTGCTTTCTGGATTTTGGATTAGTGGATTGTATGCTGTTAATGACTCTGCCTGTCCTACATTTAACCTGCTTTCTGGATTTTGGATTATTGGATTGTATGCTGTTAATGACTCTGCCTGTCCTACGTTTAACCTGTTCTCTGGATTGTGGATTATTGGACTGTAGGTGGTTGTTTCCTTTACTGATTCTACCAGCCTGCTGTATCCTGTTTTTTTCAGTTTCTTTTGAGAACTCTGCCATTTTTGTGCCGTTCTTAATAAAGACTCTAAGTTTTGAACTCGGACTGTGTTCTGCATTTGGGTCCTCACCTGCCACCCCTGACATCAACATCAGGAAATTAGCTCTTATTACCGTCTTAGGGTGGATTATTTTGGAGAACAATAGCACCACCGTTGGATATGAGAATAAAAACATACTAAATGGTGTAAAAAAAAAAAAAAAGCGAGAAGCGAAGCTGGGGTTGATTTCTTTCTAACTCAGCCTGTAGATTTGTGAAACCTATCAGTAAAAGTAATGTCATGTGATAACACCTCCTAGATTTGATCCATTTGGGATGATATTTTTCAGCTCTAACATTTAACATATCATGTGAAATACAGCTGGAATACAAGCTGGATTATTTACTATATCATCCTTGTTTCATTCTAGGCAAAATGCCTAAACTAAAAATATATCGACTAAAACACATCTTGTCTAATGAAAGAGATACAACGAGACAGACAACAGAACCATAAGTTTAATGTTTTCTGATTTGATGGAAAGAGTTACAGCTCATTTGGTATTCAGAGAAAACATGGCCTGAAGTTAGTAGAAGATTACAGATGAAAAAAATTAGCAATCATGAATGCAGCTGCTTGTCAAGTCTTTAAGTGTGTGTGTGTGTGTAATAGTTAAACCTTGTAATATAACACATTGTATGCATTGCTTAACCTTAAAAGTTTCTTCTATCAAGTTATTGATCGATTGTTTGTTTCCACGTGTCGTATAGTAGCACTGATTATATAGTTGCATTTGAGTATCAATTTTCACATAAAATAATATAAAATAAAAACAACTACAGCAAAGTGTTTTCCTGTCAGAAAGCACTCCATACTACAACCTTTTTAAGAAAGTCTATAAAGAAAGGATACAAAAACGAATACTAAAAAGGCCAATCAACACACTTGATAAATTGGGGAAAATTTTCTGCACCACCCCAACACCCCCTTCCCAAAAAAGTATTGCTTTAAGAACATTGACAACATTATGCCCTTATTTTAATATCGTGTCCGTTTGACAAGAATCACAAAGACTTTCAGGAACGCCTGCTTTTCAAAGCCCAACGAGTACTTCTTCAGATACAGAGGTATTACTCCACACGTTCCACTGGCAAAACTCCTGCACATGAAACACTGCCTTATTCATCACACACTCTCACCCTCCCTCTCTCTTTCTCTCTCTCTCTCACACACACACACACACACACACCCACAAACACACACCCACAAACACACTTATTTAAAAGCTGCTCTAGTCAGGACTAAACACAGAGCAGAGCTCAGGATTCATGATGTCGACAGTGTGGATTGGGCTGCTGGTGTGTGTGTGTGTGTGTCTGGGTGCTAACGCACAACCGTGGGGCAAGCTGCCTGGTCTGAATCTTCTTCAGCATGATGAAAATGATGATGCGGTTAATGAAGAGGTAAGATTTCATTTGCTGGTAATGTGATTAATATTTTATTTGATCTTGAAGATAAACTTTATGACTGAAATGAATATAAATTGTTGTGTTATTATTCAGGAAAAAAAATATTTCTGAATCAAAATAGTCTGCATCTGAAAACTTAGTTGTTTTCCCCAAACAAGTCATTCTCATGTAGATGCAATGAGGAACTCAGCCAACTGCTTACATCCTTACCAAGCTGGTTGAGAAGATGCCAAGCATGAGCAAAGCATCATGAGAAATACACTTAAAAATACAAAATAGATTTTAATTTTAAGAACAAACATGCAATCTGTTGAAATAATATACAGTAATATCCAGCATAAATCATATGTTTTACAGTTTTTGAATTGTAAATAAACTCCTTTCAAGTAACGTGGCCAGTCAGTGAGAGATAAAACTAAATAATACTCATAAAAACATTTAAATTAATTCATAATAATCATGAAATTATGTGAAAAACATTGTGTTAATCCTTACTTGATGTCCTTATTATTATTATATTTTTTATTCTTTTTTAAAAGAGTAAAAATTGTAAAAAAAAAAAAAAAGGTAAATCTGCAATCATTAATAATAATAATAATAATAATAATAATAATAATAATAATAATAATAATAATAATAATAACAACAATAATAATATGTGCAGTATTTGTCTTTTGTTTTATTAAATTGTTCATTTTAAATATGTATTTATGTTTTTATTTATTTATTTATTTATTTATTTATTTATTTATTTATTTATTTATTTATAGTGGTAAAATGTATTCTTTTTTCAAGACTAACAGTACAAAAATATAATAAAAGTACAATTTAATTAAAGTGGAATATTCCTAAGAACCTATGTATAGAAATATGTATCAAATCTTAAATACATAAATACAGAAAGCAATAAAAAGTTATTCCTGACACTGAAATAAATAAACTATTGTGCCAAATGATTACAATATTGATAACAGATTTATTTCCTGTTTATTCACACAGAAGCCAAACCTACGGAGTCATGAGGTAAGAAACTATCATATATACTGTATGTCTATATATAATTCTGTAATTCAACACCAAAAATATTATTTCCTGCTTTAGTTCAGTTTAATGACCTGATATTGTTAAACAAAAGGTGGTTAATATTTTTTTTATCTTAGATCGAGATGCAGAAAGTGAAGATTGAATGCATAGTGACGTCTCGATTCGCCCACACGGTCATGACGTCCACGGCTCTGAACAAGGCCAACGTTTCACAGGAAGTCTACTTCGAGGTGGAGTTGCCCAAGAAGGCCTTCATCACCAACTTCAGCATGTCAGTCATGGGCTGGTTTTACTGCCTAAAAAATCTGCTCCTAGTAAAGGAATCATGAGTCATAATGAAACTGACTCACGAATCCACAGTAGAGACCATTGTTTCAAATCTATTCCTAACAGATATTCTATGTTTTTATTTTATTTCATTTCCATTTTAAGGTTTAAGTACTTTAAATCTTTGCAGACGTTTTTGATGCATAGTTGATATTTTGTGCTTTCTGTTATGTTTATTTGTTTCAGGGAGATTGATGGAAAGACATATGTAGGAGAGGTTAAAGAGAAAGAGAAGGCCAAGAAGAAGTATGAGACGGCGGTGTCCTCTGGGCAAACAGCTGGACTAGTAAAGTAAGCACATCATATGCCTTTATAATGAATTCTAACATGATTATTATTAACACTTTATGCTTCATTATTGTTTATTAGACACATTATTGTTTGATTAGACACAACATTAGAAAGATTTACAAATTCACAGAAATAATTACCAGAATTATTATATTTATATATTTATATAATAATTATATTTGAATTATTATCAAACCCGAAAGTCACTGGTTTCAGTTACATATTTCTAAGTAAATTGGTTTAAAACTTCACATCCAGTATATACAATATATAATAGAAGACAAGAGCTTTTTTTTTGCTTCCACCCACTTTGCATACTTTTAGGTAAAATAATACAATTTTCCCCAGAGCTTCAGGCAGGAAGATGGAGAAGTTCTCTGTCTCTGTGAACATCGCAGCCAACAGCAGCGTCACATTCACACTTACCTACGAGGAGCTCCTTCAGCGCCGGCTTGGCAAATATGAGCTCATGATCCGAGTCAAACCCAAACAGCTGGTCCAGCACTTTGAGGTGGAGTACAAATTTGTGTTTCCTTAAATTTCCTTCACTTTAATTCATGTTGGAGTCGTTAAATATACACACTCACACCCACAGATTGTTGCTACCATCTATGAGCCCCAGGGCATCACAAGTCTGGACACTAATGTCACGTTCATCACCAACGACTTGCTGCCTCTAGTGAAGCAAGAAGTCACTGATAAAAAGGTAAGGGTGTTATTTAAAGACGTTTTGGGAAGCCACTTGGTTGGTAATATATTGCTTATTAAATATGATGATAAGGCATTAAGTGGGTTTTCAAATCAGGATTAAAGAGAGAAATCTTAAATCTCATGACTAAATTTGCATAGTATGGCTGGAGAATGGAATAAAATGATATCAAGATTGTTATTAGGTAATGTCACTACCGCTTTTCTGAGATATATTTTTAAATTATTTCTTTCTTTCTTTTTTAAATCAAACACTGGGAACAGATTTGCCAATGTTCTGTACAAAAAGAGTTGTACATTTTGTAAAATAAAAGCATCATCAAATTTTATTTAGTTTTATTTAGTTAATATTTGTTATATTTTGTTTTTATTAAATCGTTTTAGGATTTTTTTTTTCAGAAATTTCCTAGAATATGTATGCAATATACCTAATGTATCATGATGCATATCATGTCTAGAAAAATTGTCATTTTTTTTGTAAAGAAATCTCCAAATTTTAACAGAAATACTGTACATATAGGCACAAAATTTAGTAGATATTCACAATAGACTACAGTGTGCCTATAAAAAAAATTGAAATCTTTGGTTTCTAAAGTCTTCTAGTGAACTTGGCTGTATTTAGAAGGGTGATTTTGTCCACAGCACAGACTTTCCTTTCTTCAAAAGGAAATATTTTCAGCTATTTTCCTCTCACATGATCCTCTTTTCCAGGCACATGTGTCCTTCTCTCCAACTCTGGACCAGCAGAGGAAATGCCCAGACTGTGATGGTACTCTGATAGACGGGGATTTCACCATCACATACGATGTCAAACGTGAAAAGAAACTGGGTGATATTCAGGTTCAAGTCTCAGTCACTTTTGAAAAAAATATCTCAGGAAGAAATCTATGTAGTTCTCATTTTCTGACATTTTCGGTTTCAGATCGTGAACGGATACTTTGTGCATTTCTTTGCCCCACATGATTTGCAACAATTGCCAAAGAATGTAGTGTTTGTCATTGACAGGAGCGGCTCCATGATGGGAAGAAAAATGAAACAAGTAAGCTAAACACAGATAGCGGATTGATGTAAAACTCAACAACAATGCAGGACTACTTAGCATTTGTTATTGTTGCCTTATTATTTTTGAACTATGGACAGTTCTGTTGTCATTATCATTGTTGTCGTTTTTGTGTGTAGACTCGAGAGGCACTCTTAACCATTCTAGATGATCTCTATGAGGAAGACCACTTTGGCCTGGTCATATTTGATGATGAGATTGAATCATGGAGACCGTCATTGAGCAAAGCTACAAACGAAAATATACAAGAAGCAAAGGAATATGTCAAAAGTGTAGCAGCAAGAAGCCGTAAGTGTTAACGTGTAAAAGTATGACAATGGTCCTGGAAATACTGATGGAATTTTTTTTTTTTCATATTAATTTCCTTTTAAGTCTTTGCATTGGTCATTGTTTTGAAAAAATCTCTACACCAGTGTAGGGTTTAAGATGTAATAAAAAAAAGACCTACTCTAGACTCATCTGTACAAATAGTATGTATGTTTACAATTTGTTTTTAAGTGACCGATATCAATGGAGCTGTTTTACAAGCTGTTGACATGCTGAATACAGCCAAGAGAAACAACTCCCTGCCAGACAACAGCCCCTCCATGATCATCCTCCTAACTGATGGAGACCCAACTACTGGTATGTCTGGTCCAGAGGATTAATGTTTATTTATGAAGGTGCATCATGAGTTGCCAAATTTGATTATTTTCCAACAAATCACAGCCGGCCATTTTATTTGTTTAATGATTAAAGAATAATATCTTGTACTTTTGTAGATGTTTAAAGTCAAATTTACATGTAGCAGTTCATTCATTCATTCAGTCATTATTCATTCACATCCTCTATCTTAAAGTAAATAACACAAAAAATTAATCACATTAACACAAAACGAAAGTGAAAGTATATGAAAGTATTTCGAAGACACTGACACTGTCGACTCCTTCCCTAAAGTCCTTGAGAATTAGTTGTTGCTATAGAAACATTAGCATATTAGAATGAGCACTTGCTGCTGCCTGAGTTGCTGCTAGAGAAAATTAATCTTCACTATCAATCCAATCGGATTTAAGAATTCAACACTGCAGCATATGATTGAAATTGCTACGGATCTGGTTGTTTGAAAAGACAATGTGACCTGGAATTAGACAAGTCACTTCCCATGTAGTTTATGAGTGAAGAAAAGAAAATGCTTCCTATTTCCATCTGGCCTACATACCACCATGATGACATGATGGCAATGATGTCATCCAACTCTCCCTGCTAGAAAACAACCGCCTGATAAGACCATATCTCTAGTAAGATATGGACCAAAATGTTGGTCTAAAATTGAAAGTCTTATATCAGCTACATTATTTTTGGCCCACAATAGTCTAGTAATTGGCATCACTATGACTATAGTTGGACTGATGTTCTACAACACCAAATTTTTACCTTCCATGCAGGCGAGACAAATACATCTGTGATCCAAGACAATGTCCATAATGCTATTGGAGGAAATATTAGCCTTTTCTGTTTGGGCTTTGGCTATGATGTATACTATGGCTTTCTGGATGCGATGGCCCACCAGAACGACGGTTTCAGTCGGAGGATCTACGAAGCCTCAGATGCTGCACTACAATTGCAGGTACTTTTAAGTAGATTGCTTTGTTCTATTTGTTGTGTGTGCAAATGTCAGCACATTCAAAGAATAGCCAAAACCAGAACTGTGACCTTTCATTCCAAAGGGTTTTTATGGAGAGGTGGCAATTCCACTGCTCTTAGAAGTGAATCTGCATTATCCAGACAGCATGGAGAATTCCGTGACTACCAACCATTTCAGTCAATTCTTTAGTGGCTCCGAGATTGTAGTAGCTGGCCGACTAAACGACTCTCAACAAAACACGTTTAATGTTGAGGTGTCAGCTCAAATGGTGAGAGAATTCAAAATTAAATTGGAAAAGAAATGTACATCTGATTTTCAAAGAATATAATTGCATTGATGGCTTTTTGTTTGAATTTAGCTAGATCAGCCTTTTGTAGTCCAGGGTGGGACCAATGCTGGGGAATGGGTGATGACGTTTCCTGAGCAAGAATACATCTTTGGAGACTTCACTGAACGTCTCTGGGCATATTTGACCATCCAACAACTCTTGAACAAGCAGTACGTATGATTTCAAGACATTTTTTCCCTAATGTTGTCTGAGGGAGTTTTTCCTGCACATTGTCACCTCTGGCACACTCATTAGGGATAAATTTAAATCTAAAATTTTGAACTTATTTCCTGAATTTATATATTTCTATAAAGCTGCTAGGTGACAATGTCTATGGTTAAAAGTGCTATACAAATAAAATAGAATTAAATTAAATAGAATATTTTCCAATATTCCAAAAGTAACTTCATACTGCAAATCTGACACTACATTTTAAAAGAATGATAATAATAATAATAATAATAATAATAATAACAACAACTTTATACCCTGATAGAGACACATGTATACCCAAAGAATGTGAAAATGTCACTGCTGAAGCACTGGACCTCTCGCTTAAGTACAATTTCGTCACGCCGCTCACCTCCATGGTGGTCACTAAGCCAGAAACTAATGATACGTCAAAAGATGCATTAATTGCCGACAAACTGACAGAAGGTATGAATGAAATGTCTTATTACAACAGAATACTTCTCCAGACTATTAAATATGATATTTAAAAAATAGTGCTCCTTCTGTTTGTATCTGTATTTGTATCCATTTAAAACACATGTTAAATATGAGTGTCACGTTGCTGCAGCTACATAATGACAGGGTGTGTCTTTTCGTTTCACTCACAGATGAAAGGAGAGACATTGCAGCACCAGGTAACATAGATATTTAGCTAGATAATTACAGTTAATTTGTCCAAATTGTCAAGTGTAAAAATTGCTATAAAACAATATTTCTACTTCTAGCCTCTGGCCGTGTAGGGTATAGTAGACCTCTATCCTTAAGCAGCTCATATCTAACCGGTACTGGGCATGGAGCTGGTCTAATGGGTCCCATGGGTAACATGGGTCTAATGGGTCTAATGGGTGAGATATTCATGATATGTAGTCATAAATATTAAGATTTTGTTTAATGACCAAAAAGTATAAATCAAGTTTGTTTTGCTAGATAATGAAGCTGTGGCTGTTGATGGAGATCCACACTTCATCATTGAGTTGCCAGACTGGAATGATGCTCTGTGCTTCAACACTGATGATAAACCAGGCACCATCTTCAACTTGGTGAAAGATCCAGTCTCAGGTCTGCTCTATGAATACGTTTTACCAAATTTGCCAAAATGGAGATAACTGGACATTCAAATTTTCCACTTATATTCACTTGATTCTAAATCCGCAGGATTGGTGGTGAATGGGAAAACCATTGGAGACAAGATGGTGGAGCCTGGGAGCAAACAACATACCTACTTTGGTCAATTTGGGATTGTTCATGAGAAATTCAAGATCAGATTAATGGTGACGACCCAAAAGATCATTGTGTCTGAGCAGGGCAAGCAAGAACATCTTCAATGGTCTCAAACATCTCATGTCAAGGGTATAAAGTGAGTGAAATATCCACAGATAGAACAATGTATTTCATCCATTCACATGTTACATTAGCGGAAACACTGACTCTGGTGTTTAAAGCCCTTAAAGACTTACCTTTTCCCTTCTCCAGCATGGACCTTGAGGTATCCAAGGATCAAAGCCTCACAGTGACACTGAAGGACACGCTGAAGTTTATTATTGTATTGCACAAAGTATGGAAGCTGCATCCTTACCACCAAGACTACCTGGGATTTTACAACCTGGACAGCCACCATCTTTCACAAAGAGTCCATGGACTACTTGGTAATTGCAACAAAAATATATTAACCTTGAATTATCAGAAATATAATTTTTTTGCATATGTAGGATTGGACTTCAACTAAATGACATGAAGAGTGATTGTAGAAATGCAGAAGTGAGGAAAGCTGACTTTTGTTTTGAGCTTAATAGCCATGAGACCTCCACTTTTGAGTAGGTGTTGTCGAACAATAGGAATTAGACTATGATGTCTGTTTAACTATTTAACTAGAAAGAATGTGGAGCAAAGATAATCACAGTGATGTATAGTTGCTGTATAATAATATTGATATTATACTTTAGTACAAATTCTGAAACACTTAATGATTAAGAGTTCAACAAGCAGTACAATATACAACTTGGACCCCAACCTTCATCATGGCAACCCACTACTGATGCAGTGAAGCATGGATGGCAACATCTCCATCTCTGCTTTACTGATTAAAACTAGCAGGGCTCTGATTGGACTATGACTGCATTTCATTGTGGCATTGCAACCCACTGATTAAAGCAAAATGTAAAATTACATTCACTTCTTATTCAACTAATTGTTAAAAAAGGCTACTCCATGATGATCATGTTTCACTTGTGAGATCTTGCGACACAAGAGCAACACAGTGAAGGTCTGGTTTTCAGTGTAAGGTTTTCTGTGTATTACTAATGAAATTGTATTTTAACTTTGTATTTTAACCATAACTATTGGGATTACTATATTTATCTATTCAGTTATCTTTAATGGTGATTTATATTCAGTGTTGCCTTCTTGCAGGACAATTTTTCCACGGTGTAACATATGAGGTTAGTGATGTGTTTCAAGGAAAGGATCCAGACAAACCAGATGCCACCATGTTTGTGAAGGGCCACAGTCTCACAGTGACCAGGTAAATAAAAAAACACTCTAGCAAAAGAACATATCCCATTATATACTGTGAACAGAAAGACTTTTGTCTAAATGGGTTGATTTTAATAAAATCATTGTGTGCTGTACAACTCCAGGGGCTGGCAGAGGGACTTCAGAAAGGATGTGAAGAATGGAGAAAATGTGCCTTGTTGGTTCATTCATAATAATGGCGCTGGGCTGATCGATGGAGTTCTCAGAGACTATATCGTCTCTGGCCTCTTTACAACTGTCTCAGAGGGAAAAGGAGAAGAGAAGTAAAAGAATCAACTTCAAAAAACCTGAATGGACTGTAGACATATTTTATATCTTTTCCACCTTTTCAATACTGGTTATGAACAAATGAAAGTATTATGTGTTTTTTGGAATAGGAAAATTATCTGATCATGAACCAGTATAACAGGATTTTCGTCTTCTAACAAACACTGAGAGAACTTTGTACACATTTGTTTCTGATTAAACTTCTGGTTACTTTCCAGATTAAATCTGTTTTTTGTCTCTGTTTTATATCTATACATACACTACCAGTCAAAAGTTTGGACACACCTTTTAATTCAGTGTTTTTTGTTTATGGATTTATTTTCTACATTCTAGAACAATACTGGAGATTTCAAAACTATGAAATAACACACATGGACTTAAGTAATCCATATGTAATGACAAAAAACAACAGTCAGTTGTTATTTTAAGACACGAAGGTCAGGTGTTCTGGAATAGTTCTTGCAAGAACAGTATTGTCAAGTGCATTTGCAAAACCCATCAAGCACCATGATGAAACTGGCTCACATGAAGACCATCCCAGTAAAGCAAGACCAAAACTTACCTCTGCTGCAGTGGAGAAATTCATTTAGAGTTGCCAGGCTCAGAAATCACCAATTAACAGCACCTCAGATTAGAGCCGTTATGAAGGCTTTACAGAGCGTAAGTAGCGGACATATCTCAATATCAACTGTTCAAAGGACATTATTGTGTATTTCGGCCGCCTTCAGCATTGTAAGCCTTTCTACATCATACAATGTAGAAAGAAATAAACATCAGGAAAGACCATGGAATTAGAAGGTTTCCACAAACAGCTTCCACATAAACACAAATATGGGCAATGTGTGCTATTCACTAATACCACTTATTAACTAATAAAATTATTAATAAAGTGCAAATTTCTCTGCCAATTTAAACAAGAATTTAAGAAAGAAGATGAAGCAACAGGTACTGGAGTCATTCAAGTCACTCATTTAGTGAAATTGGAGTGTGTGTCATTAGCATATACAGTGTAGTTGGGTCCAAATGTCTGAGACTCGAGTGAAAATGTGTGAGGCTTTGATTAGTCAATATTCAAGGTGTTGCACAATTGCAAATGTATGAAATTGACAATATTAACTCCTTTTATTTGATTATCAGAATCATCAGAAGCAATAATGATTTAATCATTTAAGTTATGGTTAATAACGTATTCAAAAAACTTGTGTTCTTAGTCTTTTGGACCCCACTTGTATATTTCATACTATGAGAGCTTCAGAGATTAAAATTAAAACTTGTCTGCTTCCATAGGAAAGTGACGGCAATCCCGGCAAAGTCATAAAGGTATTGTGCTTCTTTTGAATTAAATAAAATTATATAAATTTAGCAAATAAACCTATTGTAAAACCACTATTTTGCACTTTGCTAGTCAGACATTTTAATTTCTTCTGATTAACCTAGTTACCTAGTTACTACAATTTAGGGTTATTATATTAATTCCAATTCCATTCTCTTCGATTGTCTCCTAACAGAAACGAAGTGTGAACACTACTGAGGTGAGAACAAGAGAGGTGTTAGCTTCTGTTGTCTATTCTGGCTTGAAATAAATAAAAAGAAATCCATATGCTAACTTTTATCTTAATTAGGTGAATTAGGTACATTATGAAATATACCACAGCTATCTCTTTCAACTCACAGACTTGAGATTTAAATTATGATTATTTTATTTGGTTTTATTATGGTCATTGTTTTGTAACCTAATATTGCAATATTTACATTTCAGGGAGATTGATGGAAAAACATATGTAGGAAATGTTAAAGAAAAAGAAAAGGCCAAGAAGCAGTATGAGGCAGCTGTGTCATCCGGACAGACTGGTCTTGTCAAGTGAGTATAATAATAATAATAATAATAATAATAATAATAATAATAATAATTATAGTCTGGGTTGAAGTGGATCTGGACCTATGTATATGTTTTTAGAAGGTGGGAAAAAAGAGTACCCAGACTTCATTGTGTTTGAAGTTTGAACTTAACAGTTCATGCATTCATAGCATGCCATGATCCAATATGCATCTCAATTGGCATGAACAAGAATACATTTTGGGTTTTATCCGATTAACAACGGTAGACATATTCATAGAAATATTGAGAATAACCTCACCAAGAGAAAGAGTAAAAGAAATTGGAATGAGAACTGAGCCCTGTGGCACACCAGTGAAAAATCTGTATAGTTTAAATGTTTAACAAAATGATAAGAAATGACATCTGATTAATGTTACAGTGCCTCTTTATTCAGAGCTTCAGGCAGGAAGATGGAGAAGTTCTCTGTCTCTGTGAACATCGCAGCCAACAGCAGCGTCACATTCACACTTACGCACGAGGAGCTCCTTCAGCACCGGCTTGGCAAATATGAGCTCATGATCCAAGTCAAACCCAAACAGCTGGTCCAGCACTTTGAGGTGGAGTTCATTCTTATCTACATGCTCTGTTTTTTAGTTCTTTCTCACCCATGAAGACATTTTTTTTTAACTCACCCAAAGAGCTACTTCCCCTGGTGGAGAAAACAGTCACTGACAAAAGAGTGAGTAATGCAGTATTTACTTTTGCTAATAATCTACACTGACCAAAAACCAAACCAAACAGAAACTAAAGCATGTGAAATGACAGAGCTTTATTAGAGTTTTGAGACCACAGTCTCTTTGTATCAAGGCTCCAGCCTGATTTTCTCTCTATCCTCTTTTCCAGGCCCACATGTCCTTTTCTCCATCTCTCTGGATCAGCAAAGGAAATGCCCAGACTGTGATGGCACACTGATAAATGGAGATTTCTTCATTATCTATGATGTCAATCGTTTACAAGATCTTGGTGATATTCAGGTTTGGATTTATATAAGCAGTAACATCTCTGTGATAATTTCTCCTGTAATATCACTCATCCACTGTGTTTCAGATAGTGAACAGGTATTTCATACATTTCTTTGCCCCAGATAATTTGCCAAAATTGCCAAAAAATATAGTTTTTGTGATCGACAGGAGTGGCTCCATGAGTGGAGCAAAAATGCAACAGGTAATAGAAAATATAGCAACTCTGATCAGACATTAGATCAGACATTACTTGCCTTGTTCCCCTTTGGTCAGACTCAAGAAGGACTGCAGACAATCCTCAACGACTTGCATGAGGAAGACCACTTTGGCTTGGTAACATTTGCGGGTGATGTTGCAACATGGAGACCATCACTAACTAAAGCCACCAAGGAAAATGTAAAAAAAAAGCAGAAGCTTTTATTGAAACCATCATTGCAGATGGCTGCAAGTATCACAATAATCTTTTCTGATCTCTGGGTTTTCTTTTCTTGATGATTGATAATGTCACACGACACATACAATCACAGTGATAAGTAAGGAATAAGTTTGCAATTATTCTATTGTTTATTTACTAAATGGAAACATACATTTTATCCATTTATAGTTACAATTCATGTTGCGGTACATCCACAAAATAGTTTAGTTCCTGTTATCGCTTACAGGATTACATAAACTAGCTATATCTTTGACTAAATAAAAATAATTATCAGATAAATTTGATGGATAAAACTATATAATTATTTATTATTTGTTTAGGGATGAATATCAATGACCCTCTTTTGTTTGCTGTGAAAACGCTGAAAGAAGCCAAGGAAAACAAAACTGTCCCAGAAAACAGCGCATCCATGATCATCCTACTGACTGATGGAGACCCAAACTTTGGTATGTGGTATGGTATATTTGGAAAGATAGATAGAGAGATAAAGATAGAGAGAGAGAGAGAGAGAGAGAGAGAGATCTAAGGAAATTAAGGAACTACTTAATTCAACTATTAACTGTTGAAATTTCACAACATCATGAAAAGTCTACAAAACTATAAAAAAAATAATTGTTGAATTATCTATTTGTTTAGATGAAGTTAATCAAGAAAAAATTCAAGAAAAAGTCCAGAATGCTATTGGTGGAACCATGACCCTCTTTTGCTTGGGCTTTGGCCTTGATGTACACTATGGCTTCCTGGATGTTATGGCCAAACAGAACAATGGTCTGGCTCAGAGAATCTACGAGGGATCGGATGCTGTGCTTCAGCTGCGGACATGAACTACTGTACACGGATCCATATTGCATTTTTTCAATCACTCCTTGCATTGTTATTCTGGCATCAGTATATCACCATGCCATCTATTGTCAATTCTGATTGGTGTGAAGGTGTTGATAAATTTCCTGTAACATCAGCTTTGACAGTACTCGCCAATGTAAAAAAATGTTAAAAATCACATCATATTACAATACATGTGTGTTTGTTGAGTGGTTTATTTAGCTTTTATGGAAGGAGTCTCCAGTACAAGCATCATCGATAACAATAAAAGTTCTCACTAAGATGACAATAATATTATGTTCAAGAAAGAGAAAAAGAAAGACTGGTGAAGGAACAACTCCGTAACATAAGTAATAACAGGAACTAACTTGAACTATAAATGGATAAATGATATTCGATCATTTTACAAATGTTAGTGTTGGCAAATTGCTCTAGTATAACAGCATGCCCCTAATATTTTATTCTTTAAATATTGTCACGTGACAGTGGCCTCCACAGAGCAAGATCAGACCCAAAGTGCAGGGATAGCAGCCAGTCGGGATAATTTACTTTATTCTTAAAAATAAACAGAAACATACACAGGAAACACTGGGAAAACCCCCAACACAAAACAACATCCAGAGGATTTTCAAAATTCAGAGGCATACAATAACAACAAGCAAAAACAAACACAACAGAACCTGTATAAATAGGGAAGGTAAATAGTGAAAAACGAGGGACAGGTGTGCAGAGGTGGGAACGGGCTAAGGATTGGGCGGGGCAAACACGTGAGAACACAAAAACAAAGACACATGGCACAGGTATAAACAAACCCAAGCTGGAATGCCCCCTAGGGCATCTATGACATATATACTGGATTAAAAATAATGTTTTTAATAAAACGTCTTTTGTTTGAAAGGAATTTTATGACGAGATCGCGAACATTCTGCTATCAGATGTGAATTTCCATTATCCAGAAAACTCAGTAAACTCAGTGACCAGCAGCTACTTTAAGCAGCTGTTTAACGGCTCTGAGTTCGTCGTGGCAGGTCAACTGAATGACCTCGAGATGAAGGACTTTCTAGTTGAAGTGCATGCTCAGTCGGTCAGAGACTTCAAACAGCTTCGCCTTATGACAATGTCAGAAATAGAAACTCACTCTTTACAAATTTGTTGCATTGTTGAGTTTTATATAACCTTTGTTTCTCTTTCTGTTTAGTTAGATGACAAGTTTGTGTTTAAAGGCCAGGCCAGTGCTCAAGACTGCAATACCATTTTTCCTGACCAGAAGTACATCTTTGGAGATTTCACAAGAAGTGTCTCTGGGCATATCTGACCATCCATATTTTGGACAAAATGTTAGTGTGACATTGCCGTGATTTTTTTTTAGATGTGTACAACAGGGATCATCTAGAAGCATTAATAATGTTATTACTGAAGGAGAATAACAAATAACACCAGAATTGACTGTCACCTAGAACAAGTACTTAGATAGTTATTAGAATATGCATTGATTTGAAGTCTAATATACAAGAGCCTCAACCCAAAACTAATAGACAGCATTTCCTGACATAGAAAAGGGTTCTCCTGAGGAGAAGCAAAACTCTGCTCTTTCTGAAATACAACTTCCTCACCCCACTCACCTCCATGGTGGTCATCAAGCCTGAAACTGAAGAAAAGCCAGAGGATATGCTTATTACTGACAAGCTTACAGTGTTGGCGTTACATAACTTAATTACAAAATAAATGTAACAGTAACTCGTTACAGTTACTTAGAAAAATATGTAATTAAAATTACAGTTACTTATGAAAATGTTAAAGATTACAAATATAGTTACATCTGAATATTTTCTTTAAAAAAAACTAGTATATGTTGAATAAATATTAATTTGTTGCTAGAGTTTGTTAAAGCGGTGTTATTCTGATGATTTTGATTGGTTCTCTGGTTTGAATTTGCGGCGCATCTGCCAATTACGTTAATCCACATTGCCGCGGAAAGCTTTAGGCTACTACACTGAGAGTTACGACCATGGCAAGTGATAAAAATGCATTTCAGTCCTGGAAATTTAAAAATAATTTCATCCTAAAATCCAATAAGGGGCAAATATAACAGTTCAGTGCAAAATTTGTTTGCTAGCTGTTAAAATGCTTTTGACATCAAAGGCTTCAATGTTGAACCTGAGGAAGCATCTGCAGGTATGTAACCTAGCCATTCTTTATTTTATAATATATCTTAAATGTAAAATTTTTGTCATTATTGTGAGTGTACAGAAATAAAAAGAGACCCTTTAGTTTCGAATGATATATTACTCGTTTCTGTATAATAAAAAGTGATGGAGTGGTCAGTTGATTTACTGTAGCTGCTATGTGGAAAAAAATCCACTAAAATGAGCCCATAGTGTACTCAAGACCTGTATTCAAAACATTCAGAACAAATTTGCACTGCAGTACTTGAGCGATCTTTTAGTCTTTTATGATCCACCACGCCTACTCCGATCAAAGGGTGCTGGTTATTTGGTAGTACCTCAAGTAGCAAAGGCTACAGCAGGGGGCAGAGCTTTCTCTTTCAAAGCCCCAAAGTTATGGAACAGTCTTCCAATTAGCGCTCGGGATTCAGACACAGTCTCAATGTTTAAGTCTAGGCTGAAGACACATTTGTTTAGTCAAGCTTTTAATGTAAAATGACTTTCACACCATCACAGATATGCCATTTCATCTGTCAGCCCATGATAGCAAAGAACTAGTGTTTATAATGACCTTAGAAACTACAATGACCTAATAGTTCCAAGACCTCATGGGTCTTTGATTGCTGTTGTAGAAAGGACATTAATCAGCTACAGTTACATTATTTTCTGTTTAGTGTCACCCAAATGAGGATGGGTTCCCTTCTGAGCCTGGTTCCTCTCAAGATTTCTTCCTTTCCATCCCAGGGAGATTTTCCTTGCCACCATTGCCACAGGCTTGCTAATTAGGGATAAAATAGTCTAATTATAGAATTTAATAATTTATTCTTATTTCTAGTTAATTAGTTATTTTTTATTTTTTATTATTATTTTTCATTTTCCCCTCCCCTTTCTCTGTTTTCTTCTTTTGTAAAGCTGCTTTGAGACAATGTTCATTGTAAAAGGCGCTATACAAAATAAATTGAATTGAATTGAATTGAAATGAAATTAGCTAGTCTGCTAGCCATGTGTGTTGCTAGGCCTTTTTAAAGCCTCCCTAAAATTCTGCGATTGTCCATAAACTGTACACGAATAAGTGATCTCCTCAGTCCCCTTCAAATTTCATATGAAAACGGTGGCAGACTTCGGCTCCTCCCTGTCTTTCAGCGCGTTCTTAAATCCGCAGACTGCGGCGTCACAGAGCGAGGATCAGAGGACAAGTGTGTGTGTGTGTGTGTGTGTCTGTCTGTGTGTGTGATCAGGAAGACTCGTATTTGGCTTGTTCAGTACTCAAATGTTATACACATCTATGCAATACAGTGGAATGCTGTATTACGTTTACCATCCTACCCTGTTAGTCAAACCTTTATTTTATTTTATTTTATTATTTATTTATTATTTATTTTTACTATTATACCCTCTTTAGGGGCTGAGCCCCCTTAAATGAAAATCCTAAAATCGTCCCTGCTGCTAGCTGCCTTTACCAGGCATACTTCTATTTATGAACCCTTTGACAGAAAATATATAGCTCACATTGTTCCTTCTTGAAAATGTGTTGGTAAAGTCAGATTTAATATAACTTAGTTATTTTAGCACTGTAGCATACATTATGATGACTCTTTTCAGATTATGTTTTTTTTCCAAGGCATTGTTACTTGCCAGTGTGTCCTGTCATAGCTATGCAAAGATTTGATTCCTAAAACAGTTTTAAACAATTTTTGTTATGAAGTCTGGTTTTGTGGCGGCTGTGCTTAAAATTAAATCAATATAATCTTAATTCAAGTGATGATAGATTTAAAATTCTAACAGTAAACAGAGTTGAATACTACTGTAAGGTTAACCCTGCATGGTATAAATGTTTGGAAATGATTTGGTTGAAAATATCCATTAGAAACTTAAAAGTAATCAAATGTAGTCAGTTACTTTACTTTTATAAAGTAATTGAAGTTACACTACTTATTACATTTCCAAAGTAACCTACCAAACACTGCAAGCTTACAGAGGGTATTGGACAAATACACGATTATCTACATTTAATTGTCTTTTTCCTTTATGTCAAAATTTGAGCTGTTCAAAATTCAACATGGTTTCGTTTTTATGCAAACAAAAAGGACCATAGCCATATATAGAGTTATCCAACATTTAATACCACCACCACCACCCTACCTAACTATTTATATTTGAATCAATTAAACAGAAATGAATTAAAGAACAGGTAGAATATAACAGGACTATAGAAGATCTAAAACTGCTTGTCAGTGTATCATTAAGTACACTCCCAACCACTTTAGAACCACTAGTGCTCTTTTGTGCATTTAGTCAATCAGAAAATCATAACACACTTAACCTTGAGGATGATAAGCTACAACAGCAGAACCATTCCAATCCTGTCACAGGGACTTGAGGCTCATCCCTCCGGAGCAGGCTGAGAACTGGCACATGCTCTAGAAGATTGCTTCCCTCTGAAGCCACTCCAGCCAACCTGATTGTGACACTCCATAGTGATGATTTACTACATGGATGGCCTGGAGTACTTTGTGGAGCTCTTTAAGCATAAGGTAGGTGTACGGGGATGGCCGGGGGAAGAGCAGGCGTAAATACCTCTTCTTCTTGCTGTCAGGGAAATCCAGCTCTCCTCACAAGATTCGTCCTGGCATGAGCAGATTGGAGTACCAGACTGAGAGGAAGGTTAAGCCGGACCCCAGAGGAACACTGACAAGGTCTTGTGGTGGCTCCTTTTGGTGGTGGAATCTGGCTGAGGAGTGGGATACAGAGGGAATACTCGACTGGGTTTCTGCAGTGGGTGGGAAGGTGGACTCTGTAGACACTTGGACTTTAACAGAGCTTTGGACTTGCTTTATTTTATCCAGCACACTCTCTGGTTTTCTTTTTTTCACCGAAAGGACAAACTTCCTCTCCATCTAACGCTTGACTATTCCTCTGCTACCACACCCCACCCTTAAGTAGTACATGTTAGATTACCAAAACAATTGAACACATTTGACATGTCACATGTTGCTTTACAGATCAGCATCACAATGTTCCACAAGGTAAGACCTAATCAACAGCTACTTCAGAATATTAATGGCATTACATATGTAATGACAAACCAGTCACCATCTTCAACCTGATCAAAGATCCACTGATAGGTAAATGGAAATGTGGCTATCCAAAATTGTCAAAAATCATTTCCATTAATTTCATTAATTAAAGTCTAGTCACATTATAACTGTTATATTTAGCTTACATGAAGAATTTTATTTTGTAGTGATGCCACTGGAACTGTCCAGCCATCATTAAGCCGTCTATTATCATTGATTTATCTTTATTTTTATTCTGACCCCACCAAGTACTAGAAGCATTATCTTTTCAGGTTGCCTGCCCATTTGTCCAAGATTCTCAGTAATGCAATATCTCAAGGGCAATATCTCAATATCTAAAACAAGCATCTAAATATTTGTGGGATTTATATGGAAATACCATCAGACTTTAGAATCAAACCAATTTCTTCAGTAGTATTTGAAGTATACTTTAAGGGTATTTCAGGTAAACAAATTAGTAACAAGAATGACTAGATTTATGGCTGTAAGCGCAGTTGACATCACGTTCTTTTACAAGCCATGGATAGTTTCCTAATCGGAGCAGATAGGGTAAAAATATGTGAAAATTTGTCCCTTTTAAATCAAAATCTCTACCTGAACAGTAGCACATGGAAGTGTAGGTTACTCTAGATAAAGTGTCAGCAAATGTGCAAATTGGTTTAAACGTTCATTGTGTTCTCTTCTCGAGCCCCGAATGATTTTAATCTAGCCCCGAATGTTTTATCCCGAATTTTGCCACTAGAGTGTAGAGGAATTAAGTAAACATTGATTGGTTTAGTTGAGCACTGTTGCCGTTTACTGTACGCAATTTTGAATGACATCTCTCTCCGCACGCACACGCGAACACACACACACACCAAAATACCGCGAGAGTGTGTGCTCAAATATGCTCTAGAACCGCTCTCGTGATACTTTAATATTGTACACCTATCGGTCTGCACAGCGCCGCTTTAAGTCGAACACACCTATACACTCACACACCACATGACTAAAATATGTTACAGCCCTTGAGCATGACAGCAATAAAAAAAAAAACTGTCAGAAAACACAACAATCTTATTCAGATAATAGTCTAACTTTTAATATTTAATGTTATATAATAATAATAATGTTGATAAAAGT
This sequence comes from Hemibagrus wyckioides, assembly GCF_019097595.1. NCBI lineage: Eukaryota > Metazoa > Chordata > Actinopteri > Siluriformes > Bagridae > Hemibagrus > Hemibagrus wyckioides. The sequence continues at coordinate 17,253,061 of NC_080730.1, forward strand.
AGGTTAACAAATGTGTGTTGTGTCAAAAAGGAGGCCCACTGTCTTTGATTATGAAAACCCCTGACATATAAGACCCTTTTGAATATTATTCCCTACCCAATATGTACAAAAGCCTTAAATTAAATAAACCTAAAGATAGATCTAAATAAAATATAAACTGTTAAAGCACTAAGACATTACAGTCTGAACATCATCACTTTCTATTATTCAACTAATGCAGTATTTAAGTTAAAATACAGACATGACTTAGGGGAACAATGAACCAAAACACACTCCATCATTCGGCTGTTCTGTCAATACAAAAAGGAATTCTCAGCACAATAAATACTATGATAATTGACCGTTTTGCTTAAGTCAAGTCTCGGAGATACTCTCTGATGATTCCACCGTCAAAAGAAATAGGATAGAAAAGTCACATAAATGAGGAATGAAATAAGAGGTGCAAGTATAATATAGATTATTGTAAAATGATAATAATAAAAAAGGATCTACGGCACTGCTTCACACACAAGCTGTAAAAGAGATAATATTGCATGGCATACCTGTGTGAGAGAGAAAATGTAATGAATTTAATGATCTCCTTTTTTAGTAGCAAGACTGAAATGATGGGAGGAGTCAGAAAAAAAGATTGAATAAAATTTTCTAAAGTTGCATATTGTTTGTGTTAATTTGCATTTATTATTAAACAATATTACATTAAAATGCTCTTGCAAAACGTGTAATTCTTGCTTACCCCCTCCCTCTAATTAGCCCCTGATGTTTCGGGCTTAGCTCCTGATGTTTTCAAATCCTAGAAATGCCCCTGAGGACCCTGTTGATTACTGGCTTCGTCTAAATAAGGCAGCAGATATTGCTGATGAGTGTCTCCGAGCTCAGGGAAGGAGAATGGACAATTTGAATTCTGAGGTTGCAATGATGTTTGTGAAGAATTGTCCAGATACTGATCTGGCACATGTTTTTAAGGTGCGGATATTAGAAAACTGGATGGCGAAGGATGTCCAGGAGCTTCTAGACAGTTTCCAACGTGAGTGCAAGTTAAGAGCGAGTACTAATGCATATACAGTTAGTCAGAATTCACAGATATCTACTCACAATTGCGAAAATGCTGATGTTGGTCCTGAGTCTGTACTAACGTGTTTTAAGCAGCGAACCAGTAGCCCTGATGAATCTAAACCCGATGCAAAAGAGTAGTCCGGTTTGAACCACATGGCCGATATGCTGGTGCAGTTGCTTAATGTGTTAAAGTAGAAGGAGGAGACTATACCTGAACATGTGTCTTTTGTTGGATCTGTGCAGCAATGCAGCAATGCACAGATCCAACCACATCGTCATGTTCGCCGATGACATAAGCATGGTGGGTCTCATCAGTAAGAACAACGAGTCAGCATACAGAGAGCAGGTACAACATCTAACAGCCTGGTGCAGAGCCAACAACATCTCCCTGAACGTCGACAAGACTAAAGAGATGGTTGTTGACTTCAGGAGAGCACAGAGTGACCATTCTCCACTGTTCATCGACGGATCCTCGGTGGAGATCTTCAAGAGCACCAAATTCCTTGGTGTTCATCTGGCGGAAAACTTCACCTGGTCACTCAACACCAGCTCCATCACCAAGAAAGCCCAGCAGCGCCTCTACTTCCTGAGGAGGCTGAGGAAAGCCCATCTACCTTCCCCCATCCTGACTGTGTTCTACAGAGGGACCATCGAGAGCATCCTGAGCAGCTGCATCACTGCCTGGTTTGGGAACTGCACCGTCTCAGATCGCAAGACCCTTCAGCGGATAGTGAGGACAGCTGAAAAGATCATCGGAGTCTCTCTTCCCTCTATCACAGACATTTACACAGCACGCTGTATCCGCAAAGCTAACAGCATTGTGGATGACCCCACACACCCCTCACACACACACTTCACCCTCCTGCCATCTGGAAAGAGGTACCGGAGCATTCGGGCCCTCACAACCAGACTGTGTAAAAGTTTCTTTCCTCAAGCCATCAGGCTCCTCAACAACCAGGAGTGAACTGTTCAACACTCTCTCTCTCTCACACACACACACACACACACACACTCAGGACTAAACTGTATACAACTCTCTGTCTCTCTCTCACACGCATATACACACACACTCTCTCTTTCTCGCCTGTGTGGACACACACAAACACATAATTTATATTGTTCATTACTTATTGCACTACCTCAACCTGTCATCTGCTGCTATAGTTATATTTATGTTTATTTCTATTTGCACTACCTCAACCCCTGCTGTTGTATTTTTGCACAATATTTTTTTTACATCATTTAATTTTATCTTATTTTATTTCACTTACATTCCATTACACATTCTTTTTCTTTCTTTTTCAGCGCTAAGTGTCCTGTGCTTTTGTGTTGTCTTTCTTGTATTTATTATTTTATTTTTTTTCTTTGCACTTGTATATGCTCTGTTTGCACCTAGCTGCACACTGTGCATTTTACGTGGCTAAGACAAACTTCTGTCCTAGCTCTGTGTTGTTGTTTTTTTGTGTTTGAACTCTATGTTGTTGTATGTGTATGTAGCACCAGGTCCTGGAGAAACGTTGTTTCATTTCACTATGTACTGCGTCAGCTATATGTGGTTGAAATGATAATAAAGCTTTTTGAATCTTGAATCTTGGGAGAACACGTGGAAAAAAGAGATGTAGTATTTGCAGTAATGCTACGCATACTACTATTGACCATTGCAGATCTGATCATTTGTGTTTTAAATGTCATGGTGCGTGACTGTACTAAGACGATTCCTACTCTGCGTCCTACTTCAGGTTCGCTTGGTGATCAGGGAAACTGAGTCGCCTGCATTCAGAGAGGGGGAATGTGGGTGATTCTGGAAATTTCCTCAATATAGATACTGATTTTGAAGCTTTGTTTCTGTCCTTAAAGAATGCTTGTCCTGATTCTCCAAGAGTCGCTATTCAGAACACACAATGCATTGCATGCTCCGATACACTTTTTTATATGCCTGTTCTTATTAATGATTCGTTTCATGTCAATGCAGTGTTGGACACTGGTTCTATGGCCTGTACCTTAAGTGATTCAGTTTTCAGCAAGCTAAGAGAACATGGTGTTTTGGATGCTGTTCAGGAGGAGGACACTGATGTTGTTTTAATTGAATGTGGTGGCAAACGGGTGTTCCCAAGTTTATGGCTGTAATGTTATTGTCCCATGCATTGTTGTTCCTGGCCAAGGAGACGACCTAATTTTGGGCACAAACGTCAGTAAGTATCTTGTCCACAGACTGAAATATTCAGTCAGATATTGGGAACTTATTTCTATGCCCAGTGAGCCTAATCATGAGTGTGATGAGTTCTTGCCGATGCTGGCTGGCACACGTCGATGGAGGGGTGGGATGGTTCCTGATGTTGTCGGTACAATGAAACTTAATCATGCAATAACACTTTCGCCTGGCCAGGAACATCTAGTTTGGGGTAAGCTTCCTGTAAAATCCTGTGGCCAACCGGGCAGTACTGTTCTGGTAGAACCATCTAGATTGCACTCCACCACTATGAAAGTTCTGGTGGGTCGTATTATTACTCCGCTTCAAGATTCAAGAAGCTTTTATTGTCATTTCAACCACATATAGCTGACGCAGTACATAGTGAAATGAAACAACGTTTCTCCAGGACCTGGCGCTATATACACATACAACATATAGTTTAAACGCAAAAAACAACACAGAGCTAGGACAGAATTTTGTCCAAGCCACATAAAGTGCAAAGTGTGCAACTAGGTGCAAACAGAGCAAAGACAAGACAGTGCAAAAACAATAAGTCAAAAGACAACACAAAAACACAGGACACTTAGCGCCAAAAAAGAAAAGAGAACATTTCCAATGAAATGATGTACAACTTTGAGAAAGTGTAGAAAAAAAACATCTGACTAATAACATATATGATTGTCACATATACATGGCGGCCTGACAACATGTATTGTGCAAAAATACAGTAGGAGTGGTTGAGGTACTGCAAATAGAAATTAACATAAATATAAATATAGCAGCAGATGAAATAAACACGACTGTGCTTTGGGGTGATGGTAGGATACCTCTTAAGTTGATCAATCCTAGCAACAGGCCAGTAACGCTTAGGTGAAACGCTAAAGTGGCCGATGTCTACCCCTGCATTGCATTGGAGGACGTGTGCAAGACAGAGTCTGAGCTTCAGCTTCAGTGAAGTATTCAGCAGTCAGTAGTTGAGCCAGATGAGTGAAATGTGAACAGTAGGCTCAGAAAGTGTGGTTTGGAATTCATTGAGTTTATGTGAAGTTTCTGGATTCTGGACAACGAAGCTCTGCAATTTAGTCCTTGAATACAAGTCCATTTTTTCGAGACATTTTCTTGATTGTGGTGAGGTCAAGGACTTTGTGCATAGAATACATCTGTTCGCTTACCTTACAGGCGAGTTCCCCCTTCACAGTACCAGAAGTTGCGTGTTGCTTTGAATGAGATGGAGGAGAGGGGTATTATTCGTAAGTCGGTCAGCGAATATGCATCGCCTTTGGTGCTGTGTTGGAAAAAGAATGTCAATTTGTGGATTTGCATGGACTTCCGGTGGCCTAACGCACGTACTGTGAAAGATGCGCAACCCCCTACCTCATCAAAAAGACTGTCTTGTGGCACTAGGGGGCAATTCATTGTATAGTACTATGGTTTTGACCTTGGGATTTTATAATATCCCATTACATGAAGACGTCAAAAAGTATACAGCATTCACAACACCAGTAGGGTTGCATAATAATAGGCTCCCACAAGGCCTTTGTAATTCACCTGCGAGTTTCATGCGGTTGATGACTGGGATATTTGGTGATCAGAATTTTCTGTCGCTGTTGTGCTACTTGGATGATTTGATGGTCTTTGCACCTGATAAAGATGTTGCATTGCAAAGGCTTAAAATGGTTTCTGATATGTAGAAAAAGCACAATTTAAAATTGTCACCAAAGAAATGCCACTTCCTAAGACACTCTGTGAAGTTTCTTGGTCACTTGATTTCGGAAAAGGGTGTGTCTACGGACCCCGGAAAAGTCGAAGCAATTGCTAAAATTACTTCTGCAGATTTGATGTGCCCTGATGGTGTTACCAGATTTGATGTGCCCTGATGGTCCTGGAGAAAACAGAGCTGGGCCAGTCGCGTTTGCAAGCAAATCACTTTTCAGAGCGCAGGCCAGATATCCAGCACACCGCCTTGAGTTCCTCACACTTAAGTGGGCTGTATGTGATAAATTTAGCCATTGAAATGAAACAGCCTTTATTTGTCACATATACATTACAGCACAGTGAAATTCTTTCTTCGCATATCCCATCCTTGGAGGTTGGGGTCAGAGTGCAGGGTCAGCCATGATACGGCGCCCCTGGAGCAGAGAGGGTTAAGGGCCTTGCTCAAGGGCCCAACAGTGGCAACTTGGCGGTGGCTAAACGGGCATCGGTTCACAGCTTGGACGGATAATAATCCCTTGACACACATTTTGACCAAACCTAGGCTTGATGCCTGTGAACAGAGGTGGGTGGCTAAACTTGCTGCCTTTGAGTTTGATATCAAATATGTTCCTGGGTCAAAGAATGCGATAGCTGACACTTTGAGTAGGCAGCCTTTTGTTGGTGGTCGCATTAGCTATTGCATAGTTAGGGAATCTTATGACAATTTAGTAGCAGAGTCAAAGAACCATACCTGTGCTGCAGTCCAAGATGTTTTCCGGTTGTCTAATGCCAGTCAGCGAGTGCTCGACAGAGAAGAGGCTTCAGCAGGTGCTTGTGATTGGCAGAGGGGTGACTCGGATGCGGCTGTGTGCAGGAGGTTTTCAAGTGCTGAAGTAGCTGCTGTCTTTTCTAACCATCTTTCTTGGGATGAAGGAACGAGATTGTGTACCACCCCTTTGGCTGGGTTTGTCCAACAGGTCACCAATGTTGGGTTTGATGCTCTTCCTTTATACTCCCGCCAAGACTTGAGAGACAGACAACTTATGGATAAACATTTGCAGAGGGTGATTTTTTATGTTGACCAAAAACGCAGGCCCTCAAGACGTGAGCATGTGGGTGAACCCAGTGCTGTATTAAAACTTTTGAAGCAGTGGGACAGGTTAACTATGACTGATGGTATCCTGTACCATGTTTCAAAAGATCCTTTAACACATCAAAAATGATTTCAATATGTAGTGCCTTCGTCTCTCAAAACCGAAGTATTGAGAGGTTGTTATGATGAGGCTGGACACCAGGACACCTGGACACCAGTATTGTTCTTTCCACCTGATTCGTCAGCATTTTTACTGGATAGGGATTGAACAAGATGTTCGTGAATATGTGAAAGTATGTGGTCGTTGTGTGCTTGCGAATACACCAGAGCCAGAAGGTCGGGCTTTATTGGAGAGTATTAAGACTTCCGCTCCTCTTGAGTTGGTCTGCATTGATTTCTGGACAGCAGAGGACTCCCAGAATAGGTCGGTTGATGTTTTGGTGATCACTGATCATTTTACTAAGCTTGCACACACTTTTCGTTGTATAGATTAGTCTGCTAGATCGGTGGCAAAGAAGCTTTGGGATAACTATTTCTGTTATTATGGTTTCCTGGAGTGCATTCATTCCGACCAAGGTGCAAATTGTTGTAGTGGCCTCATCAGACACTTGCTTGAGTTCACTGGGATTAAGAAGTCACAAACAAACCCATATCATGCCATGGGGAATGGCACCGCTGAGAGATTTAATCGGACATTGGGAAATATGATCAGAGCCCTTGAGCCACGACCAAAGCATGATTGGCCCCAGATGCTTCACACATTGACGTTTTTGTACAATTGTACTGTTCATGAAACAGGGTTTCCTGATGTGCCACAAAATGTGGTCTCTGGGAATACTCTTTAGGACCATCCAGTTCTTCAGGAAAGTCCTGATCAGGCACATGTCCATGTCTTCAATCCAAATCTTGCTGCTGATGGTACTGAGTTGTCAGGTCATAGATCAAGGTTCAGCAGATTGATGAAACCAATGAATCGCCTTATTTCTTTTATGAATCAGCAGTCTTTGTTTCACACCAGACAACAGACTCTTGGTAAATGGTCTCTTTCAGGTCTTAGCTTAAAACATTAAAGTGTTTATTTCAGTGTATTATGTCTATCTTGGTGTGAATGTAGAAAGGGATTGCCAGGATAAAGTGTAAAAGGCACTTTATCTGGGTCGTGATTAAGAAGGAGTGATGTGCACAGCACTTTTTCTTGTCAGTTCTTCAATCAAACAGTTTTTACTGATCAAGAGCATTATGCTAAGAATGGCAATTCTGGGTTTATTTTTGTCTCAATGACAATCATGTTTGTATTGGTTTCAAGGTTGTGGTATTTTGGCACATTCAGTGGGGGAGAATGTAACAGGGGAAAAGAAGAAACTGATGATGAATCGTGCCAAAATACATTTCAAGTTGTTCAATAGTTTTATTATGTATTGTTTATCATATATTGTTTATACACTATATTGCCAAAAGTATTCGCTCACCTGCCTTGACTCGCATATGAACTTAAGTGACATCCCATTCCTAATCCATAGGGTTCAATATGACGTCGGTCCACCCTTTGCAGCTATAACAGCTTCAACTCTTCTGGGAAGGCTGTCCACAAGGTGTTTATGGGAATTTTTGACCACTTTTCCAGAAACGCATTTGTGAGGTCACACACTGATGTTGGACGAGAAGGCCTGGCTCTCAGTCTCCGCTCTAATTCATCCCAAAGGTGTTCTATCGGGTTGAGGTCAGGACTCTGTGCAGGCCAGTCAAGTTCATCCACACCAGACTCTGTCATCCATGTCTTTATGGACCTTGCTTTGTGCACTGGTGCACAGTCATGTTGGAAGTGGAAGGGGCCAGCTCCAAACTGTTCCCACAAAGTTGGGAGCATGGAATTGTCCAAAATGTCTTGGTATGCTGAAGCATTCAGAGTTCCTTTCACTGGAACTAAGGGGCCAAGCCCAGCTCCTGAAAAACAACCCCACACCATAATCCCCCCTCCACCAAACTTTACACTTGGCACAATGCAGTCAGACAAGTACCGTTCTCCTGGCAACCGCCAAACCCAGACTCGTCCATCAGATTGCCAGATGGAGAAGCGCGATTCGTCACTCCAGAGAACGCGTCTCCACTGCTCTAGAGTCCAGTGGCGGCGTGCTTTACACCACTGCATCCGACGCTTTGCATTGCACTTGGTGATGTATGGCTTAGATGCAGCTGCTCGGCCATGGAAACCCATTCCATGAAGCTCTCTGCGCACTGTTCTTGAGCTAATCTGAAGGCCACATGAAGTGTGGAGGTCTGTAGCGATTGACTCTGCAGAAAGTTGGTGACCTCTTCGCACTATGCGCCTCAGCATCCGCTGACCCCGCTCCGTCAGTTTACATGGCCTGTCACTTCGTGGCTGAGTTGCTGTCATTCCCAAACACTTCCACGTTCTTATAATACAGCTGACAGTTGACTGTGGAATATTTAGGAGCGAGGAAATTTCACGACTGGATTTGTTGCACAGGTGGCATCCTATCAAAGTTCCACGCTGGAATTCACTGAGCTCCTGAGAGCGACCCATTCTTTCACAAATGTTTGTAAAACAGTTTGCATGCCTAGGTGCTTGATTTTATACACCTGTGGCCATGGAAGTGATTGGAACACCTGATTCTGATTATTTGGATGGGTGAGCGAATACTTTTGGCAATATAGTGTATGTACAATGCACATGTTTATTCAATATACCTGAGAAGAGGGGAATTAGCGACACCCACAGGCAATGCTGGTGTAAATTAAGTTGCATGAGCCATTCATTCGTCAGTTCCAGTTGAACTGTCGAGGTGAATGGCAGGTAAAGAAATTTCTCTCCGGTCATATTGTTATATATTGTTGTAAGTATTGTTGATAGATATATTTTAATTTTACTTTAAAATTAAATATCGCTTTAAGAATGTATATAAAACATCTTTATTTCAGATTAGACTAATCGGAAGGACTCAGTTTGCTAGTAAATGAGTTTCAGGTACCTTACACATGGCCAAAGCATGCTACATGTGTATGTTATCTGCGCTATTTCTTTTTTGTTTACTCACTTTGCTTATTTTTATTTGTATAATATTTTTTAACAGCTTTGTGACTTATTCATCACACTCTCTCACCCCTCCCTCTCTCTCTCACACACACAAACACACTTATATAAAAGCTGCTCTAGTCAGGACTAAACTCAGAGCAGAGCTCAAGGTTCATTATGTTGACCGTGTGGATTGGGCTGCTGGTGGGTGTGTGTGTGTGTGTGTCTGTGTGTTACTGCACAACCGTGGGGCAGGCTGCGTGGTCTGACGCTTCTTCAGCATGGTGAAGATGCGGTTAATGAAGATTTAAGATTTCATTTACAGGTAATGTGATTTTTATTTTACATTGTCGTGAAAAACTTTATGACTGAAATGAATTTAAATTGTTGTGTTATTATTCATGGAAAAATGTATTTCTGAAAATAGTTTTTTCCCCTGAAAACTTAGTTGTTTCCCTCAAATAAGTCATTCTCATGTAGATGCAATGAGGAACTCAGCCAACTGCTTACATCCTCACCAAGCTGGTTGAGAAGACGCCAAGAATGAGCAAAGTGTCATGAAAAAAAAAAAAGAACCAACATGCAATCTGTTGAAATAATATACAGTAATATGCAACATAAATCATATGGTTAATAGTTTTTGAGTTTTAAATAAACTTCTTTCAAGTATTGTGACCAGTCAGTGAGAGATAAAACTAAATAATCCTCATAAAAACATTTAAACTAATTTGTAATCATTATAAAACTATGTGAAAACATCCTTACTTGAGTTAATCCTTATTTGATGTCCTTATTATTATGATTATTTTTATTATAAATTATTGTAAAAATCAGAAAAAAGGGAAATCTGCAATCATTTAGCTTTATATAATTGCATAATAATCTTCTTCTTTCGGGCTTTTCCCTTCAGGGGTGGCCACAGCGAATCATCTCTCTCCACCTAATCCTATCTTCTGCATCCTCAACACTTGTACCCACTAGCATCATATCCTCATTTATTACATCCATATACCTCGTCTTTGGCCTTCCTCTTTGCCTCCTGCCTGGCAGCTCCATGTCCAACATTCTCCTACCAATATACTCACTCTCCCTCCTCTGAACATGTCCAAACCATCTTAATCTGGCCTCCCTAACGTCCAATAAGCTGTCCCTCTGATGTACTCGTTCCTAATCCTGTCCAACCGTGTCACTCCCAAAGAGAACCTCAACATCTTCAGCTCTGCTACCTCCAGCTCTGACTCCTGTCTCTTCAGCAGTGACACTGCCTCTAAACCATACAGCATGGCCGGTCTCACCACTGTCTTGTACACCTTGTACACCCATTCCAACCTGCCTGCACTCGCTTCCCACACTCTCCATTACTCTTGACTGTTGACCCCAAGTACTTAAACTCCTGTACCTTCTTCACCTCTTCACCCTGTAATCTTACTGTTCCACTTCCCTCCCTTTCATTTACACACATGTACTCAGTCTTAATACGACTGACTTTGATTCCTCTTCTTTCCAGCGCAAACCTCCACCTCTCCAGGTTTTCCTCCACTTGCTCCCTGCTCTCACTACAGATCACAATGTCATCTGCAAACATCATTGTCCAAGGAGACTCCTGTCTGACCTCCTCTGACAACTGGTCCATCACCATAGCAAACAGGAAGGGGCTCAGAGCCGATCCCTGATGCAGTCCCACCTCCACTTTGAAGTCCTCTGTCTGACCTACAGCACACCTCACCACTGTTCTGCTACTCTCATACATGTCCTGCACCACTCTGACATACATCTCTGCTACTCCTGACTTCCTCATAAAGTACCACAGCTCTTCTCTTGGCACCCTGTCATACGCTTTCTCCAAGTCTACACATCACCTGCACTACGCAACTCTGCACATCACCCTTTTTCTTAAAGATCACCATTAATACACTTCTTCTCCATTCCTCAGTCATCTTCTCACTAGTTAAAAATTCCACTGCTGCCTCTCCTAGACACTTCCAGACCTCCACCAGGATGTCGTTAGGACCAACTGCCTTTCCACTTTTCATCTTCTTCAAAGCCTTCCTGACTTCATCTTTTCTAATCTTATCTACTTTCTGTGCCACAGAGTTCACCCCTTCTACTCTTTTTCCCTCTCATTTTCCTCATTCATCAGCTCTTCAAAGTACTCCTTCCATCTCCTCTTTACACTTTCTTCACTTGTGTGCACCTTTCATCTCTATCCTTAATAACTCTAACTTGCTGCAAATCCTTCCCATCTCAATCCCTCTGCCTAGCTAACCTTCTGCTTGGCCTTAGACACCTCCCTCTTCACTCTGCGCTGTAACTCCTTGTATTCCTGTCTATTCTCTTTAGTCCTGTCCATGTCCCCACTTCTTCTTGGCTAAACTCTTCCTCTGAATACTCTCCTGAACTTCCTCATTCCACCACCAAGTCTCCTTATCTTTTGTCCTCCTTCCATGTGACACACCCAGCACATTTCTTCCTGTCTCCCTGATCACTTCTGCTGTAGTTTCCCAGTCATCTGGCAGCACTACCTGACCACACAGAGCCTGCCTCAACTTCTGTCTAAATTCCTCACAACAATCCTCCTTTTTCAACTTCCACCACTTGGTTTTCTTCTCCATCTCTATCTTTGACCTCTTCTTCTTACAGACCATCAAAGTCATCCTTCACACCACCATCCTATGCTGTCTGGCTACACTCTCTCCCAATACCACTTTACAGTCACTAATCTCTTTCAGATTGCCTCTTCTACATAGGATGTAGTCTACCTGTATGCTCCTACCTCCACTCTTGTAAGTCACTCTATGCTCCTCTCTCTTCTGAAAACCACAGCCATGTCCATCCTCTTAGCAAAGTCCACTACCATCTGTCCTTCAAGGTTCTTTTCCTTAACTCCAAACTTGCCCATCACCTCCTCATCACCTGTGTTCCCCTCACCAACATGTCCATTAAAATCTGCTCCTATCACCACTCTCTCACCTGTTGGAATACTCTCTATCACTTCATCTAATTCACTCTAGAATCCCTCTTTCTCCTCTAACTCACAACCTACCTGTGGGGCATAACCACTAACAACATTCAGCATCACCCCTTTAATCTCTAACTTCAGACTCATCACCCTATCTGACACTCTCTTCACCTCCAGAACATTCCTCACAAACTCCTCCTTCAGGGCCACACCTACCCCATTTCTCTTACTATCCAGACCATAATAAAACAGCTTCAATCCTGTTCCTGTACTAGGAGCCTTGCTACCCTTCCACCTGGTCTCCTGTACACACAGTATATCCACATTCCTTCTCTCCATCATATCAGCCAGCTCTCTACCTTTCCCTGTCATAGTACCAACATTCAGAGTTCCTATTTTCAGTCCTACACTCTTACCTTTCCTCTTCTCTCTCTGTCTACACACTCTCCTCCCTCCTAACTTCTTCAACCAACAGTAGCCCAATTTCCACCGGCGGGCCTGTAGGTCAATGGTGGTCGTTGTTAACCCAGGCCTTGAGTACTGATGATTCGCATGATTAAATGTTTTACGCTGAAAGCCCTTCCTGACGCAACCCTCTCTATTTATCCAGGCTTGGGACCGGCACAGAAGTCAATGAATTCAACTAATTGTTAAAAAAGGCTACTCCACGATGATCATGTTTCACTGTGAGAAACACAGTGCAGGTTTGGTTTTTTGTAAGATTTTATGTGTATTACAAATGAAAAACAACACATTTTATTTGTATTTTAACTATACCTATTGGGATTACTATACTTATCTATTCACTTATCTTTAATGGTGATTTATATTCAGTGTTGCCTTCTTACAGGGCAATTTTTCCACATATGTGGAACATATAAGGTTAGTGATGTGTTTCATGGAAGGGATCCAGACAAACCAGATGCCACCATGTTTGTGAAGGGCCACAGTCTCACAGTGACCAGATAAATAAAAAAAGCAAAAGAACATATCCCATTATATACTGTATTTAGAAAGACTTTTGTCTAAATGGGTTGATTTTAATCAAATTATTGTGTGCTGTACAACTCCAGGGGCTGGCAGAGGGACTTCAGAAAGGATGTGAAGAATGGAGAAAATGTGCCTTGTTGGTTCATTCATAATAATGGAGCTGGGCTGATCGATGGAGTTCTCAGAGACTATATCGTCTCTAGACTAAAACTGTCTCAGAGGGAAAAGGAGAAAAGAAGTAAAAGAAGCAACTTCAGAAAACCTGAATGGACTGTAGATATGTTTTATATCTTTTTCACCTTTTTATTACTGGTTATAAACAAATGAAAGTATGATGTTTTTTTGGAATAGGAAAATTATCTGATCATGAACCAGTATAACAGGATTTTCTTTTTCTAACAAACACTGAGAGGACTTTGTTATTGACTTTGTACACATTTGTTTCTGATTAAACTTCTGGTTACCTTTCAGATAAAATCTGTTTTTTTGTCTCTGTTTTATATATACATATAAATTTAGATTTATATGTCTCGATTATTTTATAAAACAAATCTACAAGTAAAATTGATTTTTAAAAAAAGGTCAGTCAAAAAAATGGAGCGAACCAAACAATAAATTCAGTGATGGCAGAAAGACAGTATGTGGTTTTTACTGAAAAAAATTCATGAAATTTCCACAAACAGCTCCCACATAAAGACAAATATGTGCAAGGTGTGCTACTGAACAAACAATTACTAATATAGCACACAGTACAAATTTCTCTGTCAAATTTGGCAAGAATTTGACAAGAAGATTGGTCATTGAACTGGCAAAGGGCACACATGGACATTAACCTGATGCCAAACGTGCTGCGTCCTGCAGAACCTTCTACACAGTCAAGACTGAGCACTGGACACATCATGTCTATTGCATGGACCATGCTGCTGATCTGCATCTCGGTTTACTTATGTTTACCACCGAGATCTGGTTAGTGATCTAGCATTAGTGATCTCAAGAAGCAATGAGCAACAGGTACAGGAGTCATTAAGTATTCAAAACATTTAGTGAATTTGGATTGTGTATGGCATCAGTATATACAGTGTAGTCGGGTCCAAATGTCTGAGATTGCAGATAAAATGAGTGAGATTTTGATTAGTCAATATTCAACATGTTGCACAATTGCAAATGTGTAAAATTGACTGTCAATCTGATTTGATCATCAGAATCATCCGAAGCAAAAATGACTTAACCATTTAAGTTATGGTTAATAATGTATTAAAAAAAATTGTATTCTCCGTCTTTTGGACCCCACTTGTTCTATAGTTCATACTACGCTTCTATGCTACTACGCATAGTATAGCTTCAGAGATTAAAATGACAACACTCTGACTTGTCTGCTTCTACAGGAAAGTGATGGCAATCCTGTCAAAGTCATAAAGGTATTGTGCTTCTTTTTAATTAAATAAAATTACAGAAATGTTGAAAAAAAAACCTATTGTGAAACCACCTATTGTGCACTTTGCTAGTCAGGCATATTAAAATCTTTTGATAAACCAAATATAGATTAGGATTATTATATTAATTCTTTCTCCCTGATTACCTCCTAACAGAAACAAAGTATGAACACTGCTGAGGTAAGAACAAGAGAGGTTTTAGCTTCTGTTGTCTATTCTGGCTTGAAATAAAATCCATATGCTAACATTTATCTTAATTAGGTGGTTTAGGTAAATTATGAAATATACCACAGCTATCTCTTTTATCATACAGACTTTGCACCTTTTTAAATATTGTGTGAACTTGAGTCAGTCGTGGGCTAGTTTTACAGAATGTTATTGTTCTTATTTTACAGATTAATTTATATTACGGTTATTATGGTTATTGTTTTGTAACATAATATTGCAATATTTACATTTCAGGGAGATTGATGGAAAGACATATGTAGGAAATGTTAAAGAATAAGAAAAGGCCAAGAAGCAGTATGAGGCAGCTGTGTCATCCGGACAGACTGCTGGTATTGTCAAGTGAGTATGATAATAATAATAATAATAATAATAATAATAATAATAATAATAATAATAATAAAAGTCTGGGTTGAGGTGGATCTGAACCTATGTACATGCTTTTAGGAGGTGGGAAAAAAGAGTACCCAGAAAAAAACTTAACAGTTCATGCATTCATAGCATGCCAAGATCCAATATGCATCTCGACTGCCATGAAAAAGAATACATTTTGGGTTTTATCCGAATAACAATGGTAGAAATATTCATGTTCATTTGCAAGTGATGTTACAACATGGAGACCATCACTAACTAAACCCACCAAGGAAAATGTAAAAATAGCTTTTGTTAAAACCATCATCGCAATTGGCGGCAAGTATCACAATAATTTCTGTTAAAAATCTCTTACAGGATTACATAAACTAGCTATATCCTTGACTAAATGAAAATATTTATGAGTTCAATTTGATGGATAAAACTATATATTTATTTATTATTTGTTTAGGGACGAATATCAATGACCCTCTTTTGTTTGCTGTGAAAATGCTGAAAGAACCCAAGGAAAACAAAACTGTCCCAGAAAACAGTGCATCCATTATCATCCTACTGACTGATGGAGACCCAAACGCTGGTATGTGGTATGGTATATTTGGAAAGATAGAGAGAGAGATAAAGATACACTATATTGCCAAAAGTATTCGCTCACCCATCCAAATAATCAGAATCAGGTGTTCCAATCACTTCCATGGCCACAGGTGTATAAAATCAAGCACCTAGGCATGCAGACTGTTTTTACAAACATTTGTGAAAGAATGGGTCGCTCTCAGGAGCTCAGTGAATTCCAGCGTGGAACTGTGATAGGATGCCACCTGTGCAACAAATCCAGTCGTGAAATTTCCTCACTCCTAAATATTCCACAGTCAACTGTCAGCTGTATTATAAGAACGTGGAAGTGTTTGGGAACGACAGCAACTCAGCCACGAAGTGGTAGGCCACGTAAACTGACGGAGCGGGGTCAGCGGATGCTGAGGCGCATAGTGCGAAGAGGTCACCAACTTTCTGCAGAGTCAATCGCTACAGACCTCCAAACTTCATGTGGCCTTCAGATTAGCTCAAGAACAATGCGCAGAGAGCTTCATGGAATGGGTTTCCATGGCCGAGCAGCTGCATCCAAGCCATACATCACCAAGTGCAATGCAAAGCGTCGGATGCAGTGGTGTAAAGCACGCCGCCACTGGACTCTAGAGCAGTGGAGACGCGTTCTCTGGAGTGACGAATCGCGCTTCTCCATCTGGCAATCTGATGGACGAGTCTGGGTTTGTCGGTTGCCAGGAGAACGGTACTTGTCTGACTGCATTGTGCCAAATGTAAAGTTTGGTGGAGGGGGGATTATGGTGTGGGGTTGTTTTTCAGGAGCTGGGCTTGGCCCCTTAGTTCCAGTGAAAGGAACTCTGAATGCTTCAGCATACCAAGACATTTTGGACAATTCCATGCTCCCAACTTTGTGGGAACAGTTTGGAGCTGGCCCCTTCCTCTTCCAACATGACTGTGCACCAGTGCACAAAGCAAGGTCCATAAAGACATGGATGACAGAGTCTGGTGTGGATGAACTTGACTGGCCTGCACAGAGTCCTGACCTCAACCCGACAGAACACCTTTGGGATGAATTAGAGCGGAGACTGAGAGCCAGGCCTTCTCGTCCAACATCAGTGTGTGACCTCACAAATGCGCTTCTGGAAGAATGGTCAAAAATTCCCATAAACACACTCCTAAACCTTGTGGACAGCCTTCCCAGAAGAGTTGAAGCTGTTATAGCTGCAAAGGGTGGACCGACTTCATATTGAACCCTATGGATTAGGAATGGGATGTCACTTAAGTTCATATGCGAGTCAAGGCAGGTGAGCGAATACTTTTGGCAATATAGTGTATATTGATAGAGAGAGAGAGAGAGAGAGATCTAAGGAAACTAAGGAACTATTAATAAACTGTTGAAATTTCACAACAACATGAAAAGTCTACAAAACGATTAAAAACATTCTTGAATTATCTATTTAGGTGAAGTTAATCAAGAAAAAATTCAAGAAAATGTCCAGGTGCTATGAAAATGCTATTGGTGGAAACATGACCCTCTTTTGCTTGGGCTTTGGCTATGATGTACGTTATGTTTTCCTGGATGTTATGGCCAAGCAGAACAATGGTTTGGCTCGGAGAATCTACGAGGGATCCGTATTGCATTTTTTCAGTCACTCCTGGCATTTTTTTATGATCAGGGTTTTAATACTTGCTGAAAACAATTATTAACAATCAGTATATCACATTGCTATCGATTGTCAATTCTGATTGGTGAGAAGGTGTTGATAAATTTCCTGTAACATCAGCTTTGACAATAGTTGCCAATGTAAAAAAAAACAAAAAAAACGCATCATATTACATTATATAATGTGTGTTTGTTAAGTGGTTTATTTAGCATTTATGGAAGGAGACTCCAGTACAAGTATTATCAATAACAATTAAAGTTCTCACTAAGATGACAATAAAATTATGTTCAAGAAAGAGAAAAAAAAATACTGGTGAAGGAACAACTCTAAGAGAAGTAATAACAGGAACTAACTTGAATTATAAATGGATAACAAATGACATTTGATCATTTTACAAATGTTAGTGTTGGCATATAGTGTAACAGCATGCCCTTAATGTTTTATTCTTTAAATAATGAATGCACAGAGATATTTCAATAATAGTGAGTATATAGTGGATTAAAAATGATGTTTTTAATAACACATCTTTTGTTTGACAGGGAAAGCTAACGTTCTGCTATTGGATGTGAATTTCCATTATCAAGAAAACTCTGTGAACTCAGTGACCGGCAGCAACTTTAAGCAGTTGTTTAACGGCTCTGAGATCGTCGTGGCAGGTCGACTGAATGACCTCGAGATGAACGACTTTCCAGTCGAAGTGCACACTCAGTCGGTGAGAGAATTCAAACCGCTTTGCCTTATGACACTGTCGGAAAAAACTTTGTTGCATAGTCGAGTTTTATATCATTTTTTATCCTATTTCTGTTTAGTTAGATGATGAGTTTGTGCTGAAAGGCCAGGCCAGTGCTCAAGCCTGGGATACCATCTTTCCCGACCAGGATTACATCTCTGGAGATTTCACAGAGCATCTTTAAAGTGACCTTTTTCTTTAAGGTGTCACGGTAAATGGTCAAACCATCAGGGACAAGAAGATAGACCCTGAGAACATGATGAACACCTACTTTGGGAGCTTTGGAATCATTCATGCCAAGTTTGGCATCAGATTGCTCGTGACTACACAGTACCTTGGTGTCTGAACAGGGAAAACAGGCAAAACTCTTCTGGTCTGACAATACCTCCATCAAAGGGCCCAAATGAGTTAGACAAACGTCTAAGCTGTTGCATAACTACAGTTAAGTTCCAATTACAGAAGAGAAACATTTGAAATTCATTTCTTCTTTCCTCAGTATGGATCTGCAAGTAGCCAAAGACCGCAGTCTTACAGTGACCTTGAGGAACTTTTACACTTTGGACAGCCATCTGTTTTTACATAAAGTCCACGGACTACTTGGTAGCTTCCCAATAAACACATTCATTTTCACATTAAAGGGCATAGCAGGAGCATTGTGTTTAAATGGAAACAAGTCTAGTTAACATTGAGATTGATTAAAGACTAGTCACATTATAACTGTTATATTTAGCTTACATGTAGTATTTTATTTTGTAGTGATGCCACTGGAACTGTCCAGCCATCATGAAGCCTTCTATTATCACTGATTTATCTTTATTTTTATTCCAAACCCACCAAGTACTAGACACATTATCTTTTCAGGTTGCCTGCCCATTTGTCCAAGATTCTCAGTAACGCAATATCTCAAGTGCAATACCTCAATATCTAAAACAAGCATCTAAATATTTGTGGGATTTATATGGAAATACCATCAGACTTTAGAATCAAACCAATTTCTTCACCAGTATTTGAAGTATACTTTAAGGGTATTTCAGGCAAACAAATTAGTAACAAGAATGATTAGATTCATGGCTGTAAGCGCAGTTGACATCACATTCTTTTACAAGCCATGGATTGTTTCCTAATCAGACCAGATAGGGTAAGAATATGTGAAAATTAATCCCTTTTAAATCAAATATCTCTAGCTGAAATGTCAGTGTGGTGGATTTATTGGCATGTTTCATATCTAGAATCTATTGTACCTGAACAATAGCACATGGAAGTGTAGGTTATTTTAGATAAAGTGTCAGCAAATGTGCAAATTGGTTTAAATGTTTATTTTGCTCTCTTCTATTTTTTTTTTAAATTATTCATTGTTGCCTTCTTACAGGACAGTTTTTCCATGGTGTATCATTTGAAGTTAGTGATGTGTTTAAAGGGGAAGATCCAGACAAACCAGATGCCACCATGATTGTGAAGGGCCACAAACTCACAGTGACCAGGTATAAACAAACATGAAAAAAGTAATTGAAGTGTACAGACCTGAAAATTGAATGGGTGAATATTAATTATTTACTGTGTGACTCCAGGGGCTGGCAGAAAGACTTCAGAAAGGATGTGAAAAAAGGAGAAAACGTGCCCTGTTGGTTCATCCATAATAATGGCACAGAGCTAATCGATGGAGACACTGGAGATTACATTGTCCCTGGCCTCTTTAAGACAATCTGAGAATAGAAACAAGGATACAGGAGACTGGACTGGACCTGGCACATTTTCTATTTTCCATTTTCTGCTTAAATCTTGCTTTCGTTAAGATGACCATGCATTCTTTGAATATGTACATGCTTGCTTCATATTAAAGATCTCTGGCAACTATACAACAGACTGCTTGTGTCTTCCACTTGGGTATCAAACCTTGAGCAACAACAACACACACATGCTCACTGACCCACTGAGCTACATGTGCTGACAGAAAGCAACTAAAGCTGGAAACAGTCACCCAAGGGAAAACAAAACATGGCAACACTTCAGCCTGCAACTTTAACAGCAATAGGCAAGAGAGTTCCTACAAATCCATGACACCTTACTTGCATTGTTCTGCTCTGAAAAGATTTATTTCAGCTCCCAACAACCTTTGGTTTATAGCAGCTGAGTTTTGTCTTGGCTGGTGGCTCTGAGCTGTTCAAACCAAAGTCTGCACGTTTCGGAAGCGCACGCACTTCCAATGAGCCATAGAGGCTTGTCCATAGAGATCTTTTTTGGGGGGCACTTATCATTTTTTATCACTAGTTTGGTTCTACTTTTGAGAACAAAAAGAAGTTTCAAACCAGGAACCACAGGTTCCAGATTCGTTTGCTCTGGAACACATTGCACTTTATGTGGCTAGGACAAAACTTCGGTCCTAGCTCTGTGTTGTTTTTTGTGTTTGAATGTTTATGTAGCACCAGGTCCTGGAGAAACGTTGTTTTCATTTCACTATGTACTGCATCAGCTATATGTGGTTGAAATGACAATAAAGCTTCTTGAATCTTGAATCTGGTGGTCCATGGGGCAGGTGGGCTCCAAGGATTCATACTTAAATGTAGACAGCTGTTATTAAAATAAGTGAGTAATGTATTTGGATGTTAACAGGATTTTAAGATTGTCAGAAAGACATGGCAAGGTAAGAAAGCAGACCAAATGAAATCTGGGAGCTATATGTGTGTGTGTACTGAACATATGAAATACTGTAGAGCAAATCCTATTTTATATTAGCATAATCCCCTACTCATGTTGACGTACGTTTCAGTACCACTTGAACAAGTATCAAGACCACATTAACTGGTTCTTACAGACAGAAACCTATTTTGCACATTTATCATTTTTCTGCATTAAGTTAATGGAATGAATTACAGATTTGATCTAGGAATGTCAAGGCTGTACAGTAACTTCTGCAATGGCTCAGTGGGCCGGTATGTCAAGCTAAAGTATGTGTGCATGATGTTCATGGATCGTCTGCAGTAAAACAAGAAGTTGAGATATCACGTTTTCATATTCTGTTATGAAAGCGTGAGTAAAACATTTCATGTTTTAATTAGACCTCAATCTTCAGTTAGATGCTGAATGAGTCTTTTTGGGTAAACATTTGTAATAATAATGTCAGCTCAAATCTGTTTCAAGAAAGCAAATACTCTGTCTAAAACAGTAGGAAAAGGAATGAACATTTTATCACTATGTTTCAATATATCAAATGTAGAACAACTTCAAATGAGAACAAAAGAATTACCTAACACCTGTGTATTTGTCTAGAATACATACAAATTATACAAAAAGTAATTCAACATTAGAAATAAGATATATTTCAT
Source organism: Hemibagrus wyckioides (assembly GCF_019097595.1). Classification (NCBI taxonomy): domain Eukaryota; kingdom Metazoa; phylum Chordata; class Actinopteri; order Siluriformes; family Bagridae; genus Hemibagrus; species Hemibagrus wyckioides. The sequence continues at coordinate 17,274,363 of NC_080730.1, forward strand.
TCTAAATTCCAGTTCAGTCAATTAATAACTAGACACCAGCCCCTTTTTCTTGCAAATGGTTCTTAAAATACATCTTTCCAGACATCTTGGCACCAAGACTATAGTTCCCAGAGAAGCCATTGGTCCAGCACACAGTCTGACAAGCTATAGTAAATGTAGTGACTGTTTAAATATAACAAATTATAATTGGTGTTTGAATATTATCTAGCAAACAGACAAGAGAAGTGGTACAAATCCTATTCAGACTTATAGAACAGAGCTTGACCAATCAACTTAAACCAGAATTGTTGTACATATTTACAATACAAATACTATGAGATAGTGACATATTGGAAACTGTCTTTTATAGAAATAACGACATCAGTGAGAGTTTATGTGAAGCCTATAGGTTAACACAACATGATAGCAACAAAGACTATAAGCAATATGTAAATACTCTTCATATACTTCAATACATATGTTTTACTCTTCACCTCTCCCTTCAGGTACAGTACAAGTACTTTTTCAGATACAGAGGTATTTCTCCACATGTTCCACTGACAAAACGCTAGTTACGCATGTAACTGTGGTTCTGTGAATTCCGGATGACCGCCAGAGGCAGTATGAATACTGTGGATTATCGCAGCGCCAGCCAGATAGGTCGAGAGAATATACCAACAAAGTCACATGGTGACGTATGCTGAGCTCTGCAGCATTATAAGCCACAGTAACTCAGCATTCCGCCTTGGTACGCCTTTCTCACGCATTCTGAGTGACAAAGAACTCTGGCAGTCATCCGGAATTCACAGAACCACAGTTACATGCGTAACTAGCATTCTGTTTCATTCCTATTGACCGGCAGTGGCAGTATGAATACTTTGGATGACACATACCAACATAGTCATGAGGAATGCCACCCACCTGACAAAAATTTAAGGCTGCTTCTAAAGAACTGCAGAACACATGGCATGATGAGCAGCAACGTTAACCTTATAAAACCTGGCAAATGTGCAAGGAGATACCCAGGTAGCGGCAGTGCAGATGTCCGCCAAGGAAACTCCTCTAAAGGCAGCCCAAGATGATGAGACAGCCCTAGTTGAATGGCAAGTTAAACCTGAGGGCAATGCTGCCTTGTAAGCAAGTATAATAGTCTCCACTATCCAGTTCGATAATCTCTGCTTCGTCACTGGAGCACCTTTCTTCACACCACCATAACAGACAAACAACTGGTCCGAATGTCTAAACTGAGCAGTAGTGTCTACGTAACACTTCAATGCACGAACGGGACACAAAAGATGAGCTCTCGAATGACACCCTGAAGAAGTCTGAAAAGAGCCCAGTTCAATGTTCATGTTGCAGGGATGAGCACATGCTCCTCACACCACGCAGAGAAAATTTCCAGCATGAAGCATAAATGTGACATGTGGAACAAGCCCTAGCATTGGAGATAGTGTGAATAACTGCAGGATCACAATGCTCCAGAGAAGGATTAATCCCAATGGCCATACCCAAAGCTGCAAACAAGCTGGGTCCGGGTGCCAGATGCTGGCCTCCAGCTGGGAGAGGAGGTCCTTTCTGGGGGGAGGCTGCCACGGATTGCCTGTCAGAAGCTTCAGTAACAAAGGAAACCATGGTCTGGCTGGCCACCGTGGTGCCACAAGTAGCACTCTGTGCTTGCGCAGAAAGATCCTGTGTAACGTCTCCCACAACAGAGGAATTGGAGGGAACGCATAAAGTAGGCAGCTCGGCCATTCGTGAGACAATGCATCCTGACCCAAGGGGCTGGACACTTCGGTCTTCTCTGAGGCAAAAAGCTCCACCTCTGCCCTTCTGAACCGTAGCCAGATCTCCTGCACCACATCCGGATGAAGCCTCCATTCCCCTGGATGTAATCGATACCTGGAAAGGGCATCCGCTGTCTGGTTGCATGCTCCTGAAATATGAGCTGCCCTCAGTGAAGCGAGTCATGCCTGACACCATGTCAGGATCTCGTGAGTAAGTTGTTGAGATCTGCGGGATTTCGTGCCACCCTGGTGGTTTGCCGGTTGTGACCAACTTTCGCAGAGAGGGAACAACACCCAGGGGCACTCCTGCCTCTAGAAAATCTACCTGTCCCCATCACTTCAACACACGTATGCAACTGTGAGGAATCACAACCAGTCGATGGAGATGTGGGGAGGGATTGAGTCGTAAGCTGTTGTTCCATAATTGTAGTGGTCTGAGGTGGAGCAAACCAAGGGGACTCACCACTGTAGCAGCCGTTAACATCTCTAACAGTTGTAGAACAATCCGGTAATGCAAAGACACACCTGGCCAAAAATGAGCCAAGAGATGCAGAATGTTTGTCACACGTCCCTGAGACAGGGAGGCAGACATCAGGCGGGAGTTCAGGGTCATTCCTATGAACATAGTGGTCTGTGCTGGAAGCAGACAACTCTTTTTCCCGTTCACAGAAAAACCCAACTTCTGCACGTGCCTTTAAAGTAGTTTGGAGTCTTGCACGGCCTGCTGTCTTGTGGGTGCACAAAGCAGCCAGTCATCCAGATATGGTAGAACACGCATGCCTCTCATCCAGAGAGGAGATAGAGTTGTGCTCACACACCTTGTGAAGACGCGGGGAGCAAGGGAAAGGCTGAAATGTAGAACCTTGAACTGGTAGGCTTGATTTTGGAAACTGAAATGCAGAAACCTTCTGTGATGAACAGCAATTGGAACGTGAAAATATGCATCTTTTAGATCGACACTCACAAACCAATCACCCGCTGCCACAGCCCGAAGAACGTCGGCTGTGCGCAGCATTTGAAAAGGAAGGACCTTCAGGAACAAATTCAGACACCTCAAATCGAGAATTGGGCGGAACCCACCGTCCTTTTTCGGAACAAGAAAATATGTAGAATAAAACCCATCTTCCTGAACAAGGGGATGAACTTTTTCTATGGCTCCCTTCTCTAACAGAGAACGATTTTCCAGAGAGAGAGCCATTGAACGAATTGTGTCTCTGACAACCGTCGGAACAATTCTTGAAAATCTGGGAGGCCGGCATCGAAACTGTAGAGTATATCCTCTGTTTAGAGTTGACAAGACCTAGGGGTCTGCTGTGTTGGTCTTCCAGGCCCGGATATCTCAGGCTTTACTGTATGTATGCAGCCTTTAGTGGTCATGGGGTGACAGACTCATATGCCTTTTTCAGTAATGAATCTGTGCAACCACATTGCGCACTGGGACATCGCACATTCCCTTGTAAAGCCTTGTCAGGGTATACCACCAAGGCTGCAACAGGCTGCTCTATTTCTGGAGCATGACCCATCCCAATAGAATCAGCTTCAGCCATAGTTGCTAGAGTTTGAGCAATCTTTGAGCGCCACTTAGGTGGACCAGAACCTGTGAGAGCATTCAAAAATTCAGTCACAAAATCCTTACATGGTGGCATGGCAAAGGAATTTGCAGCTGAGGGCTGCCTGAAAAAATGTTGGTTTGAGCAGATTGGGCAGGCGACTCATCGAGTCCTAGACAAGCAGTTGCCATTCGGAATACAGCCAAGGTCTCGTCAGAAGACGATCTGAACTGTCCAAACGACTGAACTGACCCTTCACTAGACTCCTCTGTTGCTGGACGACCAGTGAAAACATCCCGAGGTGAGGTTTGCACAGCCACATCCACAGTTTCCCCATGATCAAGCAAAAGGGAATCAGAAGCACTTGTAGAAAGCACATCCAAGTCAGAAAAATAAGGAGAATCAAGAGATTCCTTCCCAGCTCCTTGATTCTGAGCATTCTCATCATCCTGAGTCATCTTCACAGGAGTAGCACCTGTGACAGGATGAAGTGAATGAAGCAGGCATTTCAGTTACACCATCTTAGAAATCGAATTTTCCTCCACACACGAATGTTCGTCACTTTGACGGGTGGCTAGCGCCAGCTGCCACAGATGCCCTGCATTTTTTGGAGCACTGAGGGGTTACATCTAGCTCCCCGAGTTTCGCCGTTGAACTAGGATCTAACTCAGCAAGACAGAGCTGTCGTTCCGACATGGGTAATATACTGCAGTGCAAACACGGGTCCGTGAGAGCCTCTCTCAGATGTTGAACACCCAAATACGATGGGCAGGTGTCATGACCGTCATCTGGGAGAAGATTATTATGGCACAGCTTACAAGTCAATGGGAAACCAGTGGCAATCAAGCTGTGGGCCATAATGTTCCTCACTATTAGAACCCTCGGATAGCACCGTAAGGTTTGAGTCAAACGGAGAGATGCTAATCACGCAATAAAGAGAAAATACGATTCCTCCGGATAAAACCATCAGGCAATAACAGCAAGGATCGCGAAAGAGAAAAAATAGCTAGTAGCCTATGGATTGAACCAAGGGGCACAATGCAAAAACCAAAAGAATTCAAGGAAAAACACTTGAAAAACGAAATATATAATGGTTATGTTAACGGCAGACCGCTAACTTATCAGCACGTATAACACCAGTCACCGGATCACACCGAGAGACACAGGGTGTTACCGACGAAAAATAATGGAAACTAAAATGAAAACTCACAAAAAGCACTGCTGAAGTGTTCCAAAATCCCTTGAAAGGACGTGAAAGTGCGCTGACAGCTTGTGAGGATAATATTTCGCTGCTCTAGTAAGCTGCACTTAACAGCGCGAATATATGATTCCACCAAAAAAAGGCGACCTATCTCAACCAAGCTAGAAAGTGAAAGAGGCAGAATGCTGAGTTACTTTGGCTTATAACGCTGCAGAGCTCAGCATAGGTCACCACGTGTTGGTATATTCTCTTGACCTATCTGGCTGGCGCTGCAATAATCCAAAGTATTCATACTGCTTCTGGCAGTCAGTAGGAATGAAACAGAACTCCTGCACATGAAACATTGCCTTATTCATCACACTCTCTCACTCCTCCCTCTCTCTCTCACACACACACACACACACACACATACAAACATACCGATTTAAAAGCTGCTCTAGTCAGGCCTAAACACAAAGCAGAGCTCAGGATTCATGATGTTGACAGTGTGGATTGGGCTGCTGGTGTGTGTGTGTGTCTGGGTGCTAATGCGCAACCGTGGGGCAAGGCGCCTGGTCTGAAACTTCTTCAGCATGATGAAAAAGATGATGCGGTTAATGAAGAGATTTCATTTGCAGGTAATGTGATTAATATTTTACTTTGTCTTAAAGATTAACTTTATGACTGAAATGAATTTAAATTGTTGTGTTATTATTCATGGAAAAATGTATTTCTGAAAATAAACAGAAACAAGTTCCCCCAAACAAGTCATTCTCATGTAGATGCAATGAGGAACTCAGCCAACTGCTTATATCCTTACCAAGCTGGTTGAGAAAACGCCAAGAATTAGCAAAGCTTCATGAAAAAAAAACAACTCAAAGATACAAAATAGATTTGATTTTAAGAATGAATATGCAATCTGTAGAAATAATATACAGTAATATCCAGCATAAATCATATATTTTATTGTTTTTGAGTTTTAAATAAACTCCTTTCAAGTCACGTGACCAGTCAGTGAGAGATAAAACTAAATAGTAACCATAACAAACACTGAAACTAATTCATAATAATCATGAGATTATGTGAAAACATTGTGCTAAACCTTAATGTACTTGATGTCCCTATTATTATTATTATTATTATTATTATTATTATTATTATTATTATTATTATTATTATTATCCTTTTTAAAAGAGTAAAAATCGGAAAATAGGTAAATCTGCAATCATTAATAATAATAATAATAATAATAATAATAATAATAATAATAATAATAATAATAATAATAATAATAATAATAATAATAATAATATGTGCAGTATTTGTATTCTTTTTTCAAGACCAACAGTACAAAAATATAATAAAAGTACAATTTAATTAAAGTGGCATATTCCTAAGAACCTATATACAGAAATGTATCAAATCTTAAATACATAAATACAGAAAGTGATAAAAAGTTATTCCTGACAATGAAATAAATAAATATTCTAAATAAATAATATTGTGCCAAATGATTAAATATTAACAGTTTATTTCCTGTTTATTCACACAGAAGCCAAACTTAAAGAGTCATGACGTAAGAAACTGTATTATATATTATATAATATATATATATATATATTATATATATATATATATATATAGACATACAGTATATATATTATATATACTGTATGTCTATATATAATTCTGTAATTCAACACCAAAAATATTATTTCCTGCTTTAGTTCAGTTTAATGAGCTGATATTGTTAAACAAAAGGTGGTTAATATTTTTTTAATCTTAGATCGAGATGCAGAAAGTGAAGATCAACTGCATAGTGACGTCTCGAATCGCCCACACGGTCATGACGTCCACAGCTCTGAACAAGGCCAACATTTCACAGGAATTCTACTTTGAGGTGGAGTTGCCCAAGACGGCCTTCATCACCAACTTCAGCATGTCAGTCATGGGCTGGTTTTACTGCTTAATAATCTGCTCCTAGTAATGGAATCATGGGTTATAATGAAACGAATCAACAGTAGAGAGCATTCTTTAAAATTTATTCCTCACAGATGGTCTATGTTTTTATTTTATTTCATTTTATTTCCATTTTAAGGTTTAAGTACTTTAAATCTTTGCAGACGTTTTTGATTCATAGTTAATATTTTGTGCTTTCTGTCATTTTTATTTCTTTAAGGGAGATTGAAACAGCTGGTCCAGCACTTTGAGGTGGAGCACTTATTTGTGTTTTCTTAAATTTATTTCGCTTTAATTCATGTTGGAGTCATTAAATATACACACTCACACCCACAGATTGTTGCTAGCATCTATGAGCCCCAGGGCATCACAAATCTGGGCACTAATTTCACGTTCATCACCAACAACCTGCAACCTCTAGTGAAGAATGAAGTCACTGATAAAATGTGAGGGTGTTATTTTCTTCAAAGATGTTTTGGAAAGCCACTTGGTTTGCTAATCAATTGTCATATGATTTTGTTTTGTGTATTTTTAATGCATTGTATATATTTCTTTAACAAAAAAGACTCCAAATTTTAACAGAAATACTGTAAATATAGGCACGAAACTTAGTAGATATTCACAATAGACTACAGTAAGCCTTTCCTTTCTTCAAAAGAAAATATTTTCCTTCTCTCCAACTCTGGACCAGCAGAGGAAATGCCCAGACTGTGATGGTATTCTGATAGACGGGGATTTCACCATCACATACGATGTCAACCGTGAACAGAAACTGGGTGATATTCAGGTTCAACTCTCAGTCACTTTTGATAAAATATTTCAGGATGAAATCTATGTAGTTCTCATTTTCTGACTCTGTTTTGGTTTCAGATCGTGAACAGATACTTTGTGCTCTTCTTTGTCCCACATGATTTGCAACAATTGCCAAAGAATGTAATGTTTGTCATTGACAGGAGCGGCTCCATGACGGGAAGAAAAAAGTAAGCTGAACACAGATAGCGGTTTGATGTAAAACTCAACAGCAATGCAGGATTATTTAAGATTTGTTATTGTTGCCTTATTATTTTTGAACTATGGACAGTTCTGTTGTCATTGTTGTTGTTGTTGTCGTTGTTGCTTGTAGACTTAAGAGGCACTCTTAACCATTCTAGATGACCTCTATGAGGAAGACCACATTGGCCTGGTCATATTTGATGATGAGATTGAATCATGGAGACCATCTATGTAACAGTACAAGGCAGATTGTTGCGAATCCATAACCAAATTTTTATTAAACCTGAAAGACAAACACTTGTACAAAACAAAACTGATAAATCACAAAGCAAAACTCAGAAACCAGAAACGGGAAGCAAAAGTCCATACACAATAATCCACAAAGAGAGTAATCCAATGGATGGCTCGGTAAGGTTTGGGGAACAATACATTGCGTTGAAGCGTTGTTTGTATGCTGTTTTTAAAGAGACAAACCAGGAAGTGTTCTTCGCTGGTGCATTACAATTCAGGGGAGGATTACAATCATTGAGCAAAGCTGTAAACGAAAATATACAAGAAGCAAGACACGGTAAATGTTAAAGTATAAAAGTATGATGATGGTCCTGGAAATATTGATCATTGAACTATTGGTATGTCTGGTCCACAGGATTAATGTTTAGTAATCTATTAAGGCGCATCATGACTTGACATGATCTTGTACTTTTGTAAATGTTTAAAGTCAAATTTATATGAAGCAGCTCTAAAACATCATTTACTCACATCCTCTGTCTTAAATTAAATAACACAAAAAACACAATTTATTACATTACCATGAAACGGAAGGTGAAAGTATTCAGTTTTGAAGACACTGACACTGAAGACACTCAGACACTGACACTGTTGCTATAGAAACATTAGCATATTAGAATGAGAGTTCAACAAGAATTCAACACTGCAGCATTTGATTGAATTTGCTACAGATCTGTTTGTTTGAAAAGCCGTTGTGACCTGGAATTAGATGTACGCTGAAACAAGTCAATTCCCATGTAGTAGAAGAAAAGAAAATGCTTCTCATTCCCATCAGGGCCACATACCACCATGATGACATGATGGCAATGATGTCATCCAACTCTCCCTGCTAGAACACAGCCACCTGATAAGACCATATCTCTAGTAAGATATGGCCCAAGATGTTGGTCTAAAATTGAAAGTCTTATATCAGCTACATTATTTTTGGCCCACAATAGTGTAGTCATTGGCATCACTATGACCATATATTTGGTTTGATGTTCTACAACACCAAAATTCTTTCCTTCCATGCAGATGAGACAAATACATCTGTGATCCAAGACAATGTCCATAATGCTACTGGAAAAAACATTTGCCTCTTCTGTTTGCGCTTTGGCTATGATGTATACTACAGCTTTCTGGACACGATGGCCCACCAGAACGATGGTTCGGAGGATCTACGAAGCCTCAGATGCTGCACTGCAATTGCAGGTTCTTTTAAGTAGATTGATTTGTTGTGTGTTCAAATGTCAGCTCATTCGCAGAACAACCAAAGACAGAACTGTGACCTTTCATTCCAATGGGTTTTTATGGAGAGGTGGCAATTCCACTGCTCTTAGAAGTGAATCTGCATTATCCAGACAGCATGGAGAATTCCGTGACTACCAACCATTTCAATCAATTCTTTAGTGGCTTTGAGATTGTAGTCGCTGGCCGACTAAACGACTCTCAGCAAAACACATTTCTTGTTGAGGTGTCAGCTCAAATGGTGAGAGAATCCGAAATAAAAATGGAAAAGAAATGTATATCTGATATTGAAAGAATTTAATTGCATTGATGTATTTTTGTTTGAATTTAGCTAGAGGAGGCTTTTGTAGTCCAGGGCGAGGCCAATGCTGGGGAATGGGTGGTGACATTCCCTGAGCAAGAAAACATCTTTGGAGACTTCACTGAACGTCTCTGGGCATATTTGACCATCCAACAACTCTTGAACAAACAGTACATATGATATCTCGAGTATTATTTTTCCTAATATCATCTCGGGGAGTTTTTCCTGCACATTGTCACCTCTGGCACACTCATTAGTAAATAAATAAATTTAAATCTAAAATTTTGAATTTTTATCCTGAATTTATATATTCCTATAAAGCTGCTAGGTGACAATGTCTATGGTTAAAAGCGCTATACAAATAAAACTGAATTGAATTAAATAGAATATTTTCCAATATCAAATATTGAAAGAATTGTAACTTCATATTGCAAATCTGATACTAAATTCTAAAAGAATGATGATGATAATAATAATAATAATAATAATAATAATAATAATAATAATAATAATAATAATAATAATATTAACTTTATACCCTGATAGAGACACATTTATACCCAAAGAATGTGAAAATGTCACTGCTGAAGCACTGGAACTCTCGCTTAAGTACAATTTCGTCACACCGCTCACTTCCATGGTGGTCACTAAGCCGGAAACTAACGATACGTCAAAAGATATGTTAACTGCTGACAAACTGAAAGAAGGTATGAAAGAAATGCCTCTTTACAATAGAATACTTCTCCAGACTATTATTAAAAAAATTTTTTTTTTTTATTAAATTTTTTTTTTACTATTTAAAAAAATAGTGCTCCTTCTGTTTGTATCTGTATTTGTATCCATTTAAAACAATATAAGTGTCACATTGCAGCACCATGTAAGATATTAGATATCTAGATATTAACTAGATAATTACGGTTAATTTGGCCAAATTGTCAAGTGTAACAATCGCTATAAAACAATATTTCTACTTCTAGCCTCTGGCCTTGTGGAATATAGTAGACCTCTATCCTTAAGAACTTCATATCTACCCAGTGCTGGACATTGAGCTCATCTAATAAGTAAAATGGGTCCCAGGGGTCAAATGGGTCCCATGGGTAAAATGAGTCTAATGGGTCCAATGGGTGAGATATTTACTGTATGATATGTAGTCATATACATTAAGATTTTGTTTAATGACCAAAAAGTATAAATCAAGTTTGTTTTTCTAGATAATGAAGCCGTGGCTGTTGATGGAGATCCACACTTCATCATTGAGTTGCCAGACTGGAATGATGCTCTGTGCTTCTACACTGATGATAAACCAGGCACCATCTTCAACTTGGTGAAAGATCCAGTCTCAGGTCTGCTTTTCGAATTTGTCTTACCAAATTTGCCAGAATGGTGATCACTGGACATTCGAATTTTCCACTGATATTCACTTGATTCTAAATCCACAGGATTGGTGGTGAATGGGAAAACCATTGGAGATAAGAAGGTGGAGCCTGGCAGCAAGCAACACACCTACTTTGGTCAGTTTGGGATTGTTCATGAGAAATTCAAGATCAGATTAATGTTGACAACCCAAAAGATCATCGTGTCTGAGCAGAGCAAGCAAGAACATCTTCAATGGTCTCAAGCATCTCATGTCAAGGGTATAAAGTGAGTGAAATATCCACAAATAGAACAATGTATTTCATCCATTCACATGTTACATTAGCGGAAACACTGATTCTGGTGTTTAAAGCCCTCATAGACTTATCTTGTTACCTGCATTATGTGTCTTGTTTGTCTGCACTGTCTTGTCTTGTCATCCTGTGCACTTATGTTGTATGTTTAGTTTCTAAAGAAAGCTCTATGTCCGCGTCACCTGTACTTTGTTTTTGTTCTGTGTAGCACCTCTGGTCCAGGAGGAAAGTTGTTTCACTTCGCTGTGTACTGCAAAAGCTACACTATATTGCCAAAAAGTATTCGCTCACCCATCCAAATAATCAGAATCAGGTGTTCCAATCACTTCCATGTCCACAGGTGTATAAAATCAAGCACCTAGGCATGCAGACTGTTTTTACAAACATTTGTGAAAGAATGGGTCGCTCTCAGGAGCTCAGTGAATTCCAGCGTGGAACTGTGATAGGATGCCACCTGTGCAACAAATCCAGTCGTGAAATTTCCTCGCTCCTAAATATTCCACAGTCAACTGTCAGCTGTATTATAAGAACGCGGAAGTGTTTGGGAACGACAGCAACTCAGCCACGAAGTGGTAGGCCACGTAAACTGACGGAGCGGGGTCAGCGGATGCTGAGGCGCATAGTGCGAAGAGGTCGCCAACTTCAATCGCTACAGACCTCCAAACTTCATGTGGCCTTCAGATTAGCTCAAGAACAGTGCGCAGAGAGTTTCATGGAATGGGTTTCCATGGCCGAGCAGCTGAATCCAAGCCATACATCACCAAGTGCAATGCAAAGCGTCGGATGCAGTGGTGTAAAGCACGCCGCCACTGGACTCTAGAGCAGTGGAGACGCGTTCTCTGGAGTGACGAATCGCGCTTCTCCATCTGGCAATCTGATGGACGAGTCTGGGTTTGGCGGTTGCCAGGAGAATGGTACTTGTCTGACTGCATTGTGCCAAGTGTAAAGTTTGGTGGAGGGGGGATTATGGTGTGGGGTTGTTTTTCAGGAGCTGGGCTTGGCCCCTTAGTTCCAGTGAAAGGAACTCTGAATGCTTCAACATACCAAGACATTTTGGACAATTCCATGCTCCCAACTTTGTGGGAACAGTTTGGAGATGGCCCCTTCCTCTTCCAACATAACTGTGCAACAGTGCACAAAGCAAGGTCCATAAAGACATGGATGACAGAGTGTGGAGGAACTTGACTGGCCTGCACAGAGTCCTGACCTCAACCCGATAGAACACCTTTGGGATGAATTAGAGCGGAGACTGAGAGCCAGGCCTTCTCGTCCAACATCAGTGTGTGACCTCACAAATGCACTTCTGGAAGAATGGTCAAAAATTCCCATAAACACACTCCTAAACCTTGTGGACAGCCTTCCCAGAAGAGTTGAAGCTGTTATAGCTGCAAAGGGTGGACCGACGTCATATTGAACCCTATGGATTAGGAATGGGATGTCACTTAAGTTCATATGCGAGTCAAGGCAGGTGAGCGAATACTTTTGGCAATATAGTGTATATATGGTTGAAGTGACAATAAAGCTTATTTGATTTTGACTTTGTCCCTTCTCCAGCATGGACCTTGAGGTATCCAAGGATCAAAGCCTCACAGTGACCCTGAAGGACACGCTGAAGTTTATTATTGTGTTGCACAAAGTATAGAAGCTGCATCCTTACCACCAAGACTACCTGGGATTTTACAACCTGGACAGCCACCATCTTTCACAAAGAGTCAATGGACTACTTCATAATTGCAGCAAAAACTTATTAACCTTGAATTATCAGAAATATAATTTTTTTGCATGACAATGACATAAAGTAAATGACATAAAGAGTGATTGTAGAAATGCAGAAGTGAGGAAAGCTGACCTTTGTTTTGAGCTTGATAGCCATGAGAACTCCACTTTTGAGTAGGCGTTATTGAACAGTAGGAAGGAGACTGTGATGGTTGTTTAACTAGTAAACTAGAAGGAATGTCGAGCAAAGATAATCACAGCGATAGTAATATTGATTTTATACTTTAGTACAAATTCTGAAACACTTCATGATTAAAGGTTCAACAATCAATACAATATACAACATGGAGCCCAACCCAGCCCTTCATCATGGCAACCCACCATTGATGCAGCCAAGCTGTTTGTTTACATGTATGGCAACACCTCCATCTCTGCTTTACTGATTAAAACTAGCGGGGCTCTGATTGGAGTATGACTGCATTTCATTGTGGCATTGCAACCCACTGATTAAAGCAAAATGTATTATCTTATTCAACTAATTGTTAAAAAATGCTACTCCATGATGATCATGTTTCACTTGTGAGATCTTGCAACACAAGAGCAACACAGTGAAGGTCTGGTTTTCAGTGTAAGGTTTTCTGTGTATTACTAATGAAATTGTATTTTAACTTTGTATTTTAACCATAACTATTGGGATTACTATATTGATCTATTCAGTTATCTTTAATGGTGATTTATATTCAGTGTTGCCTTCTTGCAGGACAATTTTTCCACGGTGTAACATATGAGGTTAGTGATGTGTTTCAAGGAAAGGATCCAGACAAACCAGACGCCACCATGTTTGTGAAGGGCCACAGTCTCACAGTGACCAGGTAAATAAAAAAAACACTCTAGCAAAAGAACATATCCCATTATATACTGTGAACAGAAAGACTTTTGTCTAAATGGGTTGATTTTAATAAAATCATTGTGTGCTGTACAACTCCAGGGGCTGGCAGAGGGACTTCAGAAAGGATGTGAAGAATGGAGAAAATGTGCCTTGTTGGTTCATTCATGGGCTGATCGATGGAGTTCTCAGAGATTATATCATCTCTGGCCTCTTTACAACTGTCTCAGATGGAAAGGGAGAAGAGAAGTAAACGAATCAACTTCAGAAAACCTGAATGGACTAAAGACATATTTTATATCTTTTCCACCTTTTCAATACTGGTTATGAACAAATGAAAGTATGATGTTTTTTTTGGAATAGGAAAATTATCTGATCATGAACCAGTATAACAGGATTTTCTGTTTTTAACAAACACTGAGAGGACTTTGTTATTGACTTTGTACACATTTGTTTCTGATTAAACTTCTGGTTACTTTCCAGATGAAATCTGTTTTTTTGTTGTTGTTGTTGTTGTTTTGTCTCTGTTTTATATATACATATACATATAGACAGTCCAGATAAGTTTACTTGTTATTTTATAAAACAAATCTACAAGTAAAACTGATTTTTTTTTTTTTTTTAAAGGTCGATCGAAAAAATGGAGTGAACCAAACAATGAATTCAGTGATGGCAGAAAGATAGTATGTGGTTTTCACTTTTAAAATAATTATATACCTGAAATGAAATTTCCACAAACAGCTCCCACATAAATACACATATGGGCAATGTGTGCTACCTACTAATACCATTTAAACAATTACTAATACAGTGCACAGTACAAATTTCTCTACCAGATTAAACAAGAATTTGATAAGAAGATAGGTCATTGAACTGGCAAAGGTCAGACATGAATGTTAACTTGTTGCCAAAAGCGCTGAATCCTGCAGAACCTTCTTCATAGTCAGGACTGAGCACTGGACACATCATGTCTACTGTGTGGACTGTGCTGCTGATCTGTATCTCGGTTTACTTATGTTTACCACCGGGATCTGGAGGAGCATTAGTGATCTCAAGAAACAATGAGCAACAGGTATGGGAGTCATTTAGTGAAATTGGAGTGTGTATGTCAGTAGTATAGTGCAGTCAGGTCCAAATGTCCTGATTGCAGTGAAAATGTGTGATGTTTTATTAGTCAATATTCAAGATGTTGCACAATCTTTAGGTCACTATCTAAATTAATGCAAATGTGTGATACTGACAATCGATTTTCTTTGAGCCTTTTCCCTTCCACTGTAGCTCATATTTAGTAGATTTGATCATCAGGACCATCGGAAGCAAAAACGACACATACCAAATACTTAAATTTTTTTCATTTAAGTTATTGCTAATAGTATCAAGTGTATTAAAAAACTATCACTTGTTGTATAGTTTAAATTATGAGCTTAGAAGATTAAAATGACGTCACTCTGACTTGTCTGCTTCTACAGGAAAGTGAAGGCAATCCCGGCAAACTCATAAAGGTATTGTGCTTCTTTTGAAATAAATAAAATTATAGAAATGTAGCAAATAAACCTATTGTGAAACCACCTATTGTGCACTTTGCTAATCAGACATATTACATTCTACTGATAAACCTAATACAGATTAGGACTATTATATTTATATTAATTCTTTCTCCCTGATTGCCTCCTAATAGAAACGAAGTGTGAAGACTGCTGAGGTAAGAAAAAGAGAGGTTTTAGCTTCTGTTGTCTATTCTGGCTTGAAATAAATAAAAAGAAATCCATATGCTAACTTTTTATCTTAATTATGTGGTTTAGGTACATTATGAAATATACCACAGCTATCTCTTTCAACACACAGACTTCACACCTTTTTAAATATTGCATGAACTTGAGAATTTAAATTATGGAAACTGTATAATAACTTCATTATTTATTTTATCCTCTCTCTCTCTTGCTCTCAATTTCTCAGATAGAGTTACAGAATGTGAAGATCGAATGCACAGTGACATCTCGATTCGCCCACACGGTCATGACGTCCACAGCTCTGAACAAGGCGAATGTTTCACAGGAAGTCTTCTTCGAGGTGGAGTTGCCCAAAACGGCCTTCATCACCAACTTCAGCATGTCAGTCATGGGCTAGCTTTACAGAATGTTACTGTTCTTATTTTACAAATTAATTCATATTACAATTATTATGGTTATTGTTTTGTAACATAATATTGCAATATTTACATTTTAGGGAGATTGATGGAAAGACATATGTAGGAAATGTTAAAGAAAAAGAAAAGGCCAAGAAGCAGTATGAGGCAGCTGTGTCATCCGGACAGACTGCTGGTATTGTCAAGTGAGTATGATAATAATAATAATAATAATAATAATAATAGTGTGGGTTGAGGTGGACCTGGACCTATGTACATGCTTTTATCAGGTGGGAAAAAAGAGTACCCAGAAAAAAACTTAACAGTTAATGCATTCATAGCATGCCAAGATCCAATATGCATCTTGATTGGCAGGAACAAGAATACATTTTGGATTTTATCCGAATATCAATGGTAGAAATATTCATGGAAATATTGAGAATATCCTCACCAAGAGAAAGAGTAAGAGAAGAAAACTGAGAACTGAGCTCTGTGGCACACCAGTGAAAAATCTGTATAGATTAAATGTAAAACAAAAAATGACAAGAAATGACATCTGATTAATGTTACACTGCTTCTTTTTTCAGAGCTTCAGGCAGAAAGATGGAGAAGTTCTCTGTCTCTGTGAACATCGCAGCCAACAGCAACGTCATATTCACACTTACCTACGAGGAGCTCCTTCATCGTCGGCTTGGCAAATATGAGCTCATGATCCGAGTCAAACCCAAACAGCTGGTCCAGCACTTTGAGGTGGAGTTCATTCTTATCTACATGCTCTGTTTTTTAGTTCTTTCTCACACCCATGAAGACATTTTTTTTAAACTCACCCATAGATTGTTGCCGATGTCTATGAGCCTCAAGGCATTGCATTTCTGAATGCCCACGGTACATTTATCACCAATGAGCTACTTCCCCTGGTGGAGAAAACAGTCACTGACAAAAGAGTGAGTAATGCAGTATTTACTTTTGCTAATAATCTACACTGACCAAAAACCAAACCAAACAGAAGCTAAAGCATGTGAAATAACAAAACTTTATTAACTGAGTTCTGAGACCACAGTCTCTTTGTATCAAGGCTCCAGCCTGATTTTCTCTCTATCCTCTTTTCCAGGCCCACGTGTCCTTTTCTCCAACTCTGGATCAGCAAAGGAAATGCCCAGACTGTGATGGCACACTGATAGACGGAGATTTCTACATTAACTATGATGTCAGTCGTGTACAAGATCTTGGTGACATTCAGGTTTGGATTTATATAAGCAGTAACGTCAATCAGTGAATATCAGCCTTTCTTTGTAATGATAATTTCTCCAGTAATATTGCTCATCCACTGTGTTTCAGATAGTGAACGGGTATTTCGTACATTTCTTTGCTCCAGCTACTTTGCCAAAATTGCCAAAAAATGTAGTTTTTGTGATCGACAGGAGTGGCTCCATGAGTGGAACAAAAATGCAACAGGTAAGAGAAAACATAGAAAACTCAGAAAACTCTGATCAGATATTAGATCCGACATTGCTTGCCTTGTTCCCCCTTTGGTCAGACTCATGAAGCACTGCAGACAATCCTCAATGACTTGCATGAGGAAGACCACTTTGGCTTCGTAACGTTTGCAAGTGATGTTACAACATGGAGACCATCACTAACTAAAGCCACCAAGGAAAATGTAAAAATAGCAGAAGATTTTGTTAAAACCATCATCGCACTTGGCGGCAAGTATCACAATGATATCTTCTGATCTCTAGGTTTTCTTTTCTTTCTTTTAAGACTTATACATAGCAAGTGTTATAATTTCACACAACGCATACAATCACAATGATAAGTAAGTTCACAATTATTCTATTGTTTATTTACAAAATGGAAACACATACTTTTTATCCATTTACAGTTACATTTCATGTTGTGGTACATCCAGAAATTTGATGGATAAAACTATATATTTATTTATTATTTGTTTAGGGACGAATATCAATGACCCTCTTTTGTTTGCTGTGAAAATGCTGAAAGATGCCAAGGAACACAAAACTGTCCCAGAAAACAGCGCATCCATTATCATCCTACTGACTGATGGAGACCCAAATTCTGGTATGTGGTATGGTATATTCAGAGAGAAAGAGAGAGAGAGAGAGAGAGAGAGATCTAAGGAAACTAAGAAACTATTAATAAACTGTTGAAATTTCACAACAACATTAAAAGTCTACAAAACGATTAAAAACATTCTTGAATTATCTATTTAGGTGAAGTTAATCAAGAAAAAATTCAAGAAAATGTCCAGAATGCTATTGGTGGAAACATGACCCTCTTTTGCTTGGGCTTTGGCTATGATGTACGTTATGTTTTCCTGGATGTTATGGCCAAGCAGAACAATGGTCTGGCTCGGAGAATCTACGAGGGATCGGATGCTGTGCTTCAGCTGCAGGTGTGAACTCAAATTACTGTACATGAATCCGTATTGCATTTTTTCAATCACTCCTGGCATTATTTTTTTTTATGATCAGGGTTTTAATACTTGCTGAAAACAATTATTAACAATCAGTATATCACATTGCTATCGATTGTCAATTCTGATTGGTGAGAAGGTGTTGATAAATTTCCTGTAACATCAGCTTTGACAATAGTTGCCAATGTAAAAAAACAAACAAAAAAACGCATCATATTACATTATATAATGTGTGTTTGTTAAGTGGTTTATTTAGCATTTATGGAAGGAGACTCCAGTACAAGTATTATCAATAACAATTAAAGTTCTCACTAAGACGACAATAAAATTATGTTCAAGAAAGGGAAAAAGAAAGACTGGTGAAGGAACAACAGAAGTAATAACAGGAACTAACTTGAACTATAAATGGATAACAAATGACATTTGATCATTTTATAAATGTTAGTGTAACAGCATGCCCTTAATGTTTTATTCTTTAAATAATGAATGCACAGAGATATTTCAATAATAGTGAGTATATAGTGGATTAAAAATGATGTTTTTAATAAAACATCTTTTGTTTGACAGGGATTCTATGATGAAATCTCGAGCATTCTGCTATCGGATGTGAATTTCCATTATCCAGAAAACTCGGTGAACTCAGTGACCAGCAGCTACTTTAAGCAGCTGTTTAACGGCTCTGAGATCGTCGTGGCAGGTCGACTGAATGACCTCGAGATGAACGACTTTCCAGTCGAAGTGCACGCTCAGTCGGTGAGAGACTTCAAACCGCTTTGCCTTATGACACTGTCGGAAAAAACTTTGTTGCATAGTCGAGTTTTATATCATTTTTTATCCTATTTCTGTTTAGTTAGATGACGAGTTTGTGTTGAAAGGCCAGGCCAGTGTTCAAGACTGGAATACCATCTTTCCCGACCAGGATTACATCTTTGGAGATTTCACAGAGCGTCTCTGGGCATATCTGACAATCCAGAATCTTTTGGACAAGATGTTAGTGTGACATTGCCGTGATTTTTTTTAGATGTGTACAACAGGGAACATCTAGAAGTTTTAATAATGTTATTACTGAAGGAGAATAACAAATAACACCAGAATTGACTGTCACCTAGAACAAGTACTTAGATAGTTATTAGAATATGCATTGATGTGAAGTCTAATATACAAGAGCCTCAACCCAAAACTAACTGACAACATTTCCTGACAGAGAAAAGGGTTCTCCTGAAGAGAAGCAAAATGTTACAGCAGAAGCACTAGAGCTCTCTCTGAAATACAACTTCGTCACCCCACTTACCTCCATGGTGGTCACCAAGCCTAAAACTGAAGAAAAGCCAGAGGATACACTTATTGCTGACAAGCTAACAGAGGGTATGGTACAAATACACGATTATCTCCATTTTTATTGTCTTTTTCCTTTATGTCAAAAATCGAGCTGTTCAAAATTCAACACAGTTTAGTACTTCTGCAAACAAAAAGGACAATAGTCATATATAGAGTTCTCCAACATTCAACACCACCACCACCCTATCAAAGTATTTATATTTAAATCTATTATACAGAACTTAAATAAAGAACAGGTAAAATATGACAGGACCATGGCCTTAGAAGATCAAAAAAAGCTGATGGAGACTTGCTGATGTATCATGAAGTACACTCCCACCCACTTTAGGACCACTAGTACACCTGCCTCTTTGTGCATTCACTCAATCACAAAAGCATAACACACTCAAACTTGAGGATGATGAGCTACAACAGCAGAACTATTCCAATCATGCCACAGGGACTTGAGGCTCATCACCCTGGTGCAGGCCGAGAACCGGCACATAACCCCGCTTCAGAAACTTGCTTCCCTCTGCAGGCACTCCAGCCGACCTGATCGTGACACTTCATGGTCACAAGAGCCGTCCTGGCATGTGTAGCTTGGAGTACCAAGACTAAGGGGAAGGGGAAGCTGTACCCCAGAGGAACACTGACATGGTCTTGACTCTTGTGGTGGCTAATTTTGGTGGCAGATGCTGGCTGAGGAGTGGGATACAGACGGAATAGTTGACTGGGTTTCTTCAGTGCGTGGGAACATGGACTCTGGAGACACTTGGATTTTGACAGAGCTTTGGACTTGCTTTATTTTATCCAGCACAGTTTTTTACACACATAAACCACCATATCAATATCATCGACACTTTTCAAGCTTCGCTGTGTGTTATGTGCAACCTCTGCTAGCTCTGTCCCACACGCTCTCTGGTTTTCTTTCTCACTGAAAGGACAAACCTCCTCTCCATCTGATGCTTGGCCATTCCTCTGCTACCGCACCCTGATCAGTGTTTAAGTAGTACATGCTTGATTACCAAAACAATTGAACACATTTGACATGTCACATGTTGCTTTACAGATCAGCGTAAGGATGCTCCACAAGGTACAACCAATCAACAGCTACTTCAGAATATTAAGTATTTCACACTCTCAGTGTAATTAAATGTCATTTGAAATAGAAAATAGAAAGCTTCTAATTTTCTTTAACATGTTCATGTCCTTCTAGTTCCCGCTTCTTCGTACAATTACAGGACATACACTGCACCCGTTTTAAATTGGGGTAAATATTTCATTAATAAAGCCTTATATAGAGTAACCTAACAACGACCCAGCATAAAATAATCTGCGTTTTTTTTGTTTGTTTTGTTTACATAACAGTTGATTCAGATCCGCACTTCATCATTGAGTTTGCAGACCAAAATGATGCACTCTGCTTCAATATCAATGACAAACCAGGCACCATCTTTAACCTGATCAAAGATCCACTGATAGGTAAGTGGAAATGTGGTTGTCTAAGATTCTCAAAAATCATTTCTGATATTCTTTAAAGTGACCTTTTTCTTTAAGGTGTCACGGTAAATGGTCAAACCATCGGGGACAAGAAGGTAGACCCTGAGAACACGATGAACACCTACTTTGGGAGCTTTGGAATCGTTCATGCTAAGTTTGGCATCAGATTGCTCGTGACCACACAGTACATCTTGGTGTCTGAAAAGGGAAAACAGGCAAAACTCTTCTGGTCTGACAATACCTCCATCAAAGGGCCCAAGTGAGTTAGACAAACATCTAAGCTGTTGCATAGCTACAGTTAAGTTCCAACTCCAGAAGAAAAACATTTGAAATTCATTTCTTCTTTCCTCAGTATGGATCTGCAAGTAGCCAAAGACCGCAGTCTTACAGCGACCTTGAGGAACTCTGTGAAATTTGTTATTGTTCTACACAAAGTATGGAAGAAACATCCCTACCACCAGGACTACTTAGGCTTTTATACTCTGGATAGTCATCTGTTTTCACATAAAGTCCATGGACTACTTGGTAACTTCACATTCATTTTCACATTGAAGGGCATAGCAGGAGCATTGTGTTCAAATGGAAACCAGTCTAGTTAACTTTGAAATTGATTAAAGACTAGTCACATTATAACTGTTATATTTAGCTTACATGTAGTATTTATTTTGTAGTGATGCCACTGGAACTGTCCAAGTGCAATATCCCAATATGTAAAACAAGCATCTAAATATTTGTGGGATTTATATGGAAATACCATCAGATTTTTAGAATCAAACCAATTTCTTCACCAGTATTTGAAGTATACTTTAAGGGTATTTCAGGCAAACAAATTAGTAACAAGAATGATTAGATTTGGTGGTTGTAGAAACATCTGTGTAAACTCAGTTGACATCACATTCTTTGGATTTTTACAAGCCATGGATCGTTTCCTAATCAACCAGAGAGGATAAAATGTGAAAATTCTTCTCTTACAAATCATATATCTCTAGCTGAAATGTCAGTGTGGTGGATTTCTTGGCTCGGTCCACTTCCAGAAAACACTGTACCTGAACAATAGCACATATAAGTGTATGTTATTTAGATAAAGTGCCAGCAAATGTGCAAATTGGTTTAAACGTTCATTGTGTTCTTTTCCATTTTCTTTTTTTAAATTGTTCATTGTTGCCTTCTTACAGGACAGTTTTTCCATGGTGTATCATTTGAAGTTAGTGATGTGTTTAAAGGGGAAGATCCAGACAAACCAGATGCCACCATGATTGTGAAGGGCCACAAACTCACAGTGACCAGGTATAAACAAACATGAAAAAAGTAATTGAAGTGTACAGACCTGAAAATTGAATGGGTGAATATTAATTATTTACTGTGTGACTCCAGGGGCTGGCAGAAAGACTTCAGAAAGGATGTGAAAAAAGGAGAAAACTTGCCCTGTTGGTTCATCCATAATAATGGCACAGGGCTAATCGATGGTGGCATTGGAGATTACATTGTCTCTGGCCTCTTTAAGACAATCTGAGAATAGAAACAAGGATACAAGAGACTGGACTGGACCTGGCACATATTCTATTTTCCATTTTCTGCTTAAATCTTGCTAAGGAGACACCATCCTTTTACATTAAGATGACCATACATTCTTTGAATATGTACATGCTTGCTTCATATTAAAGATCTCTGGCAACTATACAACAGACTGCTTGTGTCTTCCACTTGGGTATCAAACCTTGAGCAACAACAACACACACATGCTCACTGACCCACTGAGCTACATGTGCTGGCAGAAAGTGGCTAAAGCTGAAAACAGTCACCCAAGGGAAAACAAAACATGGCAACACTTCAGCCTGCAACTTTAACAGCAATAGGCAAGAGAGTTCCTACAAATCCATGACACTGAGTTTGAGCTGTTACTTTAGCTGTTCTGCTCTGAAAAGCTTCCAACAACCTTTTGTTTATAGCAGCTGAGTTTTGTCTTGGCTGATGGCTCTGAGCTGGTACGTATGCAACTGACAGACATGATTTGAGGCTTGGATTAAGTTAGATGTTTTCCTTTTCAGATTTGTGTAGAATATGAGATAAAATACATATAAAAAGCTTGCGCTCCCCCTGGTGGTGGTAGGGCGCCTCACTGGAAAAGTACACAAGCACTTGTCTGCTTGTTTGTAGGTGTTGTCAAGTAAAAGATAAATCCCCCTAAAAGGTTCTAATGGCTCAGTGGGCTAGTGAGGTGGTGCATCTGATTGTCATGGTTCAAGATGTTGCGTTTATCTTATAAATGCATGTCATATGTATGTATTTGTCAAGGAAAAGATAAGTCCTTCAAAAAAAATCCAGCAATACTTGAAGGCCTCAGTGGTTCATTGGGCTAAGAAGGTGTTGTCTGTTTGTGTGTCTAACAGTCCATGTTTGGATCTTGATTAAGGAGTTTTGATTTCTTTATAAATTTGTGTAGAGGTGCTGGAACCCGGTGGGACATTTAATCTGGCAAAGAGAGTGAAAGCCAGTGTGTTCGCGGCTCCTGGAGAGGTGTGATGGGGGTTATGCTACTCTGGGCTCTTTCTCGTGTATATATATTTATTATTTTTACTTATCAATCAATCAATCAATCAATCAATCAATCAATCAATCAATCAATTAATTAATTAATTTTATATTGTTTTATTTATGTATTATTATTTTTCTACTTATTGCATTTATTTATTGCACTTTTCATAATTTTTTATATATTTCTAACTGTTCAAAATTAAGTTATTTAATTGTGCAATTTTTCTACATACTATTTAAGTTACTTAGTAAGTTCAGTAACATTAAGTTCCACTTCATCCTACTAATTTAGTTACTTAACAAGTAATTAAAAAAAGAAATCTCTAGCCCCAAAGCAGGGCTTGAACCAAGAAATTCAGGTACCAGAGGCACTTCCAGGAGGGCATGCGAGTTTATATTGAAGGGTCTGCTTTTTGGGGGGCATTTATCATTTTTCTACTTCTAGTGTAGGCATACTTTCAGGACCCAAGAAGAGATTCAAACCAAGAACCTCAGGTACCAGAGGCGGCCCCACTCCCAGCAGGCCACTGGGGATCACTTCAAAGGGACTGCTTTTTTTGGGGCATTTATCATTTTTCTACTTCTAGTGTAGGCATACTTTCAGGACCCAAGAAGAGATTCGAACCAAGAACCTCAGGTGCCAGAGGCGGCCACACTCCCAGAGGCTACGGGGGCTCACTTCAAAGACAATGCTTTTTTTGGGAGAATTTATCATTTTTTTCCAGGTCTAGTTTGGGTCTATTTTAAGCACTAACAAGAAGTTTCAAACCACAGTGTGAACGTTCCAGAGGCAAGCATACTGCCAAAGAGCCGCAGAGGTTTGTCCTAAAGAGAGCTTTTGGGGGGGGCATTTATAATTTTTTCCAGGTCTAGTTTGGTTCTACTTTTAAGAACGAAAAGAAGTTTCAAACCAAGAACCTACAACAGGTAAGAGGGGATGCCTGCGCGGATGAAAGCCTCCACCTCTGGGCCAGAACTGGAACAGCCTCAGATACGGCTTTAGATCAGACCCAAAGGATAACATTAGATGCTGCCACCATGAGGCCGAGCACTCTCTGTGCCTCAGCAACAGAGAAGCTTTTGTCTAGCCAAATAGCATTCACTGCTAACAGTATGGAAGCCACCCGAGCAGGAGATAGACATGCCTGCACCACAGTGTAATCCAAAACTACCCCAAGAAGGTGGTTCTCTGAGAAGGAGAAAGTACACACTTCTCTGGGTTCAACCTGAGGCCTAGAGCCTCATATAGGCAAGCACAGCATTCCAATGACTGGCTGCCATGGCCTACGACTGGGCCAGGATGAGCCAGTTGTACAGGAAATTCAGTACACGGATGACCTGGAGATGCAGCGGTGCCAGGGCAGCATCCATGCACTCCGTAAAAGTGTGCGGCAACAGGGCTAGACCGAAAGGAAGAACCCGATACTGGTAAGCTTCGCCCCTGAAAAAAAACCTGAGGAACCTTCTGTGTTCTGGCCGAATACCTATATAAAAATACCAGATCTCGGACCTCGAGAAGCGGTCGTCAAGCTTAGAACAGATGGCGCTAGCTTCCTGCTCCGAGTTTAAATTTTAATTTCAATTAAACTTACCGACAGCACACGTTATTACACCACTGATTGTGGTGGCAAATCGACAAAGGAATTCCCCTCATCATAAAGACATATCCACTTCTGGGTCGGGAGAAATCGCAGCACGAGCTCCCGGAGCCGAAATGCAGACATCGGTGTCAGGAGAGAGGACGAGAGAAAGGGAAAGACCCATCGCTTGTTCTGCTTCTACTAACTCTATCTGCGAAGAATTACAGTTCAAGGCTTGATGGTGCAATGTAGACAGCTGTTCTTAAAATAAGTGAGTGATCTTTTTGGATTTTAACAGGATTTTAAGATTGTCAGAAAGACATGTCAAGGTAAGAAAGCAGACCAAATGAAATCCGGGAGCTATATGTGTGTGTACTGAACATATGAAACAGAGCAAATCCTATTTTAGATTAGTATAATCCCTTACTCATGTTGTCTTATGTTTCCAATTCCACGTAAAAAACACCACTTTCATTATCCCACTGAGCTACTGGTGTTTACAGACAGACATTTTGCACATATATTATTTTTCTGAATTAAGTTAATGAAATGAATTACAGATTTGAACTAGGAGCATCAGGGCTGTACAGTAACTTCTGTGGTGGCTGAGTGGGCCGTTGTGTTAAGCTAAAGTATGTGTGCATGTTGTTTATGGATCCTCTGCACTGAAACAAGTTGAGAGTGGTCAAATGTTCTTCATATCCTTTTATAAAAACATGAGTAAATATTTCATATTTTAACTTTGACCTCTATCTTTATGGGTGAATACTTGTAATACTATTGTCAGCTGAAATCTGTCACAAGAAATCAAATAATTTGCCTAAAACCGGAGGAAAAGGAATGAACATTTTCATTACTGTTTTAATATATAAAATGTAGGAAGACTTCAAATGAGAATTAAAGAATTAACCAAACACCTGTGTATCTGTCAAGAAAACATAAATTATACAAAAAGTAATTCAACATTTAGAAATAAGATATATGCCATTCCAAATTCCAGTTCAGTCAATTAATATCTAGACACCAGCCCTTTTTTCTTGCAGATGGTTCTTAAAGTACTGGGCCACAGTGGGCTGCCACACATCTTTCCCTTTTCTGCAGATGGTTTCTTTGATCTCATCACTTGCCGAAGACACTTCCTGATGGAGCTTTGGGTTTGTCCAGTGCCGTCTCTGTTCCGGTACGCAATCCGCTAAACACTGATGGAGCTGTCTTGCCCATACGTTCTGAAATCAGGGATAACGGACTTATCACAGAACACATCCCATAATACTTTTGACCCTTATTCTATTACAGTGCTTGTAAGCCACGATATACTGGTTGATACACATGTATATGCATAGCTCTACAGATCTATGATGTGAGGAAAGACACACTTGTGGATGTGCTGTTACAGTAAAATAATCACCAGTGTGGTGGTGTGATCCGGCCTGTGGCGAATCCAAAATATCATATTTTGCAGAGTTTTATTCCTTTTCTGCCACAGCAATTTGCCCAAACTAACCATTTTCAACCAACAACCAACGAATGTGGAACATTTTTGCAAAACAACTTCTAATATTGTAAAACGTTTGGTTTTGGCTACGTCTAAGAATATAGTTCCCAAAGAAGCCATTGGTTGTTGTCAGCCAGCACACAGACTTATTCAGACTTATAGACCAATCAATTTAGACCAGAACTGTTGTAAATATTTACAGTACAAATACTGTGAGATCAGTGAGAGTGACAATGTGAAGCCTGTATCTTAACATGAAAGCAACAAAGAGAATAAGTAATATGTAAATACTTACCACACTCCACCATGACTTCATATGTTTTACTCTTCACCTCTCCCTTCAGGCCCAGCTTACTGCGAGCCCCTTTCAGGTCCTCCTCCTTCATCGGCGGACGCTTCTTCTTCTTCACCTCTCCTGGCTGAGGAATTGAATCAGACGATTAAAGAAATCTGATTGTGACAATGAACATTAACGTAATTTTCGACACAAGCCCGTACCTGAGACATGTCGTATATCCGTACGATCCTGACTAGCAGCAAGCTGGCTGTTTACTTGTTGCACTCTTCTGTGTCTCTGCGCCCTTTATATATCCCTGTGTTATCCTCTCCTTGATGCTATCTCGGTCTTTCTGTTATCACAGGGTATAAATAGATATGACGTCAGGGACGTGAAGTGGATGAGCCTTCTCATTGACGTTGACGGCTATGAACAGCTGGACGAACAGAACACAAAACATTCCTTAAGCTCATTCCTGTACTCTACTGAAACCTGAGACATTATAATGCTTAATAGGTGCATCATGACACATTTGTGTATGATGCTCATGTATGTGATGTATAATATCCATTTTAAAACTATGCATCACATCGAAATATAAAACAGAAAGATTTCTAAAGTTTTTATTGTCCTAGTCTATGTCCTTAAATGAATAAAAAGCTACTGAATGTCCCTGTAGCATGAGACTTTTCATATATATGCTTACTTATTTTATTTCTTTCTATCTGCTTGAATGAGATAAAGCCTGTATTATCGAATGTGCCCGGCTCTTTAAACCCTGTAAAAGTTTGACACGTTTATTTAAAATAGATGATTATGAATAAGAATATACAATCATAATAAAGACCCAAGAATTTTATGCACTATTCCTATAAACAGACTTTAAATATAATAGACTGTCTCTTCATAAATAAACAATGACATCAGAAGCCTCAAAATATTCTCGACACACTCAAATGAGCAGATATAGAAGGGGACGTCTATAATTGCCGGGACATTTTACCGATAGAGGTTTGGGCACAGCAAAACAAAATAACAAAGCACTTTTTTTTTTGACAATGAGTCAGCCTTAGTGAATGAGTGCAGCAGTCAGTGTGTGCGAGTGTGTGTGTGTGTGTATTTTGGTGAAAGCAGGCTATGAATAGTCAGTGAGGCGATGTGTCTGGCGTTCTATGTGATCTGATTAGACTTAAAAAAACACTGACAAATGCTGACTTTATAGAGTCACTATTTTAAGTAAATATTTAAAGTTAGATACGTCGACTTTTTTCAATACAGTACACATTATTCTTTACTCTCAAGCCCTATTTAATTGTTAAGAAAACATAATAAAGATAATATACATGATCCTCAATATAGCTTTTAACAAACGGCAGATTTTCTTATTGAAATAAATTCAGAATCACAAACAAAATCAATCCAAACCCTTATTCCTGCCAAGTAGAAGCTAAAAAATAGAAAAAATAAAAAGAAATAAATAAAAAGTTCTTCACTGTTGTTATAGTAACGTAGGCAGCTGCTGTTATTACTGCACAGCCGACCTGATGTCACGTTACTTGATATTGAACCAAGAGCAATTCTGTGATATTTCAGCTTCAGATAGATGTTTTTATACAGAATTTTTCAGACATATTGTTTATTGTTTATGTTTAGATATCTGCTCATTTCATCTTTCCAAGCTATCCAATTTCCAAACATTGTCCACTAACTTCACAGATTACTGATCTATTTTTTGGCTTATGTCTTATCAAAACAAGTCACAAGACAAAAATGTTTAACTAACTGTGTTTAGCTTTTGGCTAGACGGAAGTTCGGGTAAACTATTTTTCCCTTTATCCATTTATTAAAGCAAAAATTAATTAATTAATTGATTGATTTATTAATTTATATAGAAACACCCTATGCTGCAAAATAACAGACATGATCACTATAGCAAGTTTGTTTAATCGAAATATGCTATTGTGGAAACTTGTGGAAAAAATGTGGCTCATTTTATATTACTAATTAATTTCTTAGAAAATAACCTGAAACAATAAAAACAACCTGATTATTGTAGATGAAAGCATCAGCTTTTTCAGCACCTACTCGAACGTCCAGCTTTTTAATACAGCTCAACAAGCCCTGCCCTAATGCCACATGCTGGGGTGTGTGTGTGTATTCCAGGTTAAACTCAGGCTGTTAATAAAACACTTGCAGTGAGTGCAGTGCGTTGTGTCTGCATTCCCAATCTCAGTTTACACTTAGAGTGTCTGAGTAACAGGATGCTCAGTGTATTCACTCACATCTGTGCTGCACTGCTTGTGGTGAGGATTTGATGCTGTTGTCTCCATGGGTCGGGTTCGTGGTTCAGGGAAGTAGCATGGGTGTTAAACCCATGGTGTATTTTGTGAATAAACGGTTATCATCCGTGGTTCTTGAGTGTGTGCAGCGCTATCAGTGTTACCCCATTCTTCCAGATTCAACTCAAAAAAAAAAAAAAAAAAAAAAAAAAAAAAAAAAAAAAAAAAATCAAATCCTAGCATCCCTAGTGTGTCCAGTTCCCTCAAAGTCACATCCTATATCCTTTATCCAGTGTTTTTACTGCCAGGGCTTTCAGAAGTGCAGCTCTCAATTTATTATGCAATGTAGGTCACAGCCTTGCACTTGCACTTCCTGCTCCCTACACATCCGATTCAAATAATCACCTAACTGAGAGCTGTGTATGAGTTGAAGTGTGTGTTAGAGCACGGGAAAGAGTGAAGTGTGAAGGACAGGGGGTTCTCCCCCAGCAGGAGCAGGGTGTGTGCATTAATTCACTATAGTCATTACATCAAGTGAAAAATAATAGGATACTGGAGTTGAGTTTGCACATAAAAGGTATCATTTCATTATGATGAGGAGTAGGGTTTTTTTTTTTTTAAACTCTGTCTTAAAAAAATATTTACTCAATCCCTTAAGATGCTGTAAAGAAAAACGTTTAAGCCAAAGTTAAAGAATTTAGAATGAACACACACAAAAAGTTAGCAAAGAACCAGATCAGCAACAAGACAAGTCACTACACCAAACACCATGTGATGCTCCGTATTCAAATCAGAAATCACTGTGATATCTGCTGTGATATCACTGTGATATCTGCTTTTTTTTTTATCCGTCTGCATGATTGCTGTGCAGATGACTGTGCAGATTATCCCAGGTATTCAGTGCATTCATTCATCTCCATGCATCATGCTTCACATTCCATTCTGAGCTCGCCCATGTCCACATTCCTCGTTCACTCGCTGCTGTCACTACAGCTGAAGGAGCTTCTGCAGTGGTTAGGGTCTCTCTCAGCACTGTTGCCTCAGTTTACTTCCTGGTCAGTGAAGTAACATGACGGTAAAATGAGACAGTGAGACATTTGAATATCTTCTTTTTTTTAATAAGCAGTAAAAGAAATTTTACATTGTTTGAAAAAACAAAAAAAACAAAAAATGAGAATGTAACTCGTGAGTAATCCCAATCGTGTAGTAGTTAATATTTAAGATTTTGGTGTCCGAACAGCACCGAAGTGTCCGTGGTCAGGGTTTATCTAAACGTCAGTGTTACCGCCAAATCATCACAGTACTCCAAAATCAGCAGGTCGAGCACGCGCACGAGAACTTCGAGATTCACGCCGACACCAGGAACACGAACATCCACGAAATGTCAGTTTATACTCTCTCAATGCTACGGGTTTTACAGGATGCCGAGATTTGAACTTTGCTACAGAGAAGTCGTAATGTAGGAGAGTTCCCTTACCTTTCACCAAAAACATACCATTACAGATGCATCATATCCCAGATGTTTTATATATATAAAAAAATAGTAACAAAGAACCAGTGACACCACAGTGATTAAACAAATTGTGCAAAAGGTGACTGATGAAGCAGTCGAAATCCCCCACCCGGATGAAGGAAGCTGCAAAACACAAAACAAAAACACTGCAGAACGAGAAATTAAGGGACACATGAGCGTGACCCAAAATACACACACTTTTTTTTTCACAGTTATGCAAGGATGCTTCATTTTATATGAAACCCAATGAATACATAATGTATAGGTAAACACGTTTGTATCGCTTTATACTGCCCGCCAAACCGCTTGTTCCTGAGGTCTTCGCACCACACAAGATCAACATGAATATGATTAAACTGGCACGCTTGTTATTTCTATTAGTTCTACGTACAGTTGAAGAGACGATGTGTTAAGATGCTAAAGGTAGAGGTGTGCTTGAAGGCTGGGGCGAATTAGATTTTACTGCTTTTGTCCTTTGTACAAAGTCCATCCTGGCTTTCCAGCCACACAGTAAATCCAGTCTATATGTATAAAGAAGCAGCACTGATCAGCAGTACACACTTTCCTTAGTAACATGGTTGACGTATTATTAAAAAAAAAAAAGTTTGTAAAGATCTCTCTCTGGCTGTTGAAGCCAGCAGGAAAGAATCACATTCCTCTCCTGTTGTTGTTTTCTGTTTTCTTTTCTGGGGCAGATGGGTGGGGTGGATGGGTGATCAAGACGCTCCTACAGCTTCACAGCTCTGTAATCAGTACCTAGGGCTTTGTTCAGGAGTGTGTTGTTCCTCCTACCTGCAGCTCCATGCACAGATGGAAGGCTGGACACATGCTGATCTCTCGGTCAGACGAGCGGAAGGCAGCAGGGTGAGTCTGTGACAGGAATGAGAAAGTCTGATCTGACGTCAAACAGGAATGCCCAGGCGGTGTTTCTTTTTCTTGACGGTTTTGAGACCCGTGAGTCTGCGCACATCCTCGTCGCCGTCTGAATCTTCCATTTCGTCATCCGCCGAGAAGAGGATCTGATCAGGGAAGAGTATGGCTACGGTCACTTTCTTTAAATCACATCACGATAACAAATACACACACACACACACACACACACAAAGGATGAGAAACACAAACACACAAAAAGGATGAGACAAACACACATATGCGCGCGCGCACACACACAAAAGGATGAGAAACCCACAAAAAAAAATCTCTCAATATGACTTAAAAACCAGATTTGTTTTTATTCACTATAATTTTTATTTTTGACACTAAAATGCAATACAGCTGAGCTTAATATGTGCTGTTTTAGTAAAAGTCAAGTGCTAATAAACAAGTCCTCATATTGATTCATTTCCTATACTTCCTCTATTTTCCACACCAGGAAGTGTTTTATCCTTAATCATATTATTTTATAGTATTGTCTTATAATGTTACATATTTATATATACAGTATATTAATACACATCTCACATAAACGGTGCAAACATTTGCCTCTCAAACGGTTTAGCCGTAGCAATTTCGATGCGTTGCTATGGCAACATGGGATAAAGGTTGATTCGTGTCCCGGTGAATTTGAAAGCGTTGCTTTAAAAGCATTTCCTGGAGTGGTTTATAATTCCTATACCACAGCAGTCTGCCAACATTTCACTAACATTACCACAGCACTAAAACGCCGTCTCATCGGCAAGCCTAATGTTTCTTGAAGAAAAAAAAAAGACTGCAAAAATGCAGGGAAAGTCCTCCATCATTAAGATGATTTTCCAGACTGAGACAGCTATTGTAAACAAATCCTAATTAATTAATTAATTAATTAATTAATTAATTAAAAAAAAAATAAATAAATAAAGTCACCTTGCACTGAACCTTAATTAATTATCTAGCTAAATGGATGATTTCTGTCTGACTAATATAATCAATGTAAGCATTAGGTTCAGTGCAAGGTGACTACTTTCTTTCTTTTTTTTTTCCTCTTTTTTAAATTTATTTATTTATTTTTTGCACACCCGGTTTCAAGAAACGTAATACAAAGACAGGACTGAAGCTTTTCCACTTCACAAGAAAATTCAAATTCATTACCACATCCACCGCAGCACAGGACCGAGCCATATAAAAATCGAGATGCTTCGAAACCCGGTACACAAACAATTTGAGTTTACACACACGACCTGTGTAACGACTTTTTAACAAATGACTCCAGTGTGCTAAACGATCCAGAGAGCAAGGCAGAGTTCAGGCATTTGTCGTCTGTCATGTTTCCGCACAGCTAATGACGGAATGAGAAGAGTAGGTAGTGTGTGAAGGATATGGGGCGAGTCATGCTCAACCACACCTGCTTCATGAGCCTGTAAAATAAATGGCTTGCATTAAGGAAAAAAAACTAAACAAACAAAAACACTGAGGTAGTCAAGACATTAGGGTTTTTATTTGTGACGTAATTGCTTTTTGAAGCATTAGATTCAGTCTCTGTCCAAACTTCATTAGCTGGTTTATAAGGTTCATGTCAGCATTTTTTGACTAGTCAATCCAAATCTTTGTGCTGGTAAATTCTGCGTGACTAATATGAGTGTGTGTGTGTGTGTGAGACCTCACCTCCGATTCCGAGTCGTCGTGAGAGAGCGCTCGCCTGTAGCGCACCTTGCTGCTGCCTCGTGAATCATCCCCGACCTCCCTCTCCTCCAGCTTGGCTTTTGTCCTGCTTTTTTTCATCAGGAAGTTATCCACCACCCAGAACATCAGTGCCTGGGCATACACACACACACGCAAATTTACAACTGCTCCTAACTCAAAGATTAAAGGTCTTGACTTCTCAGAGAGAAGTTTGACCAAAGGAACCAGACTTACATTAACAAAGAACGGCACGATGAGCATGACGAGAGCCAACTCCAGCTGGGGGTTTGTGATGGGGTTTAGCATAGCCAGCTGAACCAAAAACAACACAGAAGAGAATATTCAGGTTAAAGGTTGAGCTTTGAGGCACTCACTTCCTCCTGTATCAAACATTTTCACACAGATTTACTTGTAAAAAATCCTATGTAAATACAAACTGTTAATTAAGCTGCTCTTTTTTTTTTCCCCTACTCATTCTTTATTTTCTATAGTATACCTTCACAAGACACAAGCTGTCCTGAAAAAGCATGACAGAAACAGATTTTTAGATTTCTGTTAGCACAGATACGATAACGTATTCTAAGGAGACATTTATTATTAACATCCCGAAGGAGTCTCCAGCGTCAAAACTGTAACCTTCATGTCTTTCCCAGTCTTATTAACATAAAAAAAAAAAAAAGGTTTGGATTATCATAAATGAATGAAATGCCTGAAGTGACAGTGGTTGTTCTGGTATAAGAAAAATAAAGTAATAAAAGCTATTGATTTTCCTTTCTAGAATAAGACATCTAGTGCTTTATACATTACAAAAAATATTTTTAAGATGTGTTTAAAATCAACAGATAAA
This sequence comes from Hemibagrus wyckioides, assembly GCF_019097595.1. Classification (NCBI taxonomy): domain Eukaryota; kingdom Metazoa; phylum Chordata; class Actinopteri; order Siluriformes; family Bagridae; genus Hemibagrus; species Hemibagrus wyckioides. Next base: position 17,308,393 of record NC_080730.1, read on the forward strand.
TAAAACCTGATTTTTTTAGATTTTTTTTAACAACTTTAATGCCAGTTTTCCAAAATGACAACCAAATCCACGCGCTTCCATTAAAAGATAAACGAGAGTCCGATAGCACAGCGTGGAAAATAACAAAACAGGCGAGCTTCATATCACACAACTGAAATCGGCGTAAAATGAGTCACTGACCTTCTTCCACTGAGGGATTAGAAGCACCAGGATGATGATCACCTTCTCAAACATCATAATTAGGATGTAGAGTGCACACTGGCCTGCCCAGGCAGTGCACTGTACTGGCTCTCCTACACACACACACACACACACACACACCCACACACCCCAATGACTAACAACATACTGCAAATGGAGCATGTAGAATACACTCCGGCTCCGTTCATTAACCACAAACAATATGGCGCCATGTATAACCGTGCCTCAGCATACACTATGATGAATAAGAGGAGAATATTAATTTCATTAAAAAGAAAATCATAATCCTCTGTCATACTAAACGGTTGAAAAGAAGAGCTGAAAGGATGACATTTGCACGTGAGACGCATGTTAATGCAGGTCTGTGAAGTGAATTACAATCTCCTCGGCAAGCCTGACGAGCCTTTTAAACCAGCTCCGACGTGGTTTCTTTCGTGTTATTCCGAATCATTCCGCGATAAGCCTAATCAGTGTAAATTACTGGAGGTTAATCAAACAGCAGAATAATTATCACACACGAGCAGGTTGTTTCTGGAGAAACGCCAAGGTGAATTCACTGCACGTTTATATCAGGCTGACATTTTTTTACACAGGTTAAATGATTTTTTTTTTTTTGTTCTTAAAAGGTGCTAATCTTTATAAAGGTGTTGTCTATAATGTTAAAGGTGCTAATAGCTGTAATTAACATTCTTTTAATTTCAGGCATTGCTTGGAGACTTTTCAGGGCCAGAAATGAGCTCCACCCCCTTTTAAGAGAAACTGGTCAGATGGGTGGTGGGATTAATTAATTACAATTATTAAAATAATTCTTTCGGAGATATTTAGTAATGTTATCAGCAGAAATCGGATATACGGAAAACAATCAAATCAAAAAACAAAATTAGACAAAATGAGCCACATTAGTTGGTAGTGAGTAAGTATTTAACAATTTCTCTATTGGAACTACAGTTAAAATGGTGAATTTTTGGTACATTTCTACTGTTTATTTAAATAAAAAGCAGACAGCTGGTCAAAATTGCTGTAACAGCTGTGTATTCCTTGTAGGTTAGTTGGAGCAAGTTATTTGGGAAAAAAATGTAAATTATTATAATGAACTGAACAATAATAAAAATACCACTATTTAAAAACATTATTAAATATATTAATATTAAAATTAATAAAAAATGCATGAATATTAATATTACTATTAATAAAATGTTAAGCGTTAAATAATCACAATCATTATCAATTTAATGAAGTGATTTAATAATTTAATTTATTAAATAAAAGATTTTTGTAAATTGTGAATTAACTGAATTTGGTTAAATAATTAATTCAGAAAAAAAATATTTTAGCATCTCAAACGGTTTTCAAAAAGAGCTCTCCAAATTGCAAACCGTACCTTTAAATTGATAGTTTCCTCGAAAAATTATTACTCATTATGATAAAATACTAAAAATGTAAAAAATTATTTTTTCAAACCTAGGGGCTTAACCTGTACTTCAGAATAAATTGGAATATAAAAATAAATCTTTACCATACTCTCCGAAGCGCAGCGAGTCCCACTGCCTCCACTCGACCACGGCACTGACGGCCTTTACGCCACCATAAATCACCAACATGCCCAGTGTTGCGTCCAACAGAAAGTTTATGAGGTATCTGGCAGCATAACACAAAATACACAGGGTCACATGCTAAGAAACATGCAGCATGAGAAAGAACACAACACCATCACCAGAGTTGAGGACTCACAGTGAACACGGGTCCTCCTCGGTGAGGTCTGACAGGTACACATTGGCAAAGTGAATGAAGAGCATCCCAATGGCCTGTTTGGAAGTGTCAAGAAACCTGAAGGAACAGCGAGACGGAGGAGACGTGAGCTCTGGAGACAGATATCTGCATAAATGTGAGGGTGTTCCTAATAAAGTGGACCGTGAGTGTATATACCAAATCCTGTAGAATTCTATAAAACTGTGCATGCCTTACCAGATTCTCCATGGCCTTCTTTCGTGCTTGGGTTCTCTGAAGCGCTTCACTGCAGTGGAAAGACAGAAAAAGAAAACAACCACTGAAATGAGGTCTATAAAAACAGATCAATAACAGCTACCAGGAATATTCTCGGCTAGATATAGACGTCTGGCTCTTGTCCAGGAGGTGCTGGGGAAAATAAATGCTGCAGTGGAGCACTAAAATCCACAGAAAGCACTCAAGGAGTTATTTAAAGACATGCTTCCCAATAACACAACAGAATTAAAAACATCATAACCCAAATAATATAGACTTAATATGTCTTTAAAAAGACAGCATTATCCACTTCAACTTCAGATAGATCAGAACAAATATTACGTTTTTACACAGTAAATAAGGTAAACTAGATAGGAAATAAATGATAAAGAAATTAGATACAATAAACTAAAAGCTAGAAATAAGTTACAAAAAAACAACAACAAAAAAACAACAATGCAGAGCATTAAAAAAAATAAAATAAATTTAAAAAATACACAAAAGTTTTTTTAACTGATTCAACAATATCACCACAAAAGGAACAATCTTTTTATAATAAAAAAATATTTTAAAAAATGTAATTTGTAGCTGTTTCTTAATTCTTTTTTCAGCTTTCATACAATAAAAAACTCGTGAGGTAGCATTCCCTCAAATATTACTCAGCATACTTCCCTGAAAGATCACATGACCCCCCAGGCCGTGCCTGAGAACAGCCAGAGACATAATCTGAGTCAACGAGATCAGATTTCACATCTACATTACTAAATATTTCATTAGAGTAATATGCAAATCTGCCTGCTATGCCAGTGTACGCAGTGTAAGTTATCAGATGCTCCCATGCACGCCATCTGATAATTAGGCTATGATGGATCGTCCTGTGCGGAAAGAAAGACAGGGATATTCCTCACTTTTATTAATTAGATTTTTTTTGCCTGTAGTACAGCAGCTGGAACTAATCTGACAGAGTTGCTATTCAGACAGCGAGTGACAGCAACCGATCAGAAATAAAGCTCTCGCTGTTTCTGACAATGGTCGTTGTGTTTGTAGTGCACACAACACTTTCCTCTGTTTCCTTTTACAAACCAGAAACTAAATAATATTTAGATTGGGATAGACAGGCGAGTAGGTGCAAATACTGAAAAACAAAAACCCTGATTTATTTTTTTTTAACTGTTGGCTCACTAAAGCAAGGTTTGCAAATTCAAATAGATAAACACTGCTAGTAAGCAAATGCATCTTTCACGTCATTTTCCCCTTCAGCAAGTTGCCTTTTCATCCAGAAGAAACAGTGCTGACTCTGTAAGAAGTATTTTATTTGTGTTTTGTGAGACTGTTGCCTCTGTAAGAATATTTTTGGTTGTGTTTCGTCTTACTGCTGTCTCTGCAGAATTTTGTTTGTGTTTTGTCTGACTGTTCCCTCCGTAAGATGAATTTTGTGTTTTGTCTGTTGCCTTTGTGACATGAATTTTGTGATTGTTCCCTCTGTAAGAAGAATTTTGTTTGTGTAATCTGACTGCTGGCTCTGTAAGACAAATATTTTTCTTAAGTCTTTTGCCTGTGATATAAATTTTGTTGATGTTGCCTCTGTAAAAATAGTTTGTTTTGTCTGACTTGCCTCTGTAAGAATTCCGTTTGTGTTTTGTCTGATTGACTGTTCCCTCTGTAAGAATTATTTTGATTGTTTTGTTTGACTGTTGCCTCTGTAAAAATAGTTTGTTTGTTTTGTCTGGCCTCTGTAAGAATTTTGTTTGTGCTTTGTCTTGACTGTTGCCTCTGTAAGAATAATTTTGTTTTGTCTGACTGTTGCCTCTGTAAGAATTATTTTGTTTGTGTTGTCTGACTGTTGCCTCTGTAAGAATAATTTTGTTTTGTCTGACTGTTGCCTCTGTAAGAATTATTTTGTTTGTGTTGTCTGACTGTTGCCTCTGTACTGTAAGAATTATTTTGTGTGTTTTGTCTGTTTACTTGATGAATAACTATGTAAGGAGTAAAACACTGTAGGGTGTGCTGTTATAGGAAAATAATCCACAACAGGGTGGTATGATGCAGACTAACAAAAAGCAGAAAAAGTGTTTTATTCCTTTTACACCAGAGGGATTTGCTAATAATTCCAAACATTTATTTATTAAAAATGAAAACATTTCATTCTGATTAATTTATAGTTACATTTAGTGTCATGGAGCGTCTGTGAAACAAGTTCTTTTATGTTGTCAGTTACTTCGTAACAACTATTAAAAGTTCTAACTTTTTCCCTGTCTGTTATAAAGCGTGGCACCTTTCAGCGAGTATTTATTCACTTCATCACATTTTGGACCTTTGGAACTGAGTGTTTACTCAGATTATCAGTATGGTCCTTGAGGACCCCGGTCACACCATGTCTCATTCTGGTCCCATTTCTAACACACTTCTGTAAATTACTAAACATTTAACACCTCTACATTTAACAACCTAACTGAACTGTCTTGAGAGCTGCAGATAAATAAAACCTTGCAGGGAATATTCAAATATTTATTAAATATTCGTTCGTTTATTCAAGAGAAAATAAAATCTGCAACAAAAAATATTTATGTTTCCATGATGTAGGAATGTGCCAAGATAGTACTTCCTGTTTGATCAAGATATGCACCAGGTGTAAGTTTCTCTCTCTCGTTCCCTCTCTCTCTCTCACACACACTTTTACAAATAATAAACTGTTCAAATTAGCCGTACAGTTAGTGATTATTGTCATTAACTCTGAGTACACATCTTTAGTTTCTAGGAGCAACCAGAGGATAATATTTACTCACAGAGTCATAAGACATTCCAGGCACACAGACTATAATTATATAAAGCATTATATAAATGTTAGAGCAGAAGTCATATCCCTCTGAACAATGCGAATCTTTTGAAAAGTTCATTTTAAATCAAATTATAGTCATCAATGTAGCCTAATTATTTGTTATATTCACCTACTACAGAAGGGTAAATTAAACATAACATACCATCACAGACGAACAGGTTATTTCAACAGCCCTGAACATGAAAAAATGTTGGTAATAATAGTCTTTTAATTGGCTATCTCTTGAAAAGAGAATTGGCTTTAATCTCTTGAAAAGTAATAATCATTTGTCTGTACGGTGCATAATAAACTATTCTAGCATTAGGAGGCGTAATAAATACATTTAAAATCTCCACAATAATACTAGTAGTCACTCCGGCCCATGTAGTTTTCTGGTACAGACTGATCCGGCCCCCCAATAAAGAAAGGAAAAACTATGTGGCCCTTACAGGGACTGAATTCACAAACCTTCTAGGAATTCTTGAAGCACTAAGCAGTGTCACCCTGTGACATCACAACACGCACGAGCTCATTTCATACAAGAATAATGAAAAAATAAAAACACCCACTGACAAAGTAACACCAGACATGACTAATATATCCATTTAAAGCAAATGAATATTCAGGGTGGAGTTTTGCTTTAAAGTCTCTACTGAACTTACACATGAGGGTGCTGAAGGCGACCACTCCGAGCAGGCCCTGCAGGAAGATCCCGAAGCTGTCCATCAGGTCACCGTTAGCGCATCCTTTCATGTCCGTGTTCGGAGGAGAGGAGTTGGAGGGCAGCAGCGGCCCTGGCGCGGCTCCTTCCCCAGGTCTGGACATCAGGTGTCCGGCTGGATTTCCTTCTTCAGGTCTGGACATAAACATCGCGCTGATTCCGGTGTTCGCCATGTTTCTGAGCTGCAGCTGGATATGTTCAACTCCTTAAAGAAATGTCAAGGCTTTCCGGAAAGACAGCGGCCTCTCAAAGGGAAAGTGTGTGTGTATGTTTATGTAAAATAAGTTACTTAATGTTTCTTCCCACCCTCCATTTTCTCCTACCAAGCTCAATGAAACTGTTATATTGTGATATAACCCATATTTATTTCTTTTAGTTAAGCCAGTCTACCTAACATCACTAAGGATGCCACGGATGAACATCCTACTAAAGCAAGCAGAATACATTTAACAATGATGCTATAATAGTCTACGAATCATTCATCAAGAACTAGTTTTATTTGTTTACATAAAATCGCGTATTTGATTTGCACTATTTTAACTATTTATCATGCTAGCTAGTTGTGTAGCCACTAAGCTACACAGTCTCCTGATGTTCACAACACCAAAACAGCAGGATATGTCCACTGAAACACACCACGTCAAAGATCAGCCTTGGGTTGGTTTGTTTTGTTTTGTTTGTTATATTTCTAGCAATTCTAGTGTTTATAAAAATAGACATTTCCTAGCGTGCACCAGCAGCGACAGCGTCTTTAAAAATCCAACTCGGATGATGAAGCTCCTGTGTCGGTTGAGCCTCCGAGTCGTCCGTTTGGTTTTTATCCAGATCTCTACTAATAAAATGTCAGTTTTGCCTTCAGATCACATACACGGGGAACTGGTGTCCATTCAGACCTCCTTTAACTGCAAATAAACACGTTTAACATCACGGAACGCGTCCACCCCGACATCCTACTCAACTTCCCTTTCCACCACGGCGGACGTGTTTAGCACGCGCCCAGCTCGGGAATTCTGGGAATTGTAGTACACTTAGGTGCAGCATTGAAACTACAGCCGTCGAAGCGGAAACACAATTAGATCATGATTTAGAGTTTCATAAATAACGAATAAAACACTACAGTAAGAATAACACTGTGGAGTGAGACAAATTATTTTCTATTTAAAAAAAAAAAACGTTTATTGTTTAATATTTAATATTGAACGGATCTTATTTAGGAAAAGAAATATGCCTGGTGAGGGAGCTACTGAATTGTCGGACAGATTTACACTTTTTATCCTTTATTGTTCCTTTTATGGCTGTAGGATGTAAGTAAGTCCATTTATCGCTGATGTTATAGCAGCTATTAACCGTCATTCCCTCATTTCCCTCACCAGCCTCAGGTTTCTTGAACTTGACTAGACTCAATAAAATACCAATCAGAGAACACAGACTTTGCTGTCTTGAAGACTTTCCTGACATCATGTTAAATGTTTTTAGTGGAAATTTGAGTATCTCAAAAGTCTTTAGTTTACTTCTGCGATTATGTGGCACATCCACTATTCAAGACCCTGGCTGTGAGCCGTTACTATAGAAACAATAACAATGTATTTGCAGTCCAATCAGATTCAAGAACAGTAATGCGGTACAAGAAGATTCACAGTTACAGTAACATAAGCATGGATAACCAGATTAAAGCCATGGTTCTGTTTCACCAGTATAACCAAAAGAGTGGTGTACGACACCTAAATGTGTGTAGACACGGATACTGAGACATGCCAACGAGGTATTGGTGACATATAAAGCTATAATGGCATTAAATAGAGTTCTGGAGAGAGCTGGTTCTCTCACAGGCTCGGGGTAGTGGAGTTCTTGCTGGTTTGGAGACATGGCTACGTTCTGGTCTGCTCACAGACGACGCAGTGATGGTTAGTTACATCAGAAATCATCTCTACTGAATGATTAAAATTAGAACAGTAGTACTTTTGTATTTACATGAAATTCCTCCTCCATCAATAAAGTACACACAACGCAAGTCGAGCAATTCTGAAATTTATTTACAGCACCCATTCTGAAAGAGACAAACCATTAGCTCCAGTTTAGTTTATTTTCTTTTAAATAACATTTCACAAACATATACAATTTCAATGTAAAATTAACATTAACATTAATTCAAATGTTTTATTTTATTTTTTTTTTTGACCAAACTGGAAAAAAAAAAAGAAACGGGAACAAAATCAAACATGGCAAGAAGACACACAGATAATATGCTTGCAAAATTCACCATTTATAGCACGGATGCTTGGAGCCGAGACGAGACGAAGAAATCAAAACGAGGTTCCTCGAAATACAAATGCGGACGCAGTGCTTGAAGCCAAAGCTTTTATGCGTTGCAACCGATTTTAGACTTGCATACTTTATTATTTCAGAATGATGGATCATCCCAAAGTTTTATACAATAACCTGAATCCTTTGTGTGCTTGAATACTAACCACGACATGAATCACATTAACATTGTTATATTACATTAAATGTAATTTTAAGGTTAAATGCAGCGACACAGCAGCGAGTGTCAAGCTTGGGGGAGAAAAAAATGAAACAGTGCTTTTAGCATCTATACAAAAATCCTACCGCAAAACCAAATGCCGAGTCTGAAAATGAGTTAATGTTCATGTTTACTTACAGTGTAATCCTCAAACACTGGAGGATTGAAGGAACTGGGACCTTTTTAATCCCACTAAAGGGAAAAATCTGATATTTACACTTATATACAGACAAAACTACTATATACACGTTTGCATACCACTTACTATACACGGCCAACTGGTCTTTGTGCTTAAGATTCTTGCATTGTCGTCCGCTCTACGATTATTAAAGGTTTCAAAAACGAGCCTTAAGGAAAACACTTCCATGACCGATTGCTAACTCGATAAAATCATCATCCAGGACGCAGGTTCAGTCAGAGCAGAGCTTCGTGACAAACACCTTTCTCCTACACCAAATTCCCCTTCAGTAGCTTATTTCTATCTAGAACAAAACTCAAAGAACACACATACACACAATGAGAAATAAAAATAAATCCTCTTCCCCCTCCCACTGTCTCGTCCTGCTGCTCTCAGCTGGCAAACTGCTGGTAAAACGCCAGTTTGACCCTCTCGATGTGGTGGCACAGCTTAATGGCGGGACCGAGTTTCAGGTCCATGCACTCCTGCACAGTGGGGAGGTTTAGCAGCAGCAGGGCCTGGCCGTCAATCTCCTGAAAGAAATAAAAAAAAAAAAGAAAGAAATATATGAAGAGGTCAGTACTGTACATCAATATAATACCACATCAGATAAATGCCAAGACTATTTTAAGAAAAATAGTCACTTTTCACACACCTCCCACTATCAGATGATCCAGTATGCATCTTAATATGTAGTATACGATACAAAAACAATCATTAAGTAATTAACGATTGGATGCATTTTAATTCACTACTTATTAGCACTGACAGGATTGGATTCAGCACCAGTAAAGGATTGGATTCAGCCCTGAGAGGATTTGATTCAGCACCAGCTGAAGATTTGATTCAGCACTGGGTGGATTTGATTCAGCACCAGCTGAGGATTTGATTCAGCACCAGAAGAGGATGTGATTCAGCAGTGAGAGGATTTGATTCACCATGAATACAATTAGGTTCAGCACCAACAGACAGGACTCAATTCAACACTGACAAGATTCAGTTAAGCATCAATAGGATTCAGTTCAGTACTTACAGGATTCGGTTCAGTTCCAGTCAATATAATCTGATTCAGCACTGACAGGATTTGATTTGGCAAGGACAGGTTTCAGTTCAGCACTTAAAGCATTTGGTTCCGATCAAATATTATTCAGTTCAGCACCAGACAAGATTTGATTCTGCATAAATATGAATCAGTTCAGCACCAGGAGACAAGATTTGATTCAGCAATCACAGGATTTGGTTCAGCACATATATTAATCAGTTCAGCCCCAGAAGACAAGATTTGATTCAACACTCACAGGACTTGAGTCAGCACTGATATGATTCAGTATCCTATTCCAAGTCAGGTCCAATTACTATTTTCTGCCGACCCTAGATTACTCAGCTTCCACACGCCTGCATCTTTACTCGCATAACCAGAGCAGATTTGAGAAAGGATGTGACTACAAACAAATCAGATCTGTTCATTTTTAATTTGTAATGCAGATCATTAGAGCAATATTTAATTAGTTTATTTTTGTTATAAAATAAATCAGGTTCATTTCTGGTGTTTAGGGTTTTATTTACTTACCTACTATAAAGTACAATAAGCCTAAATGAGATGCTCTGTAATACAAACAAGGGTCAGTGGTGAAAACAGGCAGATAATCACCTGATCCATGAAGATGCGCGCGAGCGGAGCACAGTCTGTGGTCCTGATGAAACGCACTACATCTGTAACGCTCCACTCCAGGGGACTGCTATCCAAGCACAGCTTCTGAGGAGCCTCAGGAAATGGACTCTGTGTGAAATGTAAAGAAACGTTAAACAGGGGTAAGAACCATTTTTGTAAAATTCTTTCATTACTGTAGTGAAATATAATGAAATATTTGTCAGAAATGTCTTATTGCGGTCTGCAGAAAATGTCCTGGGCTCAGAAACATGCTGATGTGTATAATAAAAGGTATGTATGTTAAATTTTGTGTGCTGTGATTACTTTGGGTGAAGGAGGTCTGTTCTCATCGTCTGAGTAAGAAGGAGAGCGAGCTTTGCGGCGTCGGTGGGTGGGCCGAGGTGTTTCAGGAGGAGAGGGTGAGGGTGTCGGGGGCTGCGATTTCTTTTCAGAGTATTCGGAATCTTCCATCAACTCGTCCTGCTCGGAGCCGCTGTCGTCGCTCAGCGAGTCGTCTTCATCCAGGTCTTCCTCGTCAGCGCTTCCCTGAAGAGCCACGAACAAAACAGAGGCACTTTAACTTTACAGGTAAAAAGGGCATGTAAATATCAGAAACGTAAATAAGCGAATCAGTTACATTTTATTTCTTATTGTATATTGTCATTTTCTTATTCTTATTTCTTACTGTATTATCCACATATAATCCTCGTTTTGGGAAATTCTTCTGCAGTATATTGGCAGGAATAAGATTTTATATTTTTGATTCTGAATATAATGTATAAACTGATAATGAAGAACAGTGTTTCAAATATACAAAGTGTTTTTCTACTATAGTGTGATTTCTAAGCTTTAGAAAGAAAAATGGCATGATGTGATTGTGCCAAGTGGGCAGAGTTTAATGCAGAGGACAGAAATAATGAACAGCGATGAGGACTGAAGTCATTTCCTTTTATTGTATTTTCTAATTCTGGGAGGCTTTTTTGCTTTATCTGGTTATACCAGTGTTTAAAACATCTATGCTTTTCTTCTCCTTAATGAATGATGAAAACACACACTTAATTTGGCCTCCATTTACTACCATTGCTATGGTTACATCTCTGAGGGTATTGAGGTCACTCGCTCTGTTCTTGCAGTTAATTGAAACAGTTCCTTTTTCGCCAACCTTTTTACTTTTTCACCATCACAATATGAAAAAAGGAAAACAGAAATGTGAGCTGAGACTAAATGGACGTAGTTTTTTAACCTGATCTATAAATATATGAAAATAAAAGAAACCACTCTCATAGCCACGCTACACATAAACAGAATTCTGTGCAGCTTATTTAACCCCATAGCTTGCATGTGGCTTTATTTAACCTGCTCGTTACCTGAGGAGACCCTGCAGGCGTGTTGTCTACGGAGGCGGAGGAGCGTCTCTTCTTGTGGACGAACAGCTGCTTCCTTCTCTTCTTTCTCCTGCCTCGTCTCTTCACGCCCGCCTCCATGTTGGAGTGGCCTCCTGGCGGACGACCTACACGTCGACTCTTCTTCTTCCCGTAGTAATATGCTGAAAGAAAACACACACACACACCATAAGTGAATTTGCATCCAAATTAAAAGGAGTGGTTGGCCTTGCGGGTGACAGTGTGAGGTGTTAAGCAAACAGTTATTTAAATTCATTATGCTGTATCTATTTGAATAAGTTAGTGAGAAGGTCGCTGCAGAATGTCAATCTCATATGCATGTGACTCACTGTATTTGGTTTTGGTGAGCACGGAGCAGTTCTCTGAGCAGCGCTCCAGCACCATTCGTGGCCCGAACAGATTAGGACAGCACTCCAGCTTAATGCAGGTTCTTCTGCAGAACTCAGCCACGCGGTCCGCCGTGCGAACTATCTCCACCGTCGCCCTGTAGCTCTTCCCTTTGTACCTGCGTTATATCCATATGCAAGCTGGTTAAGAAGTGATAAAATCACCAAGTACAAACCAGCATATCATTTCCTTTCTTTATTTCCCTCTTTTTACACATGTAGGCATCCTCACTTGGCTTTGAGAATCTCTCCATGACCCTGCCAGCGTCCCTCCTGGTCCAGCTGGAGCTCCCGGAGCACACGACTGGGCTTGTAGGCAGAGTTTATCAGCAGAGACAGCACCTGAATAGACACGCAAACACAGGCTTTATTTATTATTAAACGTTTCAGTGTCAAAATTCTCAAGATTCGTTCAGATCGATTCATAGAATTAATATAAGCATAGATGGCACTAACAAAGAATTCAAATCAATTAAAGAATTAAGAATGTTAAAGAATTCTCAGGAAGGCACTGATGTCAGCAGAAAAATATTGATGTACACAAGTGTGTGTGTGTTTATGATTTTATTCCTATAGGGCAAAAATTTTTATGTGTAGAGCTAGCAGTGAAATGAGGAAACAAAATAGGATATGTAAAATTAAATTAATAATTAAAAAATAAATAAATTAAAAAATAGATGAATAGATGACAATATAATAGAAAGAGAATAGAATGTTCTATTTGATGATGTCAATTTTGTCAAAAACAAAATAGAACCGAACACAACAGAGCAGAACAGAATAATAGAAATATATCGGAATATAGAGCAGACTTCACAGAACACATACAAACACTAGGGGGAAAAAAAGAATAGAATTGAATTGATCACGATAGTCCAGAATAAAAAATTGTTAAATACGGTTGAACACAATAAAACCAAACAGAATGCGATAAAACGGTAGAGAATACAAGAGAACAGAATAGAATACAATAGAATAGAGCAGAAGGCAAGGCAAAATAATATAAAGCCAAGAATAAACAAAATAAAGAGGGTTCAAATAGATTTGAGTCGGAGGGGGGAGGGGGAGAGAGAGAGAGAAAGAGAGAGAGAAAGAAAGACATATATTATGCAATTCTTCTTGTAAGGAAACATTGATGGGAGCCCAGTGTGTGCTCAGCACTCATTACAATTCCTTCTGATGAACATCGAACATGGAGCTGAGGCATTTTTCTTCAACATGTACCCACATTTATTTTATCTTTCCATTCAAAAGGCAACACTGTAGGTTCTTTGTTACTAGACTTGTTAGTACAAATAGATCGTGATCAGTGATCACAATGAAATAGAATAGAACACAATATGTGAGAACATGAGGACAGAAGACAAGAGAAGGCCAAACAACAGCATAGAACAAAGAATAAAGAGTTTCTGAAAGTAACTGAGATATTTATGACAAAACTCATACCTCCTTGAGCACCAGGACGCAGTTGCCCGGACCCACACACTGTGGCAGCTCGGCAATGCGGCCTTTATTGAGGTACGGTCCAGAGAAACACCTGTGGTTAAAGTAGATCTTGGGGCAGCTGTACTTCCCATTAGCTTGACCTGATAGACAACAAATATTCTTCCAGTTACTGAATAATAATAATAATAATAATAATAATAATAATATAAAGTAATAATATAAAGCATACACCCAAGTGTGTAAGTGTAAAACTCTTAAAAAAAATAATAAAAGGCTGCTACATATTTTATATAAATATTAAAAATGTTTTTTAACAAAGAAAATGGTGAAATTTTCTAAAAGGTCATTATGGGAGGAGTCTCCAGTGCCAGTATTTCTGAGGTCAGTTTTCTGATAAGGGGAAAGGCTTGAGTAAAAGAAGACTTTCTGGTTTAACACAACAAACGTAAATTTTTCTTACTTTTTGAGTAAAGTATAAAAAAAAATGAAGCTGGTAAGAGAACAGCACATGAAATGCAACTTTAAATGGATAAATGGAGTTGTTAGTGTTGTTTAAATAAGAGACATTAATACTGTTAAAGGCAAATAATCTTCTTGAGAGTGGTCACAGTATCTGCTTTCATTGCAGCTCTACTGCAATTTCAGACTTTTTGTTCAAGCAAATGAACAAAGAAAAAAAAAAGCGCACGCTTGTTTAGTGTATGGAAAAAACTGACTTTTCTGTTTGTGTGTATGCGAGAGAGACAGCATGTGTGTAGGTGTTTTTGGACACTGAAGTAGAAAACACTTACTCATCTCCGTCTGGCTGTTCAAAGGCTGTTTGAGGGCATCAGGGGAGGAGTCTTTAGCTGGCACTCTGCTGTAGGTGTAAGACAAAGAAAGCATTAGTCTGCAAATAATGAAATTATAAACAGCTATTAGTCATATTGAAACTATGTTCCTTACTGCCTCTCCGGTTGGACGACGGCGATTTTCTTCTGCTTTTCGACTGTAGTGAGAACAAACGCATATACAGAAATCAATACACCTGCAATTATGGACTCAAGAGACAACTCTACCCAATTTGTAAATGGTTTAGAAGAAACGTGAAGATCCTCACGAAGCTGGTGCAACGATGAGGCGTCATACATGCAGGTCATACTAACAACTTAATACTAATATTAACCGACCTAATAGGAGGGTGTGTGTTCATACAGAGCAACAATACTGGTGCTGGAAAATATTCATCTACTACTGCAACTGATCTCAATTTAAAACCCTTTTATGTACAAACTTTTCCATTTGTCGGGATGCATGTGATCACGGACATTTTTTTATCTCACACACACAGACACACACAAAATAACCTTTGGGTTTGCAGGGGTACTGAAGAGGGTAGCCATTCGTTTCACACCAGCTAACAGGGAAGATATCCATGGAGTCCATGTGTGTTATGATCTCTGGAACAGGTTGTTTCACTCCTGTAGACCAAAGAATACAAATTAAATCTCAAACAAGTCATTTTAAAGGCCTCTTTCGCCTACAGTATGAGCAAGGCTCACTTTTCTCATCCTTCCAACCCCACCCACTCTATTGAGACTAGGTATGTCCCTGGTGATAGGCTTTTTTTAATGAAACAGTGCTGGTTAATGTAGTAAATGACCCATTTAAATGATTCAGTCAGTACTTAGGCTTCGCTACAGTACTGAAGAGCACTGGTAATGTAGTAAGCATGGTAGTAAAGGTTCAACCACTGGCTTTGGATCAGGGTTGTGTCTCTTTGTTTGTATTACTTGGTCTCAGTTTAGTTCGCACACCACAGATCACAAATTCATACTAGATGATTACATGACCTTGTGACTTTTGCAGGGTATGTTTGGTAAAGCTATACAACTTATTAACTTTTGTACACATTTACTTAATTCCTATATACACTAACTCTATATATTATATAATAGCTTCTTATCTGGTTGACCAGGACCTAATTATTATTGCCTAAAAATGTGTCGTCTTCATGATAAAGATACACAATGTGTTCCATTTTATTTCTTAATCCCATAAATAAAGCAATATATGTATCTGCATTTCCAGATCAATATCCCAGGTTATTTACAGTATTTGGAAGACGCCGTTATCCAGAGATACAGTGATCTCATTTATATGACTAAGCAATTTGCTCAAGAGTTGATGAAAACCAAATGCACCAGAAACTACAAAACAAATATTGCATAAACAGGTGAATCACCTTGTAGTCTAATCCAGATATGTTGACCTTTGACCTTGGTGACTGTGGCCACGTGAATGTTTTGTGGGCAAACAGGATTAACGGCCTCCAGCATCATGGATTCCTTAAAGCACTGATCAGAGGGGTCCTGACATGGACAAAGCAATTCAGCATAAAATTATACATTTATATTATATCTCTGGTGTTCTAAAACACTATAGTTGCAACTAAATTACTGTGGAAAGAAACGTGACTCACAGAGGGGAAGCAGTTTTGTGGGGCTGGCTCAGCCTCACACTGTTTCAGATAGTCGGCCCAGTCAAAATCCTGTCCTTGGTACCCTACACACACACACACACACACACACACACACACAATAAACAAAAGACATCAGTTAACAAGCATTGAGGACGAGAGCACCATACTATTATCTGCTTCAATGTCATTTGCTCATTCTTCTCCAGATAATACAGAAGTGCCTCAGACCAAAGAACTATACAAATATTTGAAACACAAATTATCTGCATATTAGTCATCCTCAACACTAGCAGTGACGCCTTAAATGTACCTTTCAGTCCGTCTCTGTTCCGATGTCGGAGATGACTAATATGATACGAAGGGTTCACCAGATGTGGGATGCTACTGAACGATTTGCATGTTTGTTTTATGCTTAGCTCTAAATCTGAAATTATTCAAGGTTTACCCTGCCATTTTTTTTTTTTTTATTTACCTAAAAACTTTAACCCTCTATGTGCTGATAGAAAACACAGTGAGTGGCATATTACATTCAAAGTATTCAATTGTGTCTGATTTAAAACCACACACATTTACGCAGATCAGAAAATAAATCTTTTTACTTTTAGCAAGGAAGCATTTAAAAATCTGTCTTTGGCCCATAAGAACTGTTAGATTAACGGCCAATTTCCAACATCCATTTATCCTAAAGATCCTAGAAGAAGCTGCAGTTCAGCAGCTAAATACATACTTAAACCTGACTCATACATAAAAGCTTAGTCAGGATTTAGGGCTAATCATAGATCTGCTTAAAGTAGTAAATGTCCAGGTTTTGTATGGCACTCAGTATTGCATATTACTGATTACATATTACTAGATATACAAGAAAATGTGTGGATTAATGAAAAGCTCTTCAACTTTTTAAATGCTAATGGCATCCTTGCATATGCAAAAGTAAGATTTGGTGTTCCACAAGGCTTTGTTCTAGGGCCACTGCTCTTCCCCCTGTATATGGTTCTGGGCAAAAGGCACCACTAGCTACTACTACACCTAAACTAACAAGAAAGATATCAGATGTCAGAAGTGAACTGTTATACCTGGTGGTGGACTGAGCTTCACTCCATTCTTGAAACTCCATTGAGCAGGAAAGATTCCAGGACTGTCACTGTGACACACAAACAATCTGCTTCCTCCTTTTTTATCGGTTTCCTCTCTCATATCATCCATCTGCACCAGGAAGAACTGATCGCTGAACACCTGTAATGCAAAATCCAGATGTACACAGTAAGTGCTGCTTATGAATAAATGTTATTTGGATTTTTAGTTTTGCCAAGTGGTGATTTGTGGTCCCTTTTTATATTTTTGTCTTTGGAATGCAAAAACACAGACTCATGCAAACCACCTGCTTTAAAAAAAAACAACACACACACAACTTCCACAAACACCAAGAAAATAAGGAAGTGAATCTCTAGCGCTAACCAGAGATCCATTTCTTGTAAATGATTTAGGGCATGAAAACATAAGGACGCATTTATGATAACAAAAAGTAAAATTGTTTGAGGAAAAAATAAAACCTGATGAGGCACGATCATTAATTTTTGGACCTGATGACACAGCAATGTCGGAAACACCTTTTATAACTCAGTGCTTGTAAATAATGGGAAGTTATATGCTTTGCCCTGCTGTGCAACAGCATGAGAGGGCTAAGGAGGACTGCCGAGGTGGCGTATGACCGCCTCCGCAGAAAAAAAATAGACAGCTCGAGAGCAACCTATCTGACTGAAGGAGGAGTCTGAAACAAGGCTGAGGGTAAAAGCCATGACCTAATGCAGTATAAATACACTGGAGAGGCAAAAAGAGAGAAGCCAACAGGAATAATATAAAAAAAAATGCAGCCAAAACAGAAATAAACTAAAAATATTGAGATGTTCAGGTCTAAAATGTTATGCTGCAATGTTAAAATCTTGATTATCTATTATTGAGCCGGTTGAGAAACAACAGATCTGGGATATGTGTATGAATAATACAATGCTTGCTGTCACTATATTATAAGATAATAATATAAGAATAATAAATCTATGAATTAATATTAAACTAACATTAATCAATGGGCAGCTTGTGATGAACCACTTGCTAAGTTTAATGTAGTTCACAAATATGCCAGGAAATAATGTTTAATTGTGGGAACCAAAACTTCATGATCAAACTACGATTACTTGAGCAGTTCCACAAAAAGACAAGCAATGTTAATTAATGTTCAATTTTAGGAATTAATTCTTTTGAAAGAAATAGTCTGAGTGTAGCAAAGGCTGCAAAATTAATCGATTTTCTAATCGCGATTACGATTACACGATCACGTAATCATTCAACGGTGCGACGGATACAAAAAAAAATCTACTTACATTATTCTGCGTGCTTAATGGTTGTTTATTGCATGTTATGTTGTGAGGGGCGAATAGAGACTTTTAATAGGCCTAATAGTCTGTAGGTGTGACCTTATCCACTTGCTCATGTCTATCTCGTCATGTTAATTTCGTGAGCGTTTGCGCTGATAAAGAAACATCAGAAGTGTTGCTGAGAAGAATCAAGAATTAGAAATGAAAAGAAATGCTTTATCTGTGGTGTGGGATTATTTTGGATTCACTAGCGATGATGTCGAGCGGCATGTTATAGTGCGTTTCTGCACCATCAAGCAACAGCAAGAATTAATTCAATCAGTTAAAATTCAGCCACAGAGTGCACTACGACCAGTGTTTTAGTGTGGAAAAAAGCAACAAGTCATGCGAGAACTGCAACACAGATTCCCATCACGACGTCGCTGTTTTGTGCTTCTCCGTATCCGGCAGCTTCTCCAAGACAAATGGAGATAACTGAAGCCATTATGCATTTCTTCGCGAAAGACATGGCGCCGATTAATACAGTTTTCAGCGTGGGGTTTAAAATACTCATAAACACACTGGATAAGAGAGATGTCACCCCCTCCCACAGTTACTTAGCCTAGATTCCTAAATTAATTTTATTTTTAGTTTTAGTTTTTAGTTTTTTTTTTAATTTAGACATTATTTATACCATGCATATTTTCCCTTTTTAATTTTTTTTAGCTATTCAAAATACCATTTAATGTAAATTGTGATGATCGTAATTAATAATCGCAATTACAATTTCAAGGGAAAAATCGACAATTATGATTTTTGTCATAATCGTGCAGTCCTAGTGTGTACACACTCATTAATGTCTAATAATTAATTGGAATAATTATAAAGTTGAAAACCTCACTGGAGTGCTTGTTATTGCATCATAAAATCTCACAGCCAATCAGGTTCCTGCATGCAAATTAAGGCCATGCAACGCCAAGAGAGGTGTCTTTATATTTATATATAACCTGTATATCCTGATGAGAGTAAATGTGTACACCTTTCTGTTACATTAGGTAAAAGGATAAGTGTGTCACCTGGGCAGGGGAGTGTGTTACCTTGGCAACAGTAGCAGGACTGATGGTAAAAGGCGCAACAGGATCTACTGCCTCCAGCTTCATCCCTTCAGCAAAGGAGTGCGGATTGATGGCTGGACGATCCTGAACACAAACACACACTATAAAAATTAGCCTACAACCTTTCATGCTTTCCTTATATAAATATTCATAAACTAAGTAAATGGTGACAAATACAAAAGACAATCATTTACTCACCTTATAAAACTCCTCACTAATACTCGAATCCTGTGGCTGATTAGTGACGGCCTGTCTCACTTCCTCCCATTCCTCTTTAGTCCGCAATGGAAGCAAAACTACACACACAAGTCATATAAAATAATTAATACTTGAACAAATATACAATAAGGTTGCCCGTCTACAAGCTAGCGGACTCTGATCTACCAGATTTCACATCCCCTGCTGTATTGATCTGCTAAAGTCACTGTTCCAGATAAAGTGAAAAGATAATGATTGAAAAATTCGCAAACATCACTCCTAGCTGGAAGAACACTGCATTCGGTGGGACGTAATGACATCTGGATTCCCATAAAGAGTACAATAATCATGAGCTTGCTCAACAGCCATTAAATTACTATTAAATATAAATAATGCAAGTCATTATATACAAATCAATTGCAGATATTTCTATTCAAGCATGAAGGACTATAAAACCTAAAACAGCAGCAGGCTTCTGGACAAAGAAAAGGTTTGTTCTGATTTCCAACTATATTTATTGAACACTCTCTTCTTTTACAGAGACAAGACATGTAGGGATTGCTAAATAAATCATTTTGGCAGAAATATGTATAAACTAAAATGAATAAATATACATTCCTAACAAAATGTGTCAGCTACAGGAATCACATTTGTAAAAAAAAAAAAAAAAAAGGCTTTCTGAGTATATTCGGAAAATTTAAGCAGAACTGAAAACTGCAGAGAGAAAAAAGCTTTCTTGAGCCTTGAAATGTCTGGTATTGAAGGTATTACTGAAAAAAAAAATCTATTTAGAGTTTCTCTGAAGACATGCTGGGGAAAGAATGTAGAAAAAAGTGAGTATGGAAAAAGTTTCTTTGAACATCTCATCCTTGGAAGAAAGATGCTAGGCAGAGACCCAGGAAAACCATCCCCAGTGTGAAGCGTGGTGGTGCTAGCATCACGCTGATGGAACGATTTTTGCCAGCCTTGGAAATTGTTCAAGGATGAGCACAAGATAGCTAGAACTAAGTAGAGGGCAAGCCTAGATGACAACCTGTTCCATTCTGTAAGAAATTTGGATAAGGTTTCACATTTCAACCAAAAAATAAGCTGAAGCACATCACCCAAGTTATACTTCAACACCAAGATGACTACTGACCAGACCTCAATCCAGTTAAGAAACTTTGGTAAGGGTTTTGCTGTTTGCAATCCGTCCAATCAGACAGAGCTCAAGCATTTTTGCCAAGAAGAATGAACAGATCCAGATGTGCAAAACTGACAGACACATATCCTAGAAGACCTGCAGCTGTAACTGCATTCAAATCAAGGTGGATATTTAAGCAACTAATAACTGTCTGCTTTTTCTTCAATTATGTCTCAGAAAAAAATAGTGCTGTGCAAACAAGCCCTCATGGCTCACCTGATGGAGGTCTGATGGTGCAGCCGTGCTCCTTGGCCCAGCCGGGGAGATGGAGCAGTGGGTTCAGGTAGAAGATCCAGGTGACGGAGTGCGTGTCAGGGAGTCCTTCCGTGCCAGCATAGCGGAGACGTAGTCGGCCCCCGACGTTGTCCTCGATCGCTGCTCCCCAGACCACTCCGGCATCCTCTTTATCCACCAGCTCCACGCTGAGACCCGGACTCAGAAGGTCTACAGGGTTGCAGCCACGCTGGGCCTAGTAAAACACATAATAAAAATACATAATAAAACACACACACACACACACTTGAGACTATCCACGTTATCTCTATACACATTCATCGAATAACACTGAAGTATAAGGACTTCAGCAGGTTTGCGTAGTATTTTTATTATTTACCCCTTCCAAAAGGTTGGCAGGTGCGCTGCAGGATTCTTCCAGAGATTTCTCCAGTAGAGACTCCCAGTCCTGGTGCTTCTCTCGCACGCCTAAACAAAAACACCACACGTTAAGTGAAATGGAAATGATGTTGTGTGCTAAGAGTCTTGACCACATACAACAGGACAGACCCTTGACCACAGACAACAGATGAAACCAGGCTACCTTCCTGGAACAAGCATCTTTTTTTTTTTTTTTTTTTTTGCTTTATGCAATCTCCATTTTGTTAACTGATCAGGACTGGACTCTGAGACAAGGTGAGTGCAAATCCACTTGGTCCAGACCATACTATACCATTTACTAAACATATTACACATCCTGTGAGCGTGTGAGCAAAGAGACTAGCACGTTTTAGATGGTGTATAATATTGAGCTGTATTCGAAAATAGAGCACAATCTTGCCACAGCACAAGCGGGCCCATCCCCCCACTTCCTCAACACAGAGCACAAATCAAGTTTGAACTTGCACAACGTTGCATGATGCTGCCAGGAACAAGACCAGCTGAATTCTAATCACATCACAAGTTAATCCTGTGCAGTTCCTCCTGGACCATTGCTTAAAGAGAAGGTATGATTAGGATTTTTTTTGCCTCCGACTTATTCCTCAGCACATGGGTGGTGCACTTTCATGAATATTTATAACAGGAATGGAGTGCAATTAGTTCCTAGTAGTTTTACTCTCAAGGAACATGGAGCATTACCCTCAGGCGGTCTCATGGGTCGACCCTGCTGCCTGCTCCAGCCTAAGGGGTGCAGGTCAGCGGTCATGACGTCACACCAGAAGTCGGCGCGCCGGTCGTCGTGGTAGCCTTCGTATCGTAACAGCAGCAGCTGGCCGCAGGTGGTGATGATGGTGGCTACCCAGTAAGCGCCGTCAGGTTCTCCACGCACCGGAACCTCCAGCTTCATACCGGGAGTCAGACCCGTCTGCAGGCCTTGATCCATCTAAAGAAGAAACACCATGAACCTTCTTGAACCCTAATCAGCACTTTAGCTACACAGTCCCCCCAAAATTAATATAGTTTCAAAATTAATTCTATTTCCATTTCCAGCAAACACCTACTCAGGGGCAGAGGTGAATTATATTAAAAAAATTGGGAAGTTTTTTTTTTTCCAATTATTTTATGCCTTATCCCCCATTTTTCTTTTTCTTTTTTTAATTTTCCTACCTTTTTATATAATTTTAGTTTACTCAATGTGTGTGTTTTTCTCTTACGTTTTGGCTGATGTTATATGTTATTGCTATGTTTGAAAAAAAAAAAAGCAAAATAAAATAAATAAAATAATAATAATGCCACAAATCCTGTCTCATTCACCACAAGAGCGTCACCAAGAGAGCATTTTTTGCCAATATTTTAGACATGAAACAGGGGCTAAAACAACTACAGTACATTTCTAGGAACATGTATGAAGAAAATAAGACTAGTTTTTATTATTATTATTTTTTTTTAAAAAACCTTACTGATAAAGTGTAAATACAGAAAACACTTTAAAATCATGCAAGATAGTTACCGTTACTCATTCATTATCTGTTGAAGGTTTTATTATGCTTTAGTCTGCTTTATTTAATCTTACAGCACTAGTTTACATTAGACTGACTTTGATTTTACGGGCAGCTGAAGGCTTCAGTTCCTTTTATTTGCGAGCATTCGGTTTAATTTGCTTACGCTTGGTTTCTCTTAAATCTTTTATCCATCATCATTTCCTGGTCTAATGTTGTAATGCCAGTTGTATTCTTTTTTTTTTATTAGTTTTTGTCATAAACCTACAGATCCCCTGAAAACGAGACGCTAGTCTTAGCTGCTTAATAATATAGAAATAAACAGAAAATTAAATTACACACACTTGCACCGAGGTTTTTGTGTGTGTGTGTGTGTGTGTGTTTCTATGAATTTTTTAAGTAACTGGAAAAAAAGGTTCTTTTACAATAAGTGTGAAAATTGCAGTTTTATAAAATGTAAAACGGACAGAGTAATTGCATGGACGCGTCATTTTATGATGGATATGCAATACTGAGATTAACTGACAATCTCAAATCAAGTTGTGTGTGTGTGTGTGTGTGTGTGTGTGAGTGTGGGTGGGGTGGGGTATCAGCAGGAAGCAGATCAGGAGCAAGCACAAGCAGGAAAGGAGTCACCACACCGAGTTATCTTCTTGCTTACATGTTTAAAGGCATGGTGAGGTACGGACAGCGCTCCTGTCTCCTCCAGATAATCGTCCCAGTTAAACTCTGACACATCCTGACCAGAGTCCGCGTCTGAAACGGCGCAGAACATGATATATATATCACATGCTACATGTACATCATTAACCACACACACACACACACACAAGAATCTGCCTATATATAGAGCTGGGCTGCATGTCCAAAATATACTGTTTTGGAGCAGTTTATGCTTTATAAGTTCTCAGTAACAAACTGGATTTTTTTAAAAAAATTTTTTTAACAGAAACAGGAAACAAGAACCACTTTTTTTTTTTTTTGGACGTTCCAAAAAAACATTTTATGTAACTGTGGTTCTTTAATAAATATTTTTTTTAAAAATCGGCAGATTGTTAAGTTGTACGAGGAATTAAAAAACGTCTGATTGCACTTTTTTTTTTATTATAAAATCAGCTAATTCATGTCGGTGTCAATCGTGTTTCCGTAACTGCTCGAGCCTAAAGTGTTTTCTTCCTCACTGATAACAGCGACAGGTTTCTGAATCAGCAAATTTCCACGAAATTTCTCTTTCATTATGGTCTGAATTAAAAAGCGTCAGTTTAGGATCTCGTATTTAAACTGCCGTCATTTAAAAATTATTTAATAATAATAATAATAATTATTATTATTATTATAATTAAATTATTATTACAATAAATACATTTTTAAAATGTTCAATGTCTTACCGGACTCCAGCGCATCTTGGCTCATTTTGTAATCGGATCTCACAGCGTCTGTAGGAGGAATAAAGAAATGATTGAAAAAAAGAAATGATTGAAAAGATGTGAGAGCTGAAAGAAGCTTATAAAATGTGTGAAAATAAGAGAGAGAGAAATGATGAGAGGAAGAGAGAGAGAGCGAGAGAGAGAGAGTTGAGTGTGGAGATATGCAGGCGTTTCTAAAAAGCTACGTTTGACATGTCAGTGTGCGTGGGAGGGAGTAAGTAGACAGTGGTTTTTAAAATACACACTGACGCTTTGAAACAGCGCGATGGCCAACTGCTAAACAACAACTTCAAGGCATAATTAAAAAGCCAGACTTGTCTGTGTTTGCGTTTCTACTACCTCAGACTGACAGGGGAGATGAACACCACTGTGTGTGATAGGATAATTTCCAAATATGCAAAAAAACAGCCGTAAACATCCGTCCATTGGAGTCCAGGATCAGGAGTTCTCGAGATTTCAAATCAGAAACCCAAACAATCAGTGATAACGTAACATTTCATTCATTCTGGGTTGAAATTCCACAAATCATTGTGGAACAATCAAGGTTAAACGGTCGAGCGAGCAAATATATACAACGCTCTCTCTCTCTCTTTTTCTCTTTCACTGCAGCATTTGCTTCATGTGTGAAACCGGTTCGGATTTTCTTATTCAACAAAGCTCACTGTGATGTCTGCAATGATTAGGGATCACACACACTTCAACCCAGAAAAGGACCCACACACAAACTCTATAGCGATAGAAAAGCTATTTTCCCACAACTGCCACATGGGCCGTGACGGGCGTGAACGC
Organism: Hemibagrus wyckioides; assembly: GCF_019097595.1. NCBI lineage: Eukaryota > Metazoa > Chordata > Actinopteri > Siluriformes > Bagridae > Hemibagrus > Hemibagrus wyckioides. Next base: position 17,333,378 of record NC_080730.1, read on the forward strand.
TGCGCACATTTGACACTCAGCTCTATTGATGTGCTAATACTGTTGAAGGACAATTCCTCTTTCGAACTGTGATCTGATCTGTTTTGAAGGACAGTCGTGTCTGCGTTTAGGTTCATTTTTTTTCTGAAGACTGTCTTCAAATCACGCAGAACAACAAAAGGCTTCGGCAAAACGCTAAAACAAGAAATTTGATTTGAATAAACAGCATTGGGACAATTACACAGTTACACAATGTTGTTCATTTAATGCACAAATTGAATCCCTCACTGTATAAATCATAAACCTTTTTCTTCCACAAATCACTGAGTAAACAAAACGGCCCTGGTATATACAGTTTCAGAAACCTCCTGGGACTTTCACACGCAGTTAGAGTTTACACAGAATGGCGCAAAAAAACAACAACAACTAAACGCATCCTGTTGAGCGTCAGCTTGTGGGCAGAAAAACCTCACAGACAAGAAAGAGATCAGAGGAGAATGACCAGACAGCTGACAGGAAGGCAACGGCAAGTCATGCAGCCGCTGTTCATAACTGTGGTGAGCAGAAAAGCATCCCAGAATGCACTGCGTGGAGAATCTTGAGGCGTCTTGGCTACAGCTATATGGGTTTCCACCCTTGTCTTTTAAATCATAAACAGATTCGTGTTCACGGCTTGAAAGATTGCACTCTGTGGACACCAGCTCCTGTATTCCACCATTTCTATCACAGATTTTATTTCAAATAGTATCGTGAAATGAAAAAAAAAAAAAAATCCACAGTTCTCCAAGTATGAAACTTTGAGAAAAGTCTCACAGCTTGCTCTCGAACCTTTTCCAAATATAAACCATTTAACGATGGAAAGAAAGAAAAAACGGCTTAGAGAGAGAAAACAGTTAAAACAAAGTGGCATTAACTCCACAGCTCCATTCAGCCCGAGCTGTCAAGTTGTCTTTGTGACGCTTGACATCTCTATTAAAAGGAGAGATGAGGGAGCGACAGGCTCGCTCTGACAGGCGCTAGCTGACCCGAGCCACCCGCCGCGACCCCCCACGCCCCCCCACCACCACCACCCCATCCTCCCTCTCATCCGACACATTGTGCTCGGAGTGAAGCGACAGAGACGTGGGGGATTGTGTCCCAGAGTGAGGCGCGAAAGAAAAGGCCGGCCTCAAAGCCCTGCACGCTGCTCTTTCCACTCCGAGGCAGACGATTGGAGAATAAAGAGAGCTGAAATGAAGGAAGGAAGCGGCTGGAGACAGAGGAGGAATCTGCTGGTATTTCTGGAGCGAATAGTTGGGACATTCCACTGGATTAACGGTGGGCGATTACCAAACCGCAGCGAGAATCCAGATACATAAATGCCACACACAAACACACACACAATGTCCTTCATCTGGTTTCGATATCAAAGGAAATGTTTTGCTATATGCTTTCAATAAACTACTAAATAATTTTATAAACCTGTCACTTATCAGAGGATGAGAGATGGTACATCCGTTAGCTAGCTCATTCAAGCCCAGTTCCACATTTTACCTAAATGACAAGGATAAGAGGTAGTACCTCTTATCAGTTCCTCCAGAAGTTTTGTTTTGCTCGAATCGGTAAAACTACAAGCTCAAGATTCTTCTCCAGTGAGGACACATAACCAATGACTTTATGTGATAGTTCTACTGGTGTTTGATGAGTATTTGTGGAAAATCTGAGGGGCATTTTGAAACATTTCGAGCTCCACCAAATATTTGCGAGGATGGCTTGATTTTGAGTTAATTTCTGAGATCGTAAAATCGTGAAATCCTGAAGAGACTGGATTAAGTAAATAAATATGGCAAGCTAGTTAAGTTAGCAAGTTCAGATTGCACATTAACACAGAGGAAAGGAAGCAGATGATCTCACGTAGCCGTGTCGTTCTGCTCAAAGTTTCAGAAGACAAAAATGCAGCAAATAGTAAGCTAACATTTCACAAACACACCCAAATTTGCTTTTTTCCAGTCTGCTGATCCGTCTCCTCATGCTTCTTTCACGAAAACACCCTCACAACGCAAATACACAACCAAAGGAGAAAGTATGCAGTATACTAACATTCTCAACTGGGTTAATACACTCAGAAATCATGCTAATGTGATAGCAATACAGTGTAACAGAAAACTTTTATCATGCTAAACACTGCCCCAAGCACTCAAACAGCCACCCTGTGACCTCTAACCCCACTGTTATCACTAACCCCACAGCCAGAAATAGAAAGCTCAAGAGAGTGAACTGGAGCTTTATGAAGGACTGAGGCTGGTCTTTTAAAGCTGCTGGTCACGTGACAGAAACGAATCACGAGTAACGCAACAGCTTATACCATCCATGAAGCTCCTGGAATGAATCCTGACCTGAAATTTTTATCTGTTGTTTGGTTTTTTGTGAAGTAACATGTTGAACATTCTCTAGATCAGATACCATGCTACCGATAATATACGGTTAATCTGTGTAGAATAAATTTCTGTTGTGTCTGTCCACAGTTTGGAAAGCAAAGGAGCTGATTCTCATTTAGAAATTAGAAAAATACTCAGCGCCAGACCTGCCAAGTGTATATAACCTGGAACAGGATTCACATGCGTTAGTGTCTAGCCAAAAACGTAATGTTTCTTTCCATCTGATATTTGTTTTACGAAGCACTATCGCTGAACATTCAACAGCAAGTATCCGTGATGTTCAGGTGAAACAACACCTTGAGAGAAATTTCTGGACTTCAGCATCAGCATCAGAGTGACTGACCTCCTGCTGCCCTGTTGTTTCTACTGCAGACCGAAGCACGGCATCTTCAATAAGCAGTTAAATTAACGCTAATCACGCTCGTATCGCATTCCTGTTTCTGGCAAAGCGTGTCTGCGCTAGTATGAGGGAGATGCTTTCCAAGGAGACAACAAAGCACTTCTGTAAGTCGCTCTGGATAGAAACGCTTGCCAAATACTGTAAACCTAAATGTAATTTATTCATTTGGCAGGCGCCTTTATCCAGAACGGTTTAATCCAAGCGAAGCACCGTTTAAAGGAGCCGGCAGTCATACAAGTGCTGCATAACCTACTGACTGGAAACACATATCAGTCAGTCAGACTACATGTGATATTAAAGCAAGACAAAATAGGCAGCTACTTCTTGTTCTACTAATAATAAACTTGTGTAAACAGTTTCCTCCAAAATTATTGGAACAGCAAAGCCATTTTTTTTTCTTTTTATGCTGTATGCAGACAAATAAGAATATGAGAATAAAGCTTAAAATTTTAGCGGTGTTTATAAGCAGATAAAAATGAGTTTTTTTTATTAGGCCAGCGAAAAAATCTGAACATGCGTCTGACAGGTGTTTCTTGTTCCCCAGGCGTGTCCTGTTAGATTGAATGTTTAAACAATAAATAGCTCTGAACACCTACTCCGGGATTTAGCCTTCAGTTTCACCTGTGAAGACCTGTGTGTTTGTTGTTAAAAAGGCAACATGAAGAGCAGAGAGCTGTCTAGAGGTGAAAAGCGAGGCATTTCAAAGCTGGGAAAAAAGAGACAATCAATCAGAGGTATTGCACAAGCACTATATAACAATTTGGAATGTCCTGAGAAAGAAAGAAAGCAAGGAGGAACAGACACCAGAAACTTTGGGAAAGGAAAACAACAACAGTCATTGCAAGACCAATGACCTCAGTGGGCAGGGGTGAAGATATAACAATCCAACGTTTGAAGAAAACTTCAAGAGGCCGTACTACAACATGCGAAGCAAGAAATACAGAGGTGAGCCTCAAAAGTTTAGGAACAAAGATGAACCTAGGCCAAAGCGTGGAGAAAGAAAGCATCAGCTCACGATCCAAAGCATACAAACTGTGAAATATGGAGGTGGTGATAGTGTCATGGCTTGGGCTCAAATGGCTGCTTCTGGAACATCTTTATTGATGATGGTAGCAGTAGAATGAATTCAGAAGTTTACAGAAACATTTTATCAGAAAATTTACAGAGAGACGCATCCAATATAACTGGGAGGAACTTCATCATGCAGCAAGACAATGATCCAAAACACACTGCAAAGTCAACAAAGCACTTCATCAAGGGAAAAAGAGTGGAAGGTTTTAGACTGGCCAAGTCAATCACCAGAATTTAACCCAATTGAGCAGCTGAAGATGAGACTGAACGGAGAAACAAATAACAAACAACTGAAAGTAAATGTGGTAGAAGTCGAGAAAAACACCCCAACAGAAGAAATTCTGGTCTGTGGGCCGCTGGATCAATGCAGTTACTTCCAGTAAGAAATATACAACACAATATTTCTTTCTTTCAAGATTTCCTGTACTTTTGCTCTGAAACAAAAGGTTCAAAGTTTTTTTGATGTTTAACACATCTGGCTAAATTTCCAGGAAATAAAATCCGAAATCCTAAACTCTCCCCTCTTATCCATGTTTTTTTATCTCAAACCCAGATGTCTTTGGTGTACAGCACAAACAAACAAACCGATCTCGGCGTTCCAATATTTTCGGATGGGACCGTAAGAGAAGCTTCTGTCATATAAGAGTCATTTGGACTCATTTACATATTATGTAGAACAGTTATTGAACAGATCCAGTGAATGAATATCGGACTCACTGTCTACTACGCTAACTAAAGAGTCTCCAAAATCACTATAATGAAAGGAAGATCATTAATTTGTCACTACGTTTCAATTTGCCTCCAGTCACTTCAGGTATTATCAATAATAACATATAAATAATTAATAAAAACTAGCACACCATGCACTTAAAGGAAAGTAATCATCGACAGAGCAGTGTGATGAAGTGGATTATTTTCCAGTTACAGCTTGATTTATTCCTTTTTTATTCCCTAATGCCGTTTTTATTAATTACAAAGCAACATGGTGTACTTTCTATCCGTTTTTTTTATATATTACGATTAAATGGAATGTACTACGTTATATTACAGCAGTTCCAAACTACAACTGGTGTAGATCTGCTACTTCATTGTTAAATATAAACTTACTGATATAAACTCTGATACATTTTCACATAGCGATGAGACATACCAATCAGACGTCGTTATTTTCGTCTGCGTTCATGTTGATTGACGGATCGTGCGAATCTATAGAATGTTTCCATTTTTAGTGATTCAGCTCAAAGGAAATTTGGTTTGATGTAGGCCTGGTCAATATAATGAGATTGAATCAATATTGTGATTTTTTGAAATATCCCATGAGGCATGCTAGCATTTTATAAAGCATTTCGTAGCACAAACTTTCATTCGAAGGAGATTAATTGTTGCTAAAATTTTAATATTTTTTTTTTATGTAACACATACACTTTTAGGATTTTTTTTAAAACATAACCTACACATTAAAATCCACATCATGTATAGCAGAAATGTCTTGAAGTGTCGCAATAATATTCTGGCATCATCACAAACCCCAGCTACGACGCAGTGTAACAAATCTCTGAATGCTGTTCGCTCAACAGTTTTCCAAACTGCTCCTCTGAGACATCAAATGAGCCCCATTTTGGCTTTTCCTGCCATGTAATCGCTTGGTTTGGTGCTCAGAGAGAACAAAAACATAGAGTATAACGACTGTTAGAGAACTGAATTGGGAAACATTGGGTTAACAGGGTGTTGGATTAGAAAAGGTTCTTACACGTCCTGCACGGAAATAAATCAGCGGCAGTCATAAAACACTGAGAAGAAGAGCAGAGTCTACAGGCGTTTTGTGGTTTGGGAAAGAATCCGAGCTGACGCGGTTTCAAAAGGTGAGAAGTTCAGACGTGTGCGTCGATTCCGCCAGCGTTATTGACGTTTACTTGTCACGTGTGCTGCTACGTTTAACTTGATTGCCTCTGTTCTCTAATAAAAGTCTCAGTAGGAGGCAGCTGGATAAATACTGAACAAGATTATGGCCTTATAAATAGCTCTATATTGTCTCTTTAGAAATTAAAACAAAAAATAACACATTTAGAGGACTTTGTGTTTTCGGAAAATCTAGCTGATTATTTCCTAATAACATTACATCCTGAAGTGTTTTATTCCCCTAAATCTACTATTTACCAACAATTAAAATAAATAAAGACGACATACTTTTTATACATTTATATGAAGTTCTGTTATAACTTTTGTTGAAGAAGCTGCCACAACAGCTCTGACACTGGAGACTCCTTCTATGTTTAAATGTCAAAATAAAAGTCTCCTTACTGAGACTTAAATAACAAAACATTTTAATCTGTTTATTATCCGTCTTAGATTATGACTTAGCGTGACTTAGCCATTGCTATAGAAACGACAAGACCTAAGAGTGCATTAATACAAACCTGTGCTGTGAATTTCAGCTGAAATTACCGTCAGAGATGCTGCTATAGAAATTATACGAACATTTACACCTTCCATCCAATCAGAACTGAGAATTCAACAGTGCCGTGGTATAGAATCTTTTAATAATAAAGTCAGCTGTGGCTGGAATGAACATCAGGTTTGGTTTGAATTCTCTCCTGGTATCTGGCTTTACACTCTCATAACTCATTTGCATAAAATCTCAATTCGAATGCTGCTTTTGTGTTCTGGCCTGTATTGTAAAAGGCACTATATAAATATAACAGGGCTAGGCCACGTTCTATCTATAGGCATGACTCAGTGTGGAGAGCCAAGATACTTCCATCCCACTTTCTATGCACATGTTGCATTATGAGAGAATATCACCAGCTGAGACTCGACTAGAAACGCTGACGCCTGATGAGACCGCCGCACCGACGGAGCGCTTCGCTAGCACCTGGGAGACCGAGGTGTAACTTCTGTAGGGTGCAGGTGCAAGCTCTGGGGATTTCACACACAACCCGGGGCTGCTAGTACACCATGGTAAAGATCCTGAGTCAGCATCAGGATCTATTACATGTCAAAGTGGTTCTGTCTCTAAACGAATGAATCAAAAGATGATATTGTAGATATAACCTATATGTGCTTAAAAATAAAGAAAGATTTATCTCAGCAGTCTGATAGTAACTGAGCCAGCACTCTACTACCTTATGTTAGTATTTTAAACAAAGCACACAAGCAATACTTTGACAGTTGGATGTAGCTCTCGCTTCATCTTTACCGAAGGGCAGCGATGCAGCGGCGCTTTAGTCCTTTAGTCTGTCCGGTTCTGTCAACTCCTCACCAATCAAGCAAACCTTTTACATGAATCCCAACATCAACACCACCACCATCATCATCATCATCATCATCATCATCATCATCCTGTAGATCACTAACACGATGAAGCTCTGTCTAAGTGAGCAGTATAACTGTGCTGAATTCTGGAATATTCTCTCTGATGATGAACTTCAATGGAAAATACTGAGTGAAAAAAAAAATCTTGTGCACTTTTGTTTTCGGGATTGAACGAAAGAAAAAATCCCCTTGACCGTTATTACTTATGTTCTTCTCTAATGCACCTGTTCTAATGTGTTTCTATAGTAGCAGCGCACTCACAGGGATCTGTATGGCGGAATAATAATTTAATAATAAATGGGTAAATAACATATTATTCTGAAACTATGAATCATTTCTGAAGCATTCTGTGAGAAAGGATTTATATCGTTTTGTAAAGTTTTCCATCATGAAGGAGGTTCCAGTTTCTTGGTAACATGACAAACTGGGATTTTTTTTTTTTTTTTTTTTGGTTTTTCACAATTAACATCAAGAGGGAGATTGTAGATGTTATAACGGAGTTGACAGCAGGAACTAAATTGAACTAAACTGACGCTACACATCAAAATGTTCAAGGTAACCATAAACGGATAAAAAGCACTTACAGTTGGTGTTGTTAAAAAGCCCTACTCAGACCGGATTCGTTTTTAGAAATATTTCTTGGAATCCTCAGTGGCAAAACTAAATATTGCAATAGCAATACAATGACCACAAGAGCAGTGAGCTTCCAATATGGGTGTATATCTTCTACAAACCCTGATATTTGGTCATATGATCACGCTCCATTCACAAGGCGTTTAAGCGGTCAAAGACGTCTGTGTTGGAGTAGAGAAGGGGCTTTATTTCAGCTCGGGGAAAACGAATGTGCAATTCGAAAATACAATAAACAATCACAATAATTGTTCGTTTGCTTCTGTTTAATATCTGAGGAAGGAGAACTGTATATCTTTCCACAGGGTAGAACAACACACAAACGGAAACGGATCCCGTCCGAATAGGGCTACAGAGAAAACGGGACGTTTTTGTTAGAGGAAAACAATCCCTTTCTTGTCGGTTAGCGTAACCCGTCTGTTGTTGATGACTTTCCTCCTTTCCAACAGCATGTCCTGTCATGTTTTATTCCTTCCTGGTAGCTACAACCATCAACATCACCCCCCTGACATCATTATATATGGCGTACAACCCCAAAACTTCTCGCAGCAATAACACCAACCCCAAACACCAAGTGACCACCTGAACCACTAAAACACGCCTGGACAGAAAGATGGTTTTGATGATTCCAGGGTGGAAATTTTCCCTTTAAGTCTATAAATCAATGCAAAACTTGTTAAGGGTGTTCCAGCACTGAAAACGACTCCAATATTAAATATGGGTTTTTTTTTGTTTTGTTTTATTTATGTATTTATTAATTTAAAAAAACAACAACCCAGCACTTGTCTGCGCGTGTGTGTGTGTGTGTGTGAAGGTGAACTGTAAAGCAAAAGATAACAATATATAGGAACTGCAGACATCGTGCTCTTATGCAACCCCAAACCGCTGAACGGCTTCCAGGGTGAGCAAACACACAGGATTAATAAACACACACGGTTTATAAAATAAAAAATAAAATAAATAAATAAACGTGTTGATTATTTTTTTTTTCTCTAGCAGAAAACTCGAGACTAGACGCAGTATTCTGCTCCACATAAATAACCGGCAATAGACACAGACACACACACACACACACACACACACACACACACGAGCGCCGATTAAGCAACTTTCGCACATAAAGACACATCACTAAAGCATGTTTTAATACACGTTATAACCTGATTTGCGCGTGCTATCATGTAAATTATGTTCTCGGAGGTTCTTCGCTCCATGTGAGAGCACTAAAAACCGCCCGGAACCAAGTCAACTTCAACCCAAACGTCATTCGAGCACAAGTCATCTTTTATTTTTTTTTTTTTTTTTTTTTATTATTTACAGACGAGAAGAAAATAAAATACAACTGAAGCGACCGGGAACATTCCGAGCCGACGCACTAAACCGTAAATCTCTCTAATATTAAGACTCAAATTGTTTCTTACCTCCGAGGAGTTTTTTTTTTTCTTCCTTTAATAGATGCCGTGTCTCTTTTTTTTTTCCGCCTTCGTTAGTCGTTCACGACCTCATTCCAATATGGCCCAAAAGTGCTACTGCGCATGCGCGAACGCCTAACCTCCCCGTCCGCGTGCTGCTAAGCATTCATCTCATATTATTTCGGAATAATAATAATCGTAAAAGAAAAGGAGTACCTCGGTTTATTTACTTTTATTAAACGCGCGATTTATTATCACGTGGTCCAGATTTGTGTGATTTGTTTTTTTGTTTTGTTTTTTAAATTAATTAATTAAAAATAAAGAAAGAAATGAAAACATATACGCCGCTGCCCTTAACCTGGATAACTTAAACCTCATGAAGTTACCCTATAAAAATAATCAGTAAAAAAAAAAAAAAAAAAAAAATCATTTCTCCACTCATCCCCTGGTGTGCTTGGAGAGAGAGAGAGAGAGAGAGAGAGACTTCAGCACTACATTCTGCTCAGACTATTCTGTTGAGACTCAATGTAATGTTAATATGGCGGAATATTTCAGCATGCTTGCGTCGTTTCTTGGCTCTAATGACAAAACTATTTAGTTTTAGACAATACTCAGAAAGAAAGACGTGTTAACGAGGTAGAAATGTAGTCAACAAGTATCGCCTCCTGCCTTAAAAGCCCCATAAACAAGCATTTATATAACATTTGTTATATGTGGTATTCCTGTTTTATGACAAAGCAGTTATATTATATTTTATTCTATTATTAAATATAATATAAATAAAATATAATAAATATAATGCAACCTAAATGGCTGTTGCAGCAGTCAGTTATTGCAATGCAATGCTTTCAGGAAGGTCAGAAATAACTGATGGAGCTGGTTTCTTGTTATTCCTGTCGGGTCATCGTCGTAGTTTATTTGCTTTGTTTATTTATAATTGACGCGAGTTCTTTGTTTGACACGAAATTTCGCACTTCCAGGTTTTTTTTTTTTTTTTTTTACAGGTATACCAGACAAAGGCGGAACTCCAACGACATGCAGTTACACGCCGTGACCACAAGATGGCGGCAGAATCAATATTTAATTAAAATTAGTTTCAGGCGACGTGTTTATCAAAAATAAAGAAAAGGCGAGCCGTGGTTCAATTAAACATCGTGTACTTTCAAATGTCAGTGAGTGTACATAGCTATTGTTGCATTTATTAACAATGAGTTGGTTATTACAGCAGTATATTGCTTATCATTTTAAAATAACTTTTATAAGGCTTGTTCACAATGCCATTTTCTCTATCCCTTAATATTGGTACTTTGATTTGAAATAATAATAATAATAATAATAATAATAATAATAATAATAATAATAATAATAATAAAAAATCAGAAACTGTTTTCTCAGTCATCCCAGCTAAGCTGTGTCTGTGTTAGGAAGAGACCGAGAGTGTTACTGTAGCGCCACCTAGCGCTGTGGAGTCACACGGTAAAAGTGAAAGCACGTGGCGTTAGATATGCGACATTTTAACGTGTTTTAATTGTGCTAGTTGCTCCAAATAGTCATTTTAATATCTGATAGAAATATATATATTTTTACGGTGAAGCAAATAATCGTGTAACACAGCAAGTATTTCTTGCACAGAGGTGGAGGCTTTATAGAATGATTAGTGAATAAAGAGATGAAGTAGTTAACATGGTTCACTGCACTAAAGCCTCCACAACTCCATCTTTCTTTCTTAGTTTCTTTCTGTCTGTTAAATACTATACTGAAAACCTATATTACAGTTTTATTAAACATTTACTAACATAATTTAACTTAATTTACTCAGTTCCTTTAGTTTACGGTTACTTATTATTATTGTTATTATTACTAGCCAGTTGCCATGGTATTAATGCAACACAGCAAGGCCTTAGACCCATTTTGTATGAAATAATAAAAATTCTATTTAATGAAACAAAGAGGTACTGAATATGCAAACATTTACCTGTGTTAAAAATGTAATAATAATTTTAATAAGAAGCTAATAAGTCCTTTCCCATTAATAAGTTGCATGGCCTGTACTAAATATCAGAACCCATCAGCCTTTAATATTTTATGACACAATAACAGTTACCTCTTCATTAACTAATGTTCACAGTGATGCTTTAGCTTCCAAGTAAATTTCCAAGATAAAATATTATAAAAATTATAATAAATAATTTTTTAATTCAGGGTGACTTTAAAATTCATATAATCCTTATCCTCATTTTTTTTAACATGACTTGAAGGAGGGTTATTAATCCTTCCATAAGAAGTATAAACAACATGTACATGATGACGCCAGCCTTTTGGGATAAAGATGCTTTTAATTATATCACGTTCTGAAGTGTAATAATAATAATAATAAAAAAAAAAAACATCCATATCTTCCCAACAATGACAAGAGCTCAGAACAATATACATTTATATATATATATATACAATCTTAATTCTTTAAAAAAACACCTATAGTAACGTGTATAGTAATACATACTTTATCTCAAGTTATTAATTCATGTGGATATTAAACCTCCACCCGCTATTTATTCTGTAGCAAAATCTAGTACCATAGACTATAAGGACAATAGCATGATTTATTTTTCTGGCTGTAGTTTCTAGGACACGGGAGTGTTTTCTTGGTTTAGTGGACTACATTTTGGCTCTGTTTATGGAGATAGTTGGAAGGTGATCTGTAAAATCTCAAATTACTAAATGAATCCAGCACTCCTGCATCATGTGTTAACCTGGTGTAAAAGCAAAGGTGTTAAAAAAAAAAAGGACAACACTAGAGAAAAACAAACCAAAACAATAAGACCAACACTGCTAATGAGTGAGGAAAATGACTGGCAATTGAAACCCAAAGTAGCACTAGAAAATTCCCAGTCCAGACAAGACTAGCATGCGGATTACGTCAGGATTTCCAAGTTGTAAGTGGGAGTTTTTCTGTGTGTCAACAAATTTACCTGCAGATGAAGTATTTGCTCATTTTCTTATATTACAACATCAAAATACAGTACGTCAGATACAGTTCATTCGATTGCAAGGTTTGATCATGAGAAATAATAATAAAAAACAAAGAAAGAACCATAACCATTTTCAGTACTTGGTCCCTAGGGGGTGCAGTGGCATTTATTTGTGAGCAGGTTCTGTTTCTGCACTTCATTCACACTATGGGCAGAAGAGCAAGCTTGGGCAGAGTGCAGGTCAAAGAAATGGGAGGATTTGTGATTGAGACCATGCAGAGGGTGGCTCTGTCTAACACTGGATGGACCCAGAGAGCTCCAGTGCCCTCTGAGTACGAATGTGTGTGTGTGTGTCTCAGTTATAGCAATGATGAAGTGTGTTTTATTTCTCCATAATGGTCTCCAACTTGGGGTTGACGAACGAGAAGCCGGCGAACGCAGACTGGTCCATGGAGTCTATCAGGTTCTTGTCGCTGTGCGAGAGGCGGGGCTTCTCGCTCAGGAACTCCCGGTCGAAGTTGCTGCAGTCGTTGGGGGATTTCTGGGGTTGGATGAGAGCATACGTCAATCAGAGCGCAGACTGACAATCGTCTGGCTTGCACATGGTAATCAAACACGAGAGCAATCATACCGACTGCGTTACGGTTCATTAAAAATCAATTCAGTTCCAATTAGGGCACGTTCGCATGGGACATTTGTTTGACTTTCCCAGCGTATGCATCAAACTGGCATGTGTGTACAATCCTGCTTTATTTTTCTACTCTACTCATTAATGAACAAATGTTGAAACCTGGGAAATGTTAATAACCTTTGTGTTAACAGGAAATTGTCTTTAGTTTAATTTGTAATCATTTAAAATGATGCTCAGAGATAATTTGATCAATTGTCCATGTAAATAAACAACTGACTGTCTACAATCTGTATTTCTCTAATGCTTTGTATGTCTTTTGTACCAAGTAATTGTACATACCCTAAGGGGAAGTATAAAACACCAAAACCTCCAGGAAGACATGTTTTGTGCAACAGAATGCAATTTTCTTACCAAAATATCAAAGTATAGTTTTGTATACTTACATGAAATCACTACCACTACTGAGGCTTTTATCTAAGCTGAATGTTTGGCACTCCTGCCCCAATATAATGTGCTTATTGGTATAAAACACTAAACAGGCATGGAATTCGGGCATTAGAGTGAGTTACCTACAGTTCAACATTTGTTTGGTTTAATAATAACCTCACTAACCACAGAGTCGTTATGTAATCTGATTATTCATCATGATCATGAATGAAATCGAGTCTTTACCAGATGAATATTTTGTCTGCATTGTTGACTAAAGGAGTTTTGACTGGACAAAGTATTAATTCTAAAGAGCGTACCACTTTAGGCTTGAACGGGGGTGAGACCTCTCGTTTCTCAAGCACAGGCCAGTTGATTGTCTTGAAGAAGGCATGCCCACGAATGTTCCCGATGACGCCAAGCCGGCGGGTAGGGTCCCGTTCGAATAACTATAAAACAGTGATTAGACACGACATTAAAACATTGAGCACAATTCAACAGCATGGGGCTACATTTTGTGCAGTTTTAAGGGGAATAAACAGCACACGTGTATAGTAATAAAGAGGTAGTGTTAAGTGTCTTAGTTACCTTCTCCAGCAGGTCCTTGGACTCCTTGGTGATCCAGCGTGGGTAGTGAGGCGTTTCCATTCTGATAGACTCGAACAGCTCGTCCTCGTCATCACCTTGGAACGGTGACTGGCCAATCAGCATCTCATAAACCAGCACTCCGAATGACCACCAGTCCACAGAGAATGTGTATTTCTGCCCGAGTAAAATCTGAGCACAGACACGTACATACATGCAAAGAGGATGTTTTAATCCTTGTCATGTGTTTGTGTCAGTCTTCCATTTTTGGTGTTTGTGGTCTTCATCGACCAGGCTTCTTAAAACGGTTTAGAAAGGCTTTTAATAAGCAGCTATCATGAAGTATTATTGCATTACACTTTTAAAATCCACCGCTTTCCAATCCTTTTTGGAATTTATGGTGAATAAACCTAGGCTAGACTTCTGTGGCAAAGTCTAGGGAAAAACTACTCAAATATTGGGTGCATTATTTTGAACATTTACAAAAATATCTTGGTGATATACTGGAGCTATAGTGCTCCCAGAGAACACGTTATGGTCCATGCTGACACGATTTCCTGAATATTTGAATTTGAGTTATTGATCTCCATGAAAAACAAGTGACCAATCAAATCTTTGGGAACCACTGCTACAGAGAACACACACACACACACACACACATTACACACACACCTCTGGTGCGATGTAATCAGGCGTTCCACAGAAAGTAGTGGCACGATTTTCTCCAAACACGTTCTCCTTACACATGCCAAAGTCTGCGATCTTAATGTGACCGTCTCTGTCCAACATCACATTATCCAGCTTCAAGTCCCTGAAAAACACATCAGAGAGCATGTCACAAATCAATATATTACTTCATGAAGGACCAAGCACGACATTATATTAGGAGATTACGTTCTATTCTTCAATGATGGCGGTTTATTCAAGATAACACAGGACGAACATGAGGAAATACCCACGATTATTTACCGGCATCTCACCTGTAAATTATGCCTTTGGAATGAAGGAACTGCAGGCCACAAATAATTTCAGCAGCATAAAACCTGAAGTAAAAGAGCACAGGGTTCAAATTCCTCTACAGTACATTTTCCATCCAAAGCATCCCACTCACCTCGGCAGCTCATAAGGCATGCGAACAAGGTAATGTGTCTATAACAGACTGAAAATCTGTACGCAATGGGCCAGTTTAAATGATCTAAAAGACACCGTACTTAGTAAGTAATATGTATATGGACTAGCCACTTTATTAGGAACCCCTTTAGTTATCCTGTCAATCATGAGCCAGAAGCACAATACATAAATATTATGCAAATGCAGGTGAAGAGCCATAATGTTCAAATCAAATGTGACAGTAACTTGTTACAATCGTGGTGAGCAGAAAAGCACATCAAATCTCACTGCCGATGGTTCCACTCCTGTAAGACTGGGAAAATGGTCATGTGATGTTTTTCTAATCTTCAGCTCAGCTTTTTACCTGTACCTGCATAAGTGTACACATAATTGACTCAAGGGAAAATTGCATGAATCAGCAGGGGTGGAGGTGTTACCCAGCGAGTCTATAAGTATTTTTTATTTTATTAGAAACAACTTAATTAGTAACTGGAAAAA
Source organism: Hemibagrus wyckioides (assembly GCF_019097595.1). Lineage (NCBI taxonomy): Eukaryota > Metazoa > Chordata > Actinopteri > Siluriformes > Bagridae > Hemibagrus > Hemibagrus wyckioides. The sequence continues at coordinate 17,348,821 of NC_080730.1, forward strand.
AAAGCTTAGATTTACATTACTCTAATCAAGACCCTGCAAAACATCAGCGTACATTAAGGATTAAATCCATTACCCAGTGTGCACTGCCTTTACCTAGAGCCCCATTATGTTTCTAGTCACATTACGTTGTTATAAACCGTATGAAACTCCAAAACAGACAGTCGTATGCCTAGTTATAATTTAAACAGTGTCCTGAGGTCCTGATAACATCTCAGGTCCTGAGATGTTATTCACTTATACTCTTAATGTTTAAGAAAGTTTACAATAATCTGTGTTTAGAGCAGCATTTAGTGAAGGACCTGATCATCAAGTTAAGATAATCCCCTAAATACTCTTCTATTTTGAGTGTATTCTTAAGACGACAGTCTTGTCTGGCTGGTTGTGCGGTTGTTTATGGGAAACTGACAGACACTCACGTAGCTCTGTAAAGATCAAATCTGCCTTTATCCTGAATGTGAAACATCAAATCTCCTCCATTTAGATACTCCATCACGAAGAATAAGTGCTCCTGTGGACACAAACATGATACAAAAATATTATATCATAAAATTAAGTAAGAATAATTCTGAAAATGTCTGATGATAAATAATAGACCGATACTAATAATGAAACTATTTCTTTGTTGAAACAAGCAGACTGGTATTTCCGTCATGCGTAGGCGACAGGTTTATTCAAGTGTTCATTATTTAAGTGCGAAGTGTACAATGCACAATGAAATGTATACAGTGTCTTTTTTTTTTTTTTAGCATTTGTGTTGTTGTAGTACTAGAAACTAAACAGAGCTTGAAAGCAATTTCACTGTATAAGGTGTTACTGTACCTTGGTCTGAATGGTAGCGTAGAGGTGAGTGAGGAAGGGGTTTTCCCAGGCTAACGCTAGCACCCTCTTCTCCACCATGGTGCACTCCACGTCGTCGTCCATTAGCACCACGTCCTTCTTCAGCGCCTTCACCGCAAAGAACTCGCCGCGGCCCTTCAGCTCTGCCAGCAGCACCTGACGCATGCAAACAAACACATTACTAAACTGTCACATAGATATTACAGGCTTTGTGTATGTGATGTGCAAGAAAGACAAGAGAATGCACTTTTAAATGTCAAACCAATCCTTATTAAACATTAAGCATGTTGAGGCATTACTAGGTTTATGTGTGTTTACTGCGTGTGTGTGGGAATTCTCACCTTGCCGAAACTGCCTTTACCCAACACTTTGTGGAACTCAAACTGGTCAATGGTGAGGCGTATGGAATGGATTTGGTGTGGAACAGGGGCAGGTGTGGGAGTGTGACCATCCCACAGCTTGTCATAAGCAGTGCTATCTGCTAACACATACACAGAGGAAAACAAAACAACACGCAAACACATCATCAGCAGTGTTAGGATTATTTAGCACTCATATAATTCAATCATTAGTCTCATAGTCAGTGCGAACACAGTGACATTTTCTGATCCGCTGATGTATTTGTATTCAAGCTAAACGTGTGACGCTGGCTATTCTGAATTTTTCTGTAAAGCCAAAGAGCCTTAATTAGGAATTATTATAGGATGATTATTTCTGACTTGACACGCACACAATATCCTTGCTGGAGCAACCGCCTTTACGAAGATTAAAGTTTAAAAAAAAATATATATATATATATATATATATATATATATATATATATATATATATATATATATATTACATTTTTTTATTTATTAACATTTTATTAAAAAAAAACATTTTAATTAATATTTTCTATTATAATTTATTATTAAAAATAAATATTTCACACTGAGAATTAAATAAATAAAATCAGTAAATATCAGAACATTTGATTTGTTCAGCTGCTTTCAGTTAAAAAATTAAAGAATTAATTAAAATAGATTTTCAATTTTCAACTAAAAAGTGTCTTGTTATATAATCTATCATGATATTATATCTTCATTTTACACTACATTAATTATCTTATCTGTACAGTGTTTCTGGAAAGCTGGGCTTCGTATGCAAAAGAAAGAAGCATGATGGAATAATTAAGGCTTACCATTAGGATCCAACGGCACACGTTTGGGTACATCCTGATAGATGCCGATGTCTGATAGAGAGGGATCAGGGCGCTTTGTGGAGGATTTCTGTGTAGAATAGGATAAAGAAAATGTCATTATAAACTATTTATCAGCATCCAGCACCATAAGGCCATTATAAAAATAGCTAGCAAATATAACTGAATGTAAGTTGATGTAAGTGGGTCCAGGTGCACTAATAACTAAGTATAAACCATGCTGTGGGTCACTTACTATGCTAACTTGAGTCAGAGCTTCGGCAAGAAGTTTCTGGTTTATACCACAGAGGTTGGCTACTTTTGTCTGGCATTTGTGGTGGACGTTCATTGCACAGTCTAAACAGGCAGAAGACAAATATTTTGATTAAAAAGAGCGGAGAGAGAGAATGGAGAAAGAGAACTACACAGGCAAAACAGTAAGAGCAAGGATTTATGGGTACTTTACATTTGTTAAAGTAGAAAGTTCGTCAATTGGTCTCCAAGTGAACTGTTTATGTTCATTTAAACCAAATTCATGCCATTTAGAACCACGTAAAGTATGTATCCCAAAAAACGATCACACAGATGAGCAAAGGTGACCCAGTATTAGCGGAGTGTATTATTTTTAACAAGCATTAATAATGCCGAGTAGAGTAAAAAATCATTTGATAGACAGAAAAAGACAATCATGTTATTGTCATGTTAGTATTTGCTACAGATGAATCATGCACAGTGAGATCAGGGGTCAGGTTTCAGGCAAGAAAAACTTGATTAGATGATGATTTATTTAAGATTATATATATATATGAGCTACACGCGAAGAGAGACAGACAGTAAATCCCGTCTCACCTTCACATTTGAGGCCCTGCTTGACCATTCCCCAAAGCAGACTTCCGCAGTGATCGCAGAAGGTAGGACTCATGTAGTTGTGCGTCTTGAAGCGATGTGGCATGTCAATCTTGAAGCGCTCTTTCTGAAACTGCAGACACACAAAGGAGCCATAATTTACCTGGCACTGTAGACCCAGAGTTCTGTGCTTTCGTATGTAGCCTCGATCCTGCTGCATGGTGCCTCTCTAATAAACAGAACCCTTAGAGTTTGCTGCCCTTTCTCTATCTATCAGTAAATACTACCAGACTCCTATAGCCTTTAGAAGCGCAGATATCAGGTAGTGGCTTTTGTCTTTAAAACGCAAGTTCTTCATTGTTCTTCAGTTTTTCCCCCAAACAGATCTTTGGCTCATCGAATGCAGTCCAGTGGCTCTGTAAGCTGCCTCACTGCCACTGTGTACACAACTGAGCTGCATGGGCTTGAGAGCGCACATGCCTCTATTGATTGATCAACAGAAGACTCTGATCCTTGTGATCCTTGTGAGTCTGCCAGTCTGTCCTGCTGGAACTCAACCCTTTCACTCCCAGGCCTAAAACCTCTTGCTTTTTAAGGCATCGAGTATGTTATACTGTTGATATAGGGACGTTTTCTTTAGGGAGATATTTCCATAAGATTTACAGAAGGAGTCTCCAGTCAGTGCATGGAAGCAGACATGGTAAAGCTGTAAAATTTTCCTACATGGGAAAATCATTAAGACGGCAGCGTTTATGGTTTTGCGAATGTAACAATACAATAAAAGGAATGCTGTGTCGTTTTTTTTTCCGTGCCTGTCTCTAGTTGTCATCACTCGTCATCTGGTAGCCCTCATCAAATATCACACCAGTAGCATAGAAAAGTACCAGTAATACATGTTTACAATACTTGAAAAAAGAGGAATGCAGTTTCACAACCAACAGATCATTCTATTGTTTCAACACATCTGTTCCTGTTGCTAATTTCATGACTTTTTTTGCTAATTTCTTTCCACTTAGTGTGTATGCAGTTATTTACTACTGTCCAATAGCACATTTTAACTTTGCTCAATCTCTTGTAATAACTAACCTCTAGCAATTACAGCAAATTCTACAGGCTGGAGGTAAATCTGTTGGCCATCGCAATCACAAGACCAGCTTGTTGATACTCTTTTCAACCGCTGGTCACTTCAGTGCACTTTGGGGCTGACAGAAGATACCTTACTGCTCACATGTGTGTTTACTTTAACAGATAAACAGTGTGTTGGTCCTTACCACAGTGTCTCGGCTGTTGGCTGCTGTTCCTGTGCATCTCCCGATGATCTTATCAATGCACTTCTTGTGAATGGCCGCATTGCACTCTGGGAAAGAAACAGAGGGCAAGGGACAGAGGTTACATTAGGTAAGATTCTGTTTTAATTATGCTTCTTGTGCATGTTTCAAATGAACCTGTCTGCTTACTATCGTAACGGCTACAAGTAAAATATTACTGTTTACAACTAGGATTAATGCGTGCTCCAGAACATCAGGCCGTTTACTGGAACTCAAGCGTTCTTGGATCTTTTTTGTTTCGAGCAAATATCTCTCAGGGGTTAGGAATAAAAACTTGATTCCGAAGAAGTCTGATTCAGAAGAAGTAGGACTACCAGAGTATCATGATAATCTGTAGATATAGTTGAGCTTTTAAGGAGAAATATATTCCCGGTGTTATTTTTTGCACGCTCATTTGTTTTTTTTTTAAAATGCCAAATTGATTACTATTAGTTCTATGAAACAATCGAAAAATAATAAAATAGAGATCAGATAGTGGTACAAATATACTGAAGCCAGGTTTTATGTATTAAATGTAGTTGTACTGACGATATGTGTCTGTGAGTGAGAGAGAGAATGTAGAAGAGATATAAAAACACTCACGTCTGCATTTGTAGCCCTGTTTGTTGAGCCCCCTGTAATTGGACAGAGAAAGTGTTAGGGTATGAGCTATATTAAGGTATGATGCTTCTACAGGTGATACTACAACCAGGTCAAAAGTACTGAGCTATTTGGTGCACACACGCACACACCAGGAAAAATCAAAGGAATGCTTCAGAACCAGTACAGACACACACCCAATATGTGCAGATAATAACATATGCCTTCTTCCTGCTATAAGTGTAGTGAAGTAGCAGACAGAAGAAGGAAGCTGAGTGTAGTTTTAGATTTATTTGCTGTGACACAAAGCACTGACAGAAACAGAAACTAAACAATGCTGTTTATTGCTTCTACTGAGGTTTGCGTAATAGTAGGATATTTCCTTATATTTCCGTCCACTCACCAGACGAACTCCCGGCAGACGGAGCAGAACGTCGGCTGTTTGAAGAAGGTGGCGAGGAACTCGTGGTTTTTGATGCAGTGGACCTTGGCCTGTTTGATGGCTCCTCTTCTACGATTCAGTGTTAAAATCGTGTCGTCCTCTTTCTCCCTGGTTGATGCCTTGCTCTCTGAAAGACAGATCGGTCAATATGTTATGGACCTACAAAACACTAGGCTGCATATTAACGACATTTTCTGACAAGCTGGTTGCCTGCTAAGATCAAATAAATAATTACGAAGGTCTTCAGAAATACCTGCGTACTTAAAGCAAGGTCAGAGAAGCTAGAGAAGCTAGATCCTTTATGTAACTGGCTAAAATCTTTACACAGTTATGGAGTCAATAAATAAATAAAAAACACCACACGTTTGCGTAATGTACTTAAGGTTGCCTTGTGCCGTTTTCTGGGTTAATTTTTTTGGGGTATTTTTCCATGCTGGCTGTAAAATAATTGAGACACCAAATCCACCCTCCCTACCATGGCTGTGAAACCCCTTTTTATTAAAAATAAAAAAAAAAAACAAACAAAAAAAAACATTCAGAGGGGAGTTCCAGTGTATTGTTAAGTGAAGCTTTTCACACTCCACTGACTCATCTTTCCCCCCGCTGACTTGACTAGACCCGGCAAACGTTCCGACCACAGCCACCTATTATTTATTTGCCAAACATTGTTTTCCGAAGTCATGACTAATTAGGGAATGCTGTTAGATTGTAATTCACTTCAAGTCTTGTTCCCCGGATCGCTACGGATATGAGGATGCTAATTCCTAACAGCGTTTTAGGATTTTTAGTGCTGCATTAGTGCTAGGATAACGAAGGATTTCCAAGATGGCTGTCAAATGACTGTACCTGCCATAGCAGCATGACTACCGTACAAATACTACGGAATGGTCATACCTCAACAAGGCTAATGCAAAATGGCTGTATAAGCCAAAAACATCGCATAATACGGTGTCACTATGTATCTTATGAATTTATCGTTTATATAGAATATTTAATAATGGCATCGAGCCTGCATTTTAAATGGGTGAGAAAGACACAAGGAGCAGATTGTGGAAGTGAAACTGCCTCTGACTCAACTGGCAACTAAGCTAAACACATAAATGGCATTGTGGGACACAGCTAATGGAGAAGAGCGTGAAAGAGGTCGGCAGAAGAAGGAGAGAAAACAAAAGAGCAGAAAATGGCAGAAAGAATGAAGAAGTGGAGGCAATAGACAAAGGCAAACATTATGTTTCAGTTTATGGCTTATTGACAAGACGCAGTGTTTGGCGTGTGTGTGTGTTTTGGATTAGAAGCTGCTGTCAGGAGGCCTGCTCACACTCTGAGGACAGAGCAGAGTCCTGTACAGACATGAGCTCTATAAATAGGCATGACTGTGCCTCCTTTCAGGAAGCCTATGAAACAAGGGTGGAACCAGCGAGGGTGTCTGCCATCTCAACCATTACACCCCACAAACACTCCATTAGCACTACACACACACTCCACATGTCCTTGCTTCTGCGAAAGGTGCCAAATGCAAAAAAAAAAAAAAAAAAAAAGAGTTAAAGGATAGTTGTGCACACTCCCTTTTTCTCTCACACTTTTGTGCTGTCTTTTTTTGTATTTTATTTGGGCTTTGTTCACTCACTAAAGGCTGAACTTTTCGGGATGACAAAAGAGGTCTTAACTCTGCATTCCCACTAGGGTGCACTACACAGAGTCGACAATTATTAAAAACATTACAGTAGTAACTGTCAATTCTGTTGCATTTGTTCTAGCTTATATTTATTTATTTATTTTAGTTAAAATCCTAAATGACAGCTTACAGGATTGAACAGGCTGAAGCTAAAGCTCATAACAAAACTCTGAACCCTAAAAACAAGTATAAACCTAACTGTACATAACTACAACCTTGATATAACCATTTCTAGTGCTGATGTGATACAACTTGCTTTGAATATTTTTATATTGTGTTAATGTGTACTTTGGCTGCAAGAGTCAATATTTATAAACTTATATGTGACAAACTTATATACAAGTGTCCACCCACCTAAGTCATTATCTTCAAGAAAGAACTGCACAGACATCATGACCTTCCCAGAGGGCTGGAGGTCGACCCAGAATTCTGCTCGGCCGTTGCCCTTTTTGCAGCGCTCGGCGAGGACCGACACGCCCACGGTGGCCTCGGAGAGAGGTTCCTCAGCCGTCTTCATCAGGACAACCTGGATCACGCGGCCTTCGTAGATATGAGCGTCGAAGGTGGACTTCCACGCTGGGTACATGGTGGGCTTCCTCTGGACGAGAGTCTTTCCCCGCTCTGAAAAAGAGAGAGAGAGAGAGAGAGAAAGAGAGAGAGAGACATGAGATAGCAAGCTCTTTTCCTTAAGTTACTTTTTAAATTTACTAAAAACTACCATTACTGGATTGTTCCTCTGGTTACATCGCAAACAGAGAAGTCACTATTTTTGTCACGCTATAAGATTTGCCTCCATTTTCACCTATATACATTACCTTTTCGGACTTTTTATTTAGAAAAAAAATGTATGACAGTAAAAGGGTGTGGGTAAAAGGGAGCAAAAAATTTAGACATAAGCTAAACCTTAATCCTTGGGCATGTTGTCCTGGTGAACTGATTTATGAACTGCGATGACATTTTACTTATGTACATAACCTTAATTTTAAAAATATCATATCAGTGCTTCACAGTATTAATAACAACCTGGTGGTTTATTATGTAGGCAGCAGTGTGTGTGTGTGTGTGTGTGTATACACGTTTTACTCAGACATACTAACCCGTGCTGAGAGACTCTTTCATCTTGATGGCACAGAACGGCGCATCGGTCAAAGGAGGAAGGCTTCCCAAATTAAAATCGTTGAAGGCGATCCGCAGGAACGGAGCCATGGTGAACACACACACCTGAAAAACGAGAAACAGAGACACAAAGCTCAAACAGATGTTCACACAGCTGTCTAGAGTGCTGGATCTATGTACAGGAAATGTCTTAGGAGTTGCCACAGAGAGAGAAACTTCCACATTAGAACGTCCCACACAGTAACCGCTCACACGACAGTGAAACGCGTTATTTTTCATTTCCTTCACGCTACATAATAATCATGGATTAAGTGTGATGTGTTTTATACAAGCTGAAAGGATCCACTGTGAAAAGTTGGTACGTAGATTTGCGATCTCAAGCTTGCTTTTGGAAATAAATAAATAAATAAATAAAACTCACGCTTTAACACGGTCTTTCATCATTTCTTGTTCCCTTTCTTTTTGTGAAAAGTGAAATTTCAACCGTTGCTATATTCTGCCCGAAACACTTTTTCCTGTGTTTGCATCATCCTCATGCCCTTTTATGTAGCAAATTAAATTTAAAATACGCTTTCAAATACTTCGACTTTCTTAGATGCGTTTCCAAACACAGCAACTGAGGCTGGACTGAACTGCATTCCTGGTGGCATTAAAGCTCTAACCACAACTACACACGTCCACAAGCGCACACACGCCCTCTTTCAAGTGATTCCATGACCAAAGTGTGTTACCACTGGCCTTTACACCATTACACAACGTGACAGAGGTTACAGTTCTGAAATACGAAAAGAAAATACATCTACTTATATGATAAGGGATCTTATGACTGAGTGACTTTACAGGCTAAAAACAAGGAAGCAGTCTGGGAGCTGTGACTTGTATCCTGGAAAGAAACTGTTTATAGATTCAGTTACTTTTATGCAAACAGCTTCATATCCAATAGCAAGGCTGTTCCTCCCAACACCTTTGGACTCAAACTCCCATGATCCTCCATCAGCATGTGTGGTCACTCATTCCGGCACTGGAAGATGTTGATTTTAGATCAGATCACAAAGTTTATTGGCACTTAAACAAGCACAGAGGAAGCTGACCCCAGGTCAGATCTCAAATTCACAGGCATTTAAAAGACATAATGGACAAAGCTGATCTCAGATCAGATTAAGGGTTCAAAGACATGAATAGATGCTAGTCGAAGCTGATCTCAGGTCACTAGTTTGAACACTAAAAGAAGCTGATCTGAGTGCAGTTCACAGCTACACTGCACTCCGCTTGGCATTAACACAGGAAGAAGCTGAGCTCCAATCATCGTACAAATTCGAAGCATAGGTGCTGGAGGAAGCTCTAGGCCTGACTAGCACAAAAACTGGCAAAGACAGAAAGAAGAAACTCCTCCCAGCTCATATGATTACCGACATGTCAGAGCAAGTGAAGTTTGAAAGCGCTGGAAGAAATGGATCTCTGCATGAACGCTCTCAGACCAGCTCACAAGTTCATTGAGTGGAGACCGAAACTGATCCCGGATCAGAATATCTAATGTTGTTCTAAAACAAGACGGGGGTGTGAGTGCTGGGTTTTAGAGCGTTGCCATGGTGAGGATTAGACGGCGTCTGAGCTGCGGATTCCAGACGGCATTTTTTGGCCAAACAGTTGGTTCTTGAGTGGCACAGAAAATTTATTTGCTCCTTATCACAAAATGGCGGCGACCCACGTCAACCCCCTGTAGAAGCATTGGACTTTTTCAACAGCAGATAAGCTAGAGAGTTTTCCAAAGCAATGGCACAGAATAAAGCTTGCTGATAAGGCATGTTTACATCGTAACAAAACATTGTGAGCAGCAACCGAGCCTCTAAAAGTTAGGAAGGGACACATGAGTAAGGGGTCGGTAAAGAAGGGCGGAACAAACCGGGTGGGATGAGTGTTTCTCTGTACCAGTGGGGCACTTATTAAGGGCAGCAATGAAATGTGGAGCAGGTGGAATGGGACTGAGTGGGATTGTGTGCTGTGAGAGGTGTTGCACACTCACACATTATGCACACAATGCTTGTAGACACTGACTTTATAAAAACACAAAGCTCATCAAAGCTGACATACTGAGAGAGAAATCATTTTAAGAATGAGCCATGCAGTGTGAAAATTCCTCTCTGTCTCACAGACACACACACAGACAGACATAGCTGCAGATGTCATTAAAAAAGACCCACTGGTTTCCCAGGAGAGAGAGAGGAAAAAATGAGCACACACTGCAAAGGAGGGGACAGAATGACAGCTAGACATCTAGAGAGAGGGACAGAGAAACAGCACGAGAGAGAGAGAGAGAGAGAGTTCTCCATGAGTCTGCTTATATTTGTATACACTCATCTGTCAGTCATGGAAACTTCCTTTGCATCCTTGATTACTGTTGCAACACACATCCTGCTAAGTCAATGTATGTGTGTGTGTGTGTGTGTGTGTGTGGGGTCCGATTAGGACAGAGAGAGCCAGGCAGTGCCGTTCAGCCGACAGCTTAGCAAGAGTTATGGCTGCGGTGGCAAGCTGTTTGTCATCTTCAGGGTGTGGGGTTGCGCAGACAGTGTGCTGAACTGCAGGCGCTATGTGAAAAGAAGAACGCTATAACTATGCAACAATCATTAAAGCAATCTTTAGGCTTTGCAGTCAAGCTTTCTCCACCCAAGAGAGTATGAGGGAAGGTAGAGAAGTCTGACACTGGTCATTACTGACTAATGAAGAATTCACTCCATACAAACATCTGGTGGACAAAAATAAGCCTGTTTATTGCTATATTATTCACATGATATGGTGAGAGAAGATGCTTATTTAACATTGAGGGAATGTTTACGGCTGCTATAATAAATGTTATAATTGGAAATAGCTTGCTTCTTAGAAACTAAAAAGCAACAACAAACGGATAAAAAGTATGTTGTTTTTAAATAAATATATAAAACTCCCTAGAGTGGTTTAGGAAAAATCTAAGCTCAAGTGGTTAATGCTCTGGGTCGTTGACCAGAAGATCGGGGTTCATGCCCCAGCACTGCCAAGCTGCCACTGTTGGGCCCTTGAGCAAGGCCCACCCTGCTCCGGGGCACTGCATCATGGCTGGCTCTGACCCCAACCCCCAAGGATGGGATATGCGAAGAAAGAATTTCACTGTGCAATAATATGTGACAAATTAACATCTTAATCTGCTTAGAAAATCAGTGATTAATAAAAAAAATATACACACCTTCATGGATGTTTCCATCCCTATTATTTGTTATATTCAGATGATTGAAATTTCAGTGTAGCTATTGCTTTACATGCTTCGCTACGTCTTTAAAAATCAGCCTATCACTACAAAGACGTGTGTGACTCCTGCAAAGTTTTGTCCTCTTTGGATGAAGTGAAACCAAAAGTACAACGAAACAAATGCTTCCCACATAACTGCTTGCTGTTCATGACTCCGCCCCTCTTGTTGATGGTTAGCCTAGAAATAACAAATAATAATATATGAGATGTTTTAGATTCAGACAAATCATGTAGGTTATCCTTCTGTGGAGGTGTTAGCAAAATCTCCTTAAGTATATCTAATGTACGATGAGTAACTTGTCTAATTCTCGCCTGTCGTGCCAAGTGTGTGTGTGTGTGTGTGAGAGAGATTCGAGAGTGCCGAATCCTACACAATCTCTAAAACAAACAGTAGAAATGACAAAGCGCTGGTGCTGCTGCTATTCGAAAGAGCAAATATTCCACACAGGTGTAATTAAGTTGTTATCTGTCTAGTTACACAGGGGTAATGACAATCTCTCTGAATCTTTCTTTACCCACATGCGCACACATACATATCCATTATGTATTAACACACACAGCTTGTCTGGTTTACACACTGCGTGGTGTGTTTGTTCAGCCGTAACAGAAGTTACAGAGAGACGACCTGGTAGCGCAGACCTGTGTGTGTATCTTAGATACCTCCTACTCTCTTCTTAACCTCATCTCTGGTTACACCAACACACACACACAGTTGGAGAAGCACAGGTCAGCAGAGTACAGTCAGTGAGTAACGAAAAAAAAAATCATTGTCGTCCTTGACATATCATATTTCTTTTCCAAAGAAAGGCCGGGTTGTGAATGGAGACTTGCCCAGACCACAGTCAGCACTTTTTGCATTCTCGACAGCAAGATAAGCTCTCGCTTTCTCTCGCTTTCTCTCTCTCTCTCAATCCATTTTTCTTCACAGAGGGAGTTTAGGATTTCTAAACTAATAAACTTTAATAAGGCGCTCAGTCAAATGAAGCGTGAAGCTATATGAGGTCCTGGAAGTCAAGTGTGTGTGCATGTCTAAATGTGTGTGTGTGTGCATGCAAAGCTTCTAATGTGTTTTTGAGGAAGTGTTGCTCTGAATGGTGGTGAGTCTTTGAACAGGAATCGTTCAATCTTGAACCATTGTCACTGAATGAGCAGAAGCAGGTGGTCCAAACACATCACATTACCAGTAACAAGCAACACACAGCTGTAATCCTGCCCCTATTCAAGGTAACAAGCCTGTGTGTGTGTGTGTGTGTGTGTGTGTGTGTGTGTGTGTGTGTGTGTGTGTGTGTGTGTGTGTGTGTGAGAGAGGTCCCACCTACTGGGGTTTTGCGTGTAGAATCAAATATATAAGGAATCAGATAAGGAATCAAATAGATAAGGAATCAAATAGATACGGAATCAAATAAGGAATCACATAAGGAATGAAATAAGGAATCAAATCAGGGCTCCCAGGTTATTTTACATAGACAATAATTAGATTGACACAAAAGTAAATTGACACTAAAGCAAAGGAAAAAGAAAATTTTGAAATAGCATATCACAGCAGAATTTGTGACTAAAGACGACGGTTAGTGTCAAAGCGTTCTGAGTTACAAAGCATGAAGTTGGACTGACTGAAATAAAGTTTGTGTTTCTGACTTCTGCTTGTCATGAGGCTGGATCGTGCTGCTTGATGACCCAAGTAGAACGTGGTCATTTTCTATAGGTCTCACATGGAGACCTCACAACGGACATTATCGCACAGATTTTATTGCGATCATCTCGTACGGTAATCACAGACCATAAAACTGGCTTGACAAACACACAGTAGGACTGGTGTGGAAAAAAAAAGCTAGTAGTCACTCTTCTTGCATTTATTTGCATCTCCACAGTTTCAGGACTGATGCAGAATTTCGGCTGTTGGCTGCGACAAGGTACTGATATCATAGATAGTCCAGATAGGAATATGTGCTTAGATGTCTCTGTGATCTGAATCCATCGGCTGCAATAAATACAGGGGTAATGTGTAAAGAACTGGATTTCAAGAAGCTTTTTGTCTGTCATCAAGCTGCTTTAGATTATACGGAATGACCTGAATGAGGCAGGCCAACCTGTTCATCCAGCCTGAGGAGTGTGTGTGTGTGACATTTAGCCATCACTCTTGGCATACTTTTCTGTTTACCAACACTTTAAGACGATGTTCTTCTGTGTTAAAGTGCTTGTCAAGATCCAGACAGAACATCTAGCCCAAATGAAGCAAGCACAGAAGCATGACACAGCAAATTCTCATGGCTATTCCTCAAAGCATGTCCCAGTTCAAAAAACAAAAAGAAAAAACATGTACGGTTTTGCTAGATGGAAGAGAAGCAGATAACGTGATAGCTTTATCATTCTGAATCACTCGATTACGAGTGTCAAAGCAGGCAGGCGTGTCCTTAGCTTGTTCGGAAACCTGACTCTGCTTGTGTGTCTCCTTTCAGCAGGTCTTCTCGATTCGTTTAAAAGAACCAAGATCAGAATCGGTGAGTCAGATATCTGATGGGAAGAAATAATTATTCAGAGTCGATTTTTGAAATTTGAAAAGTTTTTATTTATTTTAGAAATATTTATTTTTGTATTTATTTCCTTGTATTTTCTAAAAGTGTAGAACAAAAATATAAAATGGGCACATAACCGTGTGTTTAATTGTGCCAACATATCCCAAATCCTCCCCGGCGGATAATTTTATAACCCAAATCCTCCCCGGCGGATATAATTTTAGGTTTTATTTCGAGATATATTTTAAGTTTAGACGAATTTCTTTCACTGTTTCTGAATCAGTGCCGGATTTCCACTCCACTGATGTGCCACATTGTCTGAAGCTTTTTGATCTGTATATCGAGCAGACCCGGATGACCCGGGGTGAGGTTTGTTAGTTGTGATTTAAAACGTTGCAGGGAGGCAAATTTTCTGTGTGAAAGGGTAAGTCTGTCGAGCGACTGCTCCAGGAACATTTCCATCGGATTTGACTGCTTCGAGAGAGACTTTACATAGTAGTTTCAGTACCGGCAGTGTGAAGCCGAAGCCTCTCTTATGAGCTGTCGTTTTTTCATTCGCTCTCGGTTGCGTACACCAAACTCGATGCATGCAAGGAAATCAAAGCTCGAAGCTCCTTTCGATACACCGCTTACAAAAGAAACGATGATGAAATAAAAGGAAGCAGTCTGAGAGAGAAAGAAAGAAAGCAAGCGAGCAAGAAAGAAAGAAAGAAATAACGAAAGACAGAATGTCGAAAAGGGTTCAAGGTCAATGGTGAGGTAGGTGCCATGTGACTCATTTCAGAAAGCAATTGATTTCCCTCTTCCCTCAGGCTCAGAAACAGGAGCCTCTCTCGCTCAATCTCTCTCTCTCCCTCTCTCTCTCACACACACACACACACACACACAGTCGATGTGGAAAACCTAATTCTTCTATGTATTAAAAAATAAACATGGCGCATTATGTGCATAGTGTGTGTGTTTGTTTATGAACAGTAACAGGGAACACTCAAACCTGCTGAGCTACTCTCTCTGCTCCATTATCACACACAAAGAATGTAGAAACAGGTCTGAAAACAGGTCTGTAGATGTAAGTGAGTTTGTGCGTGTGCGTGTGTGTGGCAAGGACCGAGAGAAAAGTGTGTGATTGAAAAAAAAAAATGACATCATAAAAGTGTTCTGTATGCAAGAGACAGATGCGTGTTAAGAGTAATAACACAAGTGTAACACAAAACTCTGTGTGTGTGTGTGTGTGTGTGTGTGTGTTGGCATGTCTCCCTAAAGGTGAAAAGCCTTTGCTCTTGTCTATCAGTGCATTAAGCCTGGTGTCCATTTCTGCTTTGTACACACTTCACAAAGACTTCATTAACCTCACCAGGCCAGTCACTGCACTCGGAGCACCTCCTGTCTCTGTGTGTGTGTGTGTCTTAAAATGACAGCCTACATGGTGTTGTCTGTTGTGAGAATAAATGTCGTTAACCATATACTAACGTGACATACAACGAACCTATATAATCAACACATGTTAGTGTTAGCCAAAAACAAACACACACAAACCATGGACCTACACTGCATCTTATCTACAGCTTTTTTTTTCTTTAGAGCTACATGATATCTATGCGAAAGCTGCATGACGGATGTGCGAGAACTACATGAGATCAGTGCGAAAGCCACATTAGATCCGTGTGCATGCGACACGTATCTATCAAACAAAATCTGAGTGAGAGCTACATGAGGTCTGTGCTAAAGGAAGTGTTCGAGATTTGTGCAAGAGTTACAAGGGATCTGTGCGAAAGCCAGATATTTAATTGAGAGTTACATGAAATCTATGCGAGAACCACACATTTTTTTGGGAGTTACATGAGAGTTGTACAAGAGCTAAACACTTCTTTGAGAGTTACATGAGGTCCGTGCGAGAGCCACATTAGATCTGTGTGCATGCGACATGATGTATCTGTCACACGGAATCTGAGTGAGAGCTACATGAGACCTGTGCTAAAGGAACAGTATTCGAGATTTGTGCAAGAGCTACAAGGGATCTGTGCAAGAGCCACATATTTCATTGAGAGTTACATGAGATCTGTGCGAGAGCGACACATTTCTTTGAGAGTTACATGAGATCTGTGCGAGAGCCACACATTTCTTTGAGTTACATTGATCTGTGCAAGAGCCACGCATTTCTTTGAGAGTTACATGAAATCTGTGTGAGAGCCACATATTTCATTGAGAGTTACATGAGATCTGTGCGAGAGCCACACATTTCTTTGAGAGTTACATGAGATCTGTGAGAGCCACATATTTCATTGAGAGTTACATGAGATCTGTGCGAGAGCCACACATTTCTTTGAGAGTTACATGAGATCTGTGTGAGAGCCACATATTTCATAGAGAGTTACATGAGATCTGTGCGAGAGCCACGCATTTCTTTGAGAGTTACATGAGATCTGTGCGAGAGCCACACATTTCTTTGAGTTACATTGATCTGTGCAAGAGCCACGCATTTCTTTGAGTTACATTGATCTGTGCAAGAGCCACGCATTTCTTTGAGAGTTACATGAAATCTGTGCAAGAGCCACACATTTCTTTGAGAGTTACATGAGATCTGTGTGAGAGCCACATATTTCATTGAGAGTTACATGAGATCTGTGCGAGAGCCACACATTTCTTTGAGTTACATGAGATCTGTGTGAGAGCCACATATTTCATAGAGAGTTACATGAGATCTGTGCGAGAGCCACGCATTTCTTTGAGAGTTACATGAAATCTGTGCGAGAGCTACATATTTCATTGAGAGTTACATGAGATCTGTGCGAGAGCCACACATTTCAATGACAGTTAAATGAGATCTGTGCGAGAGCCACACATTTCAATGACAGTTAAATGAGATCTGTGCGAGAGCCACACATTTCAATGACAGTTAAATGAGATCTGTGAGAGAGCCACACATTTCAATGACAGTTAAATGAGATCTGTGCGAGAGCCACATTAAATCTGTGCTCATGCGACATGATGTCACACGAAATCTGAGTGAGAGCTACATGAGACCTGTGCTCCAGGAACAGTACTCTATGAGATCTGTGCAAGAGTTTCACGAAATTTGTGTGAGAGTTGCACAAGATCTAGACACAAGCACTCGGCGCTCTCTCACAGATCTTACATGACTCTTACGTAACTCTTTTGTGAGTGCTAGGATTTTACTTCTGATTTTTTGTCTAGATTAGCTGATCTTGTTCTGTGTCCTTTGAACACAATAGACAGTAGCATTGTCCTGTGCTGCACAGCCTAATAATGCAAACAACTGTCAGGTAAAAAGAGAATGAATGAACGCTACAGGTTGTTCTCTTTGGTAGAAGTGATAACAGGAACGACAGAAACCACATGTTTGCAGCATCAACGTGCTTGCATCTGAAAAGAGGATGAGCCATTGTGCATGTCAGAACACAGCTCTGTGGTCAGGAGAGTAATACAGCGAGGCAGAGCGTACAAGGTCTTTAAAGCAAACAGAGTATGGGGGTGTCGCCACCTCGTTCTTCATCCATGTAACATTGATTTAGGTGCAAAGAGAAGTGTGAAATGACTCGGGGGGGGGGGGTCTTTGGGTAGCAGTAGAGAAATAACGAGCGTTGGAAAATGACTCAGAGTTCGAACCCGAAGCACTGAGGGATTCAGCAAAAGCTCGCAAATGTTCTTTGGATGAACGCTGATGTGTCAGCAAACACAAAACACAATTACTGGATAAAGTTGCAAATCCGAACGAAAGGAAAGAGAGAAAGAAAGAAAGAAAGAAAGAAAGAAAGAAAGAAAGAAAGAAAGAAAGAAAGAAAGAAAGAAAGAAAGAAAGAAAGAAAGAAAGAAAGAAAGAAAGAAAATAATTTCTACTGTAAACATGCAGACATATAATATCTGCGTAGAGCGAAGCACGCAAAATCTTTCCATTGCATGTTTCAGGTCAGGCTTTCAGATCATTCAGAAAGATTAACAATGAAATGAACACTTTAGGAAAAAAGTCCCGAAGTTGACCACGGCATTTTTTTCTTTTTTGGATTATTACAAAAAGACACGTCAGATTTTTTGTTCCATTTCCAGCTACATTCAGTGATGGAGTCAGATCCAGTTATAGCTATAAACAGTCACTGCAACGTCCCAGGGCGGAAAACGTCAAGAGAAAGCTGTTACAAAATGCTGACACTGGAGACTCTTCATGGAAAACTGCACTATATCGACATTTCTAGGTTTTTTGATGAATGACACGTTTCTCATTCACATACAGTGTAAATCAGATCAGAGAACCGAGCAGCACTGTAGTATAATCATCATCATTATTAGAAATATTCTAATAATTCCAAATCCAAGATCTCTGATTTTAATTAGACTCATCTGTATTAACGTTACTAAATCCACTGCCATCATCACAGTGTTGATAAATTCACAAAATTAAATTACACCTTTTATTATTTTATTGAAATTTCTATTTAAATCCTGTAAATAAAACCTGCTTCAGTTGGCTGTCACCCAGCATGTTGTTTTTTTTCTTCTTCTTTCAATTCATCTTAAAACCTATGATCAGAAACATGATAAAACTATGCCAAATGTTAACCACCTATAGTTAATGTTCTAGCTATAGATGAAACTTAAGAGACATTATTGGTGTGAATTTTCTCATCAATTTAAAGATCAGGTGTAAACAGTTCGGGAGTCAAATGAATCGATGGATGGATGTGGCAAAATCTGGAAATGTAGAACAAGATGTCTGTACAGATTTCTGTACAATGTCGTTTATATAGGCAGCCTTGTTATTTAGGACAGCTGAGTAAATGAATTGACGGATTTGATCTGGATTAGTTTTAAGACCTGATCTGAAGGTTTGATCATCCTCAAGAGTTAGTATGTATAAATGTTGGTATAGTGTACCTGTGCATACCTTTTGGACTAAAGAGACACTATATACACACCTGTCTAGGTGTACTAGACGTAAAGCTACAGCTTAGTACCTTAGTTGTTCATACTGATACACAATCTCTAACACTCACAGCACTAATTTGACCTAGATGTGATTATGACCTGAGGCGACACGGTTCATTTCAAGGGTGGCAGCTGCCTCCTCCACTGTACAGCAAAGTGATTAACAAAAAGTCAAATGCGTTTTAGTTCATGAACGATGTCGGTTTGTCTCTTTTCCTCTTGACTAAACAGACTTATGCACCATATGATATAGTGTTTTTTTTTTTTTTTTTAAAAAGGGGGGGGGGTAATAATCACAGAGATTGTACACCGAAACTCGCGCGAGCTTTGCTTACGTAACGTCGCGAGCGGTCCATTAAACACCCGAACGGTTCCGGCGCACGGTTCCATACATGTAAACTTTAAAATACATTTTATAACCGTGTTTCGTGTTGTCTTTCCTGCGGCTTGAACGCACCACAACAGATGAAACAACGTGCATGTTATCGTTACTTCCTGTCCAAAAGTGCATTCTTTGTTAACCGGCGCTTTAACTGAAACTCACTACTTTGGTGAATGGGAGATTGGCGACGCGGCGTTACTTCGTCTTACTAAATAACCTAAAGTGCATTTTATTTAGATGATTTAATAAACCAGAAGAAACGTGAAAACACTTCTAATGATCCTTCGTATTCGTATACCTATCGACATAACCGTGAAAAGTTACGCCTCGTGCAACTATGAGCTAAACCAAAAAACTTACCTCCGGGAAACGACCAAGAAATCTTCGTCAAGTAGTCCGACCTTGTAGTTAACAAAGTTAAAGTGTGCTACTGATCGGAGAACAGAACACACGGTGTGTTTGAGGAAGTGTGTGTAAAAGGGAAAGAGAGTGTGTGTGTGTGTGTGTGTGTGTACCCGCCCCGCTGTCACAGTCATTGGCCACGTCCATAAACCCGCATACTAGCATACTAAACAGTATGGAGAATGTGAACACCACCAGCTCGTTCACTTCCCGCGCGTCTCCATGGCTACGTCTAAACCCTGCGTACTTCCGCACTAACTAGTGTGCATTTTTTGAGCCAAGTAGCTATTTAGTACGGAGGCGATTTTTTGGGAGTTGTCATGGTTTTGCGATGTGACGTATCCACAGGTAAAAAAAAAAAAGAAAGAAAAGGGGGGCGTGGCGAGTTCTACACGAGGAATTTTAGTTCACAAGGTTTTAAGCTAAGTTTTTTGTCAAGAGTAAATAAATGTACAGATGTACATAATGCAAAATGCATTTTTTACCTAGCAATAAAAAGATAATAAAATGAAAAAGTTTTCTTTGTTACTTCCTTCTCTTGAAACGATAAAATAAACAAAACCACAATATATATATATATATATATATATATATATATATATATATATATATTAACATGATATATAATACTTTTGTGTAAGAGAAAATAGTAATAAAAAATAGTCTATCAAGCTCTTCTTGTATTTTATTTATGTTAATCTACTTAATTTTGTATTTGCACTGATCTTTTTTAACTACTCTGTGTGATTTAAATTGCCCCCTTGGGGTAAATAAAACAATTTTTAATTGAATTTAATTCTCACTTTTTCCTTTCTACAAACCAGAAAGTTTGGTTTAGACCAACTCATTGACAAAATGATTAGCATAATTAGTTTAATTACAATTTTTAAAAAAATGAAAACAATGCAGTGTAACAGTATGCGCTTCCTGCTGTAGATTGCTCTAACAGTAAGTGGAATAAGGAAGTCAGGCTTAAGTCATTTTCCATGAAACAAGCGAGGATGTGTTACTCAAGATTAGGCGTGTGTTTCTACAAACACCTTCAGAAAGTACATCGTTGTTTTGCATGTGCTCAGGTGAGGTAGCTGTCACGACAGATTCGGGAGATCCCAGGCTGAAACCCGAGTTCAGGGAACTCCTCCTTGCTCTTACCTCATAGTACTGGAAAACACACAAATCTTTAACATATTCTCTCTCTCTCTCTCTCTCTCTCTCTCTCTCTCTGTCGCTCTCTCTCACACACACACGTACCCTTCATAAGGTCACATGATGCTTACTCACTCTGCTACACCCTTTGCTCTAAGTCCAGGCTGTGGTATATAAAGTAGTGTGAGCTCCTGTGTTGCTATTTATAACGTCTTCAACTGCAGCTAATAAGACCTGGAGTCTAAAACTCATCGATCTGTATGCTTAAATTTACTAAAAAGTATCAGTTCCAGAAAATTCCATCGTAGAGTGTGTGTGGGAGTGTCATGTTGTGTGTCTGTGTGTGTGTGTGTAAGAGATCTTTGACTACTCCTGAACTGTTGCCCTGTTTCACTTCTCTTCTAACTTTAGAGCCACTTCTTTCTTAACTGTTGGTCTCTTCTCCTTTTCAGCCAGTTCTTCCTTTCTTTCTAGTTCTTTCTCTTCTGCTTTGCTCTTACCTCCCTCTCCCTCTTTCTCCCTGTATGCCTTCCTTCCTCTGCGTTAGGTTTTTCTCAGACATTTTCCTTTTCTTGAGTATTTCTTTAAAAATCGGTAAGAACCTTTCATTCCTGAACACACTCTGAGATCAGATACAGCGAACTCCATTCTGACTCATCTTGTGAGTATCATTAATACGAGCGTTTACATATTAAGCAAGACCTAGGCCTATATTTCCTTACGGTAGCCTTGTAGATTTGACGGAAATCAGTTTAAACCCATTTAATCATTACGTAGAAATAGAAGGAAATAATTCTATAACAGTGATAACACCCCATGCAGATCTTTAGACTTCATGGTGAAATCAATAGATTTAGGGATTTAGAAAGAACTAGAGTCAGTTTTGGGAGTAATTAGTAGAAAACATTTATTTAATAGAAAAATGTCATGCTGTAGGATGGTGACAGCACTAATAGTAAGACATTTCATGGAGTTTTTCTCATCGTGGCATGCCTCATTTGTGAACCCCGTGAAAAACTAATTATTTTATTTCATCTATAAGTTGTGGGTACAACTGTGTGTCATATCTCTGAGGTCCCTAGCTTGATCCTGGCCTCCTGTTCTCTCTGGATCTCTGTGGGTTCTTCAGTTTCCTTCAAAACGTGCCAGGAAATAAATTGGCCTTGCTAAGCCTTGTTGTGTCTGTTCAATGCCTTTATAGATAGAGTTTTTCTTCACATCCACAATGACTCTTTTCCAGGACAAAACGTTTAATAATAGAGAAAAACAATTTAACCCCAAAAGGGACAGAACTGGAACATTTCATATAAAAGATATGTTATGTTATAAAGTCTTGTTTTCCTTGAAATAGCCACTGGTTAGATACATGAATGGTTAGATACATGGGATGTTTGCTGAAAGGTTACAGGAAAATTGTGTGGCTGGCGATTTGGTTGCCCAAATGATCTTTCTTTTTTGTGGAAAAGCAGTGTTGAAAGCAGTGTTGAAATTCGCAGACTCGCTAAAGAATATAGAAATATGATTGTAAAAGTACTGAAAAATATTTAATATTATTAATCAGAAAGATTTGTGTTAGGACATTTCAGGATATTAGTATTATATTAGTTGATAGACTTCTACAGACTTCCTCAGGGAAAAAAAAAACTCTAAAAGGTGGTGGTTCTTAGTTGGTAATTTTGGAGTGTGTGTGTGTGTGTGGGTGTGGGTGTGTGTCTTTTTTCCTATATGTTTCCACTGACCTGAACAGAAGCAGTACAGACGACTGGCCCTGACAGGCCCGGCAGCACTGCTCTAACTAATGACCTTTCACTATGATCAATTGATTATGCAGGCACTAGTGTGTGTGTGTGTGTGTGTGTGAATGTGATGCAAAGTAATGGAACAGCACTACACCAGACGGCACTACCAGGCTAAGCGACAGGAAAGGAAGCCGCCAGGGCGGAAAAACAAACAATGTCCAAAAAAAGGAGAAAAATGACAGACACTCATTTACACACACTTTCTCTCTCTCTCTCTCTCTCTCTCTCTCTGTGAATTCAGCAAGGAGAAAAATTAAGTACACTGAAAGCTCTTTTTTCTATTATGTATGATCATATATTAATCACTTCTGTCTTTCAAACAGTTCACGATTCTGAAATCTGGCAGTAAATAGAAAAGATTTACACTTTAAACTTCATTACGGATTTATTAAAACATTGGTCTCCAGTGGGGATTTCCCTGCCATGCCACAATCCTGAGCACGACTACACGTAAAAGATATGTGACCTCATTTTCTTTCTTCTATGCGCAAGAACACGAAAGCTGTCGGTCATAAACATTAGTCGAGATAACAATGGTGACTTCATGGACAGAGTGATAGGAGTGGAGTCCTGCTGTCTCACCCACACACACACACACACAGAGAGAGAGAGAGAGAGAGAAATAGAAAAAAAAATCCACAAACACAGACCTGTTTTTTTAGCCATATATGGCAGTGGTGACTGATGACACACAGAATGACACTGTTTTTTCTTTTGTCTCCTAACTAACACACAAATGCCGCATGTGTCTTTTACGACAAAAGGAAATGATAATAATTATCTCAAAGAATCACAAACTATCAACAAATGTGTGGTGGTTAGGAACTGATCTTAGATAAGTTTAATTTGGTTTCAGGGTCATGTAAGTGCAGCATAAGCTTCACACACACACATACACACACACATACACACACTTAAAGTTTGTTGAAACCTGACCTTCGCTCACATATATGGTTCTTCCCTAAACAATTGTCTAGGATGTATTTGTTTGCTTAGTTTGTTAACTAAGAGGCTCAAACACTGATCCAGCACAGCTCTGTGGTGTGTAAAGGTTAAAGTAGAGTATCCTGCACTGAACCCTGACTCTGACTCATCCCCACTGTACACCTTTGGGATCAAACTGGATCAAACCCTGATCCAGCATGACACAAAACACAGCTCCGTGATGTATGAAGGTTAGAGTGTAAGATCTCGAGTATCCTGACTCTGACTCATCTCCACTGAACACCCTTGGGATGAACTGGAACTGGAGCCTCCACATCATCCCAATCCCATCCCAGTGTCTGATCTCACTAATGCTCTTGTAGCTGAATGATCACTAATCACTAAAGCCACGCTCCAACGTCTAGTGGAAAGTCTTCCACTAGACCAGAAAAGAATGGAAGAGGGAAAAGGGGAAATAAATCATTTCATATGGATGTGATGGTCAGGTTTTCTCAAACTTTCCCTTTTGAGTCTCAAGGTTTCTTCCTCATTTTATCGCAGGCAGTTTTTTCTCATCACCGTTGCTCATTAGGAATGCATTTCAACATTAAAAAAGCATTTCCTAAATTTCTGTAAAGCGACTTTGTGACAATATCCTTTGTGAAAAGGGCAATACAAATAAATTGAACTGAATTGAAATGACCAGTGGTTGCTTATCCAAAGTGTCAAGTGTACATCTTCATAAAATATGATGCTCTACTGATTCACCTAGTGGTGAAAAATTGCAAAAGATAATGCAACAAGAAGTAAAAGATGCCCACTGGGGCAGGAATCACGCTGCTCCACCCTGGAACTATGAATAAGTTTTAAACAGTAGACAGGATAATTAATTAAAATGTGTGTGTGTGTGTGTGTGGGTTTGTCAAACTAGGCTAGTTTTGTGAGTGCTAAGATCTTAATCAATCATTTGAAATAAACTGAATTATTTTCCCCAAATATAGGCAGATAGAAAGAAAGAAAGAAAGAAAGAAGAAAAGCTGCGTAGTTACAGCAAATGAATAGATACCTTCAAGTTAATAAGAACAGAGAATTTAGCAGTGTTGTAGTAAAAACACATCTTGTCTTCTGCGTCATAGAGATGGCTATCTCTCTCTCTCTCTCTCTCTCTCTCTCTCTATTTTCTCTCTCTATTCTCTCTCTCTTTCTCACTCTCTCTCATACGCTAATCACGTAGCCGATTAAAATTAACCTCTCGCCTTTCTAGCTGTGGTTAAACAACAATCTGGTTCTCTTTCAGGCTGAGGTTTTGTGGTCTCTGAGTTACATGCATCACATGGTTTTCTTAAAAGCGTGTCTCAAAAAAGCGAAAGTTTGACCTTGTTGTTAAATAAAAACGAATAAAAAAATTTACATTCCTTCACATGTGAGTGGAAATTAGCAGGCCATGGATTCGAACTCGGAAACTTCTGGAACCTTTAAGGCTACAAAGATAGAGACAATGATAGAAGTCTGAGGGGAATTATCTCGTTTTAGAAATCTTATCTCCACACACACACACACACACACACACACACACACACTAACAGGACTTTTTCAAATTGTTTCATTGTCAAGATTTCTCTCTAATTGTCTAGCCCGGTGTTTCTGTCTGTACTTTTCAGGCAGGAAGACGGAGATAATAAATCTGTCCCCCACTACCTGTCCCTCTGTCCCTACTTTATCAATCTTGTTATTGGGTCAGGAGAGACTTGAGGGAGTTTAGCAACTGGAGCAGCCCAGTTTCTGCAGTTCAGCTTCTCTCAGTCTCTCTAGGTTTCATTTGCCGAACGCTATCCGTTCCCTATAGATTGGTTCCTCTCAATTTTTTTTGTTCTCTCTCTCTTTCTCTCTCTCTCTCTCTCTCTCTCTCTCTCTCTTATCTTGCACACAACTCATTTAACCAAAAAAAGGAACAGACGGACCTGAACAGTCTCACAATGTCCAGGTCTTGTTGTACTTTAATCATAAATCCATTCATTTGCTAAATCTGATTCCTACTCTCCCTCCACAGATGAGACTTCACACTTAAAATAAGTATTGGCACCCCAGTTGCCCCTATGGAGAGGTCTATTTAATCTGACGCAATCATCCAGTTGTGTTGAATCGTCTTCTAGCACATTTTGTCCTCAATCACATTTTGAACTAAAGTGGTTTTTGCGTAATCGCCACCCTTCAGTTTATCTCTGAGGCAGCCAATCACCATGAGGAATCTAAGAAGTTGTTAAACGGGGTGCAGTTAGTGTCACATGATCTCAGTGTATTCACACATTTCCCTGGAGGGTTTGTTGAAGGACACACCTGAACAAACAGCATCGTGAAGACCAACACATCCGGGACAGGATTTGGTTACAAGTGTGAAAAATAAAAATAAAAAATTTGGAAAGAAATGACACAACCACATCTCTGCCTAGAGCTGGCCATCCAACACGATTCAGATTAGTCAGAGAAGCAACCAAAAGGCCAAGGGGAATATATTCTTTTGCAGGCCAGTGTAGGAAGACAGTTCTGTCCGGATAATAATTTCATTCATGTACCAAGAAACAAATACGATATTCTGTAAAAACAGTCCTATTATACATCCATACATCTCAAAGACTCCCAGAGGTCTGTGATATATCTCCAGATTAAAGAAAAACAACAATTAAATGACACTAGGGATTATTATAAACCAGTATCACCTTTGTTATGGTTGTTATTCAGTTAATATAGTTGAAGTAAAATAGAAGGAGGTCACCTAAAACGCAATAACTAAAAAAACAAGCATGGTGTTGATATTAATCAAATTTAATAATAAATGCAATTTTATTTATAAGTGGAAAAGTCAGGAATTAAAAAGCTCTAATGCAGAATTGTTCTATATCAAGAGATTTAATCTGGAAGAACACAAAAAGTCTGAGGATATAATTCTCTGCCAGCTCATGTGTTCTTGTTTCCTCTACATCTCAGTAAACAAATATTTATTTGCAATTCCATCCACTTGTTATCTCTCCCAGACTCTCTCGCCTAAATAGTCCTTTTCCGCCAGTCTGACAGCTTTTTTTTTTTTTAACAGAATTCTATCATCACGGCTAAGGTTACACATCCCAAATCAGCCTCATACAAAGCCCTCACAATGAAGCAGCACCATCAATATTTCAGCGGATGAAAAGAAATAGGCCGAAATGTTTTGTGCCGTTTCTTTCTTTTCGTTCACATCAATTATTCACAATTCGTCCCACTTTACCCAACTATGCCCGGGGCTTGATGATAAAGCTCATTATCCAAACCTACAGTAGTTATATCACCTTACTCAGCCCTCGAGGTCTGATCACCACAAGCGGCGAGAGCTCTGATGCAAAGCGATGCCACTGATAAGGGGGCTTCTCTTACACAAGGGGTCCAGATAAGCGTCCAGAATTCAGGCCTAGCTCACACAAGCAGTGTGTGTAATTAAAGAGAGAGAGAGAAGGCCCGGTGACCTTGGAGAGCTATTAATTATTTAGATATGAGTTTTTTTTCTTCTCCTGGTTGAACTGAAGGAGATAAAAATCAGATTTGAATAAGAGTCTGGCCACATTAGTGTAATGATACAGCGTATTCACGTTCAGTTACTGATCAACAGGAAGGAGAGTGAGTTACATAGTCATAATTACCATCGCTGTTCTGCACCATCACTACACCGGCAACTCGTATAAGGTCATTGGGATTAGAAGTGTCTGTGCTGCCCCCTATCAGCTGCTCAGGGAACTACACTGGCTTCATGTAGATATTTAAAATAATTATTATTTTAGCTTTCAGTTTTGGAATTATGCTCCAGAAAATATTGTTACTTTTATTTGATAACTTTTTATTGAAAATGTAATATTTTCATGATTTATGGGAATTTGTAAAATGTAAAAAGAGTTCCAACTCATGAAGTCAATGATTTCATTAATGTGGATGATTTAATTAATATGTAGTTTTAATATTTTTTATTTCAGCACTCAAATGAGCTAAATAAATAAAACCAAAAAATGGTATGCATTTTGCTTTTATATATCTTTTTACGTTACATTATATATTATAATTTTATATACTAATAATAACTATTATATTTAATAATTAATTTTTTTTCTTCATATTAATGAATAATTATATTTAATAATGAATTTATTCATGATTCAGGAATCATAATTACAATTCTTAATGAATTTATTTATCAATTACCACACTAATTAATAGAATTAAATGATATAATTAATTAATTAAAAATGATTGGTCTGTATGTGACACGTCTCTTTACTATATTTATTTGAACAATAGTATCCCAAATCCATACAGCTGGTTCACCTTAATAATAAAGTACAAAAAAAGTGTCAGTTTGTAAATGAACAATAAAATAAACACCAAACTGTTATTCCCTCATGAAATAAAAAAAAAAAATCAGATAAAACTATTGATAAAACTGGCATAACTTTCTTTTTCTTACTTCATTTATCAGTGCAAATAAAAGAAAATGTATGGTTTTTTTTTATATAATTATGTACATTTCATTTACATTACTTTACTAGGATCTGTGGTTTTGTCGTGTATATAATCGTAACGTAAAACAGTGTGTGACTGTAACCTCGAAAAATGAGATAATGTGCATGTCTAGATCTGATACAAAGTTCAGTAATGTATCATAAAAAAAAAACGTTGCCTTTGAAACAAAGAAAGGAGAGAAGAAAAGAAAAGAGGAGCTGGCTTCGTTATAGGGTGCAGTGTAAAGGCTCAGTCGGTGTGAAGCACCTAGAGGAAGCTTACAGTAACATTTGCAACACATCAGTGTATCGTCAACACGTACAGCAGAATAAACCTTACTTAATTCAATACTGTGAAGAAAATAAAATACAAATCAGTGCAGCAACAGATATTTAAAGAAACATATCACCAGTGTTCTCCAATCTCGGCCTTGTACAAGCTTATATATTCAAAATCTGATTGCAGGGATTAGTAAATAAACAAGAAATATTCATCTGTAGAAAGACAGAGCTCGATCATACGTCTTTCACGTCTCTGGTGTGGAGACATTTGTCACAGAGAGCCTGTAATCTCCTGTGGACAAATTTACCATCAGTGATTTGAATGTGGTTCATGATGCCGTTGCTGAAGTCTGGTTACTGTGTATAGAAACAATGCAAAACCTGCGAGTGGAAGAACATTCAAACTTGCGCATAACCACAGTGGTCATGTAAATAACAGCAAGAAATCAACCTCGTGATGATATTAATAGTCAGCCTGTGTAAAGAGAACTGAACATCTGGTGCAGGCTCAGCTTTTTCAGACTGACTGTAGAATTCTATAGAAATGTAGAGAAGATAACAAGAGGATGAAAAAAAACCCCACATTGGTATAGTTGACCTCTGATACTGTGGTGCACTAAAGTTTAGCAATGTAATGAAGTAAACTTGATCATGTAGTAGGAAAGACTCAGCATCATCATCAATCATCGTCACTTTTTTTTTTTTTTTACACATTTTTCCAAATGATGTGTATAGAGTGTCATGTTCGCTTCTTTAGTTCAGAAATGGAGCTCCATCTCAGATCAACCTGAGACTTAAAGGAAGTCTGTCTGTAATCTAAACAACAACAACAACAAAATCAAGATGTAGCTAAATGTGTGTCAATTGACCTTTGCAAAAAAAAAAAAAAATTAACTGATAGCTGATGTGAATTTGCTTCCTAAGACCCGCCTCCCAAAACTGATAATGAAGACATATTGGTGTCAGTCTGCTCCCTAAGCCCCGCCTTCAAAAAATAGTAATAAGGACATATTAGTGTCTGTCTCCTAAACACGATAATGAGGACATATTGGTGTCAGTCTGTTGCCTATGTCCCGCCTCCCAAAACTGATAATGAAGACATATTGGTGTCAGTCTGCTCCCTAAGCCCCGCCTTCAAAAAATAGTGATAAGGACATATTAGTGTCTGTCTCCTAAACACGATAATGAGGACATATTGGTGTCAGTCTGTTGCCTAAGTCCCGCCTCCCAAAACTGATAATGAAGACATATTGGTGTCAGTCTGCTCCCTAAGCCCCGCCTTCAAAAAATAGTGATAAGGACATATTAGTGTCTGTCTCCTAAACACGATATTGAGGACATATTGGTGTCAGTCTGTTGCCTAAGTCCCGCCTCCCAAAAATGATAATGAAGACATATTGGTGTCAGGCTGCTCCCTAAGCCCCACCGCCCAAAAATTATAATGTGGACATGTTGGTGTCAGTTTGCTCCCTAAGCCCCACCTCTGAAGAACTGTAATGAGGACATATTGGTGTTAGTTTGTTCCCTAAGTCCCGCCTCCCAAAAATAATAATGAAGACATATTGATGTCAGTCTGCTCCCTAAGCCACGCTTCCCAAAAATGATAATGAAGACATGCTGGTGCCAGTTTGCTCCCTAAGCCCCACCTCCCAAAAATGATAATGAAGACATACTGGTACCAGTTTGCTCCCTAAGCCCCGCCTCCCAAAAATGATAATGAAGACATATTGATGTCAGTCTGCTCCCTGAGCCACGCCTCCCAAAAATGATAAAGAAGACATATTGGTGTCAGTCTGCTCCCTAAGCCCCACCTCCAAAAACTGATAATGAAGACATATTGGTGTCAGTCTGCTCCCTAATTCCCACCTCCCAAAAATTATAATAAGGACAAATTGGTGTCAGTTTGCTCCCTAAACCCGGCCTCCCAAGAACTGTAATGAGGACATATTGGTGTCAGTTTGCTCCCTACGCCCCGCCTCCCAAAAATGATAATGAAGCCATATTGGTGTCAATCTGCTCCCTCTTAAAAAATTATATATATTATTATATATATATATATATTAAGCTCCGCCTTCAAAATGTTTGGAGGAGACACACAGCAAAAAAGTTAGTGATATAATTGTATTTTATATTTAAATTTGTAAATACTACACAAAATATTCAATATTGAGATAATATAGATTAATGGTGCTGATTTGGGGATATATTCGTCCAAAAATATAAACTGAGATAGACTGACTTCTATTATTTAACCACATTAACATCGTAGCTCCAGTGCAAAACTAAAGAAGCACAACAAACAATTTGTGAGTATGAAATTGTGTGCATTTCCTTTTTGACCTATTCCTGTAAACCACACGAGAAATTCAGAACGGATGTGTAAATTAAAAACTAACGATGATGCTGAACGGAGAACTACGGCACAATTTCCCCATGCCCTGTCTATCGATTTACATTACAGTCTACAATGTAATAACTCCTGATGAAATATACAGCTAATATACAGTCTTGTATCAAATCTTCCTGCGCTGAAATTGGAAATAGATTTCACACAATGCACATTGATCCTTATCACTGTGTATCAAAATTCAACCAAAAATTTATACCTGTCATTTTTCTTAACTTTAAAAACATGAAGCGGATAAAATGTTCTGTAGTAAAACATTCCTTCATTTTATATCACTTATTTACATTTGGCAATTCATCACTGTTTCTTCAGCGAGAAAGTGAACAAAAGTGAGTCAAGTAACACTGTCTATTTTTTTCCATCGTGGAATATCCAGTGATCGTATGCGGAAACGTCTTCGTGTAAAAGTCAGCAGTGGAAAAAAAAACCCCAGAAGAGCAAATAATCCTTCACGTGGGAGTGAGATGTGGTTTAACATACGCTTTCCTCTTCTGCTTCAGTTAATACTATAATACTGTGGCTTCCTCCATGGCATTCACCCATCTGTAAAATAAGACAGAAAGAATGTATGCAGGGGTGAAAGAGGACAAAATTATACAATGTGAAATCTGAACCAAATAAATGAGAATTGTTTGAATACTCAAACGTGATTGGTCAGAAGGTGTTGATTCAGTGAATAACAGCAGCTCTGATAACAGTGTATATACACTATATTGCCAAAAGTTTTGGGACACCCCTCCATATAATTGAATTCAGGTGTTGTTTTTCAGGGGTTGGGCTCAGCCCCTTAGTTCCAGTGAAAGAAACTCTTAACACTTCAGCATACCAAGACATTTTGGACAATTTCATGCTCCCACCTTTGTGGGAACAGTTTGGGGATGACCGCTTCCTGTTCCAACATGACTGGGCACCAGTGCACAAAGCAAGGACCATAAAGACATGGATGAGTGAGTTTGGTGTGGAGGAACTTGACTGGAACCTGACCTCTACCTGATAGAACACCTTTGGGATGAATTAGAGCAGAGACTGCGAGCCAGGCCTTCTCATCCAACATCAGTGCCTGACCTCACAAATGCGCTTCTTGAGGAATGGTCAAAAATTCCCATAAACACACTCCTAAACCTTGTGGAAAGCCTTCCCAGAAAAGTTGAAGCTGTTATAGCTGCAAAGGGCGGGGCAACTCCATATTGGATTCTTGTGCATGGAAAGACAGACATCCCAAAATGTTTGGCAATATAGTGTATATTTGAGTGTGTGTGTGTGAGTGTGTGTGTGTGTGAGAGAGAGAAAGAATCAGACCTTCGTGCGGTGTGATGATCATCTGCTCTGAATGTGTAGTACAGCGTTTTTTTGTGATAGAGCTGAAAGACGCCGCCTGTGTCCTCGCCCTCGGTTTGATCAGACAGCTTCACTGTGAAACCCTGAAGAGGCAAACTCTCACTCGCCACCTTATCCTGAAGAGATAGATAGGTGCATAGATAGATAGAAAGAAAGAGAGAGATAGAGAGAGAAATGTTCAGAAATAAACATACATGTGACAAACAAACGGAAAGATAAGCAATGAATTTGAATGTGTGTTATGTAGATACTATTAGGTGTGAGTGTTTTGATGACAGTTAATTGTGTGTGTGTGTGTGTGTGAGTGTGTGTTGGTGTAGGAGACTCGGTGTCCCCTCACCTCTCGAGCTGTGAAGGTGTAGAGCACCTTGTCTTTGAGCAGGAACCACAGCCTCTTCCATTTCCGCTTGCTCTTCTTCCGTCTCTGTAAACTCCCACTTATAGTGGAGCCTTCAGCACCCACTGACACCTACACGTACACACACACACACACACACACACACACAAACATACACACACACACACACAAACACACACACACACACACACACACAAACACAAAAGTATAATATAAAAGTAAAATATAGAAGAATGGAAGGAAACAAACACATAAATAAAGTTGGAGAGACATAGATAGCTAGAGAGAGAGAGAGAGAGAGAGAGAGTAATACCTGAGCGAGAGGTGAAGTGATGCTTTTCCTGTTCTTCCACAGGCTGGGAGGCTGCAGGCTCTGAAACACAGCAGACAGAGGTCTACTGGCACGCTGTGTGTGTGGACTCGCACTACCACATGGAATTGGAATGTTCCCACCTACACACACACACACACACACACACATTATTATTATTATTGCTGTATTCAATTAACTTCAGAAGGTTTGTGTTAGGTGCAAAGTGGAAAAATACCCACAGATGCCTCCATGTTCACTGTATGCTAGCAATAAGCTAGCCAGCTAACTGTGATGAGTGATGTAAATGTACCTCCTCCAAACAGTGATCCATATTTTGAGCATTATAGATTTGACAGCTAATACGTCGGTACGCTAACTGATCTAAAGTCGCGCTGCTTTGTTTACTATAGACACTGAGGGCAGCCATTTTAACCTGATATCGCTTGCTGAACTCGGGGTTGAGGAAACCATCCCAAGTTTTCCAACAGGAATTTAGGACTGTAGGCGGATTTCACTGCCTTTTCCTAGACAGAGGTTACAAATTCTGGTTTATGAGATTTTAGACACTATTAATATCTTGACAGTTAAAGGGCGCCCCCTTGTGATGTGAGAAGAATGTTTTTATTCAGGCTGTGGCTCTAAAATTGCTTGCAAATTGCATAAAAAAAGGTCGATACAAGTTCACTCGGATTCTAAACTTAGAAGTTAGAAAAACTTGCCTCGTTTCTTGAGCTCGGTGTAGCAGCGGTCGCAGACTTTAGCCATGCGATCCTTCAGATACTTCAGCGGGTATCTGTTTCTGGAGCAGGAGCGACACACCACCTGCAGGCAGGAACCAGAAGTTTACAGATCATTTATTTTGTATGATTATTTGCTTTATATGCTTTTAGCTGATGTCTTAAATCACGGTTTTAAAATATTAATTAGATTATATATTTGGGAATATTTCAGTAGGATGTGTGTACCTTGCCACATGCGTTGCACTGGTGTCTGCGCAAAGTGAGACTGAAATCTGACGCACAGTTCATGCACATCATGGCGTGAGAGATGGGCACCAGGACAGGTGCAGCTTCTCCCAGAGACATCCACAGCTTCTCTCTCGCCTGGAAACATAGCGGAAAAGTCAGCCACCTCACACATGGATAAATTACATTACATTTAGATTTCTGGTATTTGGCAGACGCTCTTATCCAGAGCTTCGTACAAGAGTGCTTTGAAATCTCAATCAATAAATACATTATCACTGGTTCAATAGGTCACAGACTTAGGATTCCATCAGCCTGGATGTGCACTACACCCACCATGTACCACGTGTACATGTATTAAACCTGGAAACTATTACACACACACACACAAACAATATCTATGCAGTTGTAAGTATGTAAAGATGGTAATCACCTCGCTGGAGGAGCTGAATGTGTTGAGGCCTGCAGCATGATCGGCTATAGCTCGACTCAGAGTGTGGAACCAGTCCTCCCTCTCTCCTACAGAGCTACAGAGAGAGAGAGAGAGAGTGTCAAAGAGAAAAGAATTTTTTGCAATTATTCTGTATATAATGCCTTTATATTGTCCTTAATTCATTTACATAATTAGTTTTATTTTCACGATTTGCATTTTATTTCATTTTATTTGTATTATCTTTTTTTTTCTCGTCTGTTTGCAAAAGCATTTCTTTGTACTTGCTATGGCAACACTTAAGTACATTGATTTATCATTCCAATAAATCAAAACATGAAAACTGAAACTGAGATTCAGGCAGACGGAGACAGAGGAAGAGATCAATGTACAATGACTGGGCATAACATTATGACCACCTGCCTAATACTGTGTTGGTCCCCCTTTTGCTGCCAAAACAGCCCTGACTCAACTTTGAGGACAAAATGTTCACTTGCTGCCTAATATATCCCACCCACTAACAGGTGCCATGATGAGGAGATCATCAGTCTTATTCACTTCACCTGTCAGTGGTCATAATGTTATGGTTGATCGGTGTATTTCTAGTTTTGTTTATTTACATGCTGATATAAGAAAAAAAAAATGCAGAAAACCTGCAAAGTGTCCTTATACTTAACAGAGGTGGTGTAGTGATAAAGAAGATGCTAAATTAAATGCCATTTTCATACACATCATGACAAAGGAAGTGTGTATTCGAGTATCTGTATAATTCAGTGTGATGCTTTGATGTTGTCATGGATGATAACTGATTGCCAGATGCAAACAAAAGAGATTTGGGTTCTTAAAATTGGCCACGCTTCTGTTTTTAGTTTGAGTTTCTACACTGAACATGTGTTTGGTTTGGAGATTTCAGTCTTCTGAAACAGGAAGCATGTCATCTTCTTGCGCCTGTTTAAAACATTACTGCTGATAAAACCCAAGAAGACGCTGTACCTGGCTGAGAGGGTGATGGTGACATCGTTGACCTCGATCCTTAGTGTGTTGAGGACGTTATCGATGACCGGCTTACTAACCTGTACACACACACACACACACACACACACACACACGGACACACACACACGGACATGTGTTAAAGGAATCATTCCACCAGATATCAAATGGACACAATTCTTCCACAGACAGAGAGATGGCTAATAAAGTAATCTAAAATATTCCGGATTAGATTACTAATTTCATTACTAAAATGAGAGTCAAATTAAATTATCCACATTTTTTGTTTACATTCAGAAATCCTGAAAGGAGCTGGAATGTAGGCTGTACCTTCATCCCATTGAGAGGAAGTGTATTCTTCATCCTGTATTTGCCATCCTGCTGAGGGAAGGTGTATAGGATGATGTCGTTCATCTGTAACACACACACACACACACCATTAGTCCCATCTTGCACATCATTATATCATTTACACTCTGAATAATTCTTTATTCTTATTATAAATCTACAGCCAAGCTACACAAACTTCCCCAACTTGCAATTCCCATTTTCACCACAAGAGAGCAGTATAAGCTCTCTCACACATTCACAACAACACGATCCCTGAGAGCATAGTTCACACGCTTCACACAATAGATATGGTTTATCTTATTTGCTTGACTTGACAATGGTATTGTAATTGTGGGAACCGTACACACACACACCCACACCCACACACACACACTTCTTCAAACTATTCATTGTGTTTTACTTGACAAATTTAGCATCATACAAAAGCCATGACATCACCGGGACACACAACGAGCAATGCCCCAAACATCCGTATTTCAGAGACAGCATCCAGGAATTCTGCACCACTGATTCAGAGAAAGAAACCTGGGTGGAGGCTATAAACAGCGACAACAAAATGGCAATAAAAAAACAGCAGACGCAACACCCGTGCTGCGCGGCCTGTTCTCTCACACGCTTAGCAAATCACCAAGCTTCAAGACATGTGATCGTGGACGGAATTTGCACCTGTTTTCAGCTTTGAATGTCTTTGTCATGTCTCACTCCACAGTGGCGCTTAATATGAAGCTCATATGAAAATAATCACTCAAGGCTTGTAGTGTTTTATAAGTATTTCTGTTCTTCTCTAGATTAGGATATTCATATAACAGTTTCAACGAACAAAAACGGTTCGTTTTCCTACACATAAATGTTTCTATCTATGCTCTCTGAGGCGTCCAAAGTGCTTGTTCGCAATCATCTAAAATTTGTAGGTGTTTATCTTTAACCACTAAAATTCTGGGTAAGTTTATCCAACAGAGGGGAAAACACCGGTCTCACACTGAAAGCCAACAGACTCCTGACTCATTTTATATCAGTCTCACGTCAATAGAATAATTCATTTGTTTACACTGATCGAAGACGACTGATAAGTCGATTTCCATTCTGCTGGCGGACTGGAACACCAGCGTTAATAAAAACCGCAATTGTTGGAAAATAGCCGTTGTAGAGACATAAAAACACATCAGGACATGCTGTTATTGGAAAATAATGATCTCTGTGGTTGGAACAGTAACTCAACTCCACACATCGCAGATTAATTTTCTACTACAAGGCAACCACAGAAGTGTTGTAGTCTTCACTCCCCCTGCAGAAGCTGATATTGATCAGTGGAGTAAAGAAAATTCACAGCAAAAAATAAATAAATTGTTCACCTGGTTACAATCATTTTCTCCACCAGTAATTTTTCCTAATAATAAAAGTATGACTATTCCAGATTTCAATCATATATATATATATATAACTTAAATATAAACACAGGCCTGTGTCAGCTCCAAACAACTTCTTTTCTCCTCATCGCATTGACATTGCAATGACTTCTAAGAAAAAATAAATAAATGTCTTCAAAGCAATGACAATTGATGGATTTCACCTGTGTAGAATAAAAATAGATGTGTATGATTTGTTAGCAGGGATGCGCCGGCGTGCCGGTCCCAGCGTGACTGATGGCTCTCGGCTCTGCCTTTGACTTGCTTTCGTTTATGACTCTATAAATTAAAGCTGAAGCGAGACAGCCGTCTTTACTCGCGGACCCTGTGACGTCACGTCTGACTCGCAGCCTGCGTTTAGGACGCAATCATCAGTCATATAAACTCGTGTGGCATCAATCGGGGACACGGAGTCAATAGAGGGATCATAAAGGAGAAAACAAGAGGGAGGAGACGACTGTGAACAAACAACGGTGTGTTTAGGGCAGGGGTATGTGTGAGTGCGTGATGTGTCGCATATTGAGCAAATAAATAAATTCACTGGAATACTGTGCATGTGGAAGCTGCCCAGGAACATGTTTTAGTTTCCTGGAAACGTATGAGCTAATTTGGAAGCCCTATGTGGCTACTTACCCACACCAGTCATACACTTTATGTTAGTTGAGACAAATATACTACCCACTCTATATAATTAGCTACTAACTTTTAGCAAGAACATAGACTAAATCCTGTTTAGACTAAATCACTTTCTTCACAGTGTTTATCTTCCACCCCAGAGAGATGCAAACCCTTCATAGGTGTTGCTTCTTTGTGATCTTCTAATCATAATTTATTCACATAAACTGCAGTTTGTTTTCATTCACACCCCTCTACTCCTGCCTGATGCATGAAACAATTTTGCCAAATGATAGCGTGAAGTGTGCTTTTTGGTATATCTGTTTATAAAATCATGACGTGTCCAGTCGGTCCGAGGTCCAAGCGGCGACTTACACCACTTCTGGTCTGACGTAATGTAATTTAACCCCAAATTACACAGCCGTAATTTCACCTTAGCCCATGTGTATGAAGCCTGAAGCTCTTCCCCATGTGCTT
This sequence comes from Hemibagrus wyckioides, assembly GCF_019097595.1. NCBI lineage: Eukaryota > Metazoa > Chordata > Actinopteri > Siluriformes > Bagridae > Hemibagrus > Hemibagrus wyckioides. Next base: position 17,386,671 of record NC_080730.1, read on the forward strand.
GAATGTGTGCTCGGGTGTCACTAGAGGGTTCTGCTGACTGTCTTGTCAGGCATTACAAAGGAAACCAGCATCCACTTACTCACACCAAACATCCTGAGAGGAAGCAAAGCCTTGAAAAACAAGTGCGACAGAAGTGAGAGAGAAAGAGAGAGAGGGAGAGAGAGAAGGGGAGGCACTTAAACCTGACACTGATGTGATTAAATCTCTGGAGCAAACTCTCACATAAGCTAAAGGAGTTATAACAACTGAATCTGTCCAGTGTTCAGGGATTAAAGGGGCGGTTTGTAATTTGTTCAAGCCTTGCCGGAAGGATTTATCAGAAGTAAAATGAACACTTTAAAATGAAACCCTTTTCCTCCATGCATAATTAAATCATGTAATTACATATACGCTTTTGATAATGCAAAAAAAATGGAGATTGGGTTGGAAAAATCTGAAATGATGCAAGTAGCAGGAAAATATTGCAAATTCTTGCTCTAAGAGGAAAATCGGCGAGATTTACCAAGAACAGATGTCGAGGCTGTCGGCTCTTACGGGAGACCTTCATGAGCGTGCCCTCCTTTACAAACACCTGGAACAAACACACACACACACACATACACACACACAGAGCAGATGGTCATCTCATATGAGTGTCAGCATGTTTTATCAGTGAGGTGTCACTGTAATAATGTCATTGCTTAGACGTGCTGCTGTGCTTGGAACGTAGCGCCATATTAGCCTAATAAATGACAAAGTAACACCTTTTAAAACTTACAGTTGTCTCATCATATCTCTGCTCATGTGGGTGACAAATATTGGAAGTGAGCATGTCTGTCTGAAGCACTTACTCTTCCTGGCTGCAGCAAACTCCTCTTCCCCTTCACGCTGTATTCGATGTGGACCAGACGCAGCAAGTTCTCCTGGGAAAACCGAGAGACAGAGAGAGACAGAGAGAGAGAGAGAGAGAGAGAGAGGACAGTGAGAAAGAGAGAGAGAGAGAGAGTTAGGAAAAAAATACGACAGAGAGAAACAAAATGAGAGACTCTGAATGCTTTTGTTTGTTTTGCAAATGAGTGGGAGGAAGACGGAAAGGGAAGAGAGGTTCGGAAATGAAGAGCAGCAGTGCAAGAGATAGAGGGATCCTCTGTGTGTGTGTGTGTGTGTGCGTGTGTGTGTGTGTGTGTTTGGGAAAGCCTCTGTATTTCAGTCTAGTCCTCATTCCACTGCACACTAAGCTCTTTGTTTCGGAACATCTGGAACGTTTTGATGACATCATCTCTCCCCGCCCTTGACAACAGTAGCATCATGTGGTAAACATTTTGCCAGGGCCGTAGAGATCCCACACACTCGTACGCACAAACTTACCCCTTCTTTTAAATTGTCGTTGGCCTGGTCTGCAATGTCTGACACAATCACCAATGCAGCTGCATGAAAAAGCAAATTAGAGATGGTGTAAAAACAATCACAATCACTTGTATTGTGTGTGTGTGTGTGTGCGTGTGTGTGTGTGTATGTGTTGAGCAAATTGTTTTCAAAAAGAATACTGGAGGATAATGAGCAAGCAACCAGACTTGTTTTGCCAGAAGCCAAATATCTATCTATCTATCTATCTATCTATCTATCTATCTATCTATCTATCTATCTATCTATCTATCTATCTATCTATCTATCTATCTATCTATCTATCTATCTATCTACCTATCTATCTATCTATATGTATATATGTATGAAATGGAATAAAATCAAGTCAGTATGAACCAGTCTGCCGACAAACTCTGAAATATTTGGGATGACAAAAAAGAAAAAAGAAGGCTGAAATGACGAGAGTAAATATGTTCTATATGTAAGGAGTGAAGCACAATGGGTCACGCTGCTCTAGGAAAAATAATCGATGACAGAGTGGCATGATGCATTACCATCACAGTAATTAAAGTGTTTAAATTCCTTTTAACAATTAAAACATTAATCGTTTTTTTTTTCGTGCTGCTGTTATAGAAAATGACCACTGTGGACCAATCAAAACAGAGATTTTTGTTAATGCTTAAAAATGTAGGGAAGAGAGGAGAACAATACCTTGTGTGTCTTCATATTCTTTAGAGTCGGGGGAGAGGTTGTTTAAGTAATCTGGAAAGAATGAAATGCAGACACAAAGCAAATCTTGAGTGCCAAATACCAGAAAACTCCCAGTTGAGTGAAAATTCCCAAACTTTCCCCATAAATACTCCCCTCTAAACGCACATATACGTTTATGGCTGTGTTACCTGTGAGAAGCATGCGGTATTGCAGGACACGCACGATGATCTGCATCAGCTGGTGTTTCACAGGAATCTGCACTCCCTCTGAATTTTGCTGCTGTAACACACACACACACACACACACACACACACACGTACACACCACTTACAAATGTGACTAATGTAAATGCAATGCAATACAGTCAGACCCAGATGTGTGTAGCCCACACAGACGTCCTGTCATGACCTTCAGCCTACAAAACCCAGATCACAGATACCAAACACAACCACCACAGAAAAAAAAATCACTCCAAGGACAATCGGTGACCTTTCCTTACATGGTGACTGCAGGCAGAGACGGAACGATAAATCTCATTCTGTTCCTCAATTATTCATTATTCACAGTGAAAAAAAACACAGAGTGAGAATGAGTGAATTGCAGGCAAAAAGGAGAGTGCGAAAATCAATCAAGCCTTAATTGACTTGGACAAGTCTTTGTTCGGGGTGACTCGGAGGAGCCTGCAGGCTTTGAGGGCATGTTGGAGGTCAAATGACTCACTGAGATGGTGCTGGGAGAATAAACAGATATTTGGGGACAGGAGTGCAAAGAGGTACGCGATAAAGAAAGGTTATAAGGAGGTAGGACGTGACCCGTGATAGTGAAAGTGCGCGAATGTGCATGTGCTGTACGGTTTGAGATAAAAGTGTAAGAGAAAGCCACCAACAAAGACACCATTCATGCTATTATCTAATCAGCCAATCATGTTCTTGCAGTGAAATGCATAAAAGCATAAAGATAGAGGTCAAGAGCTTCAGATAATCAGCTCAACTAATCACTCTTTACATTTGTGGTTAGCAGAAAAGCAAGCAGCATATCGAACCTTGAGGCTCGGTGGGATACACTAGTGCAAGACCACATCTGGGGTTTCATCTGTTCCTCCTGACAGCCAGTGACAGGAATGTGAAGCTATTGAGGTACAGACTCAGACCTGTTTTTTTCCAGATTTTGGTAAGCCATTTTCCATAGACTTAGTCCAATTTTGGTAACCCTGTGCCCACTGGACCCCAGATTCTTCAGCTTGGTTGATGGGTGAACCTGCTGTGCATTCTGCTGTGGTAGGTTCGACCTGTTGTTCATTTTGAAGTGCTTTTCTGCTCACCACGGTTGTAAAGTGTGGTTATATAAACTGGATGATAACAATAAGGCTTCTAGATTTTCAACCTGCTCCAGTCTCTAACCCTAGGTCATATGATCAGTGTCATAAAATTGGGGCATATCCGAATACAAGGCATGGCTTAATGCCTTAACAGCTGTAGCTTTGATCATAAAAGCTAGATTCATTTTTTGTCCATAAAATTTGCTAATTCCCAATGAATATGGCACTGAGGTGAAGAAATGTAATTCATTTCATAAATGTTGGAAGTATTGATCTCTCTTTTGTTTTTCTACCTGAGACAGTTCCAAGGGCATTTCACATCGACTCTGTCCACCAAATCAATTCAATTCCAATTCCTTTTCAACAACAAATCAATTGCATACTTTCTATGGTTTCTTACTTATTGACTTCTTAACTTTTTTTTTTTTTTTGCAGCACTGACCTATGATCCGGGTGACGCATTTTAGTCAAAACCTGAAACATGAAAAATTTTCCTGTTGTTCATTGTTGGTTTAATCTGCAGCCCAAAACATTTAACATAAGAATGAAACGTGAAGCAGGATGAAGCGTGATGCCTGGTCCTGGGATTGTATTGTGTTCACACGGGGTGTGGTCTACACCCAATTTGACTAGAAACAAGCTCCAGACCAACATTTTTGTAGCAGTCATTTTGGGAAAACAATTGAAAAAAGACAGACATTATACGCTATTAATCACTTTATCAAAAGGAATACAGTGTGAATAAACCTTAAAAAGTGGCTCTTTGTATCATTCCATCCTCCGTTAACCTTCGGTCTTTTAAAACCTATTTTTATTTTCTCGTCATCGTACTGCTGTAATCATCATTCCTACGTTCTTTATCCCTCCCTGCACTGGGATGAATACCCCCTTGAGATTCATTAGCTTCTCCTCCCATTCCATACATCATATTTATTTGCTCCTTTAATTTAACCACTAAAGCCGACAGATTAGAGTAACATGACCTGTGTGTCACGTCCCTCTTGTCATCCAGAGAGCTAGCGCTATGATTGCAATCCAATTGACATTAGTGTGAAGAAGTGGACTCTTCAGCCTGTGTGTGTGTGTGTGTGTGTGTGTTTGAGTGAGTGAGTAAAGGCTGATATTTAGCACCCTGCACTGGAAGAGAGCCAGCCATTCAGAGGGACAGTGGCCAATGCCAGCGTGCAGATAAGATACACAAATCACTGTGGCAGTACGGGCTGAGGCAGCGTCTGCTCCAGGAGATGATTTAATTCAAAGGAGGCTGCTTCACTAATTAGCTTTTGTCTGCCTCATTGCCTGGATGTGTGTCGCTGTGTCTTTTTCTAACCTCTTCCACCTGTATGATTTAAAGGGCTGAAATTGGCCTAATTAACTCAAAGACACACAACAGAGAAATTGCACATGATATCATGTTGAAGTTTTATATATAAAACTTATCCCATAACACTGCTAGCGGTGCAGTCTGTTGTCCTTTAGCCAATTGCTGTTACATGAGACAAATAGAAAGTACGTGGAAGATAATCAACGTTTTGTATCCAGGCTCTGTATGCTTTCAAATGCTTTGAGTGCTCTTAAAGTATTGATTCGTCTTTAATGATTCTGGCAATTTCTGAGACACAGGAATCAGAGCAAGAAGAGCTCAATGTTTCTATTTTTTATTTTTTTATTTTGTCCAAGTCCCTATTTCCTATTTTATTTTGCATTCCTATTTTGAATTCTTAGAGAAACCTAAATAAAGAGACTGTTTGGGACTAAATCCACCTACACACCCTGTCTACAAACTGGAGAACTCAGTACACAAGATGCTTCTGTAATATTATACTACACTGTTAGAATCCTTACTGGTTCTTCAGTCGTCCCTTTTTCTGAAAGCCGTAATGCTTACAAAGTATGTAGACCTCTATAACAGTGTTTCCATATCATTTTATGGATGTTAAGTATCCTTATGCATCTCTGAGTCAGAGAGATACTAATATACAGTCAGATTAATAGCAATAGGCCTAAAGTATGTGGAAGGATATTTTCCAGTGCTTTAAAGAATAAAAATCAACCATTTTGATATCAACCAAAGGTGTAACTGTACCAGAACGTTGGACAAGCAAAAAAATGAGATTATGGAGCAAGTTTGTGGCACAAATCTAATAATGTAAAATCTAAAAATTTGTATGAAACAGATTTTGGGTAAGAAAGGCGTCACCGCTCCAGTACAAAACCAAAGAAACAAGTGCAGGACCACAAAAGAGTGGTTCATTGGAAGAGTCTTGTAAATATGGTTCATTGGCAAACGATTCACTTTACAGTCATGAATCAGTCGCGGTCATTGTCAAGCACTGAATCATTTCTTTCTTTTTTTGGTTGCTGATGATGGGCTTCACATGTGCGGTTGTTTTAAATATTAAAAATTAAATGTTGCTAGATGAATTGTGATAGTGATAATTACTGAGAATGAAGGGGAAGGTGTACAGGACAGTGGTGAGACCGGCCATGCTGTATGGTTTAGAGACAGTGTCACTGAGGAAGAGACAGGAGTCAGAGCTGGAGGTAGCAGAGCTGAAGATGTTGAGGTTCTCTTTGGGAGTGACACGGTTGGACAGGATTAGGAACGAGCACATCAGAGGGACAGCTCATGTTGGACGTTTGGGGGACAAAGTTAGGGAGGACAGATTAAGATGGTTTGGACATGTTCAGAGGAGGGAGATTGAGTATATTGGTAGGAGAATGTTGGACATGGAGCTGCCAGACAGGAGGCAAAGAGGAAGGCCAAAGAGGAGGTATATGGATGTAATAAATGAAGCAAGTGGGTGCAAGTGTTGAAGATGGAGAAGATAGGGATAGGTGGAGAGAGATGATTCGCTGTGGCCACCCCTGAAGGGAAAATCCGAAAGAAGAAGATCACTAGATAAATCACATTGCTGAACTTAATAGTGAGATTCACTCACTCACTGAGTCAACTGAATCAAATTCATATTCATCATGCAGTTGAAAAGATTCGAATTTACTGAATAGATTCAAAAATTCCATCTGTAAAGTTTGGCTGAAAGTGATTACATTTGTGTTAAAAGACACACGTATATTGCTAGAATTTTCTTCTTTAAACATCTTTAAACCTACTCATCAGGGGAAAATCATAGTCACAGATGTTCAAAATTCGTAACAGAATATCTATTTTGTCTCAGACCTGAAGCAGTCTTGTTACTGTGTCCTTTCCCGGTTAACTAAAGACTCATAGATTCTGCTTGACGAGAGCTTAAACAACGATCAGTGCAACTTTGTCTACAGGCAACAAGTCAAGGAGCAAATCGACTCTGATTGGGGAAGTGAAGGAATCAATGGAGGAGCAGTTCGAGGTAATTGAGAGCAGAGAGGAGAAGAAGAGAGCTGTAAGGATGTTCATTTAAAGAGCACTGACCTTTTGAGGCTTGCACAGCAGATCTATTGATGTCTGTGTGCTGAAAAAGCACTTTCTCTCTGGAGGATTGACAATAGTGTGTGTGTGTGAGTGAGTAAATGAGTGAAGGTGTGTATAGGCCCTCATAACAAACAAGGACAGTTCTCAGTTTAAAAGAGAGGTGTCCTGTGCCGAGCTAAATTTTTGTACTGATATTGAGAACTAATCATGTTTCAGTATGTCTTGTAAAAGTTTCTTGAACAGCTTAACGCCATAATAGTAATTTTCATTAGAAATAATATTTTCTGATCTGATTTTGTGTTTGCTTTATTCGTTCTTTGCAATATTTTAAGTGATCTTGCAGGAATATAAAATGATAGCTATGTTAGATTCATTCCTGTGAGGTCACATGGTTCATCAAGCTGCCTGATTATTCAAAAAAAAAAAAAAACCTAGCTGAAAAAGGAAAAGATCAATTTTAGTCAGGATCAAATCAAATTATGTGACTTTATGCTGACGTCCTTAGCTATTACTGTGGAAAAATTCAACGCCGTATTAAGTTTTTTAATAAATCTAATTCAATTTTCTCTTGTTTGTAATATAAAATTTTCTTCTATAATCCATTATAGTTGCCCCTTACAGCCCAAGAAGCCTCTACAAAGTCTTACATGCATTATAAAGTTGTGATTTTCTTCTAACTTCTCCGTATAAGTAATTTACTGTGGGTTAATTTTTCTTTTAAGAAACAACATTATTATTAACAGCATTGCACTTTCAGAGTTTCTTATCCCACACACAGCACTATCAAACACTCCGCTTGCTTTAATACACACTTATAAATATTAAAAATGTTATTGATTTCCAGCACAGAAGATGAATACAGATGTTGCGCTTCTATAGTCTGATGTATTTTCATGAAACTAGCTGCTGTAAATAATATTCCAAGTTATTATAAACACTACATCACTTTGCACCTCGCGTAATGCTGATGGTGCTGTAATTCATCACCGATACTGTTGTAAGCAGCTATAAAGTCTCAGTAATTCGAAAGTGCTCATAGATTAGATCCTGTTAAACAATCTCGGACACCATCAGCTGCTCAGAACAGTGGCTTATTTCACCATTCATCACTGTCTCTCTGTCACGGCTATAGATTGATTAAGCCGTCCAGAAACACCCCCCCTGCGCTTTCAAGAACTGCTGAATACAGATGCTCATGAATATTAATGATCCGGGACAGTTGGCCTCTTGTCATTGGTGATTCTATTCTACGTTCAGACGTGTGGTCAATGAATGCACCGAATGTCCTATGATGCGTGTTCGGAGACCACACGTGAATAAAGAAAACGTATAGACCAGTGTGAATCTTTTCGTTAAAGCCTTCAGTGAATCCTGCATTTATAACACTTCATAGACAATGCATAGCACTGTATAAGGCATTGTATCTATAAGCCTAAATAAACACTCATAGCAGCGAGTTGAACACGTTATAAATCCTGTAAACATGTCCATTTGAGTCTGTACGAAGAATGACTTGTCATAATGCTCTATTATGTGTTACATACCGTACAATGTATCTTAACGTGCTATAGATTTTCTACAAGGTTGTTATGAAGCTGTACATGTATGCATTATAAAGTGTTATGCATGAACCTATGGCTATTTATGAGCAAGTACACAGGCTTATGACATGGGTCATAAGATATTGAAATACATAAATAATGCAATAAATAATGAGTAACACTATCTATGAAGGTCATATAACTGTGAACGCATTCATATAATGCGAAATAGCAGTTATGAAGCATTATAAACATGGTTATCGCAATGCATTACATTTTTTAGCTATCTTTTTTAGTATTATGAGTTTGTCAATTGTATATTGCCATATGAATGAATTATAACATGGTATGAATTCGTTCATAAGTCATTATACAGTACTTATGACTTTCATAGAATTCCTCAAACAAAGTGTTTTATTTCTGTATCTAAAAGATTGATACTAAAGGTTTAGGTGCACACAGCAGGTCTACACTAACATCCCACCCAGTTCTGACCTCGAAGCGTTTGACGACATCAGCGAAGGCTTTGCTCCGTCTGCAGCTCTCCTCCAGCAGAGCCATGCTGCGGTCATAACCACTAATGTAGGTCACGAAAATCCCAAATTCCTCACGTTGTGCCAAAAAGACGTCCACCATCGTCGGGCTCTCCTCCCTGAAAACGAATGAGAAGCGTTAGATGTCTTCGGAGCAGCCGCTGAGGGTATTCAAGGTCAGGTCCTGTCTTAATGACGGGGCCTTTGTTGAAGATGAATGTCCTTTTTCACATGAAGGTGTATAAGGACTAATTTGATGGAGTATAGTGACACACATTTGGAAAACAGAAGTTGGCAGAGACTCATGTGTGACTTTGCTTTTTATTACTTGGTGGTTTTCTAGGTGATGACTTGAAGACGTAAGTTCTCTTTGTACTTAATCATTTTACATTTCACTTCTTTGCTATCATTTCTTTTCTTTTCAATGATTTTCAGCATGGTTATTTCACAGCCATGATGAAACATCGTGCTTCAGCATCAGTCGTGTATGCTGTCGGTTCTCACCAGTGCTGTATACGCGCATCCAGCTGTGTAAGGATGTTCGTGTGGAGCTGGTAGGCCTGAGGCAAGGTGCCGAGAATCTTGTCCAACCTCCCCATCTCCACCACGGGCTCGCCGTCTTCTCCTACCGCCTCCTCCACCGCTGACCTGAAATCCTACACGGAGAGCGAGAACAAGAGAAAGGATATGTTATATGGACGGGTTTGTGTAGTTTTACGTATGATCTTTACAGCCTCGCATGGTACACAAAGAGATGGATTTAGAGGTATGAGGGGTTTTAAAGGATATATGTGAGAGTGAGAGTGATCATTTTATCCTTCCTTACTGGATAGCTCTCTAACCTTTTTTTACACAGCAATTGAAGCCAATTTTAATCTCAGCAAAGCATAACGCTGATAAAAATGGTATAAAGATGGTATAATATGTATAGTACAGCTTCTAATGAAAGGATCACTAATGACTGGTGCAGTGATGTTGACTCAGAGAAAAAGAAGGGGGCGTGGCCAGAAATATGGAATGATTATTGTGTGCATGCTGCATCAATACAGCAAAAATAAAATAAATAAATAAATAACATGAAGATAGTTAACAGCCAGCTGTAGTTGCTAGTTGTTAGCATTAGTATTAAAGTTTTTTTTTTGATTAGTTAGAATGCTTGCTGAAGTGTCTTCCACCATTTAGTTGTCATTTTTAGGTCAACTTTGCCTTTTATGGTTTTATACACAGTATTGCTTGGTACTTTACGGCTGATTTGCATTCATCAACATGAGTATGAAGAAAAGTAGCATTATGCAAATGTTTGCAAATTTGGTGGGGTTTTTTTTTTTTAGCTTTGTTTGACCTACATAATCATTTACTTCACTAAATGAAAGTGTAAGAAGTAAAGGAAAGGAAAAGAAATGAGTAGAAAGTAGGATATGAGAACAGACAACAAACTAGCGGCCTAGTCTTTCTTAGAGAGGAAAAAACCAGACAATATGAAACAAAATAGTACAGCAGCTACACCTCCAGCACCACCAAAAAAAAAAAGACTTGGAATAACAGGATATCGAGTTTAATAGAAAATAAACCGCCTCCGCTAGTCTCAGAAGTAGCATAGAATATCACTTTATCCACATGTGGAAGATATTTGACACAAAAAGCTGGACTCGTACACCATCAGACGCTCTTTAGGAAGAACGATTGCCTTCTGAGAGAAAAAATAAACGCCTTTCGTTTGCTCTCTTTCACTTCGCCGCGGGCGTTACGTGCGAAATTGCTGCTTGATGTCTTTGCAAAGAGGAGCGTGCGTCAACGTTCCAAATAACAAATAATAAAAAGTACTGAACTGTCCAGCAAGACCATTTCCTGCAGTTCATCAGTTTCACTTTTAAGAGAGCAGTGACAAACATTTACACACACACACACACACACACACAAGCTGATAATCCCTTGAAATTCCACAGGAACATCACGCATTAATCAGTGAGTATCGACTGCTCCTGAGCTCCGTGCCTGTCAGTGTTCTCATAATTCACTCGCTGCTACTTTTATGCGACTCCTCGTGGCTATGAAAACATTGTCCTTCTCTGCGGTTTGATGATGAAAATCTTGAACAGCACAAAGAATAAAGCACTTTCTGTTCTCTGTAACTGGAGAAGTCTTTATTTTGGGAATTTGGGGAGGATATATATCACACTCCAGGGTTATTTTTATTACGTGACTGAAGAAATTGTTTTCTATTATTCCTTATTCCTTATGAGATAACTATGTTTAAAAAATATACACCGATCAGCCATAACATTCTGATCAGTGAGAGGTGAAGTGAATAAGACCGATGATCTCCTCATTATGGCACCTGTTAGTGGGGGGATATATAGGGCAGCAAGTGAACATTTTGTCCTCAAAGTTGATGTGTTAGAAGCAGGAAAAATGGACAAGCGTAAGGATTTTAGCGAGTTTGATGAAGAGCCAAATTGTGATGGCTAGACCACTGGATCAGAGCATCTCCAAAACTGCAGCTCTTGTGGGGTGTTCCCGGTCTGCAGTGGTCAGTATCTATCAAAAGTGGTCCAAGGAAGGAACAGTGGTGAACCGGCGACAGGGTCATGGGCGACCAAGGTTCATTGATGCACGTGGGGAGCGAAAGCTGGCCCGTGTGATCTGATCTAACAGACGAGCTACTGTTGCTACAAATTACTGAAGATGTTAATGTTGGTTCTGAGAAAGGTGTCAGAATACACAGTGCATGATGGGTCAGGACTGTTTTGACAACAAAAAGGGGATCAACACAATATTAGGTCATAATGTTATGCCTGATCGGTGTATTTACATAGTCTTTTGCTGCTATCTAGAAAGAAACTTTAAAATAGTCCAGTAGAATGCTGATGTTGTAACAGCAATAGGAGTCACTTGTTCTCTCTCATGTTTGACGTAAACTTTTACTGAATCTATATTCAGTAGGGTCGCCAGTGGTGGGAGGAAAAAAAAACAAAACACTGATTTAGCGCTGACATCGGAGATCATAATCAAGGTGACTCCACTCCTCATCTCACTGAATCTCATTGCTATTCAATGCACTACACACTCTGTGATTAATGGCATCTATATCTTATCACATTACCACTAATTGTGCTTTTTTTTACATAAATATTTATCGCCTATCGATATTAAGGCCGAGCACGCAACTAGCGCAGGAATACTTTTTTTTTATGTTACATAATGCAAATACAGCAGCTTATGCATGGAAATGAGGGTCATATGGGGCCAATACAATGCACTACAATCTGCTGTTATAGCATTAGCATTCTTTAGGAGCGAACTGATAAGCGATTGTAGTGACTAGTGCCTATTTTATTCAAATGAGGCAATTATACTGCCGAATATAAAGTATGGTAATTTACATCAGCTCTGTGGCCTCTGATGAATTGTGCTACATTACATTATTTCTTTCGGTCTGTCCCCTCTGTCTGTAATAATTGGCAATGCAGGTTTAATTAATGGGGGAAAAAAACAACGCACAAAAAGTTGGGCCAAGGTCACTGTCGTAAAATTTGCCAATGTTATAAATACATCTCCTTTATTCTCTATTTATCTCTGCATGTAGAGATACGCTTTAGTCATTTATATATTGTATCCACACTGACCAGGCATAACATTATGATCACCTGCCAAAACAGCCCTGACCCGTCATGCACTGTGTATTCTGACACCTTTCTATCAGAACCAGCATTAACTTCTTCAGCACTTTGAGCAACAGTAGCTCGTCTGTTGGATCGGATCTCACTCCCCATGTGCATCAGTGAGCCTTGGCCGCCCATGACCCTGTCGCCGGTTCACCACTGTTCCTTCCTTTGATTACTTTTGATAGATACTGACCACTCTTTCCCATTTTTCCTGCTTCACATCAACTTTGAGGACAAGATGTTCACTTGCTGCCTAATATATCCCACCCACTAACAGGTGCCATCACAAGCAAATAGGTTTAAAAAACCTTTATACATGGTGGAATACCCCTGTTTTTTCCTATTTAATCACATTTTGTTCCTGAACACACACACACACACAAAGCTCCAGGGATCAGATCTTGAAAGATATTCAGCCTGTCAAAAGAGCTGAGCTAATGAAAGCCACAGCAGCTAAGAACAAGCACAATTTTATGTCAAGTGTCAAGCTGACACACCTCAGTGTCTCATATGTCCATACACACACACACACACACACACACACCAACAAAAGGCATGTGCGTAGGCACCACGTCATACCAGTAATGACATTTTCAAGGTGATGTTCTTAAGGCAAGGAAGTCATACTAACTGGACAAACACTGATAAAAGTGAGATATATAGCTCCAGTATATGTGTGTGTGTGCATGTGTGTGTGTGTGTGTGTGTGATGTCTGCTTAAGTATCAGTAATTAGGAGCCTCTAAATGAGTGTGTTTACATGCTCGCTAATAATACACTTATTATCTGATTACATAACAGTCAAGTAGACATCACACTATGATCTTTGGTTTTTAATCGCAATAAAGAGCTTATCAGAGAACAAAGCCACCTGGATTTAATTCTGTATAAACAGTTATTTGGCACATATATACCAATAATCTAGCATTTTTAGTTTTTCTACTAAAAGCATAAAGAAAAGAGCTGCCCTGGGAGGCAGTAACATGCTCGGATGAATCATTTGCAATGAGAAATCTAATTAGACTCGCTGTTAAAGTTATTCTTGATGCCTCAGGAAGCAAATACCGGGTGTGTTCTCTGGGTCCGAGGTACGCCATACTCTCTCCCCTGTCCGTCACCGTGGAACAAGGCAGTAGTACGAGTATTTACTGTGCTCATGTGCAGCATGTGTCAAGAGTCTCAGAAGAAGCTGGATGGTGGGTGAGAATTGAACCGATTGGGGAGAAAATGTGGAAATCATAGGCTCACTGGAGGACAGTGTAGGTGTGTATATCGTGCATTTATTGGATAATTTTCCACACGCTATTCAGTACAGTGTGCACTAGTTAGAGACTTTTGTCGATTTATAATAATGTCTGAAATGCAGATCTATAATGCACTACAGTCAAAAAGACATGATTAACTTTCACCACACGAAATCTTTCATCATTCGTGTCTCTCTAAAATGAAATTTCACACAATTACAATAAATATTTATATCCAGCCTCCAGTGTTGTGCTATCCGCTCCCTGTAAACCAGCTGATAATAAATGCTTTAATTAACATATTCATGCACACACATTAAACTGCCACATTAACACAGACTCCGCTCATTAACGCCAGTCATCCTCGTGTACTGTCCTCATAAACCAGGCGACGTACATCGACAATAAACCCCCCTAGGACTCAGAGCAGCATTGGAAATTAGCGCATATTCACACAAAAATTGCACTGGAGCTCTAATGTAATTAACTGTCTTTTTTTAACGGTGGGTGGTAAAGGTGAACAAACTCCCAGCATGCCAGTTAGCCGCAGGAGCATATTGCACAAAGTACTCGATACAGCATAAAGCAATAAAAAAAAGGCTGGGGAAAAGAAATACAGTGGCTTACCTCTTGAAGTAGCTTCAGTGTCTTCACATGCCTGTGGTTACAGTGAGAAGAAAAACAGAAGATTTTTCGTTACATATAGTTTAAATAATACACAACCACAACAATGTTGATCAGAAGATGCTGATGAATTTTCAATAACAGTAATTGAATTCAATTTATTTGTATAGAGCTTTTAACAACGGATATTACAGAAGCCTAGAAACATCCATCCACTTTCTATAACCGCTTTATTCCTAATTAGGGTCATGGGGATCTGCTGGAGCCTATCCCAGCACACATTGGGCTACACCCTGGACAGGTCACCAGTCCATCACAGGGCCACACATATAGACAGACAACCACACACACTCACACCTATGGGCAATTTAGAATCACCAATCAACCTAACGTACATGTTTTTGGACTGTGGGAGGAAACCGGAGTAAACCCACACAACATGCAAACTCTACACAGAAAGGCCTCTGATTCAAACCCAGGACCTTCTTGCTGTGAGGCAAGAGTGCTAACCACTAAGCCACCAGGCTACCCTGCATAGAAACATAGAAAAAGTAATAAAATTTAAAGTTAAAGTTACTATTTATTCCTAAAATTTATTCCTAATGAGCAAGCCTGAGGTGATGGCAGTGAGGAAAAACTCCATGAGATGATATTAAGAGGAATTTGTGATACTGGACAGGAAATAATGTAAATGTAGATAATGTCCTTTCCACAAGGTCTTGAGGAACTAATTGGTCAGTAGATCTGGCAGTAGTGCTGTAATGGTATTGTGAGTGTGTTGTTATTTTCCAAAGAAATAAAAACACGCAGTCATTGATAAAGTGAAGGTTACTTTTATGAGACGTTTATTTAAGGTTTATGGAAGGAGTCTCCAGTTTCAGTTCGTCAAGGAAGCTCTTCACACGGTGAGGGAATGCCTATTTATAGCTGCTATAATGTAAGCAACCTAACCTGACATGCACAATGTAAATGTTGAATGTAAATATAAATGGATAAAATCATGATGTATTACTTTAGAATAAATGCAAGAAAATATTCTAGCTGGATTGTAACAGTAATTCCACATTGCAGCAACATTTCATGGATTATATTTCTATAATATAATATTCTGAAGTGTTTTCTAGTGCTTTATATAATGTTTATACAAATTAAACACTGTAGCTTCAGCGAGCAATTACTTTTTTAAGGACAGAGTCAGGAGGGATCTGAGAGGCTTCCTTTACAAACAAAATGATCCTCTTAGCAAGCTGATACGACTTCAAATGTCTCATATATAACGCTAGAATTGCCCATTATCATATTTGAATCAGGCCATTTCAAAGCTCTTATGAGAAGACTCTAGTTGGAGATAAATGTTATGCATCGATAAGCATGATACTGTAATTATACAAGGCAATTTCCTTCTCATGCTAATTGACCCATTGCTGTAATTCAGCGTGTTTAAAGAGATAGAGCAGTAGTCATCTGTCAAAGAGGCTATGACTTAGTAAACGGTGACTGTATCATCTGAATCCACTGCATTATATATTACACTCTCTATACACCTAGACCTGAATCCAAGTTGTGCAAGACTGACTAAGTCTGTGATTTGTAATATATAGAAATATTACGCTCCTTTACAGGAAAATGATTGAACACACACTTACTCTCTCTCCGAATCCAGCAGCTCTTTGGCTACATAGTACGCTCTGGATCTGCCATCAATCTGCAAGACACGAAAGACAAAGAGTCACAAGAGAGATGGGATTTGAGGAGGGTTTTAAAGTGTTCTGTCATGCTAAACACTGAGAAAGTGGGAGAGCAGAGAAGAAACAGGCGGAAACAAATTCGGAAGTGAGACTGAAAGAGTGTACGACGTAGACAGAGTGAGAAATCACACCGATTTGATTTTTTTTTTTAATCCGACCCTGTCAGAAGAAGACGGATCGTTTCATTAAGCCGCAACATAAACGTGAAAGCTTTCTCGAACGCAACTGCTTTCGGGCTCGGATGCATTATGGATGAAGGGCTGTGCTCGTGGCAAGCACAAAGCACCCATTGATTTGCAGGCTAATCACAGGCGGTTGTGTGCGCGTGTCACTGCTGAATGGCTATATTTAGGAGGTCGAGGCAGTTTGTTATAGTGACGGGGACATCTGAGAGTGATGTAGTGCTTTCACTTTATATCCAACTACTTCTGTTAACTCAGTGACACACACAGGCTATGCCTTACCTGTCTTACCTGTCTATCATATCAATATATTGAAATAATCTGGTCAGACAACATATAGTTTTGATCTGACATTCGCTGGACACTGAAGATCTTAGAATCCCTGGATATATGTAAATGTAGGTCCTACATTCTGACATATTAAGTCATTCTGACTTAATATACTTTAGACCTGAGATTGCCTGGAAACAGTGTAGATCTGACATTCCCTGGATATACTACACCTTAGATTCCCTATATAAAGTAGATCTGAGATTCCCTGGATATACTAGACCTGAGATTCCCTGGATATAGTAGATCTGAGATTCCCTGGATATAGTAGATCTGAGATTCCCTGGATATAGTAGACCTGAGATTCCCTGGATATAGTAGATCTGAGATTCCCTGGATATAGTAGATCTGAGATTCCCTGGATATAGTAGACCTGAGATTCCCTGGATATAGTAGATCTGAGATTCCCTGGATATACTAGACCTGAGATTCCCTGGATATAGTAGATCTGAGATTCCCTGGATATAGTAGATCTGAGATTCCCTGGATATAGTAGACCTGAGATTCCTTGGATATACAAGACCAGAGATTCCTTGAATATAGTAGTTCTGAAATTCTCTGGAAATACTAGACCAGGGATTCCCTGGATATAATAGACCTTAGATCCCCTTGATATAGTAGATCTGATATTCCTTGGATATTCTAGACCTGTGATTCCCTGGATATAGTTGATCAAAGATTCCCTTGATATTCTAGACCTGTGATTTCCTGGATATAGTAGATCTGAGATTCCCTGGATATTCTAGACCAGTGATTCCCTGGATATAGTAGATGTGACATTCCCTGGATATTCTAGGCCTGTGATTCCCTGGATATAGTAGATCTGAGATTCACTGGATATACTAAATCTTAGACTCCCTGGATATAGTCGACCTGAGATTCCTTGGATATAGTAGATCTGAGATTCCCTGGATATTCTAGACCAGTGATTCCCTGGATATAGTAGATGTGGCATTCCCTGGATATTCTAGGCCTGTGATTCCCTGGATATAGTAGATCTGAGATTCACTGGATATACTAAATCTTAGACTCCCTGGATATAGTCGACCTGAGATTGCCTGTATATACTCGACCTGAGATCAATGGATATATCAGATCTGAGATTCCCTAGATATGGTGTACATTCCCTGGATATAGTCTGTAGCTGAAATTCCCTGGTGGTTTCTCACGTCTCTCACGTGACTTTGGAGGCTGAAAATCAATAGAATTTGAGCAGTTTGTGTGATATGCTTCTAGGCAAACAGTTAAGGCGGTTAATTTTACTTTCATCCTAAACGTGGAATAATTTTTTTTTCAGTATGTCATAAATCTCTTCATGTTTGTTTACTAACAAGATTTGTTTTGCACCAGCACTCTCTCCTGCATGCTTAGTTGATTTTTCACTCAGCCTCCAACTTAAAGTAAAAATAGACAAGCCTTGATGCTGTTTTGTCAAGTTTAACTTTTTCACACTAGTGCAATTTATCATACTATAATGACTGTTAGGCCTCAGACATTCTCAAAGTGAAACATTTTTCTCAAACTCGAATCTCTTTCATTTAAGATGAAATGCATGGTAACGTTTTTCCTAATATATTAATGAAAAATACAATAATATATCAGTATCACTATTTGTTATTATTTTACACACTATTGCTAGTAATGACTTGTAAACATTTTCTCGCATTTATTATGACCTGTTCTACATTTCAGCTTAGCTCATAAATTCATTCCTTTTTTTTTAATGCTTGCTTTATCACGTCGATCTATCTTGCTATCTTGGGCTGAGCTGAAGCATTCTCAGCCCTTGATTTGCTTTTCTTTTTAAAGCTGAAGAAAACAAGGAAGTGTGCGTCACAAGGCCAGGGTCTGGGCTGATACGGCAAGCTCAGAGGGAACGGGTGGAGTGCCACTGTCTCCGCGCTTGGAAAATGACAGAAGGGAGAAATATGAATCTGAACCTGACAAAAGTGCACACACAGGGAATTCCACTTATAGAGGGAGGCTCCTTGTTTTTGTCGGAGAGAGCGTATGAGAATTTGATTACGAGTTCAGCTTTATGGGGTCAGGGGAAAACATTTAGCATAGAGTTTTAATGGTTTCTATGGGGATTTTATGTACATTATTACACTCATTAAATAAAAATTAATAAAACTTGTTATTAAAAGAAGTAAAAAAAACAGTCATAGACTATTGAACATATATAGTCATAGACTGCCTATCTGCTTTGGTGAGCTTTTCTGTTTCTGAGACATTTATATTATTTATGGAAAGATTCTCCAGTGTCAATGCTTCAGAACCGTTAGAGGTAAAGCTGTATTACGATAATCAGCATCGTTCTGTCTTCAAGAGAAAGAAAACGTGAAGGAACAAACTTGTTTCGAGGAAGCTCTGATAAATGGATAAAAGTGCAATATGAATGAATAAAAATGTATTTGTAGCCTTTGGTATAAGAGGAATAAAACACCTGCTTTTACAGGAAAATAATGTGCTTGGCATGTTTTCTTTCACTTTTGGTTATAAATAAAACATGATTTAATTTTCTCTCACGATTTAATTTTTCTCTGTTTAAATGTTTCTTACCTGTCTGTCGAAGCTCTGATCAGCACAACCTTCCTCCTCCTCAGACGTGCGTCCATGGTCTTCTGTGTCCTCTGTGAACTGCGATGGGGCAGGGGCAGGACACACTGGGAAAGGTTCTGTGTACGCACTGAGAAAGAGAGAGAGAGAGAGAGAGAGAGAAAGAGATATTACATCATAATAATATTATATCATGGGTGCTGCTAAAACCTGTAGTGTTCATTTTAATAAAACATTAGAGTTCACTGTTTGGCTTGACTTCAATCTCAGCTAAAGGCTGGTTGTGGATTTCAAAATCCAAGGGCCAGTAAAAAAATATCTACACATCACAACTAGCCAATGAATACTACTCAAGCTCTGTTTGAACGCATGAAGATATAAAAGCCTTTCTCTCTCAGAGTTTCATAGACTCTGAAACACTACACTGTAACAATGTAATTTAGATATCCATGCTTAAGGGTTCCTCAGTTGTCTATCCGGAGGAACCATTAAATGTTTAATGTGGAACCATACAGCAGAGCTTGTCTATCAGAAAAGGTTCCAAACAGAACATTTTGGGAAGCTAAGAATCCAATAAACCTTTACAGAAACCCTTTAGAAACCCCTTTGGAAGAGTGCAGTGATGCACTCGTGATGGATTTTTGGGCGGTTGTAATAATTTGTTCTGATTTGTTTGGCTTTGTTTAAAATTAAACTTTTTAATGAAATAAAATTAGATTAAGTAAATACATTCAATCTATAATAATGAATTATTTGCTTAATTAAAAAGTGTTGACGTGACACAAAGTCAAAATAATCACCATTTCTGTTCATTCTTAGGCCATTTTCACACAAATAATTTCAATTCCCTCAAATATACCCGGCTAATTTCAGCTAAACAGATACTTGTCTTCTGCTTCGAATGACTCCAGATCCTTATTTCCACTTCAACCCCGAAGGCTTAATCCTGGTCTGTCAAACTGGTAAATCACACACCACGCTGGTTTCCTCTGCTGCCTGTAGCTGACATGTTAAATGCACTTCAGAGAGTGACAAAATGGGAACATCCCAACTGCTCTCTGAGCTAATCGACCATACCACTCCAACTGCTCAGAGAGCCAAGAGGCCACCACATAGCCATGATACACCCCTATTACCAATGCGAATAACCTTTCTGTTGTTTTTCAGCGAAAAGAAACCCCACATAAACGCCTGAGAAGAGCATATTTTAGTATTAAACAGCGACCACGATGTCCAACCGAGCAGAAATGATCCTTTTGCCAAGGAGAAACCTATTCTCTCCCATCATTTGGACTAGTCCTGGTGTGAATCGTTTTCTCTCTTCGTCTCTTCTGTGGCTTGGAGTTGTAACACGCATGGCTGGGGCCAGATTGGGAAGGCACTAAGAGGCAGGGGGTGAAAGTGAGCTCAGTAGGCAAGCAGAGGGCACTTAGAGCAATGAAGCACAGACGTGGCCCCGAGGAACTAATATGCAGGAATGGCATTAATACACAGATGCTTGTGTGGCCATAAACACAACACACACACACACACACACACACCTACTGCTAAAAGTTTTCAAATGTCATGATTTGAGCTCACTTTGTCCTATAAATCTGGACACAAAAGCTTCAATGAGATTGTGATATTCACTAATAAGGAAGTGATTCTAATATATACAAATTCATACATAACAAAAAGATAAAACTTTTTGTATGAGTAAATTAGAATTAAAGGCTCTAAAGGTTCTGTTAAGGTTAAGTGATGGTCAGGATTAAATCACATTAAGGCATATTAACGTCTTGCTCTCACCCCTTCAAATCTATTTATTATTTTACTGCGTCACTGATCAGCTGCAACTTATGTGAGTATTCCCTTTTTTTTTACAAATTCATATAGAACGATCACTTTTGTACATCGCTTTGGATAAGGATGTCTGCAAAATGCCAGAAATGTAAACGTAAAAATGCCAAACAGAAAAGCGAATATGTTATTCTTACTTAATAACTACTTGCGGTTATGTAAAACTAGTCAAAGTAACAAGATATTAAAGAAAAATAACAGTAAAAGTCATAAAGTCTTGACATACTATCTGGACCTAATGATGTATTAAGTTAAATAACAAAATATTAAGACATAATGTCTTGAATATATTGAAGTAAATTAAGATAAATTAGACATATCTTCTAATAACGAGTCATTAACTTGAATAATGAGAAATTAAGCCAATAATTATGATGCAATCGCTTGAAATTGAGTGATAAAAAAGCAAAAACAAAAAACACTTTTTCTTTCTTAGAATTATGACACAATATCTTGAAACAAGTCCAAATATTAAGAGAAAAACTGAGAAAGTAAGTCGAAATATCTTGACACAATAATAAGTGGAAATAATCACACATAGTATTGACACATTATGATCAAATAAGAAGCTATTAAGAGAAATTAATGACATAATGTCTTGAATATAATATGATATTAATTTAAATTAAACATATATCTTGAAATAACTGGTTATTAACTTGAGTAATGAGATATTAAATACAAAATAATGAGTCCTGATTTCAAAATAGCGTTTTCTGTCTCAGTATTTCCTAAATGAACAGCATATACAGTTAAAATAATGCTGTGATATCTTATTATATATTATATTAAACCAAAATAATGAGATGTTAAGGCATAAAATATATTCCATAACATTTTTATAGTCAAATTAACAGCTTATCTCGAAGTACTGACACATTTCAATAACAAGACACGTTTCAATAACAAGATACTAAATCAAAATAATGGCATCATGGAAAAAACGAGATATGAGTTATTATTATATAAATAATAAGCTCTGAGTTTATTTTGGCAAACAGTAAAACCCACAGATATTTGCTTTCTTGTTTTCATTTCACTTCACTGTGTCTGTAGAAAACTTAGTATCAGCAAAAATCCCACAGTTCTAACCTAATTTTCATTACATACAAAGTCATGTGATTTTCTTCTACTCTCTTTCTCTGACACACACACACACACACACACTCACAGGAAGCACACTGGAACACTTTGTGCACAAACACATACAGGAATACCTCGCAACACACCCCAACACACTCCATCACTGAAACATGAACTGTGCATTTACACACAGATCCATCACGTATGAGGAAATTATATTCTCCTCTGAGGGTCGTGTTAATGATTTTAACACACTGCTGAAGGGTGATGCGACTCTCAGCAGGACAGAGAGTGTAGTGTGTGTGTGTGTGTGTGTATGTGAGACACAGTGTCTGTCTCCTGTGCACAAAAGGTCATTAAGGTGCCCAGCTGCACCTCATACTCATCCTTCACAAAGTGTCTCTCACACACACACACACACACACACCACATGTAGCGTGATGAAGTGTACTTTACTAAATCCTCATTTTCTGAGGATTTCTCTAAACTAGTTTGTGCAAAGACTTCATTAAAACACAATTAAGGCAATTTTTTGATACTCAGCACCAATCAGAAACAAGAGTCTCTCTCTCTCTCTCTCTGTCATTTCAACTCTACACCCCCTCGATCCAGTTCATTTTTTTCGATACGCGCCAATTTCCGAAACACAAATCTTCCTGTTCCAATATACACTAAACTTCCTGCATAATCTCTTTTCATTTCCTCTCCTCTTAAAATCATCATTAAACCGAGGCAATTATGGAGCCGAGAGCTTCTTCCCTAACCACCGTGCTTTAAAACAGCCAGCAGCTAAATTTAGAGCCCTAAATTACTGCCAGAACGCACGGCTTTCCGACGCTATAACGTCTTGCTTTTTGTCTGTCTGCTTTCGGTGAAGGCCTGTAATACAGTCTGTAATGCAATTGATTTCAACTTCAAGAGCTAACAGCCAGTGCTTTTATCTTCCAATCCATGCAAGCACTATTACAGAAGATAAGCATCTCTGCAATGGCTTCATTACCAGACTTCATTAAACATAACAGAGGAAATTTAAATGCAGATGATGGCAGGGGGGGAGAATGATGAGTAGGTGTTTATTAGGTGAGGAGACGTACAGTATAGTAACATGTGTTTGAGGTAGAAATGCAGAATAAAGTTGTGAATAAAGACACGGCATGCGTTTGGCGTGTCTGATATTTCAGTGTTATGTTTATTGAACAATAAACATTACGTAAATTTGTATATTCAGATTGGTTCTTGACTGAAAACCACATACCTCCATTTATTTTAAGTCAGTTTCAGTGATGTTAGTAAAGTTTTCCCATCCCAGAGAGTCTACTGTATATCAGAATGTGCATGTGTTTGGTCATTACCAAACGTCTCTCATCATCAGCTCCAGTACATTTATAAGAAAGCAAATTTTTGGACATGAAACATACTGTATCTTACTGACACTGGAGACTCCTAACACCTTCAGCGAGTATTACAAGCAAACATGATTTCACAAAGACAAGTTATCAAAGCAAATAAATAAGAATGAGACACTGGATTTTGTTCAGTTTCATAAAAAGATTTAAAAAGTAAGAATTTGGCATTTATTTATTGCACATAAAGGTGAAAAAGTTTATAGTTGCATGGTTTTATATATTAAAATTTCTTAAAATCTCATTTAAAGTGAATATTCTTTCAAATAGTTTCATACACACTAGGATTATTCAGATTGCAGACTGCAGGAGCTGCAGCACCAAGTCATATAACACACCATAAAAGTCATTTCACTGCACTACTACAGTAATAAAAGCTTTAAACACGCAGAGGGCTGGGAACCATGACAACAACAACATCTTTGCGGAGAGCCGGTTTTCCTGGCTGTGCCACACCTTGCGTTGTTGTCCAGGGCCGCAGGGGAGTCTGGGAAACGAGTGCTGCCTGTCTCCACCCCATCCCGCTGACCCCGTCTCCTCGCCCCTGTCTAGCATTTCCTGTAAACACAGGTTTCCTCCCTTGGGACCACCTGGTAATGAGCTCAGAAGGTCGGGCACCAGGAATGATCTGGACCGGGCCGGACCACACCAATACGGAATGTAATGATGGATATATAACACAGAGCACTGATGTCATTCTGCTACAGTTTATAGACATCTAAAGTGAAAACTCACACAGATTTAATAGCATTGGCATCAAACAGCCTGTTTTGCTTCTCCTTCATCCTAATATTTAAACTCATTCCTGTTCCTTTTCCTTATTCTCATAATCATTTTACTGCCAATTATCCATTTAATATAATTTATTGCAGATGCTGAGTTAAATGTCAAACCTTTATTCCATAAAGACTTTAATTCATATTCCTCATTATACTGTATTTTGTAAATAAGACCCCATTTACACCCAGGACTTTTATGCATCTGGATTAAAGGCATCCAACATGCATTCAAAACAAATGAAAATGTAAAAAACATAATTGACAGATGTTATACAAGTAATGCTGCGTCCATATTTGACTATCAAAACCCCAAATTATATATTACATAACAACCTTGGTCCATAAGTGAGCATAAGGAAATAAAGCTAGACAGACCACGCCCACTTTTGCATAACAAAAGCAACTTGAAATGAGAAAGAGCACGTTTGGAGGAAGTTTGTGGTCAATTCAAATAATCTGATTTGCATATGATGTTTGATACAAGCACTGGATTTTGATCTGACTAACCTGACACAACAAGTGCAACTGGATTTGGTTGCAAGGTACATGAAATGACCAGATGTGAAAAAAAAAAGATTTATGCATGCCATTATGGGTTCACAGCCTGTTAATCATATCAGTGGTACAATTTATAACCCCAACAAGAGGAACCTTCCGATTGACCAGAGTGCTAAGGTTATTGATCACTCCTGTCACTGAGCCTCTGCCAGGAGCAGGGGCGATGTCAACCTCTTTACCGAAGGTGTTAAAATCGTCTCTCTGCCAACAAAAGCAGGCCAAAGTGACTCCAGTGTCCAAGGATCTACCCCAGATGAAAGGTGGTTAAGAGGACCTGTCCGTTTTTTCGAATGCAGTCAGCACAAAACACTTCAAGATTGTGAATGCACAATGAGAGAAATCGATAATGTCAGCAGGACAAAAGACCCCCGGGCTCACTGGACTGCTCTCTGCAGGATGGCACGTAAACATTGTCGAGGATTCCATCAAGATATGGATGTGTAGAGAACACAAAAAGAGTTTACAAAAAAAGAGCAAAAAGGGACTTAACTTGTTGTGTACAAAGAATGAAGTGCAACGATATCTCCCATTGCCACTGGGATGGTGGGTTTGGTCTTTCTACATTTAGTGTTAAACAATATGAATGATACACGGCAAGAATGAAAATGATTTCTGCACAAATCTCCAAAGCTCCTCTGGTGAAATCAGATTAAAGTGAAGCCCGGTGGCCATTTAAAATGGTTAGTGTCTGTGTCGCCATTGGAGATCATTTACCAGAGGTGTGTAATGATGACTCCAGGGTTTTCATACGGAGGAAAAGAGAGTATAGAGGGTAATTTGGCCATAGACGTATTAGAGTTTGACCCTTTCCAGGCTGGGGTAATGGCTCTCACAGCCTGAAGCCCGAAAAGGTTCAATAATATAAAGAGTCAAATTGTATTATTATTATTATGACTATGTAAAAAATCCCAAAAACCTAGATCTTCCATGCCAGTCTTAATGGAATAACAATACAAGCACAGTGCAGTTAAACCAGCTAATGCAAGTGTATCAGATCACCTCCATTGATGTATCCTTAGTAATATTAATTAAGTAAAATCTTCACCACGAATACAAAAAACGTTCCTTTTTTTTGCTAACCCCTTTCTCATTTCGCCCTCTTTGTCATTCTGACCGCAGACCGCAATAAAAGTGAAAAATCACCTCAGATTCTAATCCAGGTTCTTCATTTGCCCCACTATTTGTAACACCGGTTCTATCTGACGTCTTCCAGTGTGCATGCACAGAGGTTACCGCAGCAGAAGACCCATGAAACCCAGCAAATGGGAAAATGAGATAAACCTTCCCGCAAGCACAGTTCATCTTCTTGAACCCAGAGAGCCTGGACCCTGCAGGCTACGCTTCTAATGTACCAAACAGATTGGAAACCTGGGTAAGCAGGTGCTAGCAGCTTATTCACATCTGGATACTTGTTGTCTAAGTTGGGTTATTAATCAAGCCCCATTGCAGCCTCTGAGCGTATTATAGGAAGGATAATAAATTTCGTTATTCACACATCATCTGCACAGCTGTTTATGACTGCAGGCTCAAGTTTGATTATTACAAAATCACTTATTTGATTAAGCAGGAATTAAAATCCAATTGACCTTTGGTGCACTGGAAATAAAATTATAACATAATGAGAAATTTCCTGCCCATTGCTACAGAAATGCACTTATATTGAAAACATTAATATCACGGTCTAAATCTGGCAAGGAAACAAGCCTACAATTGAGCATCTAACGCAGATTTGTTTGTTCTGCAAGCAATTATTTGCAGAAGTATTCTCAGACAGAGAGGTGAAGGCAGAGCTATCAGACCGCCCAAGCACTGATCCCTTTTCCTGTTATATTGTTTTGGCCAATACTTCCTCCAAACTTCTGTGATGGTACTGCCATTGTGTTTGGGGGAAAAGCTTTCAACATTCCCAACACGAGAACTCTCCTGTGACTTATACTGCGCTAACATGCCACTGAGAGACTTACATGCAGTACTAAACTAAATTCTTGGGCACTATTTGGACCTGACAAGATTTCCAGACTTTATTCTGTTAAGTAATGCTGGAGAACGATGGGACAAATTACTAGAGTAACAGCACAAGCTATTACTTAATAAAGTCCATCCATGCTGGTTTCAATGCCAACTAATTGTTTTGACCTTGATTTTAAGTGCTTGTTGTAGAGCTTGTAGCTTGATTATTAGTATGTCACATGACCATAACATGTACGTAGGCTGTGCCTGTGCGAGGAACTCCATAACTTACCTAATTTAAATTGATGTCTATGTTTAATTGTTTTGCGTTTTTATTTTGGCCAGTGTTTCTTTTTTTTTTCTAATGTGAGACGACAAAAAAGAGCCCTTCCTGGAAGGTTCTCATACTGAAGAAAAAGCATAAAATATCTTTTGCCTAAATGTAACAGAATAGAATCTTTGCCAACAAATACTTCAAACAAAGCTACTTAAGAGTACATATATGTCAACCATGCAGTTCCCACTTTTATGCCATGTCTACAGTCTAGAAAAAGAAAATCCTTAGATCTGACTTACCATGGTCTTATACGCATCTGTAAGCTTGTAAGGAAAAGTATACCGTTTATCATCCTATACTATTGCATGATATCACAATTAAGTATATTTATGTATATTTCAACAATCAACGTAAATACAAATATTTCATACCTCTCTGTTTCTTGCTCTTGCATGTTAGTTTTGTTCTCTATTCCTGCAAAGCTGTTCATGTCAACATAACCGTCGTTCTCGTTTGCAGTCGATGTCCGACTTTGCTCCTCAAAGAACCCTGTGATGGTGACGGCCCGAGTAGGCCTCCCTGGGGGAATCTGAATATTCTCATAGTCTGAGTTCATGGCTGGAATGTTTTCGTAATCGGAAGTATCAGCACTTGGGAAGGATATGGATCGAGGTTTGGTGAGTGGGAGTGGCATGAAGGGAGGCCGAGAGCGCTCCTCAAAAGACTCCACTCTGGAGATGCCCCTGCTGCCGTAAGTCTTGGGTACACCTTTATTCTTCTGCCCGTCTTTGTAAACCACAAAGGTGGCAGGAAAGTCTGAGTTGCGTTGTGGTTTTATGATGCGAGACTGAAGCTGAGGGGAGCTGCCATTACTCCTCCGATCCAGCTCTATTACTCGAACAGGCCCATGGTGACTTGATTCAGATGATGATCTGGAAGAACGTACGCTGCCATCACCATGTGACTTGCTGTCAGCTTTCCTCCTAAACTTCAAAGCAAGGAAACGCTTGAATGATGTCTTCTTCTTTTTTGGTTTGTCATTAGACTCATGCTGAATTAGCAGAGATGGGGAACTTTTAGTGATAGGCCTCTTGGTGATGTAAGCCAGCTCAAAGGGTGGTGGAATGTCAACAAGAGATGTGGGTGTAGACACCCCACTAGAGGACTGGTGGCTTCTTTGAGAGAAACTACCAGAAGAGGTTATGACACAAGGTAAGGATAGAGTGTCATCTGTCCTTTTCACTCTGCTGTCCACTCTGGGTGAATGACTGCCCTCCAAATGAGCAGACAAAGTCATGTCTCGGCCCTCCGCAGAGTACGATCGTGGGTAGAACAGAAAACGTCTAGAGTTCAATGAAGGAATCATCCGGTTAGACTCCGAATTTTCAGAGACCTTTAAGACATCCCCATTTTGGTCCAAGGACACAGTGTAGTAGTCATGGGTCTGAGACTCATTGCCTGTCTCCTCAGGAACAGTCTCAGGTACATATCCGGGTACTTTCCCAGAGAGCGACCGTGAACGAGTCACAATGGTCTTTCTGTCCATAGTGATAAAGTTCTCTCCTTCCGAGTCAAAGCCTGCTTCCTCGTAAATGTGCTCATCGCTATCTGACTCGGAGTCCTCAAAAAAAGGCACAATGTGGCAGTCGAGGTCTTCTATGTCCTCCTCGAATGCCTCTGTGGTGTGGGCAAACACTAACCGGTTTGTTAGCTCAGGGGTCCTGCCCAAGTCCAGGCCAGGAGGCACTGTAATATCGCAAAGTCTAAGACGTGGTTGACAGCTGTTTCTCTTGCTCATGCCAGCTTGTCTGCGAATGGCTGAGCGCTCCTTTGTGCTCTTCCTATTCATTTTCCGTGTCATGTCCAAAGGCTCATCTTCATCACCTATCTCTACATAATCCTCAGACGACACACACTCCAACTGCTGATCATCTCCATCCTGGCAATCTTCGGTAATGTCGGCATACTCATCCACTGCATCAGTGTTTGATGTTTCCCTCAGCTCCTGTTCCAAGGGTTCTTCAGATGAAGTCACATTGTCCTCCACCTGAGCTTGTTCTTCTTCTACTTCTGCTACATCATCAGCTGAGATATAAAAAGGCTCTTGTGAGGATCCCATCTTGGTCTCAGGGTCCTTTGCTTTCTCTTCACTACATTCTTCATCTGTACACTCTAGTTCAGGATCAGAGGTGCTCATGAGATCCGCAGGCACCACCTCTATGACTGAATATGGCTCAAATGAATCATCTACCCCCTCTGAGAATCTGAAACGTCCTGATTCATCTTTGGTGGCACGTTCTGGCTGCCACACACTGGTGTCATCCAGAGGTCCGATTATATCATACGGGTACTCCTCACACAGGGAGGACTCACTGCCGTTCATAGCCTGGGAGGCAAATCCAGCCACTGCATTTGGCATATTCTTAGTACTGCACTCTGCACTTGGATTTGTGCCCTCTTCACATAGTTTAGTAGCAGTAGTATCTATTGGGGTTCCACAGAGGAACTCTCTCTCATTGAAATATGGCTCCTCTGTATCATCAGCAGTGTCTGACATCAGCGCCTCGGCATGATCTATCTCTGCATATGTATTGCCCGGATTTGAGGTGGATTCCTCAATTTCTTCATAAGGGCTCAGTGTGCTGTTATTAGCCTCTGAATCATCCCCTGTTTGATACTCCATGGCGGTCTCTTTCTCAGCTGGATCATCTGCTGTATCATCAGGATCACCTGTGCCTGGTTGTGGTTGTGTATCATCTGCTTCTTTGATGTGGTCAATAGCAGCTGAAGCAGTAGTTACAATAACATCTTTGACCTCATTCAATGAACCTGCATCAACTACATCAAAGTGACTCTCTTCTTCTTCTTCTGCATCTATTTCAGCTCTTACTTCTTCCCCCATCTGCAGCACTTCATCAGATTCTTTATTAGTAATACCATAATGGTTGTTGTGGTTCTCCACTAACTGTTCAGAAGGATCCTCTTTGTGGGACTCTCCTGGTGGGTCAGCTTCATCCTGTGTGGATTCTGATTCACTGTCCTGAGCTAATTCCAGTTCTGATGTGACATCTCCATTGCTAACAATGTACTGGCTGTGTTCACCTTCTTGCTGAGTGGAGAGATTTGGCTTTGGAGCAACTGGAGGTTTAGGACCTCGGGAAGACGGGCAGGGTCTTGACATGAGGTTGGAACGTACTGTGATGGCAAGATGACTTTGGATCTTTGGTTGAGGTGTTTGAAGTTGCTTCTGATAATCTGTAAAAGAGATGGAGAAAAGAATGAGTTTCGATATTTGGAGGTTTGGTACAATATAAGACCAAAGACCTCATAGCCTGAAAATGGTCTTTAATGAGCAGCACCAATGACCAGAATTCCTATTCCTCTCTATCTGCACGATATTCCCTGCTACCCATAATCTTATGGCTGCACATCCAGCACTACATTAATTTTCTTTGTATCTGATCGCTGTCACAGCAGAAATCATATCTAATATCTACAAGTTTCTTCCAGACTTCCACTACTTACCATGAAAAAATATCTCTTCATGATAATATCAGCTACAAAAGCATATATGCACAATAATTACTTACAGATACGCCAGTCACCTTATTTAGAGTTTTGCACGTGCCTAAGGTCTAATGTCAACTATTTCTTTTGGGAGAGATTTTTAGAAACATTCCTTCTGTCTGGACTTCAGCCATAATAAAAAAAAGACATAAAAAACTCATATCATGTTTATAGTACACTTTAAAATAAATGCCTATGCTAAGTCAGCACCTACACAGACGGTAAAACTTCTCCAAGCCAAAAACAACAGAAACCAAAATAATAACCTTGTGACCCCAGTGATGAAAACTAAACAGCATCCTTAAACAGGGTTAATGTGAATTTGAGGCCTCTTTGGTGCAACACACCCTTTCTCTTAACAAAACTCATACACCCTTTGCCTCTTCCTGTTATTTAGTACCTGGCTTGACGCACGTCCTACTAAACTCCCTGTGCACTTAGTGATCTCCCTGCAAAGATGTTGTTTTCCCAGCGGCACAAATTAACTATTCCAGCAGACACTCCTGGAAGCTCCGAGCACAGGAAGTGCATAGGGAAAGCACATTATTGGCGTGCCATTTTTAATCTACCAATTTATCAAAACTTCTTTCAGTTTCACTGGAGTTCTGGCTATTCATCCAATGATGAACAATGGAGAAAAAACTTCAGACTGATTTTTTTTATGAAAATGTTTTTTTTTCTTTCCCTAGAATGTCAAAGAACAATAAAAAAAAGAGAAACAATACAGCCGTCTGAGTTCAAAACAGGATATGAATTATGCAACAAAGAATTCGATTAAAAGAGAACAGAATGGGGGAAGACAGTAGGCTGGGCCTTTGGACTGTGTGAAGCCAACAGGACATGATCTCAGCTGTGGCTGGTGTGAAACATAAGCCATCTGATAATGAGGTAGTAGGTGCATCAGCTGTGATAAGCAAGAGGAGGGGAAGGGAGAGAGATTACAGGAATCACTTAGTGAGAATAATGGACTGCTGCACTATCGTGGATACATTCAGCCATTTGTGCATACATATATATATATATATATATATATATATATATATGTATATATATGTATATGTATATTCCCAAACCAAAAAATGAAAAAGTGTGCAGTCCACACAGGATGTTGGACTGACACTTTCATCTGTGTCTAGCTCATCTCAGTTTAACGATCAATATATTACGCCTCGGTTAATTTAGCACAGGGGATTTGTCTGTGCAGATGTTGTGCTCTTATTAACGCACACACAAAAAAAAAAACCTTACAGGGAAGGAGTGTGGTTAAGGACGTTTCAGAAATACATAATTTATGTAAATTCAATTCAAATTCAATTCACACTAGACATTTCCACAAAGTGACTTCAGAGAAATCTGGACTTACATTTAAATAATTTCGATAATAAGGTGACAGTGGTGAGGAAATTACATGAAAGAAAATGAGGACAGAAGTGGACCCATGCTCTAGTAAATGATATGGACAGGGATAGTGGGATTATGAATCAGAAGTGTAGGAAAGTAAAGATATACAGTGCTAAGTGTGGGAATATTGCCCTGGGAAGAACACAGGATAAATCTTTAGGATTAGAGCAGCAGCTTTTAGCTACAAATCTGCACTGAATATAGTTTTGGGTAAACTGTTTTTGTGAAATGTAAATGCCCCCCAAACCCCACTCAAGGCTGTAAACACAATGTTTACAAAGTAGCTATGTCTTAACAATTTGTTTCATTTTATTTAGTAATACCAAAAAGTACTGAAGTCAGTTTTTTTCACCTGTGTTCATTTTCTGCCGGATGTCATCCGTCGTGGCGTCTGAATATCCACATCGTTTCCTTCTCCGTTTCTGTGCCGGAATATCCAACACAAATATTTCCAAACGTATCCAGTCGTCACTCCGAGAACATGATCACAAAGAAATTAACCTTAAACATTACTTCCGAACTATTTTTCTATTAATTAAGTAATAAAAGGTTTAAAAGCCGGCTCGTGCCATTCCTGCAATAGGGAGAGGAAGAGAGAGAGAGGCAGAGAGCGTGTACTGGCTGCTGCGCGAGCGGCGCGCGTGCCTCACTTTCTGCGCTCGGGCGCGGGAGGTGTGTTTTCGCGCGCGCTTCCCGAGTAGGTCGAGCCAGTCCTCTAAACCAATCAGACCCATAAACAGCTCATAAGCACCTAATGAATCACAAATGAATATGCATAGTGATGAGTTTACACTGGGGGATGTATGATTTAAGCGTAATGCGACCAAGGGAGAGCACGAGGTGCCAGAAATGAGCTGCAAAAACGCATCTGTCCTCAAATAGATGTTGTTGAGAAGACGGGGTCACGACCCCATTGGATAGAAATCAGGCAGTGACAAATTCATCTCACAAAATATCTCCCAGTCGTTGAATTACCACAGTTCTGAAATGTTACTCGATGTCACAATCAAATAAGCCTATTAAATTAAGAGTGCACATAGTATTGTTGTCTTTTTTTTTTTTTTTTTTGCTCTCCTGACACATTGCACAGCTGCAGGAGTCCAGCAATAAAAATCAGCAATGAGTGATGAACACAAAAATATACCAGAAACTGAATTTACTCAATGTGGTGATGGTAAAAAAAAAAAAAATTAGGAGAAATCTTGGTTCCAGTGCCTGGGGTTGTGGAAAATTGGGGTCATTTGCCCAAATCATTTGCTTTAGAGGCTGTCTAAAGTGTCATTTGCAAAATAAGTAGCCTGGAGTGAATATTAAAGGGTTACAAAACAAAAAGACATTATCTATTCAGCGCACATTTTTCTTCCAAGTAGAACCCTTTCAAAGAGCTATAACTGGTGAACATCTGAATATTCCTTAGGGAACGCTTGTGTAAAGTAATATTGATCAAATGAAATTATGAGGTGACACGACACTCTGGTCTGAATGGGGTTTGTTTCAAGTTCTGCGGTTTCCTTCTATGCTCCTAAAACATTATGTTTGTACTGGATAAATGGCTAAATTGCTCTTAGGTGTGAGTGATTGTGTAAAAGTGTGTGTGAACATGGAGTCCTGAGATTGACTGGTGTCCCATCTAGGGTGTATTCCTGCCTCATGTCCAGCATAACTGGGATAGATCCACCACAATCCTGACCTAGATAAAGCTCTTAGTAAAAGAAAGCAAGTGAATGGATTTATGAAGTTCCTTTATTTTATTTTTGATTATCATTCATCTTTTGAAAACTGATTTTTCTGGTCCTGGGAAGACCAGGCATAAGGTAGGAATACTCTATATGTGGGATAACGATCTATCGCTGGAGATTTCTTTATCATATAGGAAAAGCAAGAGAGGGTAAAAGCAAAGCCTCAAAGAAAAAGAATGCTTTGATACATACACATCTGCAGTATTTCTGTTAAAATATTGCTTTTAAACACTTCTTGATACTCACTATAATCGACGAGTCAAACCTAAACATGTTAAAAATAAACATGTTAGTAGTGTCACTCAGTTTAAGCGAATTTAGATTATTTAGAAAACAGCTTCTAAAAACCGTTTAGACCTCAAACACTACTGAGCAGGTTTCCCAACTGGTCGTCTGTTGCCTGATTGGAGGAAAGTAGCTCTTTAAAAGCCTCTCTCCATAACAGGAAACTGTTCTCCCTGTTTCCTGCACAACAGGCGACACTTCCTTAGCAACTCCTGGACAAAGGTGTTGATGTTAACCCTTCAACTTCTCCCTGAGTTAAAGAGAAAGAATTCATTTACATTAAAATTAAAAGTTTACATTTTTAAATGTAAAAGATCCATAAATCAGAGAAACAATATTTGGGATTTTTATGTTGGTTCTGAGATTTAGGTTCTGTTTGACTGCTTAATAGGTTGAGAATTCAAATTCTGTCATTTCTAAGGTGCTTGAGCAAGACCCATACCACTCAGCCATGCCATAAGATGCTTCACATCAGCTTCCTTTGACAGTTTATTGTTCTTTAATAAAAACATCTGTACCTATTGCTTATTCATGGAATGATCCAATCAGCCAATCACAGAGCAGCAGAGCAATGTATATATACACATGCGTACAAAAATGCAGACACAGGTATATCTAGTGCTTGGGTTAATGTTCATGCATGATCAAATATCAGAATGGAGGAAGATGTAATATTAGTGACACTGACATGTGGCATCTGAATTTTACGACCACACACCAGTCTCGAGTGTACACAAAATGCTGAAACAAAGAGAGGGGAACCTTCAGACCGGTTTAAGTCACATGACTCAAATAACCACTCTGTGCATATGTGGTGAGCAGAAGGGGATCTCAGAATGGACAATATGTCAAAATTTGAGGTGAATGTGCTACAACAGAAGAAGATGAAAAACAACAATAATAAAAACAAAAATGGTGCATTAGGTACTGCTTATCTCTTATTTTTAATATTATACAAAAAGCTGTTTATTTTATTAACCAGTTAAAAGTGTCAGTATCAGTTTCCCAATGCTAATATTGATTTTAAATAAAAGAATGGCACATACGTTTTATCAAGTTATAGTAACATTATAACGACTACCAGAAGTTTCCTGTGTCCTGTGTGAGTCAGTGTGTACATTGCTATTGTGTAACTAATGTACTTCTCTGTTACTGTGTGCATTCATTTTCAGTAATCCATACAACTGGAATGACTGTCAGAACTGTTGTTATAGAAAACTGACTGGATTTAACAAGGCTGTGGTAATAATGATACTCACGGCACATTTTCATCTCATGTAACTTCTACACGAATAGATTTCCACCTTGCATGCCATCTGCATGAATCTGATTTTACAGTGTCTCTTCTTCTTCTTCTTCTTCTTCTTCTTCTTCTTCTTCTTCTTCTTCCAAAGCACCACCAGCTGTGCATCTGCACGCTTGATAAAGGGCAGATTGTAGCCCTAAACGCCAAGAGAGAAGAGCTGTCAGTTATGCGAATCTTCACTTTGGCAGCTCATATTATGGATTTCGCCTTAGAATCATTAGGGGGTAAATGCAATGGGACACAAATTTCAGGAGGAATTCTTTATCTTCATTTTTATGCATGTTTTCCTGGTGTTTTATGTATCTTTTCCTGGTGTCCCAAAGTGATCTCTCTCTCTGTCTCTCTTTCTCTCCTTTACTGGTGGAAGGTCAGACATAATTCCGGAGCAGCATGACTCCAATAAATCAGCATGGAGAAAATCTCCTCATTCTGCTTTCTTTACAGTTAATACAGACCTTAATACAGACCATGCATTAAACATGCTACATGTACAGAGAAACCAATTACTTCCTACGACCACAATATAAATGTTTGATTTCTGTAGTCCAGAGTAGAACTTGTTTTTTTTTTTGTGTGTCTTGCAATAACTGAACATATTTACTTCCCGGATCACAGGCATCTCTTCTGTAATTGCATTTCTCAGCTTGGAAAACGCTATGCTAGGGAACTTTAACAACATTACAAATATTACCAAAACCTTAGAATCGTTGCATCAGTCTTGCAGGATTTACATCAACCATTTTATTTAAAATAGACAGAATAAAAAAAAAAAGTGTAATATTCCAGACTTGAAGGATGGCATGTCAATATTTCTTGGAAGTTCACCATAGAGGCTGGTTGGATTTTCAATTGTGTCAGTAAGACATTTTAAGCTGCAGTACCACCGATTTGTTTGCAAGGCTAAAGATAACGTGCACCTGGCATTTAGCCCTGCCATTTGTGGCTTTCAGTGGAAAGAATTCACCGACACTGAATTTGACCCTTTACGCTTTTTTTTTTTTTATATCGCACAAATATGTTTTTCTTTCTGAAGCGGGCATCGGAAAACAAGAGCTCTGTTTACAAGCATTGTAGCGAAAAGGCTAACGCCTGCAGCTAGAAGAATAGCGGGCGAGTTGTAAATAAGCGTCCAGATGTGATTACTGACGAAAACATGTTTTTTGGGGCTGAAAACATAAATATCCTTGACCATTGCAGTTGCTGGGAATCGTAACACCCCTGCACACCCCACACACCCCCTTCCCTCCAACCCACCTGGACTTGGTGTGTGTGTGTGTGTATATGCGAAAAAGACAGAGTCAGGAAAAACATGTCAGAAACCAGCCACACACTCATATACACTCACACACACTCACAGTTCTGACCCAAACAGGAAACCGATTGGGGAAAAGGGGTCAGCGACTTGTTCCCAGACCCCAGAAGTGAAGCATTGCCTCATGTTTCATAAGAACTGCCTTAAAAAAGACCAGCAGGATTGTTTTTATCCTGCAGGAGACATCAGATTAGTATTTTTCTCACTCAGTGTGTGTCGTTGTCACCAGATGGTTGGGTCAATTCGGAGGTAATGTTTTTCTCACCAGGTGACTCATTCAATTTTTTTTTTACACTGACCATTTACTTTGATGCCTTTTTTTTTTTGAAGACGACAAGAGATCCATGATGGTGGTGTATTGGAAGATGGGGAAAATGAGATACAGAAAATGTTATATAAACCAAATATCTCAGTAACGTAATTAGTAGAACTTTGTTTACTTCTATGCAATACACTAACAGACTCAGCTACCCCAAAAGGGCAGCTGTTGGGGCATAGCAGGCTATATGTAACATGCAGAAGTAAGGAAAGGATTGTGCGTGTTTTATTTTGCAACAACATCAGACATAACCATATGGAGATCCATAAATTAAAAAAAAAAAGAAGAGAAAAATAGCTAAGGTGGTTTCACTTTGGTGTTGTTTTCCGGACATCCTCTTGATAGTGATCTTCCACCAAACCACTGTGTGCTCCACATCATATGTGGAAGTTATCCACTCACAGTGCTGCATGATTGATTCAACCTGTCATGGGACTTCCTGTTACGACTTTTGCAATGGTGGGAAAGGGTTGTTGCAACCGGTGGAGGAGACAAAACATAAAAATGTAAACGTCTCATGTTGGTCAGCATGAGCAAAAAATTTCATTGGATGAAGGAATTGCTTTTTAGGAATTGCTGCATGATGGCATGGCTGATGGATTTGTTTGATCGATCCATGGCTGAAAGCAGTCCATCTATTTGGAAGCAAACCTTTGATTATATACCACAAACAAACCGTGAATCAGTCCAGAGTGTATTCAAGTGTGAAAACGCTCGAGGAAAACAATGCACGGACGTATTGTCACACAAGTGTGTGATATTTCTTGGCTATGAAACAGAAACAGCAGGGATGAATTAGGATCTAACAGCATGCAGGCAGGTGAACACAATAGGTAACAGACCATTAACAGGACAGGAGTAAAACAAAAACACATGACGAAACAAGCTAAAAAGAATTTCCGACTCTATATTGGTACCATTACGTCCGAGGATGATATAAATTCTGAAATCAACAAAAGGAAGAAATCGTATCAGCACTACACTACACTAACAGAAGCAGTAGCTAGAAAAGCTATAGTATTCCCTTTAAGGCTACACGACGGAGGTAAAAACACGAGAATGGGGAAGAGTGAGTGTTTTAATGGTGGAGAAAAACCAGCGTCAGCAGTTCCAAACATTTCTCTTAGAGCACAAACACAGGAACACTATTCACACCTTCTCCTCATCCTGCTCCCCCAGGTGACAGAGAGTCAGCACTTCATCAAAAAAAAGAAAAGAAAAGAAAAGAAAGACTAGACTGTATTCTCAGCAGAGCCTTAGGAGCTGATCAATACATTACTGTCAGCTTGCAACACAACAGTGTCCAAAGCCTCTGAGGAAATACTGCGATATATATATATATAAAACCCTAACCCTAGTGCAGGTGTTGTGTATTCAGAAAAAGTCTGAAATGTACACAGTGGCAGTTTAGGATCAAACTGAAATAACACACAGGGTTGTTTATTTGAATATTTATTAATATTCATAATTATATTTATATTCGTTTATTATTAACAATGAAAGTGCATTAAAAATTCTTAAACTAATAAAAATAAAAAACAATATAATTAATAAAAATATATATATAATTTAAAAAAGTTAAAACTTTTTTTTTAACATTATAAAATGTTAACATTAGGGTTAGAGGCAGGGTTTGTATTTTTCTATTCAAACAGAATCACATTATTTTAGGCACCAGGTCTCTTCCAGCTTTCGCTACGTTGTTCTACTTTGCGTGATTAACGTTGCTAGCAATAATAATTAAAGCCGCTGCACCACAATGCAATACCTATATAATATTAACAAGCAGGCAAATGACTGCAGTAATTTCTATAGCACTTTTAATTAGTACAAGAGGGCATTGTATCTGCAGTGATTCAGTGTTTTGATACTTGCAAGGCAGTTACGCAGCTGTTGCTAATGAGCTTTTTGATTATTACGATATATATTCTCTCTTCCGAAAGGCCCTCGGAGTCGAGCTCTTGCAACAGCAATTTAATGGCGCTGACTAGTACTCTCGAGGAGATGCATAAAAAAAAAAAAAAACCTCGCATTGTGGCCTTTAAAGCAGTCGTGCGCTAGCTGCTAGATTTATGCGTGCTCCGGCGCGCCGTCCGTTTTGAGAAATGGCGCGCGGCACGCTATCCTCGCTGCCCTTTTCTCCAGCAATTCATTTTGTTGTTTTGTTTAATATCATATCACAAACTCACAATTCCCGAGTTCTGCTTTTTCCAGAGTAGTGTGGTCTTTGTACTTGGGTTGTTCTTTGCCAGGAACCTGCTAATGTGTACCAGCAAACTGATCTGATCTCAGCACAAACAGGGAATTTCCATTAGCATGCTAAGTAAGCTAGAGTAAATCGCTGATCTGTTTTACTCGTTCAGGTTGTCTGGCTGCTGAGAGAACAATAGGCCTGTTTTTTTGTTTTTTTTTTAAAAAGTGGCTAGTCGGGTCCCACTTTTTTTCCTGTGACTGTTTTCACATCTTTCAACTTAGTGAAACTGAAAGGATGTAGATACCACGTTTATAAATATCTCTTTTTTTTTTTGCCTCTAATGGCTCTCAGTGGCTATCTTGTTTTTTAGCAGGTTTGAGGTGAGAATGTGAGAATGAATCAGACACGATACAGGGTCTCAAAATAATTATAAAATATAGTTGGAAGACGCATCAGTGAAGCCATGACAGTGTCTCTTTTGCCGCACTCCCGGCATTCGCTTCGACACCAGAACAGCTTGTCTGAGGCTCTGCGGTGCTCCACGTCTGAGGCATCAGCTGTGTTGTTCTCTCACCACTGAGATCAAGCCCTCGAATTCACAGATGGCTGCTGTTTTTGATTCTTCTCTAGCTTGCTGAATAATTCTACAATTTTACCCTTAATTAAATAATAAATATAGTCAAAGCTAATATACAGTAGCTAGCACATAGCTATAAAATAGAAATAATAGTTTGTATTTATTATATTTTTGTTCGAGCATATAATCATCTGCTTTGATTTTGTTTATGTTTATAGATTAGAGAAAGTCAAACTACGTCTATAAACTCAGACAGTAATACATACAGGAGGATTGGTTCTAGACTGAAGGAGATTTTTCCAGAAACTGCTGATCTAATGGGATTTTCAAGCAGGACTTTATAGAGAATGGAGCAGAAAACATCCAAGAAGTGGCAGTTCATCTTAGAGAAAGGCTTTTTAACTTAAACAACTGTGGTGAGAAGAAAAGCATCTCAACAGCTCTGAATACGTTGGACTCGCAGGACTCTTCTCAGAAAGGAGGGAGGGAGAGAGAGAGAGAGAGACAGAGAGAGAGAGTGAAAGAGACAGAGAGAGACAGGGTGAGAGAGACAGAGACAGACAAAGAGAGAGAGAGAACGAGAGAGACAGTGTAAGAAAGACAGACAGAGAGAGACAGAATGAGAGAGACAGAGACAAACAGAGAAGGACAAAGAGAGAGAGAGAGATAGAGAGAGAGAGAGCAGCACCTGTGGTATGTCATTAATGATCTGCTCTTGTGTTCGTCTCAGGAGTGCAAAGCTGTGCCGAAGTCACCTGAGAAGCATATGTGCTTCATTCACATGCGCACACACTACATCTACAACAGAGAGAAAGAGAGAGAGAGAAAGAGAGAGAGAGAGAGAGAGTCAAGGATGAATGGGCAATGACACATCATCCTTTATACACACGCTGTGATCACATCAGCAAAAATCTGCTCGCCTCAATTTCCATTTCTGTTCGGCGGCTCCCCTCATTAGCACAAAACACGACTCTGCTGTCGTAGTGACAAAGCAAACCTCGGGGCTCAATTTCCAATAAAATCTTTTTTATAAACATTTATGTGCACCATAACATGTCGCTTTGTCGCCATGACTTCAATTTCCTGTTTTGCTTGTGATTGATCTACATCATTTAGCTCACACCAGCACTCGTCACTCACCTGTGTTCATCTTCATGACTGATTTGCAACAATAGGACACTTATTGCTAAAAGCAGTGGTAGTAAATGAGCAGAGCTGTCTCGAATGTCATAATTTAGCGCAAATAGTCTGTTTGTAATGTAAAAGTGAGTAAAAGTGTCATTTTAAAGGAATGCCTGATGATCCACCTGATAGAACCATCTGAAGGAGCAGAAGGGGGTGGAGCCATCAATGCACAAAACAATTTAAATGCTGTCTTTATTTATTGTTTTATTCACAGGGCAATTTGTAAACACTTATTTACACCTCAAGGTAATTTATCTTAGCTCCGTATGTCCAGCTATCAACAAGGGAAGTTGAAGTCTAACCACTAGTGCATATAATCACAGGAGGAGTATCTTGGAAAGTCTCCAAGTCTGGAGAATCTAGGTGAGATTATTCCTCCAGGCAAGATGAAGGGTAGGAATGTATAATGATCGTCCACCAATGTCATATCAATGTCATAGCAGATCAAATAGAACAGCTGGAAACAGCAGTACAAGTGTACCGGTGAACATTAATGGATCCTCCAAATATACCTTCTCCCTCCACCCACCCATCCTTGCTGTCAGGCTTCCTAGCAAACTGGCTGGAAACATTATATAAACAATATGAACAGCAGCTTGGATTCTCACTTGCTCTCCAGTTGTAATAAAAGGCGTGGACACTTCCCTCCGAGTTACCTCCCACTCGAGTCTCTTATTAAAGTCCAACCCTGGGCATAAAGAGGCATCAAGAAGGAGCTCGCCTTTATTATGTCATTCATCTTCAGTCTCTGTATTGTTCCCATGACTGAAAGGCACATATAATAAAACCAGGATTTAAAATATGGCTCATCTTCTCTGTGGTGACACATGAGGGCATTGTAATGAGTCAGCAGCTGGAAGGTTGAGGAGAAGGACCTGGACAGTGTGGATGTGTGAAGGCGTGTGGGGCTGTGTATACCTTTAAATATACACTATATTGCCAAAAGTATTCGCTCACCCATCCAAATAATCAGAATCAGCTGTTCCAATCACTTCCATGGCCACAGGTGTATAAAATCAAGCACCTAGGCATGCAGACTGTTTTTACAAACATTTGTGAAAGAATGGGTCGCTCTCAGGAGCTCAGTGAATTTTAGCGTGGAACTGTGATAGGATGCCACCTGTGCAACAAATCCAGTCGTGAAATTTCCTCGCTCCTAAATATTCCACAGTCAACTGTCAGCTGTATTATAAGAACGTGGAAGTGTTTGGGAACGACAGCAACTCAGCCACGAAGTGGTAGGCCACGTAAACTGATGGAGCGGGGTCAGCGGATGCTGAGGCACATAGTGCGAAGAGGTCGCCAACTTTCTGCAGAGTCAATCGCTACAGACCTCCAAACTTCATGTGGCCTTCAGATTAGCTCAAGAACAGTGCGCAGAGAGCTTCATGGAATGGGTTTCCATGGCCGAGCAGCTGCATCCAAGCCATACATCACCAAGTGCAATGCAAAGCGTCGGATGCAGTGGTGTAAAGCACGCCGCCACTGGACTCTAGAGCAGTGGAGACGCATTCTCTGGAGTGAAGAATCGTGCTTCTCCATCTGGCAATCTGATGGACGAGTCTGGGTTTGGCGGTTGCCAGGAGAACGGTACTTGTCTGACTGCATTGTGCCAAGTGTAAAGTTTGGTGGAGGGGGGATTATGGTGTGGGGTTGTTTTTCAGGAGCTGGGCTTGGCCCCTTAGTTCCAGTGAAAGGAACTCTGAATGCTTCAGCATACCAAGACATTTTGGACAATTCCATGCTCCCAACTTTGTGGGAACAGTTTGGAGCTGGCCCCTTCCTCTTCCAACATGACTGTGCACCAGTGCACAAAGCAAGGTCCATAAAGACATGGATGACAGAGTCTGGTGTGGATGAACTTGACTGGCCTGCACAGAGTCCTGACCTCAACCCGATAGAACACCTTTGGGATGAATTAGAGCGGAGACTGAGAGCCAGGCCTTCTCGTCCAACATCAGTGTGTGACCTCACAAATGCGCTTCTGGAAGAATGGTC
This sequence comes from Hemibagrus wyckioides, assembly GCF_019097595.1. Classification (NCBI taxonomy): domain Eukaryota; kingdom Metazoa; phylum Chordata; class Actinopteri; order Siluriformes; family Bagridae; genus Hemibagrus; species Hemibagrus wyckioides. Next base: position 17,429,656 of record NC_080730.1, read on the forward strand.
AAAAATTCCCATAAACACACTCCTAAACCTTGTGGACAGCCTTCCCAGAAGAGTTGAAGCTGTTATAGCTGCAAAGGGTGGACCGACGTCATATTGAACCCTATGGATTAGGAATGGGATGTCATTTAAGTTCATATGCGAGTCAAGGCAGGTGAGCGAATACTTTTGGCAATATAGTGTACCTGTCCATGTATGTATGTAGATACACAATACATTGTTTATATGAAATGACAGTAGTACTGTCAGGACAGGGCCAAAAATTTGTTGTTCTTTATCATCCATGTGCTTTGGTTTGCTTTGCTATATGCCCTTGTATTGGTTCTAGTCCTCTCTCCACCTCAGTCAATGGTTTGCTCTCCTAATGTGTTCACCTGTATCATATTTAGTCCTTAATTCATTTGTCTATTTTCAACTTACACCTTTCTTTGATATAATTTTTTCATAATATTGTTTCATTATCAGTATTCCAGCATTGAAATATGAATAATATATATATATATATTGGGATACTCACAGGTGTCACTTTAACCTGGTTGTATGCAGTCAAGTCATAATAGCAGCTTGAATTCTTTTGATTTTCTGCCTCCAAAGCTACAGCAAAGGCAAACACTGTCCTAATGACCAAAATTAAACCTATTTTTATTTCTTAACCTTAATCTTAATACAGAATAATAATAAATCTCTTCTGAATAGCATGCTAGGCTGGTTAGATACCTCTGACTAGCCAGGACTGGCCCATGCTTATAATAAAATAAATAAAAATATTAGTAAAATAATAATAAAATAAAATATGAAAGCACTTTTTCTACCTTTATTTCAGGTGCATTTCTGCTAGAATTAATTGGTACCTATTTTATTTCTTTTCTTTTTTTTTTACCTTTAAAGGTATTCCCACAATTCTTTTTGTATAAAGTGTCTTATCAAATTAATCAAACAAGTCATTTATTCATTTATTTTATTCAGAATAGTCATAATGTTCACAATAGTTATAGGGTTCTGGGAAAAATTTTAAGAAATAAATAAGTAAAATTTTAATTTTTACTTAAGTTGTATTCCTGGAATGTATAAATGTTCTTTTTGGACACAAAACACAAGGAACCTCCTCACTGTCTCGCCTTTATGACTCTCTGCTTTTATAATTTATTATAATTTTCCTTGTGTGCAGCCTCTGGGTCATGCACAATATGACACTGATTGGTGCACGTGTGCCTGGAGGAGACCACCATCTTTATTTAGAATTTGCTTTTCATTATTCTATAATGATGTTAAGTGTTGACTGGAGGTGAGTGTGATTTCTCAAAGCCAACAGGAGACAGACAGGATCTTAAGGGTGCATCTCTTCATCTTCTTTATCTTCATCACGGCGCTTGCTCGTCCTCCTCCGCTGATGCATTTATATTACTCATTCTGGATGGGCTAATTCATTTAGAGTCATCAGAGCTGTTTGAACTCATTTGGCCGTTATTAAAAGATTGTGGGTGATACGGCGAGAAGCGTTCTCACAAATTCGATCAGGCACACATGGCTGGATGGAAATGATCTTAACGAATGGCACTTTGGCTCGTAAAAGCGAAATGGGTCGTCATAGAGCTTGATTAGAAACACAGCTGTCTGCTCGTGTTAGAGTGTCTGTGACATGTGAAAGTTGTCCTGCTGAGTTCGGACAAAGTGACCTTGAGGCGTCTGTGTGAGGGAAAATGAGAAGAGAAGATTAAAAATTATGGATCAAATTAGAATATATGAGAAGAATAGAGTAGAACAGAACAGAAGAAAATAAAATAGAGTGGAAGGAAATAGAATAAAGTACAACAGAGAGTAGAACCGATTCAACGAGAAGAGTATAGAATTGACGCGATTAAAAATAGATAGAATAGAACTGAAGAGAATGGAGTAAAAATGGGAGCAAATTTAAAATGTATAATGTGTAGAAAAAGAGTACAATAGAAATGAAAGGAAAATATGCTAAATTTGAGTAGAATATATTAGACCTTTAGATTAAGTTCCTAGATTAGATTAAGTTCAATCAGTTACTTTGGAATTGATAAAATATGGGAAAAAAATAAGAAGAAAAAAAATGAGAACGGAATAATTGAAAATAAATAGATGTGAAATCAGATCAGAACAGAAGACAATAAAATAGAGTAGAATGAATTGGAATAAAGTACAATGATGGATTGGAACAGAACAGATAAACATTGAAAGAAATGTGAGAATAGAATAGAATAAAAATAGAATAGAATAGAGTTCAATAAGTTACACAAAAATAGAAGTGAAAAGGTTAAAGTTAACGATTTTCTGCAAAGGATGTAACAGGAAAAAAAATAGAACACCTAAGTTTAATAGAATTGAATAGAATTTAATAGGCAATATTTTTTTTACCCCCAGTATTTACCCCAGTGCAGGAGCACATCATGCTGTTTATGAGTTTGAGTGACAGTCATCTAAATTAACACACAATCAATTAATTTTCCTCAGTGAGTTACTTCATCAATGAACAAATGAAACTAAAGTGTTTTTATTGGCTGCTCACATTTACAAAGCAACGTCTCTTCACATCTCAGAGCAATAATCAATATTCACTCCACTCCTCCAGTCTAATAACACACCAGTGTGTACGCCGCTGTCACGCGCAATTAACTTACACATCCGTGATTATACGGTTACTTTATTAGCAAACGCTCGAGAGGATCAGATTTACTCCACTCACAGGGTAACTGACTCATCACTTTTCATGGCCTGTATTTGTTTCAATCTTGATCTCGAATCTGATTGGTCAATAACATTCAAACGACGGGTTTAAGGAGCGACTGATTGGAGCTGCTAGAACGTAAGTGATGAGAGGATGTAACCTGTCTTCCACGACAGTAAACGTAATCATAAATGGATAAAAATTACCTTTGTACTAAATTGAAAATGGTAATTGTAGACAAATGAATGTGTTTAATAAGGAGCAATGTGCTTGTATAGGAAAAGAACCCACAAGTCGTATTGATTATTTTCCTATAACAGCATCAAATTTTTACTAGCTTCCTGTTTTAATTCATCCTTCTGCGCATGTGGCGCGTTATTATACCCGAGCCTTATCACCAAACCGACAGCAACATTTTCTAAATTGATATGAGTGTACAATACCGTAGCTAAAATCATTTCCCTGCTAGTTTGTAGTATGTCATCTTGGCGGTGAAGGTGTCCTACATACGAGGCTCTATAAGCAAAAGCCGGTCGTTTTAAAGTCATTTTATTGCCGCGGAGCCCAGGGGAAATGTTCAGGAACATCAGGGGCTCGTTTCCACATATGCTACTGTGGCTTACTGAAACGCTTTGAACTCTATTACTCTCGAACCTCTCACCGGCTCTGAACATGTCTGATTTGATTTATGTGGCAGTTTTAATGTGGCTTACATTCAGGGAAACCTCAAACATGCATTGATCTTTGTGTTTGTGTGTGTGTGTGTACACTTAAAGTACATTAAAGTATTGACAAATCCAGGTTTATTAGAATATTTTTCATTCTAGCGGCTATTAGCCTCGCTATAGTTATTCAATAATTCATTGTAGCCAGTGAATCATATAATTTAAGATAAATAACTGAATTAAAATCCAGGAACTTTTTTTTTTAAAAGAGTAGTTATTTCACTAAAGCATGGAAGCCATGGAGAATTTGTTGTTTCAGTGCTATGATTGGTTAATGTTGCTATATTTTGTTTGTACAACTAAAGTTGGAAGATAATTCTAGAAACTGCTCCATCAGCAACAGTGGTGGAGTCACATCCATTAATTTGTGCTCTCCAAATTGATAGATTTAATCCAATCACAAAGGTTAATTCAACACACAGAAATGGCAGACTAAGGAAGCAATAAAACACTTCCTGTCTGGTTTTGGCCTGGACGATGGTTGGCATTTAAAAGAATTCACATCATACTCAGCTCCGACACGCAAGTATTGACTTTTTTTTTCTACCCAGAAACTCAGTACAAAAATTTCCAGTACAATACATAAATGGCACTTTAACACAAGTAGGTTACTCAAATATTCGACATTTGAGCTGTACAAGATGAGAATTATTATTTTGCAGTTTTGGAAAGGTTTTTTAAGAAATTTACTTATTCTGTAAGATAAAAAGAGATACTGAAAAGGAATCTAAATTAGAAAATTGATTAGGGACTTTCATACACACACACACACACACACACACACATCACTGAATTAAGGAAACTCAAACTACAATAACAATAGACAATCTTCACATATACTGTATTGCCAAAAGTCATTGAATTCAGGTGTTGTTTTTCAGAGGTTGGGCTCGGCCCCTTAGTTCCAGTGAAAGGAAGTCTTAATGCTTCAGACATTTTGGACAATTTCATGCTCCCAACTTTGTGGCAACAGTTTGGGGATGACCCCTTCCTGTTCTAACATGACTGTGCACCAGTACACAAAGCAAGGTCAATAAAGACACGGATGAGTGAGTTTGGTGTGGAGGAACTTGACTGGCCTGCACAGAGTCCGGACCTTAACACCTTTGGGATGAATTCGAGAGAAGACTGTGAGCCAGGCCTTCTTGTCCAAGTGCTTGACTTCACAAATGCGCTTCTGTTACAGTTGCAAAGGGCAGGTCAACTCCATATTAAATTCATGTGCATGTAAAGGTAGATGTCCCAAAACATTTGGCAATATTGTGTATCCCACCTTGTAATAAAGTTGGGGTCAGAGCACAGGGTCAGTTATGATACAACACCCCTGGAGCAGGAAAGGTTAAGGGCCTTGCTCAAGGGTCCTACAGTGCTGGGGCTTGAACCTTTTGACCTTTTGATCAGTAACCCAGAGCCTAAAGTATTGAGCCACTTCTGCCCTATTTATAAATAACTGCATGAATGTGCAGGTGTTCCTAATAAAATGGACAGTGAGAGGTATATAACAATGACTATGTTATATAAGTTAATTATATTTCCCAGATTGTTATCCAGGTCTGATCTGAAGGCACATGGTGTATTAGTGGCATTAAACCTGCCAGGGAGGCTGTACTGTTTTCACACTGGGGCACTTCTGAGTATAAGCACACCATCAGGATTTTTATGACTCTCATTATGTGTACGTTTGCAAACCATCCTCAGTCTTGCTCCTACTGACTTCCTCACTGATATTCCTTCTCCTTCTTTCTAGAAGACACTTCAGTTTTTGCTGCACTTGCATTTTTTTTCCTGCTTACTCTTCTCTTTCGCTTTCTCTCTTTTTCTCTCGTATGCGAATGATCATGGTCATATTAATGCCTGAATGCGTTTTTTCATTACGGCTCTGGCTAGGGGGTCACATCTGAGGGTCGAGATGTGAATAGAGATCGATGAACAGGATCTGCATTGTTGTCACTGCCTCTTTGGTGCAGTAATATACACAAGAGTGTGTGGGTTTTCTTTTTTTCTTCCATTTTATCATATCAATAAATGACTCGTGGATGGCAGCGGGAAATGAAAAAAGAGAGAACTGAATAGTGTTGTAGAGGAGCAGGAAGATGTCTCAAAGAGATACAACACCTTTAATGAAGTGCCAGATTGGGAGAGGACATGAGGGAATGGCGGTTGCTTTGCTTGTGTTCTTTTCATCATAAGCTGAATCTGCTGAGAGAGAGAGAGAGAGAGAGAGAGAGAGAGAGAGGGAGAGAGAGAGAGAGATACAATAAACCACGCTGTCAAAAACAATGTGGTTGTACAGCTACATTTTTCCCCCTTAAGGCAATATAAGGTATAAAAAATGTACATGTATCCTCAAGGGTGTAACATTAGCACTGCGTTAACACAAACACTAAAGCTACAAACAATGTACCCTTGAGTCGAACCCAGTAACAGCATCTATACCCTACTGAATTCATTAAAATTTATTAAAAATTCAATAATAGTGGTCTGAAAAGACTGGAATTAAAAAAAAAAAAAAAAAACACTCCATAATTTTGTCCAGTATAAACTGTGTTCAATGACCATGAAGATATTTCTCATACCTGATACTTAAAGCTAATCTTATAGGCTCTAATCTGTCATAGGCACATATCACTCATTTTTTTTATTGTTTCTATAGTAACAGCTCATTCGCAAAGGACTCAAGCAGTCATTTGTTTTAATGTCAGTGTTGCCTTTCCAGAACATTCCGCACCATTAAAAGTAACTATGACAGGATAAAAAGTATGACATGATAGGATTCCGCTGTGTTTTATGTTGTATTTTCCTATTACAGCATACCCCTTGTGTTTTATTCCTTACATAGCCAAATAAAATATATACATTCAAGGCTAGTAGTGCTGCTTTAGATGCTAGCATCTTAATATAATAGCTAAAGCTAATACTAGAGATCCTTTCGGAAAGAACTTGTATAATCTAATAAAGTGTCAAATCAATGATTCTGTCTCTATGTGTCTCTGTGGTAAAGCATTGCTGGATCACGGATGTTAACCTGTGGGTGTGTTTTTCATCCATGTGTGAGGTGAGAGCTGAGCACAGCAATCTTCCTAGCTAGAGATTAAAAAAAAAAATCTGTATAATAAATAATAAATGCAATTAGCAGTTATGTGAAGTCTTTTAAACACCCATTAAACATCCTGTATGCAAAGTGATAGAGAAAATTCTGCAATGTTCTTGGCTAAATGATTTTTCACTTCAGTTTTAGAGCTTGCATTAAAACTAGGCCCTAACTGCTGGTCATTTTGGGGCTAGCATTAAAGCTAGGCTCTAACTGCTGATCAGTGACTAATCTCAATTTTTTAGCTTGTAACCTTTTAGCTAGTATCAGCTGATATGCATATTTGATGTCTACTGCAAATTACATGTCATTGTAAAAATGTACAGTTTGAATTATCTTCCAATTTACTGCATGTTGCTTTGCTAAATTGATATTTCCTCTAAAAAACATAATTTATTCATCCTTTTAGCAGGCTGAGAGGACAGGATTGAAGGGCTAAGCATTTTAGACATCATAATATTACTGCGCCTGCCTGCGGTTGGAGCTTTTATCTGTCAGAATCATTGCACTGCAAATGCTGCTAAAATCTCATTACAAGCCTGCTTGTCCCTGTTTATGACACAACAACAATTTCTCTGGCTAATAGACCTTACTTCCTGTCAATGAGGCACTTGTTTCTTGCTAAAAAACAAGGCTAACTGTATTCCTTGCCTATGCTAGTAGATATATACAGCCTTAAAGGTGTAGCTGATATACAGTAGCATGGTTTTATAGACAGTGAAGTATGATTACATCCGTAATCTTGTAATGTCTGGAAAAATTACAGAGAGCTATAATATTTCTTTTTTGTTCTTCTTCACCGTGCCTAGTAACTTTACCTGCTGTCTCGGTTAGAGCTGTTTTTATGACTTTGTACGTTGCGCCGTTAAATTGATGACACCCGCTGTGAAATTCACAGCTCAGCAATAAGTCATCAAAGATGTCTCATGTACTGATGGAAAATCCCTATTCGGCTCACGCACAGGCTTAGGCTTAAATATTTCAGACCTTCAGCTGAGACGATCCATCACCATAGCCAACAGGTAGAGCTCATCTGCCTGAGCGCCGGTTTGTCTCTGCTGTCTCTTGTAAATGAGGTGTGAAGGCTTCTTCGTTAACGAGCAGATCTGACGATGAAATGGATGGTGATTTTAAATATTTGGATACTGATATTTGGAACGAAGTCATACAGCGTTTAAGGACAATTAACCTTCCTCAGTCCTAACTGGCTCATTACTTACATGCTTATAAAGCCATACTTAAGGTTTGGAAACAGTTTGCTCTGGGTGATACTGATATGATCCATCTAGACACCTTTGTTTGCTTGAATGAATTTAATTGCACAGTTTCCCAGTGTGACATTTTTGGCATCTTCTGGTTGCTTTTTGTTTAGCACAGGACTGTAAAGTAGCTAAAAAGTTTGCTTTTACAAAACCTTCTATGACTTTGTTGAGCTCTCGGCTTTAAGTAAATGATTTGGAAGTTTCCATCAAAATCTAGCTATTCATAATTAATATGTGGAAATCGATGGTGTTTGATATTTATTTTAGAATGTACTTCAGTGTTGCTCTGTTGTCAGTTTGGTTAACAATTTCCTACATCGCCCTCAATGCCTGTTCATAGTTGCGCCAATGGAATTCATCTCAAGTCAAATCATCTTTCATCAAGTCATCATAATATACGATACTATAGACCTTCAAATGCCTGTGAAAACAAATATGTCTTTAAATTGAATAGAAGGATGGAATTGAAGGATGGGATATGGGCTATGACGAAAAAAAGACATGATCACCTTTTAATGTTTTCTGAGGCCAAGGAATGATTAAAAGTAGCTGTTTAGTCAATCTCAAGGATCTGGAGGTACATTTTCTGTAGGTACATCTCTACCTAAAGAAAGTGATGCAGTGGTGCTTTAGTCTTTTAATCTGTCTATCAGAAAGAATTTTAGATAAACAGAACAAAACCCCAGGAATGTATAGTATTATATTAAATGTACCGTGAACCAGTGTCATATATAATGCATTCATTTCCCTTGATCTGTAAAATAAAAGCCTGAAATATCTTGATGTAAAGAATGTGCTTTTAAATAATGCACAAATATATGCACACTTATGTCATGTAAAAAAAAAAATTGATGTTCTCCTGTGCCTCAGGTGATCTAGAGATATGCATGTCTGTCTTGTGCTTGCTGAGCTCATAGATTTACGCTCCTTATTACCTCAGCAGAGCGTTTAATTTCCTGTGTGTTTAGGGATGTTAGTGTTACAAGCAAGTGTGTGTCAGAGTCAGCAATCATTCAGGCCAGCACGCCATGACGGAGATACACAGCAAGTCAGAATTCCTGCCTCCTACTGCATCCTGAACACAGCTTTATTTATGTCAAGAACAATGGATCATCCATCACCTGATTGAAAGCTTTAAAACGATCCTTTTAGCTTGGGCTAAATGAAGTGTGTGTTATGGAAAACATTGTGTTTAATCAAAGGCTTGGTTATATGCTGAGCATCATCCGGACGTCTAACCTTTGGGAAGTTTTTAGTCTCTGGTGGGGAAACAGAGGGTTTGTGTGCTTGATCTAGTAGCTCAGTTTGGGAGATGTGGTAGCTTAGTGGTTAAGGTGTTAGTCTCCTGTTAGTTGTAATTTTGAATCCCAGGTCCTCCAAGCTGCCACTGCTGGGTCCTTAAGCAAGTCCCTTAGCCTTCAATTCCTCAATCCTCAAAAATGTTTTATCCAGTTGCTCTGGATAAAGGTGTCAGCCAAATGCCAGAAATGTAAATGGTCTTTTCATTTCATGTTGCTAATGGAACAAGCTAGTGCATGTGTGATGTGAACAAGCCAGTCAAGAGGACTAGGACAAGAAAATGAGGCAGAAAGGCTTTGTGTGACCTTTTTATAACAAATGAAATGGAGTATGTGCATGTAAGCAATATTTATTAACTAAAAATTCCATCATAGCTGCATATAACAGTCTAATAAATGTAAAAGATCCTCAATTTGTTTTAGTTACTAGGGTGTGGTTGCAGTGGCTTAGTTGCTTAGTACAGTGGCTCACATTTCTGGGTTTGGGGTTTTGATTTCTGCCTATGGTTGGAGTTTGGGGCCCACAATGTGCTGGTTTCATTCTGGTGCTCTGGTTTCCTCTGCCAATCCAAAGTAGGTTGATTGACATCTCTAAATTATCTGAGGTAAATATTTCATGAGATCAGGCTTGATCATCCAGGTTGAGTTTCTCCCAAAGCTTTTGCATTTTTAATCATGTAAAGCTCAGTACATTTGTCAAGTTAACTAGCATTAACATTAAACAAAGCCTGGAAAGCTTATCGTCACTAAAAGAAGAATGATCTGAACGGAGAATGCTTGATTACACTCAAGGTGCTGGTAAATAATTATAGTCCTAAACCCATATAAATACTTTTCAAGATTACGTGAGCTTTTAGTGGCTTCCATACTATATCATGTAACTAACAAGCACTCCATTATATAGCAGGCATGTTTAATCGGCCTAGCAATAAATAGTAAACCGCATTTGCCTTTGTGCTGGCCATTATCTAGTTACGAGAAACATATAAAAAAAAACACACTTCTGAGTCAGGGCAATTAGATGGAGCGTAAGTGCAGGATGATTAACCCCAGTCCCATCATTAAGCCAGAGATAATAGCCTCTGTGCACTCTAGTGAGTCAGGCAGGTTCATTAACAAGTGCTATATTGCTTTGGTGAAGAGGAGTAAGAAAACATCACCTTCGGTAAACGTAAGTGCAAGCCAAATGATCCCCAGGGTGAATTTATAAAACTGCATTTCTCTGTGTGTCAGTGGAATGCTAATGCTAAAAGTGTATGGGTGTAGTGGAATAAACAGGACTCACAATGACTGTTCCACCCATGACATGGCCTCCGCAGGGAGGAAGGATATACCCCGCTTCCCTATACAGACTCCCAGAGAGAGCGAGAGAGATGCTCATTTTAACATTTAAACATTTGAGCTCCAATGTTTTTTAGAAACTCAATTTTCATGCCATGACCAGGTAAATGGGAGGCTAAGATTGAATAAAAGCTATATTTTATAAAGTCTATCTTTTTATTTGTACTTCACACAAAATAACACTTAAGGTCAGATGTGTAGTTTCATTTGTGTTTTTTAGTTTAAAGTTAAAAAAATATATTTCTGTAAATATCTGCTGGGTTCCATCCAGTGTTTCTTCTCCTTCAAAAAAACCCCACAAAAACAAAACAACACCACCAACAAAAAACCCAACTACCCAAACTGTACAATTCTGGCAGATCTGATATTTTGTTTAATTTATGCGCAATTTCAGACAAAAACACCACAATTGCATTCATTACACCTGCGATGTTTGATGTAAGCCTTCTCAAAATCTACAGCTTGATCTAGAAAGAAATCAGCCCCAGCTTCACTCTTCATGTTACTTCAAAACAGCAATTTTTCTTATGACCACAGGTGGTGCTGTTGCACACAATTCCACTGAAATAACCCTTTATTCAGTTTAAGACCTTTGTTAACACATCTGCTAAGATTGTAAACCAAGTTATTATTACAGGACACATTTGTGTCTGAAAACAAGATTGTATATGAAATATGTTTTTGGAAGGTACAACCAAACTTTTACTGTAATTCTGTAAGATGGCTGTTTAAATGAAAGGCTACATGTGACATCCTAAAAAATGTTAAAAGCACGCTTGTTTTGCAAGCAGAGCTGATTAGATGTCACTTGTTTGTTCAATCTCAACTCAAAAACTCTCTCTGCCTATCAGCCAGAAACTTCATCTGCTCCTGATAGGTAAAGGCAGGGAGGGAAGTGTGTTGAGAGAGACAGGAAACAGGAAGAGGCAGGAATAAACGAGAGCTGAAATAGCGAGAGTGGAAAATTCCCTCCTGCAATGCTAAAGCCTTCGAGTAGAAATGCCTCAAAGGTGTCCTTGAAAGTCTACTGCTTGTGTGTGAGGAAATATGATTTAGAGGGCATGATGGGAAAAGCTGGGTTCATTTTTTGAATGATGTCACCTTACTGTAAATTCAGCATAGTTCAAATAAAAACAACTGAGAAAACTGACTTCTTTTGTCATCTTTTTGTCACTCAATCTAAGTGAGAAACAAGTAGCTTTCCCCTTTTTCTTCTGCTAACTAGCAGGTAATTGATGCTATTAGTATATTGATGCTAGTCATATCTGAAGAGTAAAAAACTGTAAGCCTATAAAGTAAAAATGACCCTAAGGATGTTTATTTGTCATTTGTTTACTTCCCAAATGTCCTTATTCAAAATGTAAAAAGAAAAGACAAGTAAACTCTGGGTATTTTGTCTTCCAGATTCATAAAAAAAATAAAAAATAAAAATTCATTTTGGCGCCACCATTTGGTCAAGACAAAAATTAAAGACAAGCCAGTTCTCTGATTTCATCAGTTCATGTCATTGAACACAAGTACCCACATAAGATTTACGCTACAGCTCCATCAGAAAGTAGTTCTAGACTGTGTGATGAGATATATGATGCTTGCACATGAGCTTCTCCTTGTGTGTTTCCTCTCCTCCACCTGGCTGGATGGAGCGCCGTGTCCTCCATCTTAGAACGGCTCTGTTGGGACAAAGCAGCAGGAAAAACACGCGAGGCAAGGTCACAGAGCGCCCTCCACCCCGCCAGGCAGGAAGTGCCGAGGGGCCCGGCCCATCAGAGACAGGAAGTACAAAGTGCAAACCAGCAGCGGCATCCCACCCCTTCCAACCAGGAAGTACACAGAGCTTGCCCAGCCCCGGTGCATACCAAAAAACTAGGTTTTGAGAAATGAGCACAAGGGGATTTTATGACTTTCCAAAAAAATGGCCCAAAAAATAAACACACATTATGCCAAAAAATGGAGGTTGAACTCGTGGTTATGTGTAATCGATTGTCATCAGTGTATTTGACTGACCGCCAGTCAGTGGCTAGTGTTTTATAGTGTTGCCGTGCTTTTTTTCTTCAGAGTTAACACCCCATATTTATGGAGAAAAGGGAAAAAAACACAGACAGATCACACTGAAAAGCCAAACATATATTCCATTCCTCCATTCCTCTCGCTTTATCTCTCTTTGGTGGGAATATTTTTAAGAATTGACTCAGACGTGAATGTAATTCGTAGTTTAATTGCATTTCACATTCATCACAGTGTTGCAGACGTGCTACACTGAAAAACAATCACTGTCTAATCACATAGTTATAATCAGAAAAAGAACCGGAAATGTATATATTTTTTCCAGGAAGCATTGCTGGCCAGAAAATTAGCATGCTAAACATCCAGACATTTATTTTTTTTCCCCCTGGTTGATGTGTTCACGAAAGCGCTAAGCCGGACACTTCACAGCTAATCCGTCTTTCCAGATAACGGAGCTACCGCCGGTCTATGTGGTTTATTAAACGTTCACGTATTTCGAATACGTTCCATAAACACAGACTTGACGGCTTGTTTCCTGTCAGTACGTAGCCAGCTCACAGAGATCTGGCTTATATGGATCTGTGCCCGAAATAAATAAATAAATAAATACAAAAATAAATAAATAAATAAATAAAGAATACCAATGAGAAATGCTTTCAGAAATGATCAGATATTAACTGGTCCACGGTGAAAACACTGCAGGCGTTCATGTGTTGAAGTAAACACATCCATCATGCAGTAAATAATCTAATATCTGTCAAATCCCCAACAGGAGACGAGGCCCGTTTTAATACAAGCGTCAGTATGGAGAAAGTTTATTCTAATACATTTGGCAGGCGTGTGGATGTTATATTTTATCCTCAGTATGATGTGTAAAACTCATAACACCTTTATAACACACACACACAGAGAGAGAGAGAGAGAGAGAGAGAGAGAGACTTCTCTCTCTCTCTCTCACGGCATAATAATGTTGTCAGCTGATAAATCATAGAAACTTTAATGAAACCACAAAGGCAGCAGGGAAATAATCATCTCTCTGTCTCTCTCGGTCTCTCATTCCCTCTGTGTGTGTCTCTCTCTCTCGCTTATTGTTTTTCTCCCTCTCATATTCTCTGTGAGTGTGTCTCACTCTCTCCCCTGTTCTTCCTCGCTCATTCTGTGTGTGTCTCTCTCTTTTTATTAGTATTCAGTTTGTGTCTCTCTCATTCTAGACATGTCTCTCTCTTATTCTGTGTGTGTCTCTCTCTATCCCATTTGATGTGTGTGTCTCTCCCCATCTCTGTCTTATTCGGTATGTACCTGTTTATGTCTCTCTCTCTCTCTCTCTCTCTCTCTCTCTCTCTCTCTCTCTCTTATTCTGTGTCTTTCTCTATACCTTAGTCTCTGTGTCTCTCTCTTGTTCTCTCTATGTCTCTCCCTGTCTCTCTCTTATTCTCTGTGTCTCTCTCTATCTCATTTGATGTGTGTGTCTCTCTCCCTGTCTCTGTCTTATTCAGTATGCATCTGTTTATGTGTCTCTCTGTCTCTCTCTTATTTTGTGTGTCTCTTTCTGTACCCTGTATTTGGTGTGTGTCTCTCTCTGTCTCTTATTCTGTGTGTTTCTCTTTCTATCTCATTTGAAGTGTGTCTCTCTCTGTCTCTCTCTCTTATTCAGTATGCGTTTGTTTATGTCTCTCTCTCTCTCTCTTATTCTGCGTGTGTCTCTCTCTGTATCCTGTATTTTGTATGTATCTCTCTCTCTATCGCTTTCTAATTTGGTGTATGTGTCTCTCTCTGTCTCTCTTATTCTCTGTGTCTCTCTTTTATTCTGAGCATGTGTCTCTTCCTATCTCGCTCTTATTCTGTGTATATGTCTCTCTCTCTCTGTATCCTATATTTTGTATGTGTCTCTATGTCTCTCTCTTATTCTGTGTATGTGTCTCTCTCTGTCTCTCTTGTTCTCTTTGTCTCTCGCTTATTCTCTGTATGTCTTTCTCTCTGTCTCTCTCTTATCCTGTGTGTGTCTTTCTCTGTATCCTATATTTTCTATGTGTCTCTCTTTGTCTATTTCTTTTTGTTTGTATGTCTCTCTCTGTCCCTCTCATTTTTGTGTGTGTCTCTTTCTTTGCATGCTATATTTTCTATGTGTCTCTCTCTATCTTTCTCTTATTCTGTGTCTGTATCTCATTTTGTGTCTCGCTCTCTCTCTCTCTCTCTCTCTCTCTCTCTGTCTTTCCAAGGTGTAACAGTGGCTGTCATAAATACCTTGTAAATGTAACACCTTTATATTTATGTTATAAAGAAGGCAGTCTAAATTTAGTCTACAGCGCATGCTTTATAAAATCATGTTTACTCCGGTCACCTGCTGAACTTTACTGCCGTTTATATTCTATTCTCGGTTACAATACGGGCGCCTTTAACACACACAGATAAAGGTCAGTGTGTGTGTGTGTGTGTGTGAATAGAAATACAAGGCTGGTGTGCGTTTGTGTGTGTGCGCGTGTGTGTGTGTGTGAGTGTGTGTGTGTGTGTGTGTGTGTGTGTGCGTGTGTGTGTATAGAAATACAAGGCTGGTGTGCGTGTGTGTGTGTGTGCGCATGTGTGTGAGTGTGTGTGTGTGTGTGTGTGTGTGTGTGTGCGTGTGTGTGTATAGAAATACAAGGCCGGTGTGTGTGTGTGTGTGTGCGCATGTGTGTGTGTGTGAGTGTGTGTGTGTGTGTGTGTGTGTGTGTGTGCGTGTGTGTGTATAGAAATACAAGGCCGGTGTGTGTGTGTGTGTGTGTGTGTGCGCATGTGTGTGAGTGTGTGTGTGTGTGTGTGCGTGTGTGTGTATAGAAATACAAGGCCGGTGTGTGTGTGTGTGTGTTAGACAAAATCCTTGCTTTTCTACAGAATGATAGACTGCTGCCCCAAAAAGGTCCTTCGCTTTTCCTTGATCCCTGAGGTACACACACACACACACACACTCACACACACACACACAAACACACTTTGATGAACGATAAGACACTTGAAAAGCAAAAATATGACATTGCAAGTGACGTTTGGAGCAACCCTCAGAGGCTGTGGATTGATAACACGCCTAACATCAGAGAACTGGACAGAATATCCGTCTTCTTTAAAGACAGATGAAACTGATAGTGAATGAGAATGCTGAGATATTTTTCCTCTGCTATCTTATATTTATTCATAACAAGGTGCTGAAGCATCAAACCATGTGATAATAGCTTCATGTGTACAATTTTTAATTTCCTCCATAACTTTGAATCCTGTCTAATATTATAGTATGTTCTAGTATTTTTTGAAATAATATTATAACAATCATAACTATTTTTTGTTTGTGCATAAAAAGAAAAATCTTCTCCTTCTTCTTTTGGCTTTTCCCTTCAGGGGTGGCCACAGTGAATCATCTCTCTCCACCTATCCCTATCTTCTGCATCCTCAAAACTTACACCCACTAGCTTCATATCCTCATTTATTACATCCATATACCTCGTCTTTGGCCTTCCTCTTTGCCTCCTGCCTGGCAGCTCCATGTCCAACATTCTCCTACCAATATACTCACTCTCCCTCCTCTGGACATGTCCAAACCATCTTAACCTGGCCTCTCTAACTTTGTCCCCCAAACGTCCAACATGAGCTGTCCCTCTGATGTACTCGTTTCTAATCCTGTCCAAATGTGTCACTCCAAAAGAGAACCTCAACATCTTCAGTTTTGCTTCAAATAAATATAAAAATTTAAAGCTACAGGTTTAAAAATTCAATTAAATTTACTCTACTATAACTACAAGTACAAAGTAACAAGCTTTTATATCCAATTGAGTACAATTTTTTTCATTACATGAAAAATTAATTCATACATCAACTAAAATAAAGGATCATATCAGCAACAAACATTTCCTTTAAAAAAATTTTTTTACTTGCAGCACAGATTTATTATATGAACTAATTAAATTTTACGCAGTTGATTTAAATGTGTTGTAATAAATTGTGTTCAGTGGTCACATGAGAGCTACTCAAGGTTCAAAACCAATTCTATTTTAATAAAATGTCAAATATGGACATTTATAGTTGTTGTAAAGGGTTACATTTAATCAATGCAATAAAGTGAAACAGTCAATCAATTAACTAGAAAAAAGTAAAAAGATCTTATCCATTGATCAATCTAGCAAACCCTTAATCCTGGAAACATTTTTTAAAATGATTAATATTATTATTATTGTTGTTATTATTATTAACAGCTGGATCATATATATATATATATATATATATATATATATATTATTATTATTATTGTTATTATTATAACCACACTTGTAGGACTATAGCACTTGAATGCAATCTTTCTTTTTTAAGCTTTTGTCGCCATCTGCTGGTGATAGCATATTACTACATCAAGAAGCGGATTGAATATAATGCTATCAGTGCAGGCACATTACTTATAGTCCTGCTGTTGTGATCATTCTAGATATTCCAGGTGACGCCTTATAAATTATTACACACTGAATAATCGCTTTGCATTGAGCACAATCAGGAGAACGGCGAAACATTTTTGTGCAACATTGTCTAGAAAAGTAGTGTGTGTGGTTGTCTGTCTATATGTGTGGCCCTGTGATGGACTGGCGTCCTGTCCAGGGTGTATCCCTGCCTTGCGCCCAATGTGTGCTGGGATGGGCTTCAGCAGATCCCTGTGACCCTAATTAGAAAAGTAGAAAATGGATGGATGGATGTCTAGAAAAGTTTGCGTCCCAAAAAAAGAAAGAAAGTTGTAATACTCTGTTATGAACAGCAGATGGCGACGTCCTGTTTGATCAGCTGATCCATTACAGCCAATGAAAAATGCTGGAAGCGTGTTTCCATGGCCACAGGCAATGCTGTCCGGAAGTATATGCACGAGGAGCTTTTACATGTGCACTTATTTAACGCTAACTCATTTAATTTTCTTTAAAAAATTTCCAGTAGCATTATTTTCTAGTCTTTGTCTTATTTAATTCGTAACATTTGGCTGAAACGGAAACCAACAAGAGCTCGCGAGCACGTTAGCTTGATGCTAAGGGGTTAAAGAGGCAGAAGATAAACGGAGCCACAAAGTTTCTTTCATTTAACGATGGCGTCCCATGATGAGCTTCAACTCAGCAAGAAACACGAAGAAATGTAAGTCTTGGGCACAGAGAGAGAAATATTTACACAGGAGTGGTTTTAAAAATGGTTAAATATAGCTGTATAGTAGCAGTGCATACCGGTAGTGCATAAGTATTGACACCCCCCCCCCCCAAACATGAACCACCTTTCGTATAGTTACAACCTGAAACTTAAATAATCTTTGTTTAAATTATATGTCAAGTATTGGGTGGTTTTTATATCTATATAAATATAAAAATGTGAATTAAAAACGCGAGGGTTGTATTTGCACAAGTATTAGCTCTGGTGTGACAGAAGGAGCATCTTTAATTGAATGGAGATCACCTGCGGTTAATGAGTGTACCACGTGACCTCAAAACCGCAGAGTCCACACGTAGATGTAGCTGTATGCTATCGACATTTATGCTATTTTTAGATATAACCAGCTGTATTTCATGACAGGTTTTTTGTTCAAAAGTGCTGAAATTGCAAGAAAGGTATGAAAGATTTTTTATGGAAGAAGTTTTATTACTGTAATGATTGGAAAAGTGTGACGTCATCTAAAGGTAAGTCATTTCCAGCCTTGTTAATACACTGGTTTGAGCTCTTGTTTTCCCATCTGATATGTTTAAGCATATAATCAAAAATGAACTGGTTTCGGCTAATATAAAAAAGTAAAAAAGTAAGCTCCAGTTCCAGCGAAGCCGCTTGCTGATATTTTTTTGGCCGAAAACTGAGTGTTTTGTGAGTCATGTCCTGTCTGTCTCGCCGTGTTCCTGCCCTGCAGTTTGGGAAAGAGAGCTGTTTTACTGCAACAGATGGAGATTTGCTATGAGCAGCAGAAAGCCAAGAAAAACCATCGCGCCACTTTGTCCCAGGCTGCACGTGAAAGGAATGCAGAAATACTGGAGGTACTATGAAGCCTTTTCACTGAAATTCCAAAAAAAAAACAAAAAAAAACACCACAGCAGGGCTTTTCATTTTCAAGATTCAAGAAGCTTTTATTGTCATTTCAACCACATATAGCTGATGCAGTACATAGTGAAATGAAACCAGGACCCTGGTGCTACATAAAATTACAAACACAGAATCAACAACACGGAGCTAGGACAGAAGTGTGTCCTAGCCACATAAAGTGCAAAGTGTGCAAACAGAGCAGAGACAAGACAGTACAAAAAAAACAGGAAACGTAGCGCCAAAAAAGAACGTGAAATGAAAGAAAATGAAATGAGGTAACTAATAACGTATGTAACTGGAACATGTATATAGCAGCCTGATGCATAATGTGCATAAAATGCAGTAGCAGTGGTTGAGGTAGTGCACGTAGAGACAAAGATAAACATAAACATAGGAGCGGATGAAAGATTAACAAAGGTTGAGGTTATTTTAATTTTTAAACAAAAGTGGTTGAGTATTTTCCGAAAACGTTCGGCAATTAAATTAAGTTAATTCATAATTTATTTTTAATTCATGTTTACCATCTTGTTACAGGATTTCCAGAAAGCAGAAGAACGTCTTCAGACAAGACGGCTTCTTCACCCTGATGTTCTCAACCTACAGGTATTCAGGTTTTCTGAAAAATAAGGGACTCACTCCCTGTACTGAACCCAAACTCGGTTCATTTATATTCATTTATTCAATGACGCAATTTCACCACCATCACACAGCCGTGTAAATTTATGCATAAGACTTAACTAATGTAAATATGTACATCAGATCATATCATTTGCATGGATGACTGCATTTTTATATATGGATTATATTGTTCTGTTTATATTTTTATTATATTCACAGCAAGCCAAAGTTCTTATCCAGAGTGACTTAGCGACTTTATAGAAGCACTTTAATCTCTGTTAAAAACATATCCTTTTTGATATTATTTATTGATTTTGCTTCATTGTTTTAGACTCGTTATTGGGCCTCAGTGGAGCAGAAGCTTCCAGAATGGGAAAGCTACTTGCTCGGTAAGAGTCAAGCCCCGATGAGTGAGGAGATGATCTCACAAGGAGTCCAGAAGAAGGAAGATACAGAAAATGACTCTTCACCTGTACAGAGAAAAGGCAGACCTCCTCGACCCAAAGCCAGGTCTGCTGACTGATGTGAATTAGGAGAAGGTAGGGTTAAACCAAGGATCTCTGTATTGGAAGGTAATTTCAGCCTAGTATAT
This sequence comes from Hemibagrus wyckioides, assembly GCF_019097595.1. Classification (NCBI taxonomy): domain Eukaryota; kingdom Metazoa; phylum Chordata; class Actinopteri; order Siluriformes; family Bagridae; genus Hemibagrus; species Hemibagrus wyckioides. The sequence goes on from NC_080730.1 coordinate 17,449,333, forward strand.
AACTAGGAAAATTTGGCAGTTCCATCATCACTCCTGCGAAATCTTTTCTGTGAAATCGTGGATCTGCTGTTAGTTTTCTCTCCACACACACTCCTATAGTGCATACACTGAGTGTTAATAATAATAATAATAATAATAATAATAATAATAATAATAATAATTCGCTCAACCTGTTCACTTGTGATTTTGTCACCCTGACACAACTATTTAAAAATATTCAGAAGTGAAGGAGGCATTTCCTTCATAACACATTTCCATATGCTTCCTGTGTAAAATCTAAAGATCGCAGATGATTTATTTGCTCTTGAGAGGAAGTGTAACGAGGATAAGAAACACTCTGCATTTGAAACAAGTAGTTTATTGGTTTATTGTGATGATAGAAATGTTTTAACTTTACACTTGCAGTGAAAACTTCTTTTAAGCTTTAAAATGTCTCGATAACTCAAAAAAACATGGAAAAAGACATATATAAACTTGGACCTCAGGAATAAAATGTTCTGTGCCTTAGATAAATAATTTAAATAACTAGCAATATATTGGAAAGCAAGCAGATTTTGTCTACCTACGATGTGTCCTTTATGATACGGCACGTGGCATGTTGGTGTAAAGCTGCACTGAAGGAGTCTGTCCACAAGGGGGCAGTACAGGCTACTAATGAAGCAACCCCTTAAACCCACTACACGTTTGTCATGGACGTATGCCTCACACACGTTTGCTGAATTAAATAATTGATCTTGTAGTTTACAGTCGTACAGAATCTATAGTCAGCAGGGCATAATTCGTCTGTTTAATGAATTTATTGACTTTATCGACCCATATTATAAATTTGTAATATGTATTTATGTATGTTCTTTTGGGATCATGAAGATAAAAGATTATGGTGTAATATCTCAGATGTGAAAATGTTGAAAATTATCTAGTGTAAAATTTAAGATGCAGTAAAATATATATATATAAGTATATACTGACATAAATTTTATATCGAGGCCTACATGTGTTTAAATTGTTTATTGTAAAGTATTTTTAACATGTTAAATATTTCATATAGTGTATGTAAAAATAAAAAAACATTTTTCAAGCTTTTTAAAGCAGAGACTCTGGGGGTTAAAGCACCTCAAGAGGTCTGGTTGGTTTGTTTGTTTTTCTTTGTTTTAGATTGCTTGCATGGTGGAAATGACATTGTTGGTATCAAATTTATAAAAAATTGAGTAATTATTGACTGTTTATTCTTTACATATTAGACAATTTGACTGGTCACTACAATTAAGTGGTTTTAATACAAACTTAAAAACAAGTTAACCTAAAAATAATGTCCTCTGTGTGTCTATGGTTTCCATTAAACAGCCAGGAAATTACTGGACATACTTGAATAATGAGCCTAATATTTGAATCATTGGATTATGTTCCTAAAGTAAACCTGTGCCAAGAAGGTGCATGAAATTTATTACATTTAAAAATGTGCAAAAGTTTAAGAACCTCGGTCATCAATCATGCATAGACCTCATATGTATTCTATTCACCATTTGCTACATTTTGTGACAAGCTTCAAAACCTCATACTCAGATTTATAAACCAGTAGCCAGCCATGTCCAAGTGCGATCATCACTTGCAAATCGTAATTATCTAAGTCAAGCTTGTGCATGCAGGTCTGTTTTGGAATGTAACGTCTTTTTCTTACCTGAGCCCTTAATAACGATGAGGTCATGACTTCTTTATTGCTCAAATCCTCGATGAGTGCTTTCTCTGTTCACAGTAATTGCTCTTCTTTTGTCTCGTTGAAGGCTGATTTGAGGTCGGCCACTTGCCATATGTTCACAATAACTCAATAGGAATGAGCTGGCCAAACTATGGCATGAGATTAGGTGTGTTGGGTTGCTTTCAGAGTTGAAACTTTGTGATCACAGTAAGCATTAGGATGCTGTGTGCAGTAATTTGTGTCCAGACAGACTGTGAATATTTTCTTTCAGGATATTGAATATACTGCACTTTTTTTTATCTGGCTTTTCTTTTCTCATTTCTCTCTTTCTATTGCTACATTCTGTCTCTCATTCCGCTCTGTACCGAGCGACATGGCGGTCCCGGGATCGAGCCCTAATTGCGATGATCAAACCTGCGCTGGGTGACGCGGAGTGGCGGCTTGACAAATGCGATCATCCGGATGGCCGGGGTTGAAGTGGCGCTGCTTGGCAGCTGCCCATGTTCCTCAGCTGGGACTCGCTCTTGCCCCGGAGGTCAGGGCACCAGTCGCGGGTAGGGAACAAGCGTCTGGGGTGCCAAGGTGGGGGTGGTTATCAAGATGGTGAATTATCTAAAAGGGTTTTGAAAAGCACGATCTGGAGCCTTTCCAAATGACTAGTTATGCATTGTGGATACTCATGAAGAAAGCCCTCGAGCTAGGTTGGCCATGGACACCGCCGTGAAGGACAGAACAGAGAGAGTGCAGGACAAACACACACCTGGGCTTCAGCCAGCTCTCCGAACTTGATGTCTTTATTTCGTTACAGGGGTGTGTCATCACAGTCTCGTGTCGATTTCTTGTTTAGGTATTGCTGTTCATGTGTTTCTTCACAAAAAAACGAAAACTTTAATTAACTATATTTATGTAGCAGTCATTTTTTTGAGTCTCACACAGCTTGCTTTAAAACATTATGTTGATTGAGACTGCAAACACTTGCGACTGTCCTACGCCACCTGTTATTTGGCCAGTCAACAACACATTGTACTTATAATCCTGCATTGTACTTCCCGAATCCTAGCCTGTGTGTTAAACTGAAGATCAGCTTTAGGGTAGATCTGCAGGTCCGAGTTAATTAACCTCCTTCCTTTGTGACACAAGGGAGTGGAAGTGAAGGGGGAATCCTGGGTCAGAGGATTAACACCGGACATCTCGGCATTAGCGTTGGCGCTAAACAATGAGACTGTTTCCAGATCAGTTTTCAATAGTATCCAGAAAGGACATTTTAATAGACTTCTGTTGACTGAATCCTTGCACAGATGTTTTCTCCTTGGAGGATAAGCAGCCCTAGTTATGTTCCCATTTATTTTAAATTGCCAGGCTGTCTGCATTGATAGTTGTCTAATGGGGGATTTGGGAGGAGGAGGTGGAGGGGAGACTTGAGAGCTTTAGTGAATGAGGAGCAGATTGTTTTGAGGTCAGGCCTTCGTCTTTTTTTCAACAGACTGTGTGTAACGTGTTGGGCGAGAGGACAGAAGTTCCCCTTCAGCTGCCTAGCCTCGAGGGCCAAAGACTGCTTCTGAACGGAGGTCATGCCAGAGACTGACATTGATGTTATTCCAGAGGGGCAGAGAGCCCACGTTCTGCTCCCATGCTGCTGCCTGGAGACCTCTAAGCCATAAAGCACCTTCTCAGAGCGTGCCCTTGATGATTTGAGCCCTCGTGGGTGTGTAGGATGGCTTCAACTCAAAATCAGAAGCCGCCTTCGCACCCTCTGAGGTTTTGGAAGAGCATAAACAACTGAAGTGTGATGTTTTAGTGAGACACCTGTTCATTTAGATATTGTACGATCCCATTTGTTTATAGAATCTGATTTGAATTGTGATATTCCCAATGTAACTTTAATTCACACTTTTTTAGATGTGAAAATTTTCCGTTTTTTGTGACAAGCTCATTTTGGTGCAAGGTCAAAAATATTCATATCAGATTGCGGAGGGTTTTTTTCTTTTTAGCACAGGATGTACATGTATGAAAAAAAAAGTTTGAGCGATGTGTTCACGATAACATGAATATATTTCACTAGTAAATTTGACTTAGCAGCTGACATTTAATTCGTTTTCTGAGATTCTTGACTCTATAAATATTACCCATAACTGTTAAGTTAGTAGTTATGTGAAGTAGCATGTTTCTGTTAAAAATTGAGAAATGGTGCACAATCTTTAAGCCTTTGTTTGGCATTATGTTTGTTTCAGGAGGCCTCAAGACTTAAATCTGCAAATTACACTTGAGTCTAAAGTGTCCTGGAACGATGCAGTGACTTCAGATCAGTTTGATAATTAAGACTTGTTTGTCAAACACATCCCAGAGATGCTCGATCAGATTAACACTTGGGGAATGAGGCCACTGCCATTAGGGAATACGTTTGCAATGAAAGGCAGTACTTGGTCTGCAGCAATGTTTTGGTAGCTAGGGTGTAACAGCCACCCAAAGTTTGTCAGTAGAGCATTGCCTAGAGCATCACAAGACCAGGACACATCTTCCATTACTGCACGGTCCTGTTCTGATGCTCACCTTCTGGTTCACCGTTTGTCCTTCCTTGGACTGTTTTTGGTAGGTACTCACCATTTGTATAAACCCCCCCCAAGACCTGCCCTTTTAGAGATGCTCTGATCCTTATGCTTGCCCATTTTTCCTGCTTCCAACAAATCAACTTTGAAGACTGACTGTTCACTTGCTACCTGATTTGTCCCAGTCCTTTGACAGGTGCCACAGTAACAAGATAATCAATGTTCACTTCACCTGTCAGTGGTTTTAATGTTGTGTCTAATTCATGTGTGCAACTGATTGAGTTTTGGTGTATTATGGTGTTATCTGCTGTTTTTCTACTTGCTTTGTTTGAACAGAAGTTCTTACCAATTTGATCGAGCAAGGTTGGAGCAATTTTAGACAAAAAAAAATCAATTTCTTGAATTTTCCTCAACCTTTTTAAATAATTGAATTGTAGGAATTGGTAAACTATAGGGCAATACTCAACTACTTACACAAATCTGTAAATGTTTATAAAAGTGTTATGTTTTTATTTGTGGTTGTCTGTGACTAGAGACAGAAGCAATGTTTTTTTTCCCCAGAATTGTAACTGTGACAGGGTGAGAGTAACTTTTACGACTTGTTCAATTTTTTAAGAAAAAAAAATTACAACTGTACACTTCATGTTGGTGATATAATGATACAGATAAAACAGATTTTTTTTGGTCAGTCTCAGTAGAGTGCTTGGTTTTGAAGTTTCCCAGGTGACATCATGAACCACAGTAGGAGTCCTAATTAAGTTGTTATAACACCTCTAATTTTTTTTAAATCTAATTTCTGACTATGGTGTTTGTCATCTTGTTGCAGTGTTTAGGAAAGGGCCCTTCTTGGAAAAATGCTATAAGCCTGTTTGTTTTTACCTAAGTTTGTTCGTGTTTTTTTTTTTTGTTTTTTTGTTTATGCCAAGTGTCACGATTTCTGACCTTCCGTTGCCAAGTAGTTATTATCTGTAAACACATTAACTTTTTTTTCCATTTTATTTAATTATTGTTTTATTGCACCTTAAACCTCGGCAGCACTGCGATGTACATTATATCTTTTCATACTTTTTTTTTCTTCTTCTTTTTTTTAATTTTATTTTTAAGCATTTTTTAATCTTCACTGTTTCCGTGTCCTTGCTGTCGGTTCCGGTACCGGAGAGCGCGGGTTTGATGACGCTCATTAACTGTCCCCCCGACGCTGGCTCGTGAGCGCTTTGTTGCCAAGCAGCGGCGTCGCTCTACTCGGGCAGGCTCGCGCAACAAGCAGGCAGAGAACAACGCTCCTGCAAAAAAAAAAAAAAAGCGTCCTAAAGAGGACGCTTTAATGCGGTTTAATTAGAATTTCATTTGGTCTAAACGCGCGGGCAGCGGGAGAGGGAAAGAGAAAAGGGACGTAGTTAACATTTGGTGGACTTAATTGGGACCTTTTCTTCGTCGCCTCTTAGCAGAAACGCGCCGACACTACCCCCGTTAATCTCCCATTTACAATCGATTGAGTTGGCCAAACAAAAAAAAAAAGTCCAGGTCTCCTTTTCTTGCTGCGTCGACCAGGCTTTTGTGGCGGCTTCAATGCCTCCGTTTTGGGCTGATCTCGGCCTCTCCGTTGTTGACGGTTCATTAACGCGCTCTTGTTCCCCTGCAGAAATCCCTGCTCGCCGCCTTTCCGCGGCCTCCGCCGTAATGAGCTCCGTCGGCAATTAACATGTTTCTAGGAGCAAAGCTGGTTGCTCAGATGTTTCAGAGGTAAAGTGCGGAGAAAAGGGCATCGAGGCCGCCTCTAGGTTGTTTATTCCTCTCTCTCTCTCTCTCTCTCTCTCTCTCTCTCTCCCCTCTTCTCAAAGATGGACAGCTGCTGTTGCTTCTTCTTTTCCGTCTCGCACAAACATGGCTTTTTGGTGACACCCTTCCCACCAACTGCTTTTGTTGATTTGAAATGATCTAATATGGGGTGTGTGTGTGCGCGCGCGCTCGTGTGTGATTTAGTTAGGCATACACTCATTTGATGGCGAAATAAGTTGAACACGGTGTGTAAATAAATAAATAGGCCTAAACTTTCCACTGGATTGGTGATTTGAGGTTTTAACGTCGGGTGCATTAATTAGGCAGAGCTCATGTGTCATGTGTTTCAGGGCAGATGTGTTTTACTGGAGTGTGGGATGTGGACGTATAGATGATTTTAAAGACTATACGCTAGGTAAAGTAATTAGTGTAGTTTTAGCTAGTTTCGATGTACTGTTTAAATTATGTTCTGAAATAAGATGAAAGAAATTGTTTTGACTAAAAGGTGTAGTTTGACAATGACGTACCTTTTAAGGTGTGTATTAGTTGTTTAGTTGAAATATTCATCATTCTAAAATAAATGTCTAACACAATTAATTAATTTATTAACGTTATCTCTTTATGCCACACACAGAGCACAGCATTTCCCAAAATGCGACTGAAAGTCATATTTTATCGTTATGATTGTAGTGTTTATTATATTTTGGACTTTTTTTTATAGTGTATAAACTAATACGTGAATAAAATGGTATGTTGTAAATACGCCTTGGAAGAAAAATTATATTTATTTATTTATTATGCATACCCATGGTTTGCAATCAACGTCTGTACTTTATTATTTTTGGTTATGGTATAATCAGGCTACTAAATATAATCTACGTTTTAGCAAGCTAATTTAAAAGTACAAACTGTTCACTTGCACTTCTGAAAGCTTATTTCCAGGGATAAACATTTTGTTTTGCAAGTGACACACATGAATGCTTTTATTTATTTATTTTTTACTCATGCACATCGGTCATTCTCAAAATATGGCGACTTTCTTTCCAGCAAAATGTTCAAATGGAATTGAATTGTGTTTTCATATTTTGTGTGGAAAATGCGACTAATGAAATTCCTTTAATTATGAACCAATGTTCCTGAGCTTTAATGTGGTCAGTCACTTGAGTTATTAATTGTCGCTGGTGTCACGGTGACACTAATGACAAATTTCGATTCTTTTCCAAGATGGCGTCAACGGTGTCTCCAAGCACGCATCATTAATCTGAGCAGCATCAATAATTCTTTCTTTTTTATTTTTTTAAATAATAATAATTTTATAGGAAGATTGAAAGGCGTGACTGTAGTGGCACATTTAAATTATCCAAGACAAAATTGGAATGAATAACCAACTAAAATGACGACTCATTGTTCTGAACTTTGACCCTTCAAGCATTTAGAGTAAGGAGTATTAATTTGTCATGTTATACCTTTAAAGTAACATGTTAGATATCCATATACGTTCTCCTGTCCAGTCCATTCAATCGGTAGTATTTGGTCTTTCTCTCCGGTTCCCTTGACGTTGCCCAGTAATTGGGACGCGGAGATTGGTGATCACGCGCTGATCTCTCTCTCTCTCTCTCATCACCGTTTCCGCGAGCGCGTTTAGGATAATATTGTTCCAGGAGCCGCGAGCGGAATACATTTCGCCTTATTAAAGTGATTAAATGTGGACTTTTATTATCGACTGGAGTCACTTTATGAGCGCGGCTGGATGCGCAGAAGCGTCCCCCCGAGCCTCTTTACTTGATTAAGATAATGAGACTTTGAAGAGTCCATGTTTTATCTGATAATTCGAGCGATTAAACGGAAGTCGAGTGCGCGTGCCGATCGGACGTCCGACAGTATACGCTTCACCGGTCCCGACATTGCATTATGAAGGTGCAGGTTGTGTGCATGTGCTGTTCGGTAGTATGTGAATAGTGTCGATGTTTAACATGAATTCCCGGAATATTGAAATTTGCGGAATATAAGAAAATCGCCATCATGTAGCTTGCACTGTGGCTGAAAACGACATCGACTGGTGAAGCTACGTGATGGAGTCTCTCTTCTATTCCTCTAAATTCCAAAAGTGTGTGCATGTATTAATATTTTATATATAAATAGAGGTCCACATGTAAACCAAACGAATCAACAAATAAAAATAAAAGATTCGAATCTGAATAAATTAAAGATTTGAATATTATTAATAATTAGGATCACACCATTATAATAACAATACTTAATATAAATGATAAATAATAATAATTAATTAAATGGGCATATAGTAGCATTTGTGTTCTCAAATTTATTTTCAAAAGTGTCTGTAATATTTCTCTAATGATCGCAAACACGGATTAGTAACGTTTTATAATGCATAAAGAAATGTAAAAAATATTTTTTAAACACGCTACCCTAACATAAGACTTGCTATAAAATTACACAACACACTATGCATCCATTTGTTCAAACAAGATAACAAGTGCTAGACGAATAAAATGCTTCCAAATATTTTTTAAATAATATTTTATTCTGTTTTATTTACAATTCTGCTGTGAAGTGATTCTCTCATCCGATCTTTTTTTTTTTTATACACCACGTATTTTGTTTGTAGCCCAAGTCCGTTTAAATGGAATCTCTGTTTTGTACTCTGGAGGATTCCTCACCCGTCTGTAAGCAGCTCGCGTTATTTTCGTGCAGTTTCCGCACATGTTTTTTCAAATCAAAGTTCCGACAAAAGCCTTTCCCGCACGCCCCGCACGTGAACGGCTTCTTGTCGTTGTGCGTGTGCATGTGGAAGGTCAAGTTGTAGATCTGGTGGAAGGCTTTGCTGCAGATCGTGCACTTGAACTGTTTCTCGCCGCTGTGCGTCAGTTTGTGATTTTTGTAATTACCTGAAGATGATGAAGAAGAAGAAGAAAATTTTTTTTTTTTTTAAATCACACACAGCACATCAAACTCAAAGTTGCATCTGATGGAATTTTTTTCTTAATCACTGCTTTGCATGCTGAAGTCAATAAGTTGTCAAACTTGCTCACAATCAAACTCCCAAACAGCCCGAAACTGTCGGATTATCAAAGAGACAGAGGCCTTGTGTCTTGACCCATGGAAAATTTGCAAATTTTTTTTTTGCATTAAGTGACAGATCATATTTACATCTAAGCCTGTGTGCATGATTTTGCCGCAGAGGCCATGTTTATTCATTTGCTTTGGCTGACCGTCTTTAGTGCATCCGATTTCTTTGCCCTTAAACTTTAGTTTAAAACAAGTTTTACTTCTTACCTTTTTGGTGAAATCCTTTTCCGCAAAACTCGCACACAAACGGTTTGTAGCCGGCGTGGATTCGCACGTGCGTGTTTAACGTCGAGCTCCTGTTGAACGCTTTTCCGCACTGGTTGCATTTGTGAGGTTTTTCCTGTGAAGAGGTGGTTATGATTCGTTTATTTGGGGCTACACGGAGTGGACGTTAAAGCATTTTATTAATTCAGGACTAATACAAAATCACGCTCATAATAATAATAATAATAATAATAGTAATAATAATAATAATGATGCAGATTAAAAATGCAGCTCTGGGTATATATGTGGAATGACACATTTTACGGTACTCACTTGTGTGTGTATGATTTTATGTCGACACAGTGTGCTGGCCTGACGGAAACCTTTCCCACACACTTTGCAAACAAACGGTCTGGCGCCCGTGTGCACCGGCATGTGGCGCGTGAGGTTGTAGTGCGCGTTAAACACCTACGAGAAAAAAAACCAAACATGCACTGATTTAATTTGCGAGAATCGTGAAGAAAGCTCATATACTAATCGAACAGATTATGGTGCTAAAGAAAATGCAATGACTTTTTTTGTGCAGCTTTATTTCAGAATATAAAATGATTTGCCACTTTTGATGATTAAATTACTCTTCCATGGGTTGTTATGCATGCATTGCTGGATTACAGTGATGTAAATGATCTTGTTGGACTGTTTGAAGAAATGCATTAGAACATATTTGTTAATATATTCTCCCAGTTATTTACCTTTCCACAAACTTCACACGTGAAGTTCTTGGGTTTCCCGTCCGCGGGACAGGTATTCGCTTTGCTGTGCACCTTGACGCTGTTTTTCTCAGAACCCAGCGCGTGGTTCTCCTTCATGAGATGGTCCAGCTGTCCGGGCAGACGCTCTTTATGTGGGTACTGCGGCGTTGGCACTTTCTCGGCCAGTTTTGCGCTCTCAAGCAGCAGCAGCTTCTGGTGCGCAGTCATAGCCTGCGCCTGCGAATTGGCAACCACAGAGGAAAACAAATGTCCGCTGAGCAGCTCGGATTGATGATACGCAGCATCCAGGTAATTGAAATAGTACAGTGATGCGTTGCCTGGCATGGTCATTGCTTGATGGATAACTTGAGGTTTGATAACCCTATTCCCTGGCAACAAGTCCGTTTTAGGGCACGCACCGCAGCTGGATTTGCATGTCGCTGCCGCCGCCGAGGCGCACAGCGCACCCCGGAAATTCGCTCTCCAAAATTCGGAATAGTTCACCAGCGCTTTGGCATGGAGGTCGTAGGCTAAAGGTTGAATGGGAATCATGCAAGGGATAGGCGCGCATAAACCCGTCGTTCTCTTCCCTTCGGTGTTGTCCGGTCCTCTGCGCTCCTCCGTCGTCTTGGACATGATCCTGTCGATGGAGAAAGCCAAGGGTTTCGGAGAGGAATCGACCGCACTCCTGGGCTCAAGTCTCGGGCAGGACATGACCGTGTCCAGGGGCAAAGAGCTCGCCATTGCTTCTTTTTCCTGCCGAACTTGGTGTGAGCAGCGTCCTTCGTCGGTGTCTCCTGCTGGAAGCCAGAGAATCAGGGACACTACATCAGTTTTAATAAGCACCTCGCTTTCACAGTGTCACCCCCTCCCTCCTCCCATTTACATTCAAATGACCATCTCAGGAACAATAGCATCCAGGGGTAGCAGATTAATGCTCATTAACTAGTACACACAAAATTAACAGGACATTACAGACCTCGTTAAGGAAAGAATAAGACAGAACTCCCCCCTCCGCTGCTAAGTTCACTCGTGGAAAAACGCACAGCCAAAAAAAAGGTGATGTTGTAGTTTACCTTTTCCCCCCCTCTGACAGCAAGTGGTGTATTCACTGCTAACTGCGCTCTGTCACATTTTCCACACACTCTCTCTGATGAGCTCCTTTCTCTCGGGGTGACACGGGAAAGCCATCGCCATCTCCTGTCCCCTCTGCTACCGCCCATTTATACGCGGCCATGGGGGTGGTTATGTTATACACGACAGATAGTACAGATTATTACTTATGTGTCTGGGCCCAAATCTATTGGCACTTGCATACGCGCAATTTATATCTGTAATGTGCACGTGCAGCTCAAGTGCGTTTTTTTTCTCTGTTAGTCTATATACATTTAAAAAGCTTTCGGATTTTTTTTTTTAAACCTGTGAATGTGTATCTTATAATTCGATTTTAGAGTGCACCTTTAAAGTCGTTCAATTAGATGCATAGTCGAATTATATACTTTAAAATATTTTAATGTAAATAGGGTTAGTACATTTTTAGAAAATATCATTAGTGCATGGTACCTTTATTTTTGAGAGTGTACAGACTAAATACTATTCAAGTAATTTTTTTTTTTTACATTTTTAATCCGATTTTAATTGTTTGATTATTGTGATAGTGGGTTTTCTATCGATTTCTAACGAAATATGTTTTTTTTTTATTTATCTGAATTTATTTATTCGTTTATATAATTTTATTTCATTTAGGTGCAATGTTGATATTTTTACGTTTTCCCACGCCAACAGATTTGTAGGAGTTGAGTTGTCAGTGGTTTGTGTGTGAACTCATTTAAAGTCAAACTCTTCTCTTTTTTTTTTGCCTCCGACTTGTTTCAGTTTTCATCTCCACTCTTTAATCCTCGCCATTTCCAATGGCATTTCCAGGCCCGTTGATACTTGCTATTTGTATAATGAACAAGGTCCAGTTTCCACCTGTTTAAGGAGTAAATTGCGAGAGCAGAGCCTCCCTCGGATCCTATTAAACGTTTTTTTCCTCCTTCGTCCATTCACAAGAGCCAATTTTGCAGCGCGATTCAGAGCTCAGACTCGGTAGAGAAAAAAAAGAAGCAGCAGCTCTTTCACTTTTAGCCACTAAAGCACTGCGTGGAACCTGGTTTTGTGTTTTTTTTCCCCCCCGAAATAAAAGAACGGATTAAAGGAGGAAAGAAAAGACTCTGCTTGAGCAGAGGTATACCAAGCAAATAAAAAGGGGCCCTTTTAAAAAGCGGTGCGTAAAAAAAGAGAAAAGTTTGCTGGAATCCAGAGTTTTGTGCGCTCGCTACAATGACCAGTCTCCCTCTCGTCTTTTCTTCATGAGGACCTGCTTGAATTCATTTGTTTGCAGACGATTTTACCTGAAACTCACAACAAATTGTGAGCAAAAATCCCTCCAGAAGGAAAGCAGCGCGCTTTTTCAGATTGCGCCATTGATTATTTTTTTTTTTTTTTTTGGGATTATAAATTCTTTCAATATATCCAAAAATTTACCTGTGATTCTACTAAAATTAGTTATACTTAGAATAAAAAAAACTCTTTTATTAGAACTTGTGAAGTCAGTTTCGATCCATTAAGCGTTTACAATTCTTTTCTTCTCTTAGACAAAAATGCTAGATATATATCTATATTTATATTATAAAGGTATATTTTACTGTTTGGTATAATTTAATTTATGTCTTTTAAAATAATATGAATATTTTTTTCCTCACACATTCCTCCATAAAGTCAACATATTTTTTTTTTTTTTTTTGCGGCAGAAAGCTCTTTTAAAGGTACTTGGAAGTCAAATGCGTCTGAAACATCACTCTATTAAGCTTTTAAACAGTGTAACGATTCAGTGAACGTTGAAACATTATTATATTAAATTTTATTATTAGAAGATTCCTGATCAAATATGAAGCACTCCAACGCCGAAAATATGTGTGAGAAAAGAATATTCAGACATATGTGTTATCCATTTTTGCACCGTGTGTTTCACACGTGTTGAGAATCTGTGCGGTGATGAGTAGGAGTAACAGAGAGAGAGAGAGAGAGAGAGAGAGAGAGAGAGAGAGAGAGAATGTGACCGCTCCCGCACCTGCAGCCTTTAAGCGGCCTCCACTCACTGCACTCATATGCTAATGATCCGCCTCTAATTTGAGTTTATTCAGACGCAATTACCGGCTTGTCCACACAATAAACATTGATCCTATTGCTGTAAACTGGGCTCAGCACTCGGCGTTAACACGAGCTAGCGCGCACAGGCGCATTTACAACACAAAAAACTGTTTATATGATAACGGCGCGTTTATTTAAGGGGAGGAAATTATATTTCAAAAGCTATTCAAAGAGCATACAGTGCATTTCCTTTTGATGACTAGGTATTTATTTTTTTATTTTTTTATTTATTTTCTTTAAGTCTTAGGACTTTATGGAATGCATTTTATTATTATTATTATTTATTATTATTATTATTATTATTATTATTATTATTATTATTATTATTATTATTATTGACGTTTTAAGACACTACATTATTTTGCATTATATTCTACATTATATTAATATGATCCCTTAAGAACCTTTGTGTAATCCATCAGATTTTTTTTTATTTGCTATTGAGAGAGGGGGGGGCGGGGGCGGGAGATACACCCAAAGTTGAGAAAGTGATAAAGGCATACTCTGAGAATCCACCAAATGAACAGAATAGTTGAATGTTGTGTTATAGAAACTGTTGGACTGGACATGTAATGGACAATCCTGAGCTAGAGCTGATGGGCAACATCTTGATGAGGGAGGGAAAACAGTAGGCGGAAGCTTCATGTGTCACATCAGGGATCTTTATAAAGACAAGTTTCAAAAAGACTTTTCAACCCATCTGTTCGTCCTAGAGGAGTAAATGAGCCCCAGCCACACAAACCGTTATTTAACACACGCCTCACAGATGCAACCCCCAGCCATTAAAAACATCTCTGTTCAGTGTTATCGATCCACTAATTGCAACTATAACAGATATTTTAAATTGAAATATGTGTTGCGTTGTGACATCTGGAGATCAGTCTGTGAACATCACCATGCTGTGTTGCTGTTGGGTTTGTATTTGTGTAATATTTGTTCGCTTTCTTAGCGTGTGACAAAATCATGAACTCATGAAAATCTGTCTCTCATTTGCTCTAAAGATACTGAAGTGTTTCACAAACACTGTTGTGGATTGCGGATGGCATAATTACCAATCTCAAGAAGGTGACAACAGGCTTTGTCATAATAGAGAGAAAGAGGAGAGGGGTGTGTGCGTATTGAGTCGAGAACATGCCTTGGCTAGGCGATGTGAACACACACCCCCACACACTGATTGTCTATTAATGAATGGCTGAACAGCATCTATGGTTCTCACGGGTTGAACCTGAGTCCTCCTAATTACAACCTGAAGCTTGAGACGTCGATCTTGCGTGCCAACAGAGGTGCGAGAACGCGAGACGTGATGTGTGAACTTGTCACTGTAGCTACTCACCTTTTCCTCCAGGGGGAAATTTTCATTGCCGTCTGTATAAGGCATGATTTGGGATGGATTCTCTATATTGTATCATGCCGAAGATTAGAATTAGGGACATAATCCAAATTCAACAAGATTTTTAACATTTAATCTAATAAACGGTTAGAAATCCAATACATATGTCAGCCTTAGTCTTTTGAGAGGTAGTTTCTTTTTTTCTGCTATCTTTTGTACCTTTTAATATGTATCTTTCACCCAGGAATATGTATATAGTGTACTTTTGAAAGGTATTTAAAGTAATTTATTGCATTTTACAATCAGTAGAATAGAGTATTAAAGTAAAAACACATGACACATGAGGATATCATCCGAATAACATGACAAGTTACATACAGTTCATTGCCCTTTGCTGAGAGTGTATGAAATGTATTTTTTCATAAGGGATTTCATATAAATGTAGTCATGTGATCGTTACAAATGTGCCACTTCTGGTTTAAGTCAGATTTCTGTCCATTGAAGTATGTGATCATCAAGTTTCCTCATGGAACAATACAAGTTATGATGCAATAGGATGTTATGTTATCATACAGTACGAAACATGACGATACAATATATATCATATGATACAATGTTACACTACTTTACATTATGATACAATATAATACGATATGATATGATATATGATACAATAAGACATGTTGCGTTACAATGCGCTGTTATACAATGCACTATTTTGTTATGTAATGTACTGTATAAGGTTGTATGATTTGTCATGTTATGATGTAATATATGACTTCAGTTCATCAGGCATTGATTCGATATTTGATGATACCATGAAATATGATACAATACGATAGCTTCTGACTGAGATTTTTTGCAGTATTTGTAGTAAACTGTTCATTCATGAATGATGACATGAACAAGGACTATTTTAATAGTATCAGACTCACCATACCAGCCTATTTGGACATCAGATTAAAAATATGAACTATAATATGAATCGATATATCAATCCACATAGTCAGCACATTACAGCCCAAGCAGCTACCATCTGTTTGTCCATCTTTTACTCCTTGTCATTGTAAACACTATAATGTGAGACATAATGTAAGTCAGATCAGGAGAATGACCCCTTGTCATGTTTAAAAGATAATCAGATAATAATATCAATTTGATTGTGCATTTAGTTATTCAGAGTGCAGTGCTTGCTCTTTCAACTCTAGTGCATTCTTTTTTGCTTTATTTTTTGCTTTACTGCTGCGATCAGGGGAAATTTTTATTTATTTTTTGCACACTATGCAATGTTAAACTAGTGAACTGCAAAAATGGATGAGTCCTGAGTCCTTTTGTCAGCCGAGACTTTTGTCCTAAAACCTGCCTGCGTTTCTCAAGCATGTCAGTTTTTCTCAGCTTCACTTTCCATCATGCTCGCTCTCTCTCTCTCTCTCTCTCTCTCTCTCTCTCGCTCTCGCTCTCTCTCTCTCTCTCTCTCGCTCTCGCTCTCTCTCTCTCTCTCTCGCCACACACTGGCTGCCGTTTCAGTTCTCTTCAGAGCGCACACACACTCACACTCATGCAGATCTATACACCTTGGCACTGAGTCACTTAATTCTTAGCTCATGTTTTTTTCTCGTTTGTGTGTGAAGTGTAGAGTGTCTTGCGACCCTCGCCACACATTCTGTCAGCTGCCTGCTCTCTTTGCTCTTTTCTGCTTTTAAACTGTCTTTTAGCCCACCTTTCTTCCCTCTTCTACGTTTTTCACCCCTCCCTTCTCTCTCTCTCTCCCCGGCCTTTCAATTAGCGAGCATTCCTGCCACTTCTGCTCAGCCTCCCTTTTTTTCTTTATCTCACTCTATTTTTCTGACCCTGGCCCGAGAGCAGGAGGTTCTCCATAATGTTAGTTCTGAATACCGGAGGCTTTTCCAAAAGCGAAAGGGGGCTCCGACGCACCTTTGATGCTCTAAGCAAAAGGGCCTCAACAGGGTTTTCTTTTCTCCCAGGACAATAGTGAGGATGGCAGACAGGGAGAGGCTGGGGCAACCTGCGAGCCCCCATGACCACAGCCACTCATCTGTCCACCGAATTAGATCTGAACCACAAAATGGGCAAGGGGATGTCCCCTCTGGTCCTGCAGAGGCCTTGTTCGGTCTCTCCGGGTGCTTTCGGACAAGACATGGACAGAACATTAACAATCGCTGAAGGCCAGAGAAACAGGTGCATTTAAAATGAGGGCGCGATTACATTTGCATAATGCTGTTGTGGAGCACATAAGGTGAATGTGCTCAAGGGTTTGATTATCCACTTTGAGAAGAAGTGAAGCATATTTGTTTGTCGTTACGCCTCAGGTTATCAGACGGTCTGAAAAAATTCTCGTTCAGCGGGTGAGGACGAGGAGATTAAACACACACCGAGGCGGTTTTTCTTTACGAATCATTTGTCGATTTAAGGGTTTTCTTCAGCTTCCTGTTTAGCAATCACAACTTAATCTCATCTATCTGAATAGTGCATATTTAGATATTTTCATAAAATCAGGCTTAGATTCACTGAATCCTGACTAAGAAGGCAGCAATTTTGCTCTTATTTTAGCTTAATTTGAAGCAACATTTCATTAATCACATTGAGTTCTATCAAAGTCTCAACTTGGTAGAGCAATCTCAAATGAGGAACTCGGATGAGGAGCATGTTGTAAATGAATTGTTTAATAACCGATAGCTAACAATCTTGTTTGTGTCTGTGTTCAAACGTTCTGAGGAGTTTTATCGTTCTATGCTTAAAACTAGCTGGCTAACATAACAGAACTCGTGTAGCTAGCTAGTCACTAAGACTAAGTTTCCTGGTATGCTTTTTAGCAAACAATAAACCACATGAGCTAAAAACAGGCTGCTGCAAACTCAGGAATCGAGAAAACAAAAACCAAGCATGTTAGGATGAATGAAGATACGAATGGAACCCCACAAAGCCCACTAAGACTCCTTTTTCTTTAAAACTCCACCCAGTGAGACGGGAACCTTGAACGACACAGTTACTACACCATCTGCCTCCAGAATGGCTTTATTTAGCAGCATTATGTTTTCCATATGTCCCCACAGATCAAGCAGACAATTATTGTCCCTGCTTCTGCTCTATTATTACTATATAAAGGACATTGGAACAGTTTGAGTTGCTAGCTTGTAGCACATTTTTATAAAAGAGTTCTAGGAAAACCAGTCGGATATGGATTTGGCTGAATTCTGGCAAAACAAACTGATTTTTTGCTCCACAAATGTGGTTTTTGTTTTTCCTTTAGCATATTTGCATTGTGCTCTAAGTTTTAGAAATGCCGTGTAAAAAAAAAAAAAAAAAAAAGTCAGTCAGTCTGCCCAAAGATGTCCAAAAGTACGCAAAGTGCTTGTTAGTTTAATATGTTCAGTCCTGACTATCCGGCTGTGTTTGGTTAAAGTACAATTTCAATTCCTGGTTAAAATAAATACAGAAGATTATATTTAATTTCAGGTTAGCCGGCATTTTTTTAGAACAATATATATTTGGGGGAAAAAATCACAATTTTTAAATGTGGAGAGTTTTCCCAGTCTGCCACAAAGATAAAGCGCTGTCTCACACTTCATAACTAAAAATCAAAGTGTTTACATCATGCTGACCTGCTCAAAATATACATTGCTGCTCATCCCGATAGATCAAATCTAATACATAACACGGCCCCTCGGCCACCCCGTTTATCTGCCAGAGCACTTTTGATTAAAGAGAGAAGCAGATCATCTGATTATCATCTTCATCTCTCTCTGTCTGTCTATCCCGAGGCCGAAACACGGCATAAGATTGCTTTCAACAGTAAGCTATTCATGGGGAGGGATAATTATGCACAGATAAGAAGGTAGGCATTAAATAAAACGCACCAAAGAGGCTTTGAGCCGCTCTTATTGAAGTGATCTGACTTCTACCTGGTTATATACCGTTGGTGTCTATGAGCAGGACAGCCCTTGCAGCTCTGCTGCCCCCCCACTTTTAGCACAAGCTGTTGAGTAAACATTCATCAAGGTGAGAGCAGCACAGTGTTTCACTGCGTTTCGACATCCATCAGACCTCGGCAGGTGACGATCCTCTCTGCCGACTCGGAAATGAAGTGTGTAAGTCGAAACGCGACATGGGCACACAGACATAATCTTATGCTACTTTTTCAGTGTATTTGTTTTCCTCAATTTCTACATTTCATTTGCCTAGCACATCCACTCGGAGGTCGCACGCTGCGTTTGATGGTTGGGGCTCAGGGCCCCGGCCCCCACAACCCGCCACCCTCCGCCCCCCTCCACACGCATCGCAAGTACAGACCCGGAGCCGACTCACACTGTGCCGGTCAATTGGAGAATCTTTTATTTGCAGTCTGTTATCATTCCCATTTCCTAACCTGATTGGAGCTTAAAAGCCACAGCACCACAGATCGTGCCTGACTAAATCTCCTCGTCTATTAATCTGTCGCCAGGCACTCTGCCGAGCAAAATTGCTGCACCGTGACGGGATTTATGAGCAAATTAAACGTATGATATCCGAGCCGGCCCTCGTGGCACTCCCGTTCGGAGAGATTGTCATGATTTTCTTTTGCTTTCCTGTTTTGATTGCACAGAAAATCAGAACGAGAGCGGTGTTTTGCGAGGGCTTATGCTACTAGAACTAGGTCACAGCGGCACGCCACGGGTAACTTATTCCAACAATGAGCCTCTCTCATTAGTCTTTCTCTGCCCTGTGCCCTGGTGCTCAAGAACAGGCAAAATTGGGTATGTGAGCCAAGGCTTTAAATAGATGAAATGTCTCGTCTCTCTCTGTCTCTCTCAGGTGCTGCAGTGCTCCAGGGGTGTCAGATGGAGCACTTTTAACTTCATTATGGTACACAATGCGAATCGGTTGGTGTCCAATTGCTATTGGGTAACTAAAGGAACTTGTGCATGTAGCTCTGGAAAGCATTACTAAAGGGAAATTGCTGTGCAGCACTATATCAGGAAAGCACTCATCACAAGAGTCGGTGCCAAACACTTGACTATTTAAAGTTCTGCTATAAAACTATGAAATGTTTTGACAGTTGTAGTGCCATTTAGCCCTTGCAACTCGTGACACTCTATTGTTTATCATTTTATGAACACCGAACCTATAAAATCCATAAAAATGCACTTTTTAAACAAGCACATTTAGTTTTTAGGCTTTTGCTCTCAAGTGAGCAACAAGGTTAAGCACAAAATTAGCAAGTACACTAACTGTGGCTAACTAGCGATTTATTGTTAACTCGTTAATTAATCCATAATCGATAATTTGCATAACAGGGTTCTAAGTGATCTCATGGGTCAGTATCACAATATAGTTGAAAGGAAAGAAAAAATATGGAGTACATACTCCTCTTCTCATGAGGAGTTCATCCTGCTGAATCTGTGACTAAATGTTTAGACCTTGTTGAGATATTGTTCTTGTCTTCATTTCAGACTTTTATTATATTTATGCTTCTCTAACAAGAAGGATTAGTTTTTTGACCTCTATATGAATGAATTAAGTCTTCCCATCCTCCTTGCGTTTATAGGGCATTGCTCAGTCTAATCCCTTCACCCCTTTGTTCCTTCATCTTCAGGACGGACGGATGGATTTGTTTCTGAAATGCTAGGAGAGCGATTTTAATCTGTGTGAGGTGATCTGCGAGTGAAGCCGAGGGTGTATCATCTTTAGCCGTTCTTCCAATCTGCTTGTGAGCCTGGACTTAATTCCACTGTCCCAACTTCAGGCTTCCTTTACGGGTGAAGTGTTGATGAAGGTGTTGTGGGCTTGTTAGTACTTTGTTTGTTTTTTTTTCTTTTCTTGTCTCAGTATGCTGTTTAACAAGTAACATATACCGAGGCTTATCTCACAGAATGCTAAAAAATTAAGACCCAATATTCTGTGCATGAGCATTTTAATTTGGCTACTTTAATTTTTTTTTTTTTTTTTTCTTCCGGGAAATACATGCGTCAAATGTAGGATGAATTTATCATTCCACAACAGTCTGTGCTCTTTGAATGTTTATATATATATATATATATATATATATATATATATATATATATATATATAAAATATTTATATATATATATATATATATATATATATATATATATATATATATATATATATATATATATATATATATATATATATTTTTTTTTTTTTTTTTTCCAGATGACATTGGATGACTTTCTGCACCAAGGGGCAATACACAGCATCAGCAACGTATATAAAAAAAAAAAAAAATCAGAATTTGCAGGAACGGTATGAAAAGTGAGGAGTGTACTTGCTAATCGATATGTAAAAAGGAGATTTATAATCACAAAATGACATAAAAACATAAATATATTGTCAATATTAGTCAAAGTATATCATAATGTAGTTAATATTGCATTTCTAAAATATCGACTAACTCATTTAAAAAAAGAAAAAAAGATGGCTGTCCCAGATGTCTTGTGGAACCAGAGATACTGTGATTATTGATTGCGTAAATGGAATTTAAACACTACCTTTTAACACTCCCAACGCGTCAAATACAACATAATCATTTCATTTGGCATACAAACCAAAACTTCCAAAAGAGACTATGCACAATTATGTACCATTCATGTATTTACAGTACACAGAAGAAGCGCCGTACACAGGGACACAACAGGGCATACGTTTCCTAACCATCTGACGCAAAACATCGCTTACAAGTAGTACGCCATATTGCTTCGAAACATTTAGGACATTATTACTTGTAAAACACCAATTTCAATTCGACCCCCCCCACCCCCCTTCCTGCTCTTTCTTGTTTATTATCACAATCTTCTGGTAAACATTAAATATAGATCTCGTATCACTGGCCCCAGTTATCAATCGTACGACTCGAAAGTAAAAATCATTAAGGAAGCATGACGAACAGAGTACATGCATCGCTTCATCAGACTACACCAAACACGGCCGGTCCGAACAGCGCCTAATTGTCTTCTTCATCGCTGTCCTTCATGGAGATGCCCTGCATTCCTCCGTCCCTCACAGACGCCGTGGCCTCCTCCAGCATCAACCTGTTCTTTACCGTCTCGTACATCTTGCTGTTCAGGGTGGAGTCTAAGACGCCTTGCAGACGGAAGTCGCGGTATTTTTTCTGAAGAGGGCCAGAGAGATTCGGTCAGTGTAGAGATAACACTTTATTACTGGCAATTTGGAAAGCACACACAATTTGTTCCCTTCACTCAAACAGAACATCTCGGTAATGAAAATTATGAAATCAAATCCCTGCCACAAATTAAAAATGGAATGTTATTTTATGACTTTCAAATGAGTTTGTTGCAAATATTAGTCCATAATATGATTTGTAAAAAGGATTTCTTTCCATATTATTCCATGCTGCATGCTTGAGAAGTAATTTGATACGGTTTCACTTTTTCCGCTAAAAAACAAACATCTTGGGTCTTAATTTGACCCAATATTTAAAAAAAAAAAAAATCTGTTTACTCTAAGCTATAGATAAATATGTACAATAGACTATAAACTAATTTCTATTGAAATTACTAGAGTAAAAGTTGAACCTGTTCTTATTATACTTTTCTACATGGCTAGAACCTAGTTTAGTCTTAACTAAACTTGAACTAACTAATTCAAATTTAACTAATTGAAATTGGTGTTGCGTTTAAACGTCACCTTAGTGAGCCGCACATATTAATTACACAGTGAAATTCTCTAGATACAAAATGTAGCCTGCAACCAGCATTAAGCCGTGTTTTAGGGAGTCCTGTTTGTATGAACAGTGTGTAGTTGTGGGTGTCCTTCGGGTTTTCGTAACCGAGGAAGTGAAGCCTGATTGGTGGATTCACAGGCCAGAAATAAACCTGTGATGCCGTACTACAAGGTCCTGCTCCTGCTGCTACCCGGAGATCACGCAGCAAGATTTAACAGCAGAGATGATTTAACAGAGGGAAGACCAAGACTGAGAGAGTTTAGCACCAGTCTGAAATCCTAAATCAACCCTTTTTATGTCCTATGGAAATGAATCAAAATAGATATAGATATGGGAACGCTTTCTTTTCAGTTAATTACCAATTAATATAACTTGAACTTCAACAGTACTTTATCAGGTACGTACTAACTGCTAACTGACTTATGACCTGCCGACTGGTCCTTGACGTTTATGAAGTTAAATCCAGTTTGGATTTTCAGTTTGCCCTCAAGATTTGTCATGTATTCTTCCATCCATCCATGTAGTCATCATTTCAGGTATTTAAACTGTTTGTATTTTTAACGTGTGATTAATTGGAACACTGTGATTAACTGTACACAGTTGGGAGTTAGTTTGCATACCCTTAGGATAAAATTAAATTTATAGCAAATTAAGTTCCACAGATGTTCCTTCATCAGCACATTATCAAAACAGGGCATGGTAAGATTTTAACAGTGGAAAATTTTGTATCTCCTTTTCTAAATGTGAAATAAATGTTTTTGCCCACTCCATCCTCCTTCGTATTCTCCAAACAGTGTTTGGATTATTGTAAGGTTATATTCTTGAATATAAATTGGAAAACAGAGGAATTACATATAATTACATAAGGATACAAACTTTCGCACTCAGCTATATGTATTACATATATATATATATTACCTTTACAATTCGAATGAGGATTTTCAGCTGGTACAGGTGAAGCTGCAGGTCCATGCGATCTGTTAGCCAGGTGCCCAGTAGGTTCATCGTGCTAGTGTACCATTGCTGAAACACAAATGCAGTTTTTTCCAACAAGACGCACAAACAGGGACACACTGCCACATATCTGAACAAGACAAGCAGTTTAAGTAGGTAAAAAGATAAGGAAATTGGATATTTTTTGTTTGTTCTACAGTTGGGGCAGTCTTACATTTCCAGTCAATTGGCTCAATGGATCATCTTTAATATAATTATTATTAATATTATCATTCATTAATATTATCTGGTTTAAGGAAGTACACAAGTGAACAGAACCCATAGACCAAAGTGTCAGTTGACCCTTGAGCAATCCTGGACTAAAACGTTCTTTAAACAGTGTTAATCCAAAGCTTTAGGTGATGCAAACAAATGGCTAACAAAGCTTCAGTAGTCTTTTAAATCATCCTTAACCAAACAACACTTCAGCTGACTCCTAACCACCATGGCATATGGTAAACACTCTGCTTCAGGTGACACTTTTCTGTATTTAATTGTTTACTTCATG
Organism: Hemibagrus wyckioides; assembly: GCF_019097595.1. Lineage (NCBI taxonomy): Eukaryota > Metazoa > Chordata > Actinopteri > Siluriformes > Bagridae > Hemibagrus > Hemibagrus wyckioides. Next base: position 17,473,125 of record NC_080730.1, read on the forward strand.
TGACCTAATCAACTGTGGTCCAAAGCTTCAAGTAACTCTTGATAGAAGCTACTCTGGATAGAAGCTTTAGACATCTCTAAAACAACCCTGATTCAGCAAACATAAACAACCCTGGACTAAACATTAAGCAAACTTATTCTGGCCTAAAGTTTTATGTAACACAAACAACCCCTGACTGAAGCTTCAGCTGACTCTTAAACATCCCTGGACTGAAGCTTCAGGCAGAGAAGAACTTTTCCTTTTAGCGAATTACTAATTGACACCATGCAAGCCCACAATCTGTCTCTGCTGCTCGTGGTCATAGACTGAGAGAGAAGCTCAGTCTGCCATCAGCCCCTGTTAGCATACACTCATCACTCTCCACTCCTCTTGTTTCACCAGAAGAGAGGCAGGCATGTTGTCCTTACTTTACCCAAATATCTTCCCCTCTATCCCCGCGCCTTATCCCTGAAAATTACTGAACTCAAGGCGACTATTAAACAACCGGCACTCTTGGCTTTTTGGGTTGCAGATGTTGGACTGTGGGGTGGAATCTAATTGATTGGTTGTGATTTGAGTTGTGCTGCTGATAGGAGTCCTAAAAGAAAGGTTAAATAGAAAAAAACGAGCTGTTTTGTTTGTGAAGGGGCAAAAAGGACAATTTTGTGAGCATAGGGGAGGGTATACAGAGGCCACTGCCCTTGAGCATTAAACCTCTATCTTTGGAGGCTTGGAGATCATTTCCAAGCCAAGTACAACAATTCAGCATTTATTCATTTCAACCCAGTTGTCTTGGGGGGGGCTCCAGATGTCCAGGGATAGAGTTTTTGGGGACCAGAGTTTCTAATGCCAGAAATCTTTGTAATATAAAAACTGGAACTTTGCTACTGAACCTGCGGCCAATGTGGAAGTAAAGTTTCAGGTTTGATCAGTGTAGCCTAATGCTACTTTGAGGTGTAGGTTAGCAGGACCAGAATACCACATAGTACCAACAAAACAGGGCAGTCTGACAAGTGAAAGCAACACTGTGCTCTTTATATGTTCAAAAGTTTACATTTCCAAAACTGTACCAACATTGTGTTACTAAAGAAATGTAGCATAAACTGTCAAGAATGACCTCTATTCAGTTTGTCACTTATTGTAAACATCATTGATGAAACTTCTGTTAGTTAACCAACCAACCAATCAAATGAAGAATGGCAATCTAAGAACTTCAGTTAGAAATGCTTCAGTGAGAATTTGTTTATCAGATGGTCATTCCTCAAGTTAATGGAAATTAAGCCAAAACTAGAAACCCAAGAACATGTATTGATGCTAGATACAAGCGTATTTTAGATAACTGGAGGTTTCCATAAATTATCTAGGTGATTAGCACTTTCAGTAGAACCATGTTTAATCTTTGACAGGTCAAGTACAAGTATCTCATGTTCATGTTTCTAGTCAGGAATAGAACCTCCTCGATGTGTGGCTCCATAGCTTGCAAAGATGACATTTTACAAGAAGTGGTGCCATGAAGAGGTTGAGGATCTGAAGGAGGTTTGGTGGTGTGTCGGGGGGCTCGGTGGTGTCTTCGTGGTGGTGTGTGTGGGAGTCAGGGCTTGGTGTTAATCTGGGAGTGCTGTGTGCCTGTGAACGCTCGGGCAGCCGGTCCGTGATAGACCCCCACAGAGAGGCCAGGCCTGGACAACTTCACAACTCGCACATACTCTCTCTCTTTTTCTCTCTCTCTTTTCATCTCCCTCTTGCCTCTATCACACACTCTGTCTTCCCCTTTCATGTGATTGCTCTTCATCTCTTGTGTCCTTTACCTATTCTGCTATATTCTTATCATCTTCATAAATACTCTGGCAACATTTGCTTAGACAACATGACAAAGTAATGTGTGTTTTTACACACATGCACACATACATATATATATATATATATATATATATATATATATATATATATAGTGTATGTATGTATGTGTGTGTGTGTAAGATAATTATTGTTATTTGTTATTTCCATAGATATACATAATAAGCATCATTTTGAAGTTCAAATCACAGATAAATGGTTTCAAAAGTAAAAAATAATTAAATAATTACAGACACCAAGGCAAGTGCAAAAACAGGCCTGGTCTGGCAAAATGAACAGTGCTGGTTGTGGCACTTTGTTCTGCTATGACGAAAGGAACAGAAGTCTCTCTCTGAGGGCATTATATACAGGGCATTATGTACCACTTTTTGAATATGAAGCAGCGGGAGGTTGGCAGCGTCTGCCAGCCAAAAACAAGCGTATCGTGCCTCTGAATACGTAATGAAACGGATATGGAAAAAAACCTGTGATCATCTAATGAGTTCCATCTGATATTAGGATTTCTGTGTGTGTGTCTGTGTGTGTGTGTGTGTTAGGCATTACCAAAACGTGCACACACATGAACATCTGCAAGCCCCCCACACCTCTTGAGGGGAGTGTTGAATGGTTGTGCGACCTCCTGCCCCCTGCAACACCACACATACACGCACCAGAAAAACACCCAGTTTTCGAGCGAGCCTGCGTTCACACTCCAATCTTTGACATGTTACAGGAAGCCATGGTGCCTAGCAGGGGGCAACAAACAGAATTCAGCGCAAGGCTGCCTGCCCATCCACACCCATCCAATACACACAGGCACACACATGGGCTACTTTTCCTAACACTAAGCACACCTGAATCTAGGCAGCGGGAGTCAGTCAGAATTGGGATCAGGCCTTTCTTTGTGCTTCCTTTAAAAAAATCCCTCTTTTGTAGTAAAAGCAGGAATTTTGTAGGGTGGAGGAGGTGGAGACTTATTGGGGGGGGGGCAGGGGTACAGGAGGATTACAAGCAACCTGTGACTCTGCCTCTTTCTGCCCTTACTGGTGGTAATACGTGTGAATGAGTTAGTGTGTACATGTGTGAGTATGAGTTTAGTGTGTATGTGTGTGTCTGAGTGAGGCCGGCTCTCTACGGCCAACGCCGCTCGAGAAGCTCTCCCGCTGGGACCCAGCTGTGTCTGCAATTAGCAGGAGGGATGGAATGAAGATTGCCGCTAGCGTTGATGCTAATGCGTAATGACAGGTTGCCGGAAAGCTTGAAAAAGACTGACTCAGAATTCCATGTCTTTGTAAAACGGAGCTCCTTTCCTCAAAAAAAACTGTGTGACAGAACTAAGGAGTGAAGCTCAAGCATATCTGCTTTTCTTCCCCGCCATCTTTTTTTTGTAGTCACTAAGCTCAGGCTCGGAGTTGAATCAGGCCCCCCGGTGCAGAGGACTCTTTAAAACTGACTACAAGACATTATGCTCTTAGGACAAAGGGACGGGCTAATCCTACCTGCTCGCTGTTCACAGCCACTGTTGGCCTATTATTGTGTGCTTTCTGGCCCCTGAGAGGAGGTCCATTGACGAGGGAACTCAATTACCATGGTAACTCACACCGACAAGCTCACGTCTCTCTCTCTCTCTCTTTCTCTCTCTCTCCCTCTCTCTCTCAGCACAGTGGGACATCCTGACCCAGAGGAAAACTTTTCACAGGAAACACACGACCCCAAACATGTTCCTCTATTGCGCCATTGTGTTAGCACTCAAATTCAGCCTGTCTTCTTTCTCGTTTCTTTTTTTTTTTCTTTTTCACATTCTCCATCCATCCTTCTCTCTCTCTCTCTCTCTCTCCGCAGAAAGAGGTCCCCCTGAATGGCGGGATTGAAGAAAAGTTTTAGGCTCAGCAAGCTTGTGAGGTTCAAACCGCTTTTGATTGAGCGGCGTGTACAAAGTGGAGGTTTGCATGCCTCGTTGGAGCCTTAAGTGCAACAAGCCTCCAATGTTTCTGCTCAGGCTAGCGCTACGTTTGTAAAGGGCCGCTTAATCTTTTCGCCACACAGGCGAGCCAAGGGGAAAAAACAAACAGGACAAACAGTTTAATTTATAAACCCTTTTGATATTTTAACAAGCATTTAAAAGGGAGCACTATTCTTTCTTTTTTTTTTTTTTTAATGTGTCACCACAGTTTTTTAACTTGTTGATCTATAGCACTGGATGGAAAAAAAAGGGGGAAAAACCCTCTACTATTGGACCTCCAGTGGACTCTGTTCTTATGCACAAGAGCCTGTTCACTAAATGGATAACAGTATGCAAACAGAGCTCTCTTCACCAAAACATGCTCGGAGAGAGAGAACGAGCTTGTTGGGATGAACTAAACGCTGGGAATTATAGCCCACGTCCGTGTCATTGAGTAAACACACAATGAGCAAAAAAGAGGAGCGAGAGAGAAAAAAAGGATGGAAAGAAAGAAGGAAAGGATGAGGGGGGTTTGTGAGTAAGGAGCCGTGAGCAAAGTGCTCACAAAGGAACGCTTAGAGGTGGATTGAGACGCAGCCGAATGAGGAGCGCAACACTTCTGGGGCTCGGTCTTGAATGGGGTCGGGAGGGGCGAAAAGGGGAGGGGGGCAAAATGGAATAAGCCAGCGAGCACTTGAGAATCCCGCAGAGCACCTGAATGGGCCGAGGGAGGGCGGGGGGCGGAGGGGGTGAGCCGAAGGTGAATGGCCTGCCTTTTGGGACCAATTTGTCTCTTTTCTCCCTCCGATTCCCCCTGCCTCCGTGCTGACAGATGTACAAAGGCGGACCCGCGCTGAGACTCTCGTATACGCGCACCCGCTAGCAGCTGTCACTCCTGTCAGACGAGTTAATCAAACAAATACCACCATACTTCGGTTTACATCATGGAGAGAGAGAGAGAGAGAGAGAGAGCGAGAGAGCAAAGTGGTTGGCTAAATTTCCTGTTTAGAGATCCGAAATGACCCCAATAATGCAACCACACTTTATAAATATATATTTTCTTATCATGTGAAATTAGTGCCTATTTGCACCGTAGCATTAACTCACCAGGTCTACACTCCAGACACTGAGAGCTGGAGTTAAAAAAAAAAAAAAAAGAGAGAGAGAGAGAGAAAAGAAAAGAATCCCAGCTCCTGTAATTATCGGAAACCTAAGCAGCTTACAGCAGCGGCGCCTCCTCCACTATGAACGAAGAAAAACCTTTTAGCATGTTTGGAACAATAACCTGTTGGTTCTCTACCTCTTTTAGTCTTTTTTGTGAATATACATTTCCACCCACTATTGTCCTGATTACTTTTTCCTAAGCTTATTAAAAAGACGAGTCTGGGGTGAAAAACACAAATCGCAACATCTTTATGACGAGATGATCGTAATGCCATCAAAGCTTTGAACACTTCTCATTTTTAAGGCAAAAATATAATGCGCTTACTGTATGTCACTAGCTGAGGACATTTTTGGCTTTTTTATAGTGTTGAATGCTGAATAACTATAATTCAGTCTTAACTTCAACGACTCCAGAGATCGTGACCTCTAGAACAAGTGGTCAGATGGTTCTCTGTGTCTGGCGACTCGATTAAAGCGCTGGTTCGGGTCGGCGGGTCATGAGCACGACTGCAAAGTGGTAGCAGACAGTGAAATGGTATGGCTGGGCAACAGAACCAAACAACACACAGCAGTGCGATAGACTCAGCATCTACTTCAGCTTCTACCAAGGTCATCAGAAATACTCTGAATCAATCAATGCCGGCCGGCTATAATCCCACCCCCTAGAAAGGCAGATTAAGGGTATAATTGACCCGTGTAATCCGATGGCATATCTGTGGATGCCTGAGTCTCTGAGCTGAGCTCAAGGGCTCTAACACACACACACACACACATAAACACTGGGATTTTTTTAATCAGTGATCTCCAAGCTCAGCCTGAATCAGACAGATGAGCGCTCATCCTAATCCCACTTTCTTCAGCCACTCTTTTAAAGGACTAGCAGGAATAACGGAGGGCAACATAAATGAATTCCCTCACCCCTCCCTTTACATCATCTGTTCGTTTCCAAGTTCCTGCAGCTTCAGCATGAAGTTGAGGAGTCAGATAAGAGCCTAGCTATGAGCTTCAGGCATCAGGAAATGACTGCATGCTGCTTTTCCAGCATGGTAAAGCTTTAAATAACGTTTCACTCCATATCAGATCTTCATCACATCAGACCAACAAAGTGGTGTTAGATGATCACCTGAAGTGTGACGTATCCAGTTATAACAGATCTAAAACTTATCTAACTTTTTATACCACAGTGCTGTTGAAATTCTGAGGTTCTGATCAGTGAGAAAGGCACAGAATTTTCTGTGACGGCAGTTTAGAGAGACGTTCCAGATCTTTCTCCAGCCTCCGTGCTTTGTAACAGATATTTTTTTCTGCCACAGGAAAGTCTTCAGGATTTGACACGTTTTTTTTTTTGTCTTTTTTAAAAGTGAGAGAAACAATATAGTGTAACTATAAATGGATAAAAAGTACTTGACAAATGTTGCATAATGAGGAATATACAACTTATCAAGTCTGTGTTGGTAAGAGAATCACACCACCGTATAATTGGTTATTTTCCTCTAACAGCACATCCTGAAGTGTTTTTTTCCTTACGTGATGTTCCACGTTTCTCTAATCAACACATTTCGACATCAGCACCCGAAACATTAACGATACTTAAACTGTTCTGGAACTGTTCTTGTTGTGTTTAAAACACATGCCCATATGGCCATTTCCAACAAAATACTATTATAAAATAGCAGAAAGGACGGCACTGAGTGTAATCTTATTGTGTTGCGTGCTGGTGAGAAATCCTCATCCTTGACCCCAATTAACCTCCGCCGAACACACTCCATGCCTGCTTCAGTACGGCTTCCAGTCTGATCTTAACGTGCGGTTAGATCAGACCCTCCCACAAGGAAGATTAGCAGGGAATTGGAAAAAAAAAAAAAGGAAAACACTGAACCAGAAGCAAAGCTAAGAATCAAAGGGCCAGTCATTCTTTAGTGTCCAGGATGATGAAATGCTTCAGAGAAAAACCTGATAGATGAAGGGAAATAAACAATATGAAAGTGGTTTGTTAGTAAGGACATCGAGCTCTAACTGAAATGGCAGAAATGAGAATAGTTACACATTAATGCATAATAACAGGGAGGACAGCGCACTGTATAAGGAACAAAACACGAGCATTATAGGAAAATAATCAATGATGGTGTGGTGTGATGCGGCCTGACGAGAAAGCCGAGGAACTGCTACACCCTTAAATGTATTATTTTCAAATTAAAGCATGTGGTAATTTATTTACTTATATATTAATAAACAAGACGTGGTATTTTTATCTGTTTATAGTTACAATAAACGTTGTGGAACATCTGCAAGAGACTTTTGCAAAATGACTTTCCTGTAAACGCTCGTTTACGGCCCCATCACACGTATAACTTCAGTTATAAGTGTGATAACCGTAATAGAGATTAAAAACGCTGCAGTATCCCTTTAATTGTGAATGAAAAAGATGTGATCAAAGTAAAAAAAAATGAATACGATATAAAGATATTGAGAAGAAAGGTGGTGATATGGCTGTAAGAAGGAAGATGGAGAGTGTGTGTGTGTGTTTTAGATTGCTTGGCCTGTTTGTTGCGCTCTCTTCTGGCATAGCCACTTCAGCAGGTGGGGAAAGAAGCCAAACGTGTGCCCTGCATACCCATCTGGGGTCAGAGGGGGGCCTGGGGGGGCCCGGGGGGGGGTGGACGTGAGATGGGGTGGAGGACTGGAGTGGAAAAGATGGCTGGATGTCTGCGAATGCATGTATGAGGGGAATTCTCCAAGGAGGCGGGTCATGCTAGTAGATGTACACAGGAAGATTAGTCGACTCTGAATCATGCCACTCGAGATAATGTGATAAAAACAACTCAACAGGAAGGATAAGTTCCACTTTGATTCAGGTGGAGAGAGAGAGTGAGAGAGAGAGAGAGAGAGAGAGAGAGAGGGTAAAACAAAACAAAACAAAGGAAATGCAATGAGACAGGCACAGCGAGAGGGAAACAAAGAAGGGATGTGAATATAAGGAGTGATTTTCTCTTTTTCTAGGTTTGTTTTTCCCTGTTTTGCAGACACACACATTGCAATACATAAGCAGCGTCTGAGACGTTTTTCAGGAGGCAGAGCAGATTGTTCAGAGTAGAATAAAGAGAAGAAGGACACTGAGCGAATTTCAGACAGGTTTCAACAGAGAGAAAGAAAACGCTTCACAATTAGGGATGCATCGATCATGATGGCGGTATCAGATATGAATCTGATGGCTTGCTGCTTTAGCGCTGATACCACGTGATGCTAATCCTAGAGTACGGTGCTGCACTAATGAACAGATGAGCCGGCAATACAACATCAAGTCACAGGCTTGACAAGGAAAAATAGCGGGTTTTAACTTTAAAAAATGTAATGTATAATAACAATTTTAAATTAATTAATAATAATAATTATAATTGATAAATTTATTAATTTGTCATATTTTCTTTATTTTTGCCAATTTAAGAAAGTATCAGTATCAGATTAAGTTTCACATTTTTAGTTTTTGTTATGTTTTACATGCAACAGTGTTGGTATCTTAGCAAATCTTTATCATGATGTGTACAATTTATTGTAGACGTCACCTTCATTACCCAGAAGCTAAAACTCCTCCTTCTCTAAATCAATGCTCTCCATCCAGAGCAACTAATATAGCTAGCTAATACAATACGTTTAAAATAAACTCACTGATGATATAAAGAGCGAGTCTTCTCGTTGGTGATTTTACGATCAGTATATAAACCAGGAACACACAAACAAGGGTAAATGATATGTTCGGCCATGCTCCTGACTGATACTCAGTTTGGTATCAGTGTCGGCGATGTACACGGTCTACGTCTAAACATAATAATAATATCGATGCATCCCTAATAAAAATGCAGGCAAGAGAAACTGATGTTAGAATTCACAGCCACAATGATCTCCTTCCTCTGTCTATATATTTGCACCGAAATTGATAGAAATTCACAAAACACATCTCAGAGCAGCCATTTTGTTGTTTTGTTGCTGACCCCAGATCAGCACTCTTGCTCTTAACCGAACAAGCAGGTTTAAAGTAAACACGGCTGCACCCGACAAACCAGTCCACGCGCATGACAAAGGATTAGGAGCAGGAGGACGGCCCTGGTCATCGTTTCAGACGGTGTTCTCGACGCTCTCCCGCCCTCCGTCCCTCCCTCCTCGTTTACCTCTTTCTTTCTCTTCCCTTAAGCCCTTAAGACAATAAGCTACAGGTCTGGAGGGTTTCTCTTTCGCAGTCCCTCGCCGTGTCCTTTCCTTAACCGAAGATTTACTCCGGGGCAGAAAATGAGGAAGCACCCTTGACCTATTGTCTGAAGTTTTCTCTTTATTCACTGGTTATTTCTTTCCATTCTGAATAACGAGAACAAACTTATTCTGGGTGTCTGACATGCCGTGTTCATTCTAATATCAAGAAAACTAGTGCACTGGCCTAGCCTTAAGATCTGAAATGCTTTAGCTACAAATCATATTTACACTATTACTGCTAGTCCAGTCTAGTCAGTTAAGCTGAGTTTAGTGGTTGAAATTTGCTTCTTTAGTCTTGCACTGGAACCCAACCTTCCATCATCTACAGACATGAACACCGTGTATCTGAACTCTGTCATGTTACAACCTCCATAAACAGCAGAAGCATTCCGCATCCTACGGCATGCCCTGGAAAGCAGGACGTGATGCAGATCCAAAATGTAGTAACCAGAAGCTTCTAGGTCATGGAACAGCTCCATGCATTAAAATACCAGCATGAAACTGTAAACTTTTTTAGGTACATTCCACCATTCTGTGTACGGTCCAGTCTATTCCTAACAAGAAAAAGTAGAGGAGTCTCCCTATTCAAACATTTTAACTGCTCTGAATAAAACGTTACTTGTTTGCAAATTACATTTCATCTCATATTTGGCCAGAATCCAAGAGGGCAAATCCGAAAATATTCTCTTTTTCTCATCTGCCAATCAGAGTGGCATTAGCCGATGGTGGGAGTCCGCGAGTTTATGTATGCAGAAGAGGGCGGATAGCTCTTTCCTCTGAGTGTGTTACACTGCCCTGTGATGCAGCAGGTAGAAAATAATGCACTTGGCTGATTTCACGTGTCTCGGAGGAAGCACGTGTCTGGTCGGTGGCTGGGAATTGGTGAGAAAATTGGGGGGCAAAATAATAGACTGTGTCTCTACATTCTAATTACTAATAATTTCTTTAACTCCAGAGCTCCAGTGCAAAGCTAACGAAGCAAATGTAAGCCATCAGACATGTCTTCCGTGAGCAGAAGACCAGTATACTTCTCTTGAAACATTTGTTTTAAATCTCATTTATAACAATGATTCTGGTCATATTCATATTCTGATGAAAGAATTAACCCTATAAATACAATTCCCCAATTACAATTACAGTTTTCCCCAAAACAATAACACTCTGAAAGGCAAACAGAGAAAGAAGCAAAGGGCAAAATTACAGCAGCTTGCTTTTTTTTTTTGTTTTTTTTTCCCAGAGAGCAGCACACCAGAGAGAAAAGGGTTAAAGAGCAAACAGAGCCGTAAGAGCACACAGAGCAAAAGGGAGGGGAAGAAAAAAAAAGCTGCAGACTCGGTCAAAGAGCAAAGAGACACTTAAAAAGGCAGCAGCTTTAAAGAACAAGGGGATGAGAGGAAGAGGAAGAGGAAGACTTAGGTCTCAAAACGTGACCTATCCCTCCTAGCTGGTTGTCCTGTCACATTTTGCAGGCCCTCCTCCTCTTTAGATATGTTTTTTTTTTTTCCCAGAGGAGGAGCTGTAGCAGCATTTACTTACATCAAATAATCTTTCTATGTACATCTCCTCATTGACCTTATCCCGCAAGATGTCCTGAGAGTGGCGGACGAACGTCACGTAGGCGTCGGCTACATCCATGCTGGGTTTCTACAAAACACGCACACAGAAAAGGACCTGAATAAGTACATTTAACGTAATAATAATAATAATAATAATAATAACAACAACAACCATAATAAGTGTTTGGGTTCAATTAAATGAGCTGTCATGATCTGTGAAAAAAAAATGAACAAAGTAGTATAAGCAATTACGGAGAAGATATGACTCTTGAAGTGCTAAGAGAAACGAGGACAACGCAAGACGGTGAACTCTTTTGTTTGCTTCGTCTCCACGCTAAATGAAATGTCTCCGTTCTGCCAGCAGGCATCAGAAGGTCATCAGAATTGGTAATTGTCAGTCGCTGCGAATTGAACTTACTTCACACCTCGGCAGATACTTTCGAGGGTGCAAATGAGCACTCTGTGTGTTTCTACTTTTTTTTTTAAATGCGTAATTTTATTTTGTGCATTAAGCAAACAATTACCATGGAAACACAAAGCTCTTTCACCCTTAGGGCATGAGAGCGAAAGAGTGAGTGAGATTGAGAGAGAGAGCATTGACGGGAATTGTTTTGCGCCCTGAACGTGTTGGCAGTTATAGGAAGCGCCGTGATGCGATACTGAATGCAGGATGTAACGAGTCGGACCCCACGGCAGCCTCACGACACACGCTTTTGTTGCACAACACACACATTGCACTGTCTGTTAGCAGAGAGAGAGAGACAGGAGAAAGAGGGAGAGAGGGCCACATAGCCGGCCACGCCGCTCGCCTCACATGCATATGAATGGCCATTTGGAGGTAAGAGACGGCCATCTGTAGACCTCGCTGCTGCCAACAGACTGTCAGCTCATAATAACGAGCCCGTAATCAGTCAGGAAAGCAAACACGAGCACTAATAACGCCGAGCTCCATGCACACTGTAGCGATAAGACCGATGTGGCGACAGTTAATGGCCATGTTTTTTAAAAAAAGAGTTCATGTGGGATGAGAAGAGCTCACTCACAGGTACATCCACGTATTTAGAGGCTGCTTTGACCTGCGATGGAGAGAAAAACCAAACATCATTCCCATGCTAAAGGCCCAAATATGTATTTGAGTAAGTAGCATACATAGGACACATAGTACAGGCTTACGATAAAATCCCCACACCTTTAGAGTTATTTCTCTAATTTTACCAGAGTAAACAAACAAAAAAACCCAATAAATACATACTAAAATATTACAGAGAAAAATCAATTAGTAAAAAATTAGGAAGGAAGTAATAAATAAATAAGCAAATAAACAAACAATATAATCGAATACATCATAAACGGGATGGAGGAATGAAAAATAAACAAATAAATCAAATAAAGAAGGAATGGAGAACAGTGAGACAGATGGACAAAACACTGGACTTAACCTGTCTATTGGAAAAAAACGAACTTAACCTATGTATTGGAAAGATGAAAAGAAGGGAGCGATGGACGGAGAAAGGAAGGAAAAATCAACGAATCGATCATATGAAATAAAGACTTCATCTGTGCTAACAAATAAATGAACAAATGAGAAGAGGAATGAACAAACAATTAAGTAAATAAAAGGCTTAACCTGTGCAGAAAAAATTAATAAAGGAAGGAAGGCAGGAAGAACCAGTGAATGAATGAAAGTTGTTCAAATGGGAGAGAAAACTATTTCAGTTTTTTTAATAAATCTCTGCCACGTGTAAAGTGTGATAGAGATGCAGTAAGTGTTCGTACAGTAAATGAGAGGAAGGAGGAGAACAGCGTTCCCTCATCATAACGAGACAGTTTGGCCAGGACGCTCTCCAAAATCACCACAAACTGCAGAAAGAAAAAAAGCAGCATTGAAAAATATCACAATAACATCTATCTATTTATGCATCTATACATCTGTCTTTCTATCTATCTATCTATCTATCTATCTATCTATCTATCTATCTATCTATCTATCTATCTATCTATCTATCTATCTATCTATCTCTATCTATCTATCTATCTATCTATCTATCTATCTATCTATCTATCTTCTGTCTATCTATCCAACCTTCCATGTATTCATCCATACATACATACATACTTCTATCTATCTATCTATCTATCTATCTATCTATCTATCTATCTATCTATCTATCTATCTATCTATCTATCCAACCTTCCATGTATTCATCCATCCATCCATCCATCCATCCATACATACATACATACTTCTATCTATTTATCTATCTGTCTGTCCACCCATCTGTCTGCCTGTCTGTCTATCTCAGTGAATGTTGTAATATTGTAACACAACTGAAGTTGACTGCTTTAGGTTGGGTTTTTTTTTGTACCTTAGCCACCAGTAAAGTAATCATCTCCTTCACCGTCTCCTCGATGAGGTTGTCGATTTGAGAATGATACTGTCGCTGTGAAGACAAATCACAATCATCATTCATTATAATGACTCCTATTAATGCAGCTACACCCAAGTGCATGAGATCAACTCTGAGTAGCAGGAACACGCCGTCCCCGGCCCTCTCACTGCTCTTAAACACCGATGGGGCTGACGGGAGGTTTTCCACCCCGGGGCAAACGTGTAAACTACATCTCTTTGTCTCCTCACTCTCTGTGAAGAGGGCTTCTGGGTAATTAATTCAGTTCAGATAATTATTACCTGTCTGGAGATGTGGCGGCGATGCAAGGGCTCTCAGCTCTAACACATGTATATTCAGAAGCAGCTATCACATATGGTAATGGAATCAAAACAATCATCGGAGTGTCAGAGGAACGGGGAAAACTGCTACGATCGCTAATTATACATTTGGGAACCAGGAGTGAGATTTCAATTGAATTGTTAGCCACACTTACCCATTCTCTAACAAACTTTCACAAGAAAAGAAAGACAGAGGAGACACATTTCAGGGTGAAAACTCAGAACATGGCAGAAGTGAAAGATGTGAGAACTTCGATTAAACTGTAAGCTTTCCAGCAATTGTACAGAACGTTCATAAAAATCCCTACAAACATGAATAAATTCATCTATACTATCGCAATGATGCATGGGTTGATCAGAAACATCAGGTCATACTGAAAACAATATATAAAAATAGTGATTATTAAAGTAAATATTAAAGCAGAATAAAGGAATATAACAAAGTGAAGGAAAAGGAAGCAAAAAGGAATAAATACAGGAGGAATTAGTTCATTAAAAAAGAGGAAAAATCTAGAAAGGGGAAGAAAGTAAAGTTTTAAAGAAGAAGGGACCAAAAATGAATGGAAAAAGAAGGAAGGGAAACAAGAAAAAGAAAACGACATGAGGAAGGAAAGAAGAAAAGGATTGAAGTGTGTGTGCGTGTTTTACCTCCTGGCCGAGCTCCATGGCACACAGTTTGGCAGACTGGGCTCTGGCGTCCACCATGACGTTAAACATGGTGCAGATGGACTGAGGGACGCGGAAGTCTGTGGTCCGACTGCTCTTCTGCAGCTTCACTTCAAACGCCACCCTCGTCCTGAGCGAGAGAAGAAGAGAGAGAAAGAAAGAGAGAGAGAAAGTGAGTAAGGTAGACTAAGAGAGTCTACAGCAATCCGAGTCACTGCATTTCTGACCTTTTCACACATGACTCAATCATATCACTGGACATGAGTTTAAGTCTCATCTCCAGGTGTTTAGCGAACTCCTCCTCAGGCCAGTGCAGGTCTCTGATGAACGTCTGCAGAGCGTCCAGCTTCCAGAACAGATCCTCGGATGTCCCTGAACCGTTACTACACAAACCCACACACAGTCAGAGCACACAGCAATCAACAGCATGCGTTAAGAGGGGCTTAGGGCTTAACAGTCAAACCAGAAGAACAGTGAAGGAGATGAAATGTGAGTGTGTGAACAAATCTGGAAAAACCTTTCAGCTTAAAAAGACAAAAAATCAGGGGGTTTTCACCTCTAACATTTTTATACCTCAGTTTTTAAGAATTCATAAATAGAGTTCAAGAAGTAAGCGCCTAAGGAAGTCTCAAAATCTGTGAAGGGTTTTCCCAGGTCACCACACACACACACATGTACTAGTTCCAAATAAAACCCCTATAGCAAGCTCGAACCCTTACCCTTTTGGAAAAAAAACCCCTTGAGACACCATTTATCTGTCTTCAAGCAATGCAGGCTGTCAAATTTAGTGTTGGAGAACGGAGAGATCATGTATATTGACTTTAAAGATACAACGGATTATATTCGATCTTATGTCTATCTATTTATCTGATTTAGAGTGTTTACAAATGTGTTTGAAGATGTCATAGGAAAGACTTCGGTACAGAACAATATACACTTTCTCTCTTTACAAGTTTCTCTGTAAAATAGCTATGTTCTTTTGTGTGCCAGAGAGAGAGAGAGAGAGAGAGCGAGAGCGAGAGAAAGGAGGCAAGTGAACTAGTGTTTTTTTATCATTGCTAATCTAACTATTAACTGTTGAATTGCATGATATTTTATTTAAAAATCAATTGTAAAAAGTTAGAGGTAATCGTTGGCAGGTCACTGTGCTATAAGCAGAGTAAACTTTGTCTGTGCTGAACCGAGAAATAACAGGACCCTGCAGAGCCCCTTTATTGTGTTCATTGTCTGTGCTACAGAGTGAAGCCCAGCACCCAGCAAACAAGTGGAAAAGAGTGCACTGCGCTGTCAACAAACAAACTCTATTGTTTCAGGACACTTTTTAATGCTTGAAGCAGGAAATGATGATAAATATCATTTAACCATCTCTACAGTACTATATACTAAGTTCCCATGCTGTGGCCTTGGCATAAACATAGATATAAAATAAAAAAATATATTTATTTGTTTATATATTTAAACCAATACATAAATTGTTTTATGAAATAAAGTAAATTTATTTCCTGTACATTTGGATTTGAGCATTATCGTTATCCCAAGGCCACGTCTGCATGAATCATAAACACTCGTTACACACTCTGCGTCCGATACGGCCGTCATCCAGCTGGGGGTGGAAAAGAGAGGTATTTGCACTGGTGGCAGATTAACTGACACCGGTAGATTTGGAACTTTTGGCATTTGGAGGTTCACAATTGGAAGGCTGACATTGGGTAGATTACTTGTTAAACTCCTGTGATAAAAGACAGACAGACAAGAAAGAATGTTGTGGATGAGCAGAAAGGAAAAGAAAAAAACGAAACAAATAAAGAAGCAGTGTGAAGTGAGATGAAATCGCACAGTGTGACTTTACGTTTAAAAAAATCAGATCAAGAAATGCGCAGGAAATGACGACGACAGTAAGAGAGCATGTTAAGACCGATATGAAAAAGAAACGAGCAGAAAATTGACTTTAAACAGGTTTCAAGCAAGCGTGAGGATGTGATAAGTGAGTGATCGGAGAAAGAGCGCTACATCCAAACAGACACATTACTCGACAGAATAAATACGTTACTGAGACACCAAGTTCACAACCAGCGGATTTATAGTTTATCACGAGTTCAGATGAAATCAGACAAACGGAGAATAGACAGAAGAGCACTTCTTACTTTACAGGCTCCCAGGACTCACGCTCGAAGCCCCGGTGTATAGACTGGGCGATGGACGACTCCATCAGGTCCACGTATCTCACCACGAGAGGCGCGTACAGATCCTGCAGGTGCTTGTGAAATTTCCCGTTACACAGGTTATCTAAAAAGCAGCAGAAAGCTCCATTTTAATAATCCAAAACATTCTGTTTAAACCCTTTCTGGAAAACCCTAAATGTCCGCTATCTTGTTTGAAAGGAAGCTACACAAACCAAGTGCTAACTCTGTCTCTCTTTCTTTTTCTCTCCCTCTCTTGTTTAACTCAAGCTCGATCATGCACAGTAGGTGCCATGTTTGTTTGCTTTCCCCGAATGCACTTTTCCAATTAGCCACTTGAGCTGCAGCGGTTGTCCACTTGGCTGTGTGTCCGCGAGCGTAAGGCCAGGATGCTCTGTTTTAGTCCTCATTAGCAGCTTGAATGGTGTCTTGCTTCGGCGCCTGCCTCGTAGCATATAAACTGAGCTGAGAGAGCTACAGGCACTACAAGTGCAGTGACCTTCCAGATGCAGTAAACGAGAGGTTGATGTTCGTTTTTATGGCTGTGCGTACTGAATAATTGTTTGTTTCTGCATATGACTCCATGACTTATGGATACAATATGGCCAGAATAAGCTAGAATAATGTGGTTTATTGTTCAGTCATATAAAGGATCTGGTTTTGGGCAAATTAACAAACAATAGACAAGAAGTTATTCATTAACATGGAGAGGGCTGAGGGGAATGCTTACACTCTGGACCGTTGCATTAGGAATATACAATTTGTACAATCAGACAGCATGCAACTGTGTGAGGTGGCGCCAAGCTATGTGTTTCAGCCGTAACACTTCACATAAATAATAATTTGTTTGAAATCTACAAAACTAATCTATAAAATGTGACTTAAGCCTACATAAATCTTTACAAATCTTATTCCAGCAGGTAATGACTGACATACACAGTTCTCCTGATGTTCTATATAACGTAAGTCAGTCTGCAGCAACCTAATGTCAACCTCAAAACGGACCAAAAACGATGGAATAAGCCTTTATAAATGATTATGCAGCTGTATGACAGTTAAAGCGTTAGATAGGTGTCACGTACCTCTATGAACACTTAAGCCAATTAAGTGGTTCTGATCATTAAATCTAATCTCGCAATGCAATCACTTGATTTTTTTTTCCCCCCACTATTTTGCATTTAAGAAAATTTCTTCATTATTTGCAACCCAGTAGCGGCTTAGTTGCCAGTTCATCCAACTGTTTATTTTTTAATTTTTTATTTGAGCTAGAAACTAAACAAATCCCTCTTATTTTCTTGTCTCTCTTTTTTTTTCCACACAGCACCTTTTCTTATTGAGAACACGTTACCAGACAACAACCTGTCAAGCTGTGCAAAAATGCTGGCGTTATAATTAGTGCGCTGGAGTGGATGAAGCGGCTGTGTTCAGCACCACGGACAGCTCCCTGCTCACTCCAGTTCATTAGTGATGTAAGATGGCCTCCAGGCGTCCGTGCTCCCCTACTTCACGTCCACCATTAATGTAGGAGCTATTATTAACACTGCACGTGACAGAGTTAACCAGCCCATTTGGAATTTAATTTTTAATTTGATAGGTTTAGCACAGGTTCCTATGCTTTGCATAAGTATTCACCCCCCCTTGGATGTTTCCATTTTGTAGTGTAAAATGAAATGCAAGTAATTGGGTTTTTACAGCAGTCTATGCAAACGAGTCCATTTTGTTGAAATGAATGAAAAAATCAGTGTAGTGTGAACAATCATTTAAATATAATAAATGAAAAATTTGCGATTACGTCAGTATTCAATGTCTGCCATAAAAAAAAAAGTGCATAATATTGAAGCAATTGAAATTTTGCCCCAACTTTATCTCTTTCGAGTTTTGAAATAGGGTCTAAAATAGAAAACATTTGTTCTTACAGTCGAGCCGTAGATAGTCATTGAGCAGCTGGAAGAGAGGAAAACTGTCCCAGCTGTCCGGAGGTTGGACTTCCAGCGCCGCGTCCATGTCCACGGCGTAGAGGGACAGAAACGTCTCTGCGTGTTCCACCATGAGGTCAGACCACCATGCAAAGGCCTGCAAAGTGTATGATGTATGATAGTGTGTGTATGATTGACAGGCATTCAATAAGGGGAAAAAAAGACTTGATGATGATCTGTTATAGGATAATAATCAATGCTGTGGATTATTCATCTTATAACAGCATGCTTTAACAACAGAAAGGATTTTTTCTCTTGGGAACGTTACAAGACATCAGTCTCCAAAGATCTATAAACAGCCTCTAGGTCTCACGTTGTAGAAGTTGTGCCATATTTTATTAATCCCTGTGGACCTATGACAGCTTTGACACAGCTATAACACAGGCAGTCACAGCTTTAGACATTAACATACACACACACACACACACGCATTTCTTCTGTTGGTCCATAGAGACTGAGAGTGAGATCTCAGAAGAGTGAGGAATGTGTAGAAATGTCTCCTTTCGAGTGAAAACGGCTTAAGCACACCTTACATGCTTCTGCAGAGTAGGAGACAACGGTGAAATGCTATGACACTTCTATGCACACTTTGTTGATGTAAATGTGTATGTGCATGCAACCCGGAAGTGCCTTTTGGCTCAGAAAAATTCCCATCATGCAGCAGATTCAATGTCTAGCTCCACGATGTTCAGAATTGTAGCGTATTCATTTGGACTAGTCGTTTTGGTCGTGTGTGAGATTGCTCTGCTGCTGATAGGAACACTCTGCCCTCACGACATGTCTTGCACGTGTTGCAAAAAAAACATGTCGGAGGAATGAAAGGGTTATGTAAGGGGTCATCTACACAGCGTTCTTTCTAGATGCTTTGCAGGGAAAAAAACAACTCGACACCAGCGTGAGTGTGGTCTGCTGATCACCTGGTGCACGCAAGTCTATAAATGAAGTTAAATCGAGAAATAGTACTGCTACATGGTACATCATGGTGATGGGCTGCACCAGGGTGGAGCAGAAGAACACGGTAAAATCCGCAGTGTTGATTTCCCTCCTGTAGAATCCCATTCAATTGTTTCTGTGGCGTTAGAATGAATTACAGGATGAGAATTCAACACTCACGATTTTACTGTCCGGAGCAAAGGCGGGAGGGGGGGCATCGGGAGGGTTGTGCAAGACGACGTCTATGAAAATGAGCTCGGTTTCATTTTCAGAGGGCTCGTCAGGAGCCGCTTCAGGGCGGCAGAAGCAGCCGTCCGTCTGGCACCCGTGCCCACTCAAGCAGTTCGGTTAATGCCCCGGAATACAGCAGGAATTACTTCTATACAGAAGAGGGTGGGATGGGGAGAAGGGGATGTGGAGGGCGGGGTGAATATAAACCCTTCATCCGAGGCTAGGGAAGTACTGGGCATGCAGAGGAGGAGATGGGTAAGGACAGAAGGTTTGAAGGGGTCATGGGGGCTTTTCTCAGACCTTTGAACATACCTCTTTACCCTTTCACATGTGTCCGGGCAACCCAACAAACAGCGAGAGAACACAATTAAGGTTACTAATCATCTCTGTAATTCATGACAAGCTAACAATCATGTTTGGATTTTTTTTTGTGCAAAGTGCAAGACCTTCTTTATATACTCCCAATAAAGGCAGTTTGCAGTAATTATGAGGATTAAAGCTGTTAGGGGTGAAACAGTATGAAAGCTTAATCATTAACCATAGTCTTATCATGTTTTTAATTCATGTTTATCTGTTTGATTAATAATGTGATTTTTCTTGTTTTAGTCCATCAGAAATAATGTTTAATATTTCAGCCCTATAGAGAACTGTGGTATCTTTGGTATGGCACAGAGTTGAATATTTTTTAAACAACAGCATAAAACAAAAGAAAATATTTAAAAACCTAATTAAAATAACTATCAATAAAAAGAAGAAAAAGGTTGATTCAAGTTGATATTTGTTGAAAATATTATTATTATTGTTGTTGATAATAATAATAATAATAATAATAATAATAATTTAAACAAATATCAACAACTAAGCAAAAAATACATTTTAAAAATTAAGAAATTTCTTTAAGAACGTTCTAAGAAGAATCCTTTCATAAAGCTTGAATAAATTGAATACATTCCCCTAAGAGTGCATCCGACCAAATCCATATACCATCACACCCCTAAAAGCAGAAATGGGAGCACGATTTCTTCATGAGTGGAAAAGATAAATGATACCTCTAAATGATACCTTCTGATGTTTCATTACACCAAAAGTATCTCATTACATTTTATCCATGCATCCGGAGCTCAAAAATGGCAGAACATGCTTTTCCTTCTGGAGCATCGTATAAGACCTGCAGTCTGTCCCACAGCAGGGTGATGGGTATTATTTATATAAGCATTCACTGTTGCTCATCCCATTTTTGAGAAAAATAATAATTAAATAATAAGAAATAATAAGATGGCTTGAATCATTAGATTGTAGTTGTACATTAAGAGTGACCATGATGTGTGACGACTGGGATGTTAGAAATAAATAGAGATAGGTAGATGGATAGAGAGAGAGAGAGAGAGAGAGAGATGCTGTAGCAGGAAATATTTTAGTGATGTCAAAGTCCTGAAGTTTCACAGCACTTAAACTGTAACAAACTGAATCATTTCAATGCAGTAAGGACAGCTGTGAGAACAGCTGGATAGTGATGTGGACCTTCAGGAACGCTCGGAGTCGGACCGATTTGCGCGCACGGTCGGCATGCAGCTGTGGGTTATGGTACTGATCGATTCAAAACGTACCACAAATTCAGCGTCTGTTTGGGAAATCAGTTTGCATTGGATGAACATTAAGCAACAAATCATCTTCAGCATCAAGTCAGCAGCTCTACAGAATCAGCTTAAAGTCTGTAAATTCATTGATTAAGGAATAAACGTCTCGAACGGCTCTTGCTTTGAAGGATGTCTGTCTAGTGGGCAATGATACGCTGCCTTCCCACTGACAGAAACCAGGAACCGTTTTAGGAACTCGGGCGCATTTCTACTGAATTACACTTATTAGTAAAGAGATGGATCAAAAAACCTTACTTTGTGTAAATTTTGTCTTCACTGGAAACTACAGTGACTTACAAATTCATTACTACACTTCTTACAATCTCTTCAAACATCACTGCGTTTCTTATTTTAGCATCAGACAGGATCTTAATTCCAACACATTTTAACCAATGTGACAGAGTTGCTCTGTAACCTTTATATAGCAAAATAACTAGCTCCTAGTTTTCAGCTAGTTTGTGTAGTTATTTTGTATAATGCTAGCTCACATGAGAGATTAGGAACGGTGTTGTTAGTTAGTCTTCGCTAATGTTTTCTTATTTCTGGGTGCACTCATTTATCATCAGTAACTAAACTTCACTTCACTACTTTCACCATCTCTGGTTCTTATTTAGGAAAGTTCTAGAAACTCTGTGGAAATGCGCCTTTAGTTTAGAAAAAAAAATGTTTTATTTACGATTAACAGTGGCATCTCGTGTATGTGCGTAAGTTTGCACACACTTGTGACTATATATACTGTACTTTTGCAGTGTGTGAATGCAGGTGAGACACTGCGCACGGTCAGTGTGAAGCTCACCTCTGCGTGATGCTCCTCGTTCTGCTGTAGCACCTCGATGACCAGCTCGGCCAGGCGGAGAGTGTCCTCCAGTTTTTTGGCAGGCGTAACTAAGCGGCCTACGTTCTCTGAGGCACAAGGGCAAAACTGTTAACTGGACACACACAGGCCTAAACACTTCCTTCTGGCTACTCTTATGTAACTGTAGCTAGAGTAGATCACTGACTACGTAAAAGTAGAAAACTATAGAATTCTGACAATTTTCTACAAGCAGTGAGGTATGGATCATTTAAATTTGCAATATGTATTAACCCTTTCATGCACAGTGTCCAGTCTCTGGTCTACTTGTTTAAGTGTTCTACTAAATCCCAAATTAATTCAAACTAATGTTTGAAAAATGCACATAGTTTTCCGGATTATTGCAATATAGGGTTTAACAAATATTTAATTACTATTAATAAAATAAAAAAAAGTATCAATGTATAAAATAATATTAATGTTTAAAAATCTTTTTTTTAATTTATTTTTTATTTCATAAAATTTTTGATCATTTATGCAGAAAAGGGTTAATTTTATTACCTAGACTCCTGTTTAAATCAGCTAAAAATTCTAATTTCAGCACTTTATACTTCTTCCACAAAGTTATCAAATCTAGTCAGTAAGAAGAATGCAAGTGTAATGAGTCGAAGTAAGCAGAGAAAAAAAACAAGTATGTTACAGTTATCATGCAGAATGTTCAGCACGTGCAGGAAGCTGTGCTCGCTAATCCCGCTAAACTCCATTTCTCTCTAATGATCAGCCCCAAAGTTTTCACCCTTGTCTCACTTATGAATTTGAGGAACAGTGAGGTTAATGCTACTGTTCCCCTGATTATTTTTACTTTATTTATTTATTTTTTTAGCAGAATGGTTACACATAAGACACAGAGCTTTATGGGAATGTTCCATCTAATGAGATCCAACATCATGGAGATGGTGTTGCAAACTAAAAATGGACAATTAATGAACACTCAGGTTAATGATGACTAGTTAATAATGATAATAAGACCAGGGTATTGACTGAGAAGAGCGAGGACGGAGTATACGCTCACCGAACACCTGCACGTTTGTGCACTTATCCCATCAGCCAATCACATGTCAGAAGAGCTTCAGTTAATGTTCACATTAATGCATTAAAACACTTTTAGGAACTTATTTAAACACTCTAGACAATCCTCATCTGTCCAGTTTGGATGAGTTTGTCCCCACTGTAGCCTCATGAGTCTTGTTGTCTTCTGCTGTTGTCGTCCATCTGCCTCAAGACTGTCGTCTGTGAAAACCTGAGTAGATTTCTGAAAAACTCCTCATGCATCATGCAGTCTAATCACTGATTTGCTGATTTTAGAACATGAGCATTAACTGACATTCTCGACATGTATCAGCATCACACTGCTGGATTATAGAGGTGTTCCTGTGAAACTGACTGGTGAGTGTATATTTTATGTCTCTTTTAGTGCCGAGTTCTGCTTGAATGAAATGAGACAAACAGAAACATGCATTTTGATCAAATCGCCATTTCCTGGGGTCCTTCTTAACGCCGATATGTCAAAGGTCCTCACTCTTCTGGGCCAATATGTCTCCGTCACAGAATACACTCCACACACTGACGACTTTCCAGTTAACCCTTTAACCATTCACCTGGCTTTGAACTGAACTGGTTTCTAGACTTAACTGGGTCTGGTTTAAAGGGTTAAAATGAAAGCGAGATCCGGAGTACAAAACACCTGCAGACCTACTGCAGAAGAAATGCCTTGCTGTGCCAAATCGGGTATTTCACACACAACAGAGCGGGCTGGTGAAGAAGCAGATTTCTCTCAGATCTACTTCTAGGATGAAGTTTTTTAGGTTGATGAAGTAGGTTGACTTGAATATGGACCATAAATCAAATGACCCAATTTGCAGATTTCGCAAAGGCATCTTCCTTTTTTCTTTTTTTTTTCTTTTTTTTTTTTGCATAGGAATGCATAGGAGACATGATTTAATTCTACAAGCATGATGTAGAATTAAATGGTAACAGCCTGGTTTTTACTGGGTATATAATACAATGCTGTGAACAAGTATTCACCCCCTACCTTCACCCCCAACTGCTTTGCTTAATTGTCAGACTACATGGTTAGAATATATCGGGAATATGAGTGAATAAGTTCAAATCTCACCAAACAAGGTGGTCTAATTTTATGTTTTGTTAGGTTTTTAGTATTAAAACCATGAAGTGCAACAATTTAGGAATACTAAGGAAAACCAAACAGGGGGGCAAATACTTTTTTACAGCACCGTAGCACTACTGTCTACAATCTAAGCTAAGTTTTCATTACAGGGTAGTACATGTTCAGGTTAAAGGGATGAAGCAGTAGTAGTCATGGTTCGAGTCATTCCCTCTCTGCAGAAATGATTTAACTCTCTTTAATTCTAGCCGAGGAGGTTAGCATAACGCCATCGCAGCATTGCTATGGCTTTTTCAGGGAGTGCTCGAGCAACGCTGTGAGGTGGTTATGTCCAAGTCTGGACAGGGAATGCTCTTTTTTCTTAAATAATTAGTCAAACAAAAGGGTTCACCTGGATCCTTCTGATCCTTCTGAGATTTCTCAACTAGAGAACAAAGAGAATAAAAGAGAAGGAGAGAGAAGGAGGGGAGGAAAAGGGTAGGAGAAGAGGAGAAGAGAGAATGTCAGCCGCCGTTCCATTTACTGAGGCTAAAGTCGGAGGATAAGAGAGACAGACAGCAAGAGAGGACAGACAGAATAACAGAGAAAGAGTAGAAAGTCGCCTGCAGACAAAACTTTGACCCTTGGTGCTTTTCAGAGGTGAGAATACAGAAAAGACATTGACCCTTAACGACATTAGTGTATTGATGCGAGACAGACAGTGATACCAAAACGGTAGACTGTGAAGACGCACAGTAAAAAAGAAAAAATAAATAAAATAAGCGAAAACACAACCATAGTCATGACCCGACAGACAGACAGACAGACCCGACGTATAGTCACCAAAAGAAACTCCCTAGATCTTTGAGTTCTCCTAGTTCAGTCCCCTGAGCCAACCAGTATGCAGGTTTCGTACAGTACCTGACCTCTGTCCAAAAGCTTGTGACATGGCTGAGGTGCGAAGGAGGGACGTCAAACAGAAGCAAAAGTAAAAATGCATTCAAATCGCAACAGACAGGAAATGCACAAGTCAGCAAGAGGAACCAAAAAATAAACAAATAAATAAAGCTAACCGATATAGCACCGGAAGCTCCAAACAAACATGGGAGGCTGATGGAGGTGGACGGACTGACTGGCTGAATATTTGACGCTCGACTCAGCCAGACGAGGAGTTGTTTTGTTTTTGTTTTGTCGCTCTTTAAAAAAAAAAAGGCAAGCAAATAGAGTGACAGGATGTTATAGGTCAGAGGGGTTGAGTGTAGTAATGCCAGGTGAGGTGCTGACAGGGATGAGGAAAAGCAGGAGAAAAGGCATGGACTGGTGGAGGGGATGAGGGCAGGTACTCACGAATGGTTAAATCCATCACTTGTGACGCCAAGCAGTAGACAGGATGCTCATACATTTCTCGCTTTTTCCCTACAAAAGAGGACCGGGCATGCAAGAGCAGGGGTCAGAGGAAAGACAGACAGACAGACAGACAGAGAGAGAGAGGGATAGAGAGAGAGAGAGGGGGGAATTCTCCATGCATGTGTACTAGAGACTCTAAAGGGCATTTAGGATTTAGGAAGGTCTCAGTGGTGAGGGTAGAAAATGGAAATTGGAAGGCTGGTTTAAAGGACTACCTCAATGTCCTTAGCTAATAAAAACCGGAAGTTAGGAGGCGGTCTTTTGCAAAAACAATCACACTAACTTAGAATTTGAAGCTGATAGTGCAGCTGCTGTACTGCAAAGTTTGATACTTTTAGTTCATTTGCTATTTTTGTTTTGTTTTGAACAAACTGAAAAGCAAAAACTTTATACAAACCTTGACTAAAAATTAAAACCACCGGCCAATCATGGACAACACAGCTTTAATTTGGTGGGTGGGGGTGTTTGGATGGGGAATGCAACAAGTCATCAAGACAGCATGTTTGCTTCACTTCATGGATTTGAGTCGATTCAGAGTCGAATCAGTTTTCTCACTGAGATTGAACCACACTAGGATCATGACCGACACCATCCCGCTGAAACACTCTGGGGTCAGCTGTTTGATGGCACCTGGCTAAGAACTGAGTGTTATATTATGCAAGCGCATTAAACACTGTAGTACACTACCAGTCAAAAGTTTGGACACACCTTCTAATTCCATGGTCTTTCCTGATGTTTATTTCTTTCTACATTGTAAAACAATGCTGAAGGAGGCCGAAATACACAATAATGTCCTTTGAACAGTTGATATTGAGATATGTCTGCTACTGATGCTCTGTAAAGCCTTCATAACGGCTCTAATCTGAGGTGCTGTTAATTGGTGATTTCTGAGGCTGGCAACTCTAAATGAACTTCTCCTCTGCAGCAGAGGTCAGTTTTGGTCTTGCTTTACTAGGAAGCTCCCAGGAAAGGTGGACGCTTGGCATAAACTAACCTACAAATTAGCTAGATTGTATCACTAGATACAAGTCTTTTAGAAGAACTTTGTAAAAGCAGAATGATTGTGGAAATGAGAAATTCATCTGCTGGTCAATTTATTAAAACATTCCACTTTGGGGAATCTTGGGGAATTTTGGCGGCTTCTTCCATTTGTCAGTCATCAACATTGTGGCAGTTTAAACACAGTGTGTGAATTGAATGGGTGAGTGGAATTCTGGGTAAAGGGAAATGATAGGTTGGATTCTTTAAACAGAGGTGATCATTACACTGCTTGAGCTTCTACCAGTTATTAAGGCAAGTAAGTAACATGTAGCTGGATTTAAACATAAAACTCAAACTAATTTCATACCAAGGAAGGCTGCAAGACTCGCTGCCTCAAGAGCCGATTTATTAAGCCTCCTCTACCGTAAGTATCCCCAGTGGCTGCTGCTGTTTCTTAATAGACGAGGACCATTATGGCCTGTGAGTCATGTTATAGAGCGAATCAAAAGTATGACAAACTATGGGGGGGGGAAACAGCTTTACACCAATACACAGCCAGTGAAAAAGCCAATTAACTGAAAATACACTTCGTTATTTTAGGATTTAGTCAAACGCTTGGCAAGAAGCTCTTAAGGTGTGCATTATGTAAAGAAAGAGTCTGAAACCAGCAGCAGAAAGCCAGAGGGAAACCCAGGGAAAGGCATAGTAAAGACAGAGAAGAGGCCAGAAAAAGAGAGAGAGAAAGAGAGAGAGGAAGAAGAGGAACTGTGGAGACGGAGGGATATAAAAACCCAGGTTAAAGAGGAGTAAGAAGCAGGGTTCATAAGCAGGTGTTAGCTGGAGGAGGCAAACAACAACAGTGTTTTTTGTTTTGTTTTGTTTTAAACATCTTTTCCACACCTGGAAGCTGGTAAGGTGGAAAGAAGTGAAAGGTTGACAGAAGGCAGCGAGGAGGATTTCAGAGACCGAGGGATTGAATGCATTTTTACTTACAGCACAAGTTTATAATTTAAGCATCACTGTAGAGAACACAGCAGGCACAGACTGGGAAAAGAATCAGCACGGGTTTATAAAACAAGGCGTAGAGAAAGCCTTCGAAAGCATTATAACATACGAACAAGACCTCCTGCAGCTTTGAAAGATTTCCACTGAATGCTTTCTCCGAGATTGTTTCACATCAGCGTTAATATTCGTACAAAAATGTTTCGTATCGAGTTTAAAGTATAACAAGTGGTGCAGTGGATCAAAATTAAGGTTTAAAAAATCTAAATAAAAAAAAATCTGAAAACTTCATAAAAACCCTGCACAAAATGACATCTTAACAAGCATCTTCAGTACAGTTGAATGTATCTAGTATTTCCTGATGTGTGGTGACAAATACGCCAGATATAAGAATATTAAACCTGCTTCTAGATATTTTTTATTACTTTCAAGCTCTTGCTTTTTTTGCCCACTTTAAGTATTTCTAGAAAGAAAAAAAATCCCTGCTGATAGAATATGAAAAAGGGTGAATATCTTGATTCTGTCATCAGCTTCACCGGCCAACTCAGCGGGTCACATGATCACCCTGACCACAAACACACCTAATACCTGAATCCAGTACTGTAAAATATAAAGCATCATGAAACCTGTTAGCAATAACCACTCTGCTTCAGCTATATATTTACATCAAGATATCTATTGAAGTGATATCACGCCGTGTCTGAACCTGAAAAAAATAAGGACGCGCTAATAAATGTGTTTTTATTTTTACCTTCCACTTTGGCATACTCAGACAGACGCTGGTAGTTGACCAGCGCCGCCTGCTCCAGACAATTCCTGATCACGGCCTTCACGTCCTCCTGGGGCACCGGAGTTACGATGTCCTTCATCAACACCTGGCAACCCGCACAGAGGCATCCAGGCAAATTTAAAATTCTGTTTTCACAATTCCTTCGCAATTTATGCTCATGAATTTGCAGCAGCAGTTTGCGTGGCACAAATGGAATGTGTGAATTTACAGTGGATATGAGTGGATACGGGTTATTTTTATGGAGCATATGTAGCTCTGAATTGTGCTTGTTGTGACAACGCACCCTTTCCAGCAGCGAGAGTGTAGCCTTCAGAGCTCCCTCTGGCCTTCCGAATGGAAAACAGTACCTGAGAATGTGAGAGAGAGGAAAATTACAGGGTTTAACATAAACGTATACAAAAAAATAAATAAACTTCATACATCATTCATTAATTTATTCACTGATGGATAAAAAAATAACTTTATATTTATTATAAAAAACTAAATAAAAAATATATAATATAAAAATTATATAATATTTATATGATAAAAAATATAAATTCATTATCATCAGTAATAATATTAATAATAGTAATAATGAGATTTGTATATAATAACAATAATAATGATAACTTTTTTTTACTTCAGTGAATATTAACATTTACAGTAAATTAATTAATTAATTATGATTACAATATTAAATTACACACGTCTAGGTTCTGAATACTATCAAGAATTTAATTTATAAATTAGTCACGCAAAAAATATTTTGTTATTTATAGAAAATACAATTTATCTGAATACTTGAACTGCATCTTTTATATATTTTTCAATTAAAATGATTAATTAACTATTAAAATAATTGATTTACTGATGGATCTACTTCCAGCCCTTCACCTGAAATGTGTGATCTGGTTTTCGAGCAACACTCGCAGTCGTTCTTTAATCTCCTCGAAGCGCTCGCGTTCCTCCACCGTGACAGTGCCGATTCCATCAGGCCTGAGGCGACACACACACACACACACACACACACACACACACACAGAGTCAAAAGTCAGCACTACCAGTCTGCTGGTGGAGGTTACAACGGTCACAGACATTTACACAGGGTCATGTGTAGGGTCACAGGAAGGCAGCAAACACACACACACACATATATATATATATATACGTATGGTGGATAAATAAAGGTTTATCCCATCTCACGCACACATAATACACACTTTTATAAAGAACTTCCATTTGGTGTGTGTGTGTGTGAGAGTGTGAGAGAGAGAGAGAGAGAGAGAGAGAGAGAGAGAGAGCGAGAGAGATTGTATTTGACTGTGTGGTGTGTCTGTGAGAGAGATTTTGTTCTCCTAATCTCGTACACAAATGAAAGACAACTGCTTGTGTCAGTGTGATGAGACAGATGATCTCCATCTATCATGGCTGTGACATGAATGTTCTACCTCTGCCTGTTTCACACACCCCTCCACGTGCTGTTTGGAAATGAAGGTGTTTTGAAGATGAAGAGTAACCCTACCATCCAAAAAAAAAAAAAAAAAAAAAAAACACCTCTGCCTAACACAGACACACACACAGAGCAACACAGTGGTGGACCCCCTGTCTGGTGTGACACCCGTGACACCTCCCCCCATCCCTCCTGTACCACTCTTTCTTGAGGAGAGTGTCACGTCTCCTGTTCTTCATACTCGTGTCAGGACGGCCCACGCCTCCTCCATCACACACACACACACACACATACACACACAGAGCTTGCATCCTGGTACTGTCACGAACCACAAAGAGCCAGCCTTTACACTCTTTGTGCAGAAGTGTGTGTAAGGGTGTGTTACAATATGCGCAGGTGACACACTTCATCTCTGGGACAATCCATTTCTTTATTTATATATATATATATATATGTGTGCTTTTGTGTAACAATGCAAGTAGCATTAATCCGATTTCATTAACACTGTTTGCCAGGGGGAAAAAAATAAAACAAATTAATGAATCTATTTCACACTAATTAACCTTTTCCCCCCTCGTGAACAGGCTGCGCTACCGTTATCATAACCCTACATGCCGTCATGCATATTCAAAACTCAAATGCAAATGAGACCCCGTTTGACAGTTATTAAAAATGGTAATCCAGATATGCTAATGAGGTCGTCGTGTCATATCCTGCAACATCGGAGACACACACTGTTGCCATCTGCGGTGCACCAGGGGTGTGTGGTTGTGGTGTTTTTGGTTGGCCGCATGCACCGAGTGTTGAAGGTGAAAGGTCAGTCGCTAACTTCAAACGCAAGGCGAGAGGAAAGAGTGGACGAGAGAGACGGACAGCAGAGGACACAGGCGGAGGACAGGACACTAACGCCACGCTGCCTCGAGGTCAGGACTGACAGGATGACACGTTGTCTTTCTTTCTTTCTTTCTCTTGCTCTGACTTGGAGCTACATGTGTCGTCTTGTCTGAGCTGATCATAAAGGGACACGCAGACAGCCCACTTCAACTCCATCAATGTCCGTCACACACTCCGCCGTCTTCGAGACTGACAATCCTTTCTACATTTCTGCATTCCATTTATGCGTACAGGGTGTTAGTCAGGTGTTCGGTACAAGCAGAACTGTACTAAACATCGCTCTATTAAAAAATGTGTGTTTAACCGCTCACGCTGTTGGTCTTGGGGATGGACAAAGGGGTAAATAAGGGTCATCACATGAGCACAATCTAACTAATATCAGAGTCTCACCTTCTGAACCCTGCCGTCACCTGAGACTTAGAGTCCCGCTTTCTCATCAACTCCACGAGGCGGAGCTCTTTTTTAGACGGGGCTGGAGGAGCCGGGTACAGGGCACTGAGCAGATCAGCCTCACACACAGGCCATTTGATCAGCTCACACACTCTCTGACTTTATTCCACACACACACACACACACACATAGGCATTCGGAGAGGTGTAACAGCATGAGGTCAGGTGGGAAATAAAAGAGAAAAGACGTGAGAGATGCAAACTGAAAGAAAAAACAAACAAAGTGAATGAAGAAGAACGTAATCATACGAGATGGAAACAGACGAGGGGGTAATTATTTCTATTTCCAGACCTGCCGGCTCTGAGGAGGAACAGAGAGACAGAGTAAACACAAATCGCTCGACTGTTGTCTTTCACTGAAATTGTGGATTGGTTCCATATGCTTGATATTTTTCATGTTTTTTGCTCAAAATTTTTTGCCAATTTTTATTTTAGCCTTTTTAAAATTTCGATGCATCCAGAATAAACACGTTATTTATTTATTTACTGCTGTTATTAATCAAATAAGCCACGCCCTTTGTTTATGGTGATGGTATTGCGTGCTGGTTAAGAGAAACTGAGAAGAGTCACCCATGAGACAGAGGGGGAAAAACATGGATGACCGTGAGAGTTGAACCGAGAAGCTCAGTGATGAAAGGCCAGTGTTTTAACCACCAGGCTGATGGTTTAATTATAGGATTTGAACCAAGGACCTCAGGGTCACAGGGCAAGTGTCTTACCAATGCACCACAGGTACATCAAGGCAGCTTTGCCTTTAAAATTTAAATTAAAAGCAAATAAGTGAAGCTTGAAAATAAAACAATTATTTAGAGAGAAGGGGGCGGGGCTTCCAGGTGTTTCAGGAGAGTTTAAAACACCCGTGAATGTGTCAGTCACGTTTATCCAAACGCAAAGGTCAACTGTATTGTCCTAAGAAGTCCAAAGTTCTTTTTTTAAGCATATTTCTGAGGGACAGTTGGCATCTATTCATTAGCCACACACTTTCATTCGGTGTATTCTTCAAACATAGCCTTGTGATGAAAAAGTCTAAGTGAGTAACGGGAGGAACACAAAGAAGAGAGAGAGGAATACACGTGTTATAAACGAGATGATCCTACCTGTTGCCGTGCACGTGTGAAGCACAGAAGGCAAAGCTGTAGTGAAGCAGCGTGGGGTCGATCATCGCACCGTTCTCAGCTCTCTCTAACAAGTCGCTCAGGTAACACAGGTGTCTGTGACAACCCCGTACACCGTTTCTGGCACAGTACTCGTCCAGGACAAACACCTGACCAGGACTAAACCAACCCTGCAGGGGAGGACCAAGTGGAGGAGTCAGACTTCAGATAATCATTTTCTACCATAAGGCACAAATATAAGAAATGTTCTAAAGTGAGCAAGAGAGAATAAAACGCTCCAAATTCATTTGGTTCACTTGCTGGAGATGAATCATTTTGTGTTTGAATCAAAGTGTATCGTGTGGAAGTACCAGGCAGGAGTAGGAGTCGTTTAGTCTGTGGTCCAACGTGAGGCGCTGCACCATCTCAAACAGCGAGGCGTGATCGAAGTTACAGGGGTTCGCTGAGATGAACTCGTCCATACCGTGTTTCTGTGCACGGTCTGCGTCTGTGTGTGTGTGGGGGGGGGGAGATGTAGAGGAGCATTAGAGAATACACACTTTGTCACACTCTTTGCAAAGACTGGTCAACATGCAAGTCTTGAAAGCACATATGAGGCAATCACGTCATTTCCTTAACAACTGTTCAAAATGTTGTCTTTAAAAGTAAATCATTCAAATTTTTCTCATTCAAAAAACATTCTTTTTAATCATTTAATATATATATATATATATACATATATATATATATATATATATAGTAAAATAATCATGATCAATAGATTGTCAGTAAAATATTCTCATTTAAATTAATAAATGTTATAATATTTCTAAATAACTTCATAGATTAATATCAGTCTGCAATTTCTTTTCTCATTTAAATAAAAATATTTAAATAATTCTTAATAATTAATCAAATAACTTCAGACTATAAGAGAGAAAGTCCTTTGAATGAATCACTTTCTAAATGATTCCTAATTCGTTCTAATCATTTAAAGACTAAATAATATTAATATAATAAAATAAGTAACAAAATAAGAGACTAAATTAGCATAAATCTTAATCATTGTTCTGTGATTTGTTACAAAATCCATTTTTTTGTTTCGAACTCAGTTAATTAGTTAGTTAGTTTGATTATAAGGCAGATAGTCAGATTGTGAGTATAAGGCACACTTCACTAAGCTCTTCATGACGTATAGATATGTTCACTCTGTATATTTTTCTAAAAGCTTCACACATCATAAATACTGTTATATATTCATCAGAGTCACAGAATGTTGACAGTATGATGATGAAGGTGACATTTTCTAGTCATAAC
Organism: Hemibagrus wyckioides; assembly: GCF_019097595.1. Lineage (NCBI taxonomy): Eukaryota > Metazoa > Chordata > Actinopteri > Siluriformes > Bagridae > Hemibagrus > Hemibagrus wyckioides. The sequence goes on from NC_080730.1 coordinate 17,506,521, forward strand.
ATCTCATGACATTGCACTAAGTCCAGCCCAAGAGTGTCAGAACAACAACCTTAATCATCAGGTTACTCGATCGTGTACCACGTGACTCGAGTGTTATGAAACTGTCATAATAATAACAAAAGGATGTTATTGTGTGTGTTAACGTGTGTTATTGTGTATAAGTACTCATGTCAGAATGGACCTTTATAAATGTTTATGTATAGAGCTCAAGTAACCTTATAAGCACCGTGCTACCAAATCTCATCTAAATTTCTTTTATGCGATTTAAAATCACACTGCAGTAATTTGTACACGCAGCTGATTTTGTACATTTCCAGAGCGTCCCTATTCTTAGCTGATAATCCTGATCTTCTACAGACCTGTCGTTAGTCAACTAATTTCTCAATCTGTCTGCTCCAAATAATCCTCAACCCCACAAAATGCCTTTTACCAAGCGCTCCTTGTATATACGGCATCGTCCAGCTCCATTCAGCAGGCCGCCCACAGGCCCCCGGGGTCGGACTAATTAAAGCAACCCCGTGCCACTAACCTGCGCTTAGGAAGAGGACCAGCCCAATACCCCCCCCCTGTACCCCCCACACACCCCCTTATCCCCCTGTCCATGCAGCTATTGTCCATTAAGGGGACTAAATAAATCCAACAACACATTTTCACTTTCCTCCCTGGTTAGGTATTACATCAGGGCCTGGGCAAATAAGCAGGACCCGGTGGCTTAATCCAGTCCGCTCGGGGGGCTATTCTCATTCTAATGCACCGTTTCAGACAGAGCTTAAAGCCCATACTGCAGGCTGGTGCCCATTCACGGTCAGCGGCCTACCGAGTGTCCACGCTTTGCATCTGAATGCAGGAACAAGGCTTAACCCTCACCTGTGCTTAAGGGTTACGCGCCTGCGACATACCGTTTATTTCTTGAGTGTATGACATAACAAACATCTCCATTAGTGTGTTCTGTATGTCAGGTGGGCGTCTCTTCTACAGAATGCATCATTACAGATCAGGGTTTCAGTTTATAATTCATTATATTCTTACACAAACATTGCTCCAGTATATAAGACACAGAACCTCGAGTGGATTATAGTACCCCGAATTTTTAGTGTTGAAAAATCTTTACATTTGGTTTTAATCTACTGTATATACTACACATACACTTCATTATATTATATTATATTATATTATATTATATTATATTATATTATATTATATTATATTATATTATATTATATTATATTATATTATATTATATTATATTATATTATATTATACAATAATATATTATATTTATACTATACTTATATTTATTCAACTGAAACACACATTTTAAGATAGCTTGAAAAGTATTTATTTTACTTTGAGGAATTTCAGGTCAAAATACATTTCATTACCAGTAGAATTAATGACCGAATTGATTTCTTCTATACAAATCTCAATTAAAATTTCAAAAAATAATTTTAAATCGAGTTCGAGTTCGAGTTAATTGGAGTTAATATGGAATTTTTCCAAAAAAATGATTTGTGTGTCTTAATGCTGCATGAAAATCTGACAATGTTTATCTTTAAAGGTTTCTAATATTTGACCAAAACCACGTCCAGGCTGAAACAAAGGCGTCCTCGTGAACCCGTAAGTCAAAAAGGTGACACTGTGTCCCTCTAACGTGTCTGAATATGAGCTTGTCACGTCGCTTTGACGTTAGCGGAGGCTAGGCACGGCTCTGGACAGTAACACACCATGACACTAGTCAGCTTCGGACAAGCGGGTCAGAGCTGAACTGACACTGATTGATGGGATGCTCTTCATTTATAGATCTGTTCTCTAGAAGAGTCGAGTCCACGCTACAACATTTGGGGCTATTTAGCGCTTCTCCTTTTGGAAGCACTGACCCCCTCACACACACACACACACACACATACACACACACTAAAGATGACAGAGCCTGAGATTAGGCCCACAGGCACCGAGTGACAGCGCTGGAGCTTCTTTGCGAGTGAAGAGGTAAAGTTAGAGGAAGAGAAGCAGAACAGAGTGACAGCACAGGGCCGTGTTTAATCACAGCCTTTCTAAATTAATCCCCTCCTTCAATATGGCCGCCTTCACCGGCGTACACAGACACAAGCCAGTTCTGTCAGCGCCGAGTTCTGCTATTTCTGTCTCTATATATTTCAGTCATGATTGACGGCGATACTTCTGACCAATCGCTGTTTGCTTTTGTGTTCGAGTCGCAACGGACAGTTTCGGGATAGACAGAAAGGTATATTTTTAAATATGAATAAAAAGGAAGATGATTAGATATTTTCTATTAGTTACAGTGTTTCATTTTTGTTTTTAAGCTTTACTTAGCGTCAGATTTTAATTAGATAAGAATTTTGTTTAACATCATCACAGTGCATTTTAATTCTCCATTCTGAATGGTCGGAAAGTGTGGATACATTTGATCCAATCACACGCAGCCGATCTGTCTGCAACATAAATGCCCTCATTCAAGCACGTTATCGTTTCTATAGCAACGTATGTCATGCACTACGTAATCGAACAGCGATAATAAACAGATAAAGACATTGTTTTTATCACACAAATAACTAGTCATTAATGTGGTGATGTTTTGTCTAAGAAGAAGCTGATGGAAGGAGTCTCCAGTGTCAGGGCATTATTTTTTTATACATTCCTATTTATTCCATATAGAAATATATAAATAGTCCGTATTTTTGAATAGTGAGGAAATCAAGGGCATCAAAAAATAATAAATAAATTAGATTAAGGTTAATTAATGAGAAGGTTAACAAATTAAAGGGTCTGTCCTATTTTAGAAGGAAGACATGAGGTAGATCTTTAATATTAGTGTGATGTGATGTGATCTGATATAATCAGCTACTGACTAACTATCAGCATATTAAAGCTCCAAGTGAAATCTTTATCAAGGGGGAAAAAAAGAACAAAAAGTCTACAGGTGAAGATTCAGACGCAGCCAGAAAAGTGTAATCTTCATTTTAGGGTTTTTGTCCTTCTTTTTGCCGGCTGCTGAGAAGGGAAAGACGGTGTGAACCAGCAAGTAGTTATTTGGTAACATTCCACTGATAGCTTCCAGAAATAATCAGGTTGTAAAGACACTGTTTAATTCATGGGGCGTCACTTTTAACACGGTAATTACCAGCTGCTGAGAGGTGCAAACCAGTAGTTTCAATGAATTCATTTAGAGCAATAAATCCACAACTGCGACGGTTGGAGAAAAATCACCGTAATTAAGTCACCAGCATTTCCTTCAACGCTGCTTCGTCTCTGTTCAGGTGAAAAAATCCCTGATTGTTGAGCGGGAGGATGGAGGAGAGTTAGCTGATGGTATAAAAACACCTGTGTGTGTGTGTGTTTGTGTGTGTCTGTGTGTGTGTGTTGGAGAGTTGGAGGGGGGGACGTTGGGGGCAGAGCAAAAGCACAGCTCTAAATGCAGTAAGCATCCCTGCATCGTAGTCCTGCATTTTATGTTTCAGACATTCTTAAAGACTGCCATGAACTGCCATGACTGCCATGAACTGGAGAGACAGTAGAAGAGGAAAAAGAAGGGAGGAGGAAGAAGAGAAGAGGATCCAGCTACAAGAGAGTGAAGAGGCACACACACATGTATACGGATAAGAAGGAAAGAAAGAAAGAAAAAAAGAAAGAAAGAAAAAAAGAAAGAAAGAAACTATAGTCGCTACAGTCTCTCACTCACTCCACATCAAACACATTTTATTTCTCTCAGTGAATAAAAAGCAAGCTTGGGTCTAATGGCACGATTTAAACAGTCTGAGAAAACCTGTGTGTGTGTGTGTGTGTGTGAGAGAGTACTCACAGAACTGTGAGATTGGAGCGTCGAGCTGCGGTGCTGTTCCTCCTTTAGCGTTAAGTTTTTGCACCTGTGTGGGAGGGATGGGTTTGTGCGACTGGCCCGTGGCTCTGTACATGGCCTGAACCCACAGGATCCGGTCCTGCTCATCATCGCTGGCAAAGATCACAGTGTCGCCTTCCTTCACAGCGTTAAAGAAAGTCCTACCTCCGTCCAAACCTGCAGCAACAAACACAAGCAGAAAAGACTAAAATAATAAAAAATAGCCCATTTCTAATAATAAAAATTCATTTCAATTATTTATTTATTTTTTGCTGCTTCAAATCTATCATAAAACACATAATTTTAAAAAATAAAATAATAATAATAATAATAATAATATGTATAAACTAAATCATTTTTATTAAAACATATATTTAAAATAATTTATTATGCTGAGTAAAATTACATATTAGACTTGTCTAGAATGTTTCAAATAAATTGTTTATTTTCTATTTTATTTCATGAACTACTTTTTTCTTTTTTGTCTTATATGCTTCAAACCTGAATTTCCTTGAAATATATTACACAATTTTAAATAACATTATTATTAAAAGTCTTACATTCAAAACAACATTACACAATAACGCATAATGACTCTGATTTATGTAAGACCTTTCCCACTTTTTAATTCTAATTAGTAAAGATGAAGCCTGATTTCTTGTGTCAAGAGCTAGTGAGTTTAATTGAGACTAATAAATCATCTCTGAGCGTTAACACACAGGGGCTAATGAAGAGAAATCCACAATCCGGTCAACATTCTGCTAAAATAAACACTGGTCATAAAGATTCTGAGCATGATTTCATCACGTTTCACTAAAATACCAGTCTAAACAATGATGCTCTTATTTAACAGAGATAATAACGTACTGCAAACAGAGCAGTCTCGGGCTTTATTCATTACCAGAGAACATAATTAACACTGTGTGATTTTTATAAGTCTACTGGTCTGAAGAAGAAATTAAATTTTAATTTTAAAAATTAATTTTAATTTTAAAAATTAAATAAAAATCTTTAATGATTAATTCAGTCAAATTTGAAACATGCTTTTTAAAAATAAAAACTTTTTTTTCGAAATTTCACCATCATTTAAATGAAATATTTATTTACAAAATTATTATTTACAATTTCTAAAATCGAAAAAAATATATTAGTAATACTTCTCCGTGTTTGCTGTTTGTGAGACTGGTTGGAGTTACCTGGCTGAGGGTCGGTGTAGTCCACAGTGTATCCATCCAGTTGGAGAAGCTCCACAGGTTCTGCCTTCTTCTCTCTGTAGCTGCACATGGCGAAGGTGTACTGACTGACCTGCAGATGTTAGGAAATAACTCAGATCAGTAATGAGCAAGTGTTGATGAAAAACCAGCTGAAATGAGGACGTGAGGAAGAAACCTTTAGAGGAACCAGACTCTAACAGTGAGATTATGAATCATTAGATACAGAACATTAAAGACAAACGGCACTTCGAGACCTTCAAACTGATATGAATCAAAATCAGGAAGTACGAGAAATATGTATACGAATACGTGAAGGTTTTTAATAACAATCGGTATTAAAAACTTGATAGAATAAGAGGTTTAAACCAACTAAATAAAGAGAAACGACATGCGAGAAACAAAACCTTATCTGCTATCTGTTATAACGTTATCTGTTCAGTCGACATGGTGTATTCGTATTTGTTTACATCTTTACTAGGTAGGGTTTAAGGAACGTGTGCATGGAGAAGAGAAGGGTTGTCTCTGCACCTTGGGCACGGATCGAGAGCTTGGCTTAAATCCTGCCAATCAAACGTGAGTGATGGATGAGTGAATGTGAATGAGAGCCAGGCGACCCTCTCCCATCAGCCCTTGCTCTGTCATATCAGGGCCGTGTGTATCAATCTGACTCGCCCTGTAAGTGGCGTCTCCCTCTCACCCTGCCCTCAGAGTGACACCATCAATTCAATGTCATGTGTGTGACGGCGGGGCTCGCATTGCCTCCCGGCTCTCAGACCGTCTCTGCAGTGAGCAGGTGCCTCGGGGACACTGTACACCCCTTTCCCCCTCCCTCCCCCCTCCCCGTCACACCGGGGCGCTAAAGTTCGAGACTCCCTGCGTTCGGCTGACCTGCTGTCAAACCGACAGTTAAAGGATTTTAAATGACTCTGGCTCCATGATTAGCCTGGTATGCCTCGGCTTTTTAAATGACCTCGTCATTGTTTGGTGTTGCTCTATAAATTGCATTGTGCGTGGGAGAGAGAGAGAGAGAGAGAGAGAGAGCGAGAGAGAGAGAGAGAGAGAGAGAGAGAGAGAGTCAGCGTAGGCGAGCTGCAATCAATGAGATATTACTGGCTGAGAAGAGACGCCCCTGGTCACTCACAGGCATTAACATATTCACAGGCTCGAGACCGAATGAGCAAGCCACTACGTTATGAAGAGACGAAGAGACAGAAGAAGAGGGGAGTGTGTGTGTGTGTGTGTGTGTGTGTGTGATGGAGGTTAGACAGCCAGCTGTTCTGCAGCGTCGCCTCCAGGCTGCAGAATAATTAGACTTCACTTTGCATCATAAATATTTGCCTTACGCCTTCAGTTTAGCCAACGCCACTGGGAGCTCAAAGCCACACAGGAGCAGAAGTACAGAGTGCTGAAAATACGAAGAAGGAGGAGAAGATGAGCATACAGAAAGAGAAGAGAAAGAAATAGTAGAAAAAGAAAACAAGAAATTCAAAGTATGACTAGAAGGAGAAAGAAGTAGAACAATCAAAGAAGCAAAGAAGAAGAAAAAGAAATGGACAAAAAAGCACACCAGAATAAATCCTCAGTAAAGGATAAAGAGGTCCAGTTCAGTTTGACACCACTGAGGCTTTGGAGCTGACCATCTTACTTTTTCCCATTAAATATGAGACTTTAACTGAGAATGCACAGTGAGAACCATAAGAAACGCTGTATTAAATCTCAAAAGGTGAGTGTGTGTGATGTAGGGAAACTGTAGTGTAAGTCTCTGATGGTATCCTGCTCAGAGTGTACACTTACACTACCGACACTTGGTCTGTAATGGCTGCTGTTGTCTCATAAACGCTGGCCAGTGTGAGATGTGCTACAGTGGTCATGCCAGTGCCTCTCAGGCGAGAGCTGTAACTGCTCCACAGCCTGTTATTAAACACTTCTGAATAATTTAATGGTAATGAGAGTCTTTGACCTGAAATAAACAGCGCAGAGTGAGTGCAGGGCCAAGGAGAGAAGATTCACAGCCAGAGATCTGAGATACAGAGAGCTGTGCAATAATCCACTTACTAACCATTACTGCTAAGGGGGTGTGGCCTATATGGCTGTCAGTCACAGAAAAAGAGGTGTTGTCTATGCGGCTGTCAATTCATGGAAAGGGGGTGTGACCTATGTGGCTGTCAGTCACAGGAAAGCAGGTGTGACCTAGGTGGCTGTCAGTCACAATAAAAGAGGCGTGGTCTATGTGGCTATCAATTCATGGAAAGGGGGTTTGGCCTATGTGGCTGTCAGTAACAGGAAAGAAAGTGTGACCTATGTGGCTGTCAGTCACAGAAAAGGTGGTGTGGCCTATGTGGCTGTCCATCACAGGCAAGAAGGCGTGACCTATCAGTCACAGAAAAGAGGGTGTGGCCTACGTTTTTGTCAGTCACAGAAAAAGAGGTGTGGCCTATGTGGCTGTAAGTCACAGGCGAGAAGATGTGACCTATGTGGCTGTAAGTCAGAGTAAAGAGAGTGTGGCCTATGTGGCTGTCAGTCACTGAAAAAGAGGTGTGGCCTATTTGGCTGTCAATTCATGGAAAGGGAGTGTGGTCTAAGTGGCTGTCAGTCACAGGAAAGAAGGTGTGACCTATGTGGCAGTCAGTCACAGGAACGAAGACATGGCCTATGTAGGTGTCAGTCGCAGTAAAGAAGGCATGACCTATGTGGCTGTCAGTCACAGGAAAGGGGGTGTGGCCTAAGTGGCTGTCAGTCAAAGGAAAGAAGGCATGACTGATGTGGCTGTTAGTCACAGAACAGGGGGTGTGGCCTCTGTGGCTGTCAGTTACAGGAAAGAAGGTGTGGCCTATGTGGGTGTCAGTCACATAATAGGGGGTGTGGCTTATTTAGCTGTCAGTCACAAAAAAGAAGGCATGACCTATGTGGCTGTCAGTCACAGGAAAGGGGGTGTGGCCTCTGTGGCTGTCAGTTACAGTAAAGAAGGCATGGTGGTATGATCTATGTGTAATTAAGCACAAGTTGTCTCTGCACAATTAAGTAGGTGTGGCTTTAATATGATAAAGGAGGTGTGGCCTCTGTGCAATAGAAGAAGCGTTGTTTTTTTTTTACTGGTCAATCACGTAAAAGTGAAACAGTGAAAAAGGCGTGGCCTCAGGGTTTGTAAACGTAGGCGTGGCTTTACACTGTACAGCTCTAATCCTGTTGTATTGGATCAGTTGTTGATTTAAATGTATATTTAATGCATATTTACTGACGTGAAATTCCTATTCAACTCTGTTCCCTGTTTTGCAGATCTCCAAGTTCCTCTCTCTAACACTGACCTGAAATCAGCTGACGGAGTGGAAGAAGGATCACTGTTTGAGTCCTGCACATGGCTCTGACTCGATGAGAACACATAGAAGGAGGAATACTAAAACTAAACCACTTCATCTCTGCCAGCCTCTACAGCATTTAAACCCCACGTTTAAGTGACAGATGGAGTAACACACGTTCACCAGACCGCTTCCACAAGACCCATCATGACAAAAACCAGAAGATGCTGTCAAAAAAAATAGAGACGTGTGAAACAAAACAGAAAATAAACAGATTATATACAAGATCACGTCGAGCGGTAGAAAAAGCACAGTGACGCATGTTCTCCTCCGCACATACAGGGATGCTCAGAAATATGAACGAATAGGGCATGCTGGAATGCTTTCACTTGCATGCCCACACACTTACACGAGCACACACACACACACACACACTGTGGCAGTAGTTGAACATGTGGCCGGGAGCATGTGGCGGACGTGTGTGTGTGTGTGTGTGTGTGTATCTGCTTTTCTGCAACACTCCACTGTCAGCTTTTCACTCTTGGGAAAAAGGCATGTGCAGATTTTAGATTTAATTATTGTAATAATCATTTTAGATACTTTATGTTTGATCAAAATGATAAAAATATATAAATTCAAAATCTAATATTTTCTTTTCTTTTTTTTCTTTCCAAAAACGTGTTTTTAGCATTTCATATTATTATTCTTATTTTCTGTCTTATGTCTGTTTTATGTCTGTTTCTGTTATTTTATTTTGTAGCATGACCTCGGAAAAATAAAACCTAAAAATAAATAAATAACCAACAAAACATTATTATTATTATTATTACTATTATTATTGTTATTATTATTATTATTATTAATAATAATAATAATAATAATACAATTTTTTAAAATACTTTGTGTTACATTCTTGGTATTATTATTATTATTATTATTATTACAATTTATGGTCTTTGTAAAGTAACCTTGGATAGTAGAAAGGTGGTACGTAAATTAAACTCAAATACATAAATAAATAAATAAATAACAAATATTAATTAATAAATAACTAAATTAATTAACTGATCAGTTAATTGATTGATTGATTAGTAGCTTGACAGATAAATCAGTAGATTAATAAATAAACACGTTGTTTGCAGCCACATGCCCACACTTATGTGTCTGCCTCACTGCTGCAACTTCTCTCTCTGTGTAGATCAGATCTTCTCTCCTGACCATGCCACAGTAATCAGATGAAGCCGAGACAGCAGGTAGTCGGAGCAGGAGACGAGCTCGCTCTCTATCTACAGAGACACCAGGGATGAATAAAGCAATGAAAAAGAAATCCAAAGCTCAGTACATACCTGCACCAAGACAAAGAATCTCTTCTTCCATCTCTTCCACACGTTTTTTCCGATGGCCCAGAGGTATCTGCACACGATCACAGCACAGGTGTAAAGACAGGTGTAAGATTACACTGTACTCCACGCAGCACACTCCACACACACACACACACTCCACTCTCCTCACACACACACACACACACACACATGCCTCCAGGGCAAACAACAGGGCAAAAAGCTGAATATTGGATACTAACAGCTCTCACAGTTTGGACTCAGTTTTCAAATAGACTTCTTATTTGTGTTATAACAGATATAATTGCTATTCTTGTTGCAAAACCGTGCGAGTTATTGGCACAACAAAACAGTCTGAGTGTGTGTGAGGAGTTTGGTGTGTGCTAGCGTGTGCGTGTGTGTGCTGCCCTCTGCTGGACACACGCTTCAACACGTACAATAAGTAGCATTTGAAATATAAAATATTATTGTTCACTACAATGTACACAGAACACTACATCCAGAGGTGAATACTTTAATAAATCATAAATATAAAGACTTTTCAGTGAGGAGAAATCTCCAGTTTTAGCACAGTTTGTTCGGTTTCTCAGTAGCATGAAACACAGTGATTTGTTTGTTTTATCTTATTAAGTTCAAGAAAGATAAATAAAGAGATGACTGTTTATAGCTGCTATAATGTAATCACCGGACACAACATTAAATGTAATCGTAAATGTTAAAAAGCATGAATTTCTGATCATATACATATACATATATATATATATACATCATCACACATCGCTTCAGTATACATCGCTTCAGTACAGCTGTGGATTCATTTCCTGTAGCAGCACAACCCACGTAGGTTTTATATACATATATATTTTATATATATATAACATTATACATAAAGTTACTGGACTTTTGTTTTATTCCATTTTTTCTTCTGTGGTTATTGGTTAATAATAATAATAATAATAATATAATATAATGTTTAATAATAATCATTTTATTTGTCATTTATTTCATTGCTGCTTGACCAGAAATAACCAGATTTTATTTGTACAACACTCTAAATAAATGTTAGGTTAATAAACATGACCACACTGTAGTGAAATAATAAATTAAAAAGGTTTAGTTACATATATATATATATATATATACTACCAGTCAAAAGTTTGGACACACCTTTTAATTCACTGTTACACACTCAATAACACACAATTCAATAACACACATGGACTTAAGTAATCCATATGTAATGACAACAAAAACCAGTCAGTTGTTATTTTGAGACACGAAGGTCAGGTGTTCTGGAATAGTTCTTGCAAGAACAGTATTGTCAAGTGCATTTGCAAAACCCATCAAGCACCATGATGAAACTGGCTCACATGAAGACCATCCCAGTAAAGCAAGACCAAAACTGACCTCTGCTGCAGTGGAGAAATTCATTTAGAGTTACCAGCCTCAGAAATCACCAATTAACAGCACCTCAGATTAGAGCTGTTATGAAGGCTTTACAGAGCATCAGTAGCAGACATATCTCAATATCAACTGTTCAAAGTACATTATTGTGGATTTCGGCCGCCTTCAGTATTGTTTTACAATGTAGAAAGAAATAAACATCAGGAAAGACCATGGAATTAGAAGGTGTGTCCAAACTTTTGACTGGTAGTCTATATATATATATATATATATATATATATATATATATATATATATATATATATATATGTATATATATTACTAAACCTTTATTAATTTATTAATTCATATTTCAATCCTATTTATTCAGTTTTTAATAACAAACTAATGAAACTGCTGAAAATATTTCAATATCCAAAAGCATTATTAGAAATTTTTAATTTTGATTTGTTGTGACATACTGCAAATATTTATTTATTTATTTGTTTGTTTGTTTGTTTGTTTGTTTGTTTTTATGATGAATTAACATTTCCACCTAACAAAATCTCACATCTGTGTTGTGAAATACAACAAAGAATTCACATTGCATCCTCTAGTGTGTTTGTGTGTGTGTCTGTGTGTGTGTGTGTGTGTGTGTGAGAGAGAGAGAGAGAGAGAGAGAGAGAGGGAGGGAGAGAGAGTAAAGAAAAGCTGCCTTTGTATTCTGTTGGTAATTCAAGGCTAAAAATGTCAAATTGTCACTTTCTTGCAGTGAGAAGTAAACACACTAACACTCAGGGGTAATGATGTTTTGTTAACCATCAAGAAATGTATTTTATTCTTTTATACTAGAAGACTAAAGTGAGTAAAGAACATGGCCAATTTTGCAGATATTTTATTTGATTAAAAGTTCATATGTATTTTTCAGTATAATGTTGTCCAGTAGATGGCGCCAAAACACAATAAATAGTCCAAAGCGATTTCTTTTCTCTAGAAAAATATTATTTTAAATATAATATTTACTTAAAAGTGGTGACTGTGTGATATATACAAAGATTATATACCAAAAATATACAAAAAAAAAATCACATTGTTATTTCTAATTTTGTAATTTGGTGTGAAAGTGTTGGAAATTACATACAACCAGTACCAAATGTTTTCATTGTTTGTTTGTTTTTATATCATTATTATCCTGTTGGATTGGTCACTTGAACTGAAATTAATTTAAAATTTACCTTCAAAAATTCAATATATTTGTGTAAATTCTGGAATGAAAAACCTGTAATAAATAATAAAGCTGTACTGTGTAATGGTGGCCACTAGACGGCGCCAAAACACAAAAAAAAAATCAAAGCAGCGTTGTTTAGGAAATAATTCGATTGAAGATTAAAAGGAGTTTTAAGGGATTCTTATGATTTATTTTCTAAAATAAATACGCTACCTAAAACAGATTTTTTTTTTACATGCATTTGAGTCCATATACATGAGCAGGTACAGTTATATTATTAGATTAGATATAGTGTATATAGTTATATTAGATATAGAATATTTTTCACTCTTACTCACCCACAGTGTTTCATGTTCTGAGGTTTGTCCATCCGAACAGCGAGTTTGATCCTCAGGTCGCTGTCCGGACAGCCTTTAGACACGGTCATCTTGTGTAACTCGGACTGCTTGGGGCTGTTGGGAGTCGGATGTAAAACAACCTGAGTGCAGAGGAGAAATGATTCATTTTTACAGCATTCTTGTCTAAAAGATTTATCTGGAATCATCTCAGGATCATAATGTGAAACATGGTACATATTCTGAGATGACGACTGATCTTATCATAATCCTTTATTTAAATTTTTATTTATTTATCCTAAAACAGCTGTCACAGGGCAGAGTAACGCACTCGGCCCTCTTCCTCATCACTCAGAGTCTCTCTGATGGAGAGAAAGTATTAAATTCTATTCAGTTTTATTTGTCTAACACTTTAAACAATAGACATGGTCTCAAAGCAGCTTTACAGAATATGAGGACATATAGAACAAAAATTTCAAGGTTTAATATTAAAATTTGGAATTATATTTAAATTAACATTTATATTTAAACATATCCTTAATGAGCAAGTGGGAAGGAAAAACTTGGAGATGATATGAGGAAGAAACCAGACTCAAAAGGGAGCCCATCCTCATTTGGGTGAAGCTGAGTGTGATTATAAATCATTATAAACACCAGAGAGTGTGATTATAAATAATGTCCTGTCTACATTCATTCGGAGCTCATGAGCAACTCATAAATTAGCGTAACATCTAAAGTTCATTAAAGATTTAACACTAGCTCCTCCAAAAGCCTTCACATGATCAATGAAGGAGATACAGCATATGTCGGATGTTATTCTGTGTATCGATTAAGATCCTCGTGAGGTTACGCTATCTCTCTCACACAGACAATTCTGCTCCGGGGAAGATTCAATATGACGAGCATTTGAGTCACAGATGTAAAAAGAATGACTTGTGGATACTAGCTGTAGCTTAAATATCAGAACTGAGGATGATGGTTCAGTGTTCATTCACTGAAAGCCTGAAAAGAGAGCAGTCGAGAGAACGCATAAAAGCTGCTGGATTATTGTTATGTGTCTATCTGATACTCATATTCATATTAATAAGCTTGTTCTAGTTTATCTTCATTTTATCCCTAACGAGAAGTTGCAAGGAAAAACTCCCTGTGAAGATTTGAGGAAGAAACCTTGAGGCTCAGAAGGGAACCTCGTCCTCATTTGGGTGACACCGGACAGTAAATAATGTAACTGTAACTAAATAATGTCCTTTCTACAACACCAACCAAAGGCCCATGAAGAACAATTAGGTCAGTGTAGTTTCTGAGGTCATTATAGACACTAATGCCTTGCTGTCACAAGCTGACCGATGTAATGGCAGATCTGTGACGGTGTGAAAGTCCCCAAGTGGCTCTGTCTATGATGGTCTCCTGGTCAAGGCTGTCCACACGGATCCATCCATGGCATCAGTGAGAACCACCAAGCGATAAGACTCTAACCACGGATGGAGCTACTGGTCGCACTGGAAGCTCAGAACACTGGGAGCTCTGGGGTGGGATGTATAGCTCAAGATCTGATGTTGATCCTGAATTTGTGTGGACATTCGGCTGGTCGCAAGAAGAACTGGGCTTCAACTGACCAGTAAAACGTTTCCATTCGGTTACTGAGATTAAGGTTAGGGGTCGATTTTGGTGTCAGTATAGTATTAATTAGCATGTCAACAGAAGGTCCTTGTGAGGATAGTGAGGCAGAAATGTGTGTGTGTGTATTTGTGTGTTTTGTTTGTCTGTTTGTTTGTTTGTTTGTTTTTTACCCGTCCCAGCTCTTTATCTTCCAGCGCCAACACTCCTGTACTCTCTGTGAACAGTTTCACCTTGACAACGGGGAGCGGGTGTGTGGTGGTGAAGTCTCCTTGAGTTCCCCAACTAGAGAGAGAGAGAGAGAGAGAGAGAGAGAGAGAGAGAGAGAGAGAGAGAGAGAGAGAGAGAGAGACAGACAGACAGAGAGAGAGAGAGAGAGACAGACAGACAGACAGACAGACAGAGAGAGAGAGAGAGAGAGAGAGAGACAGACAGACAGACAGACAGACAGACAGACAGAGAGAGAGAGAGAGAGTGAGAGAGAGAGACAGACAGACAGAGAGAGAGAGAGAGAGAGAGAGAGAGAGAGAGAGAGAGAAAGACAGAGACAGACAGAGAGAGAGACAGACAGACAGACAGACAGACAGAGAGAGAGAGAGAGAAAGACAGAGACAGACAGAGAGAGAGACAGACAGACAGACAGACAGACAGACAGACAGACAGAGAGAGAGAGAGAGAGAGAGAGAGACAGACAGACAGAGAGACAGAAAGACAGAGAAGGATTATTGGAGTGCCTGTTTATAGCTTTCCTGCTAATTAGGCTTAATTTTGACTCTGTGTGTGTGTGTGTGTGTGTGTGAGAGAGAGAGAGAGAGAGAGAGAGAGAGAGAATGTATGTGTGTGACTAATGAGTGTCCCTCTACACTTCCATGTCTACAGTCTGATGCCAGCTCTGAAGCTCTGTGTGTGTGTGTGTGTGTGTGTGTGTGTGTGTGTGTGTTCTATGACAAATCTTTTGATCTTCTCCTAGTCACAGTAGCTCACGCTCTCCCTGCAGCATCTGAACTTTCTAAATCTTTTTTTATTTCATTTTTTTTTCTGTACTAAGCCTCAACACCAGATAACAGAACCCTCGCTCGAGCTTCCCGCTGAGACCTCGGTGTGTGAAATGCAAAAACGCAGGACTTTTAGATTTTTACATCTTAAAAGAGCCCGAGGCTGACACGTGGCGGAGCAGAAAAAGGGCCACCGAACGTGCATGTTCTCCACGTCGGTATAAATAAGCTTCGGAAAAATCAATGAAAAGGAAAGTAATGACCTCGACTCGGGGCGCTAGAGAGAAAAGAAATAACTGCTTTCTAATCAACTGCAGCAGGAGCGCTGGAGCTGGGGCTTTCTCTAACTGAATCTCGGACATGTCAATCAAGCACGCTTATTAGAATATTAAGCCACGCCCACACTCAATCTAGAAATACACAGTAAATAGATGCGTTTTCTCTTCATTACAGCTTACAAATTCTTCGTAATTGAAATAATCTTCTTCTTTATTTTGCTTTATATAATAATGCTTCACTCAAGAGCCACGATGGAGTAGACATCATATATACGTGTGCATCACGTGAGCGTGTTTCCGAAACAATTGCACACAGATTTGCACAAAAGACTGATAAATAAGGCCCGGTGTTTTATAAATGGACTCTGTGAACAAAGACGCTGTGTCTGATACTCACACACACACACACACTCATATGCACACAACACACACTACTGTGCTGAGAATAATCCAGCAGTCAAACAATACCTGCTCTGTGTATACACGTGTGTGGGTGTACATACGTTCAGTGTGTGTCAGGACAGTGATATAAAAGTAGTGGTGTAACACCATCTGTGTACGAGGGTGCGTTAGAATGTATGTGTGTGTGTGTGTGTGTGTGTGTGTGTGTAATGCTAGTATTCAATTGTGTGTGTGTGATTAAATGTAAGAGTATTATGTATTGATGGTGTGTGTGTGTGTGTGATCTCCGGAGATGAAGAGGGCAGTCAGCAGTGCACTGGGGATCTGAGCACAGAGAGACCGGTCTCCATAGCAACGTCTCTCAGCCGAGATCCCTGCAGAAAGCCTGGGGTGAGCCCAGGGGCATACGGCCCATGTGTGTGTGTGTGTGTGTGTGAGATGTCAATCCTATCTGACACTTCATATCAGTATTAATACAGATAACAGTCTTATTTCGTGTCAAACGTATTCTCGGCCTCTGTCACAGTGACTCGCCCCGCCTTTTATTTATTCCTTAGAAGACATTACATTAGTTACGTCAGGATACGGTACGAGAAAAAAAGGAGTGTTTATTAGATGGAAATGATCTAGTCTTTAATAATGATCTTTTATCTTGTGAGTTTGAAAAAAACTATTCATGGAACAAATCATGGTGTTTGAAGTAATTTCTGCTTAAGTAAAATATATTTTTTTAAATATTAATGAAAGAGAAACCCTTTAAACAACACTGGAGAGATAGGTTCGTGTATCATTCAGATGAAAGACGATATACACCGATCAGCCATAACATTATGACCACTGAGAGGTGACGTGAATAAGACTGATGATCTCCTCCTCATGGCACCTGTTAGTGGGTGGGATATATCAGGCAGCAAGTCAACATTTTGATGTGTTAGAAGCAGGAAAAATGGACAAGCGTAAGGATTTGAGCGAGTTTGACGAAGGGCCAAATTGTGATGGCTAGACGACTGGATCAGAGGATCTCCAAAACTGCAGCTCATGTGGGGTGTTCCCGGTCTGCAGTGGTCAGTATCTATCAAAAGTGGTCCAAGGAAGGAACAGTGGTGAACCAGTGACAGGGTCATGGACGGCCAAGGCTCATTGATGGACGTGGGGAGTGAAGGCTGGCCCGTGTGATCAGATCCGAGCTACTGTTGCTCAGAATGCTGAAGAAGTTAATGCTGGTTCCGATAGAAAGGTGTCAGAATACACAGAGCTGTTTTGGCAGCAAAAGGTGGACCAACATAATATTAGACAGGTGGTCATAATGTTATGCCTGGTCAGTGTAAGGGCCACTTTATCCACATATTTGGATGTTGGACTGATTCGTCCGAAAATCTTTCATTTTGTCTCCATTAGAGACGTTCCTGAGACGTTATTTACTGTATACCTCACTGTCATGTGTGACTGCTCAAAGGCTTACTACAATAGATTACGTTTACAAAATATATGTACGTCTTTCCATTTAACATAAATCAAATTAACCAGCTTACTTATTAGCCCTCATCGCTCATTAACGCTGCAGAGATTTCCAGTCTTTTTTTCCCCACGACATGTTTAGCCTGAATTATAAGAATTTAAGACGACGGACTCTTCAGAAGACACTCTGCAGAAGTGTCGCCATGAGCTCAGCCTCGATGCACCTTGGCACAGATTTAGCACGTCTGCGCTGCACTGATAGCGAACGTACCCTGCTGAAGCAGAGAAGAAGAAAAAAAACCCTCACACAACCCCGAGAGCGGGTTAAACACTCCACGGACCTGTGCGCTAAATCACCACCGGCGTGTCCGTCATATCAGAGTTCCTGCAGGTTGTTTACACGGTGATGATGATGATGTTCTTTTTTTCTCTACTTTCTGATTTACATTTAAATCAACGGCAGCTTTGGAAGAGATTTAATGTCAGTGCTCGGTTTCAGGTCTGTGTTGAATGCAGTGACATTTCCAGAAGAAATATGTTTTTCTGAAATTTCATTTCACCCAGAAATGCTAATACAAAAACACTCAGTTAGCCTGAGGTCTATTTGGAGAATGGAGCATACTTCACCAATTCCATCACATTTAGGTGCCTTATAGCATCTTCTTTTTTCTTTTATAGAGAACCAGTTGAAAGCAGAAGTTTTGGCACCCCTGGATACACCACACATTTTGTACTGAAAAGAATTAAACATTTTTTTAATCCACAGTTTAAATTTGCTTAATTTTTACACCTAGAAAGACTTAAATAGAATTTAGGGCATGTGCAAAAGTTTGGACACCCCCCAAGTGAAAACAAAGAATACTTACAACTTTATAACTCCTTCCTATTTTAACGGCATTCCAATATAGTTCAGGCACAATATTCTTAATGTAATATAAATAATGATTTAATTTCCACTAAATACACGATCCTGAAGCTGGAATCAGATTTCATGACGTCAGTAAGATACTGATATTATATATTTTCCTACAGTGAAGTCTTTCTTGTTCAGTGGGATTATTTTTTTGGGCTGCAAAGCAACTTTAGGGATATGAACATCATGCATTCAGCAAATAAACTGACTCAATCATTTTGCTATTATCAGATTACTTAAATTTACACTAATCAGGCATAACATTATGACATTATAACATTATGCCTAATATAGTGTTGGTCCCCCTTTTGCTGCCAAAACAGTCCTGACCCATCATGCACTGACAGCTTTCTATCAGAACCAGCATTAACTTTTTCAGCAATTTGAGCAACAGTAGCTCATCTGTTGGATCGACCAGCCTTTGCTCCCCATGGGCATCAATGAGCCTTGGCCGCCCATGACCCTGTCGCCGGTTCACCACTGTTCCTTCCTTGGACCACTTTTAATAGATAGTGACCACTGCAGACCGGGAACACCCCACAAGAGCTGCAGTTATTGTAGTTAAAGTAGTTATTGTACTCTATTAGAATCTCTACACACAGTAAATCTTCATGGTATGTGTTTTTTTGTCTCTTTAAGTTCCCAAAGGAAAACTGGGGGAAACATAATGATTTACAGCAACGAATCCACTTAAAATGCTTAAAAGTATCTCTGAGATGTCTGTCTACTCGGAAGCATTAACACCATTAATTAATTTCAATGACATTAATAATAGCAGGCCTCAGAGTTCAAAGTCACTAACGAGCTCTGTCTCGGTGAGATTAATTCACTCGTTCTGATAAATGATTTTAACTCTGAGACACACTCAGACGCACATGCAGACGGCCGCTCTAGATCCTCTAAGGAACTGGCGTTCGAGGAGTTTACAATAATGTTACTTCATTAAATACGTGCAACTGAGTACAGAGTGAAGTGTATAATGTAACACACGCAGTGCAGTATAGCCTCAGACATCAGACACCAACCTTTTTAGGACTGGTTTAGGATCAGTGCAGAAACAACATATCGGTATTTCCTATTAAAGGAATAATTCAACCAAAAATACTACCTGTCAATCTGCTTAAACGTGCTAATTGCTACTTGAATTCTGCTCTAAGTGACACAGCTCAAAAACATGACCAAGCATTGACCAAAAGCATACTTCCAAATACTTCAAAATTCGACCAAATGTTGGCACTAGAGTGTTGGGAGCACTTGGCCTAAATTTGGGGACGATGTTCCTTAGACCCTCCATAACTAGTGTACCAAATTTCAGAACCTTTTACCAGACATTTTAGCCAGAAGAAGAAGAAGATGTTGAAGACAAAGATTTATTATTATTAATAATTATTATTAATTACTTATATTATTATTCTTCCGGCTAAAATGTCTATGGCAGCCCATAGAACCATACTAAGGAACATTCTGATTAAATATGAGCAAACACTCTAGCACCACCATTAGGTCAAATTTTATTTAGAAGTACCCTTATATTGCCAAAAGTTTTGGGACGTCTGCCTTTACATGCACATGAATGTAATATGGAGTTGTCCCGCCCTTTGCAGCTATAACAGCTTCAACTCTTCTGGGAAGGCTTTCCACAAGATTTATGAGTGTGTTTTGACCAATCCTCTAGAAGAGCATTTGTGAGGTCAGGCACTGATGTTGGACGAGAAGGCCTGGTTCACAGTCTCCACTCTAATTCATCCCAAAGGTGTTCTATCAGGTTGAGGTCAGGACTCTGTGCAGGCCAGTCAAGTTCCTCCACACCAAACTCACTTATCCATGTCTTTATGGACTTTGCTTGGTGCACTGGTGTGCAGTCATGTTGGAACAGGAAGGGGTCATCCCCAAACTGTTCCCAAAAAGTTGGGAGCATGGAATTGTGCAAAATGTCTTGGTATGCTGAAGCATTAAGAGTTCCTTTCACTGGAACTAAGGGGCCAACCAATGATTCAATGATTTGTAAAAACATTTGGCAATATAGTGCATGTTTTCAGTCCTAACTTTTCAACCGCGTGTCTGAAATGTAAACCCAGGTAATTGTCAATAAAAAAGCCAAACACAATATAAAATAGATTTCTAAGCCAGATTAAGGTTTGGTGCAGATACTTCTACAAAGTGTGGAAAAAAAAACCCCTCAGGTCAGAGCAGTAGCAATCACGACCACAGGTCAAAGAAGCACCAGAAAGCACCACAGGTCAAAGTAAAGCAGCAGCTGGAGCAGAGATACCATCCTGCTGGCCATTTGTTCATCTAGACCTTTCCTCCTACAGTCAGAGAATTCCACTACTGCCTGTGGTCAGAATACACACATCGTGAGGGAAACTACAAATGAATGCCTTTTACCTAACATTATGGCTCTGATTAACTATGATGGCTTTAATAGCATGAGTCTGGGTGCTTGGCCCCCTAAAACGCTGCCTGCAGCTTATTATTATTAGTATTTATTTATTAATTTATTTTTTATTATTATAGTAATTTGCATGACTCAAGCCATCAATAACTTACTTAAAGTTAACATAGAGGTTTAACATACTTTTGAAACTTTTTTTCCCCTCATCAAATTTTTTTATGAGATCAGACTTTTTATTTTTAAAAAAGCGTCTATTTTTGGATGTTCAGTTCTCTCTGTCATAGTCGCTATCAATTTTAATCTGTCTCCATCTTTTCTTCTTCTTCTCACATACACACACACACACACTTGGATAATCCTGCGTTTGATTATGGTGATGTAGCGGTGGTTGGATCGATGAAGAAGCTCAATAGGTGTCTGATCAGACAGATGCAGTGTGTCTCCCAGCGGATGTCTGGCTCACACACATTCCTCGTCTTGAAGCATGGAGTGTGAACATGTGTGTACATGTGTAGCTCTGTGTGTGTGTGTGAGTGTGTGTGGGAGCTAAATCTATAGCAGTAATGAGTACAGTGCTAGGTTTCACCTGATCCTTACTACATCATCAGACACATATCCAATTCCAAGTTAAGCTCAGATCACAGTCATGGGAAAAGGGATAACAACCGCTTATATTTAAAGATATACAAATCTATAGCTAGTTTACAGTGAAGCTGAATAAATTATTCAAAATGTACTCCGTGACTCAAACCCTAATATACATTGGGGAAAATTATTTATCCAACTTTATCCTGACCTTAAATCAACTCGCACCGATTCGGTCTAAAGCACAAACTTTTTGTCTAAGTGACATCATACACATAAAGTACATCTCCTGAATGTCACTATAGTTAACTTTTAACGTGCTTTGCCATGTTGTTTTCTTCTTAAATGCACATACAGCTTCATGCCTCACTACAGGACCTAAAACACCAGTAAGATAAGTCCTATTTGGACTGTATTTGTTTTAGTAGTTCAACCTGTACCTATTAACAATAAATAAATAAATAAATAAAATAAAAATAGAGAATCTTTTTTTTTTGACAAATAAGATTTGTATTAAATTATGAATTATATATTTTAAATATTTTTATAGATATTTTTAGACAGTAGATATTTTTAGTATATGCTGTACAAGAGAAAAAGAAATAAATATCATTTAAAAAATGTTTTCTAATTATAAGGTAACTCTGAACACTGCAGCCAAACTCCACTTCCCACAACGCATCTGCACTCCAACATTCACAGTCTGATTGCACTGATTGATTTATATAACACTCACAGCTCATCTTTATAACCCTGTTTTCAGCCACATTGCAAGTCAGGAATATGCTCAGTTTCCTTTGTCCTGATGATCTCAAGCCTTTTGCCACTGAGTGCTGATCCTGGATTTGCCTTAACACTGTTTTTGATGCAACCTGCCCTGTGATATCCTATCTGTTGATCACTGGACCTGTTCCAAAACTTGAATAGCGTGTACTGTAGAGAGAAGATTACTGCATAACCATGTGTGTTTATATCAGTAGCCGACTTTTTGACACTCACGTAGGTTTGGAGGCTTCGGCTTGGTCAGTCTGGAGTTTCTGGCCTCCTTCCACCTCCATGGTGCAGTAGACGATGCGGTTAGGAGCGAGCGACTTCAAACCCTGGACTTCCATGATCACGACCTGAGAGTAGAGTCGAGAATGCAGTCTTATGAGCCTCTATCATACATTATAATGAGTTTTGAAACACAAAGAATATTTTTTCAGACTTTGTCGAGGTCAAATTATTTTCTGATTTTATAGCACTACAATTTATTTCCCCATGCCTGACACTGTACTACAGAATTACAAGGCCAATGCAATACAATAAAGTTTGTGACATTGAATTCTGCTGAATGATTCGACAGAATAATCCAGTCCTATACTTCGTGTGGTTCGACATTTCTTCAGGTCTTCACTCACAGCATTATTTCCTGCCTGAAATTACATCCTGTTTTTTGCAACAAATGCAAGGTACCCTAAGGATTTCCTCTGATTAATGTACATAAAAAATTTTTTTGTTTTGTTATCTGTTCATTTCACAAAATTAACATTGAAACCAAGTTTAAAACTTCATCCAGTGCTACATGCTGGAAAAATAATGCTTGAAAAGCCTCCTGTGGGTGTGTGGGAGTGGAAACAGGAAATCAGGTAAACACACACACTTAAATACACACACACACACACTAGTCATTTTAAGATCCTTCATATAATTTTATCACTTTTTTAAAAATATTGAGCTGAGCAGAAATATTTCAGTTCTTTTAAAAAAAAATCATCTTTTTTATGATCGTTCCAGAGCGTAAAAGTTACAGATGTGCTTCGTCTTGTAAAATGTCACCTCAGGGACACCAACCAACACGGTTATGTGATGGATGTTATGGATGTGCGCCAATCCCGCCCTGTCTGCTCTGAAAACTATCACTCTCAGCAGTCATATTGAATCATACCCCTCGCACATCAATGGCGAACAGATAATTCCCTTCATCACACTCAATCAGACGCTAAAGGGGGGCGGGGTATGTGCTCAATAATGCTCCCAACAAAGACGAATGGACGGACCATATGGGACATTGATTATATCACTGTAATGGTGTCTCAGTGGCGCTGGTGTGTTACGGGGGTATTGAGGCTGTCTGGTCCGATTACAGTCAACTGAATGTTCTTCCAGTTTGCACATACGCAAGCTTATGACTTCTAAAACTGTTCCTTAATCTGGCTCCTGATAAACTAACAGCGACGGATCCTAAATTCACCTCACAGTGAGCCATTCAATAGTTAATCATACGATGTGACATAATGAGATAAATCTAATTCTGTGAAATCCTCCATCTACTTGATGATAAGCGACAGGTGCATCCCAAATCCTTGGCGTTTCATGATTAGACAGTTTGTAAGCGATTAGAGGATCAATTTTTAGCAAAAAAAAATAAAATAATAAGTAGTTCTGGGATTTTGAGGTTTTCAAGGTTAACACCGAATCGCTGTGGTGACATGACAAGCCGTCTCAAAGGTTTATTATAGTGTCATTAAGCAAAAAGCCCCAGCACATTCAGTATATCAGCCACTGAACAAATGTTTACCTCCAAATCTTAACCTTTTGAGTGACCAGAGCTTTTAAAAATATTGCTATTTTGATATAAGCCAATGTTTTATTTATTTGTTTACCTTTCTAGATGTTTCATGATCGTGGCAGATTTTAGCTCCATAGAGTTATTATTGTTCTAATGGGCAAAAATTGATGCTGCAACAAGCACTAATAAAGGCCCACTGGGACAAGATTCACGCTGCCCCCATGCTTCAATACTCCAATACTCTGCATCATTATCATAAAGGAATTAAATCAAACACATTTCAATTTTCTTACACAAGCTGTAAGTGTAGACAGTGTGTCTATGATGTACAGAATTATTTTTACTGTATGATATGTTGCAGAGATTGAGAGATCGGGTGTATAATTTCTTATAGTACATTAAAAATGCATGTGCACCATAGTGATGTGATCTTCTTTCCCACACTAAGGCTGAGAAAATGGTGTCTACCATTTGCAGTGCACGAATCTTTTGGGCTAGTTTCAGGTTGGTTTTTGAAATTTTTGCTGAAAACTAGCAAAATCTGGATAATAATGTTAGATCTTCACACAATTCAACAGAAAACACAGTTGAATAAATTTACAGCTACTGGATGACTCCATGTACATGACGCTCAACTGCCTATTAACCTTCACTTGATCATCAATAACAGAGGTGTTCAATCTTATTATGGACTCACCCTGAAAGCCAAGCTCAACTGATTAAACATGTGGAACTCCTGCTCCTGCTTGACTGGCTCTTTGCGAAAATGATTGGTCAATAAGATCAATAAGAAGCTATTTATACATCCGACTCCCTTAGTGCTATCTAGTTAAGTGCACTTCACGGCATATAAAGCGAAAGATTAAATGGTACCTCTAGCGTAAAGGAAAGAACCACGTCCGATTTGGAGAGCTGGTTCTCGTCCTCTTGGCCCATGTCGATGATCGATGTGTTGTGGCCTCTCTTCAGCTTCTGCAGCTTGAACTCTCCTCCTTTAGACACAGGCATGCTCTCCAGATTGGCCATGAGCAGGTTCACTGACGACTTCAGTTCCTCGATGTACAGCGCCTCCATGTCCTTTGACACGAACTTGGGGAACTTACCAGCCTTGGAGGTGAGGAGAAGTCAGAATTGAGAAAGAAATATTGGACAATTGGAGAAAAACATACTGTATAATGGGACTCTGGGGAGTATTTTTTTTTCAGTGCAGGCACAAATGTGGTGTGCTGTTATTTTGGTAAGTTCTTTTTTTCCCCGTCTTTTCATCCAAATTTCACGTGGTGCGATACTGAAAATCTGAGCTTCGGCTGCATTCACAAGACCGTCAAAAACACATTCATGTGAGTTGCTTGTATGTAGTAGGCGTGTTTGTGGGTGGAGATCAATATTAGGTGAAATATAGCCTGTGCTGTGGCTTGCTATGTGCTGATTTAAAAGGTTTTTATGGATCGTACATGTAGGCTGTCAGCTGCGATTAAATTCTGCTTCATCTACCTCCAAACCAACGTGATAGACTGCAGCCTTTCTCAGATCGGTTACCTGTATTCATATCTGATGAGAAATCTTTACGAGTCTTTTCTTCCCTGCATGCGTCAGTGCGTCATTCGACTTTTGATCTCGTGCAGATGTGATCGGTCCTCTGACAGACACAGACTCTGACTAACCGAGTATTATTCAAGGCTGATTCCTGCTTTCCTCCTGCACACCGCACCATGCAGCACTTACTTTCGCTATCTGATCAGCCATCTGAAGGCGTCCGTCGAGTTCTCGTCTGATCTGAGCGGCCTGCTCGTCGGGGTTGTCCAGCTACAGGAAAGAAGAGGGAAAAAAGAACGATAAGTCAGTTGATATTTGATCCATGCAAGAAATCTTATCAGGGATCCTATTACCAGCTCGAACCTTCGAACCTATCCTAGCCACATTTTCTCATTGTTAAAGCTTTAGGTTCCTTCATCTACTGCATCCTTTCCGGCATAACATGATGAGATAGTAATGGATCGTTGGTCGTTAAAATGATGAGCTACTGAGAGAAAGATTTCACATGTGCCAGAAAGCAACGGTTTGACCTTTGATAACCCCAAGGAACTACAGGAAACATGTTTAGATACTATAATATTCAGTCCAATTTAATTTATTTTTGTAGGAATGGTGTCAGAAAGCGTGTTACCAAAAATATATAAAAATCCAGGAGACAAATTATAAAATTTAAACTTATTTAAATGTGGTGGAAATGTAGATGAAAATAGCATAAGGATGATGATTTAAAATAATAAATAAAAAATTTAATGAAAAAAATATGTAATAATAATAATAATAATAATAATAATAATGCAAAAAATGTCTTTATAGAAAATTATTTCATTTCAAATTGACCAAATGTTTTCCTTCAGTCAAGGCAGGTGTTAACTGTTGCATATGAACATTTGCTCATTAAAGCAGCATGTGTTCAGCTGTTCATGGATAAAAACCCTTGCGCTAACCGAGCCCCTGACCCTCAAATCCTCAGCTGCGTGCTTGAGCTGATCTCAAACGGAAGTGAATAAATCCTCCAAATGAACGAGCCGCCATCCATCATCAATTATCAATCAGATTTTCATTACTAAGCCATCAAATATTTAAGTGCCTGAAAATAAAACCAATATGCTAGCATGTTTCATTATGCTTAGCGTCATGGATTAGGTGGTGATGAATCACTGCATGGAAATGAGAAGGTGGAGAAAGCGGTGAGAGCCAGCGCTGGAGTCTGTCTGACTCACCCTGAGCCCGGATTGAAACTGAAGGCTTTTCCATCATGTGTCCACGACGGAAATGAATTGCCTTCGGCTGAGTGCAGAAAAAATCGTCCGTCTTTAACGCTGTGCAGCATTCATTATTACAGCAGTTAACATTAACGAGGCTTGAAGGTAGGATTGAATAAAACATGACAGGGTGTGCTGTTATAGGGAAATAATCAACTGTGGAGTTACTGTTACAACCCCTAAGCTGATTTACCAACACTAACAATAAAGTCTTTATTTATTAAACCACTATATTTACTTTGTGTCTATTTATAGAAAGCAAATGAATTTCTATTATCACTTATAAACCGATCAATTCATAACATTATGACCACCTACCTAATATTGTGTTGGTCCCCTTTTTTGCTGCTAAAACAGCCCTGACCCATCATGCACTGTGTATTCTGACCCCTTTCTATCAGAACCAGCATTAACTTCTTCAGCAATTTGAGCCACAGTAGCTTGTCTGTTGGATCGGATCACACGGGCCAGACTTCGCTCCCCACGTGCATCAGTGAGCCTTGACCGCCCATGACCCTGTCACTGGTTCACCACTGTTGCTTCCTTGGACCACTTTTGATAGATACTGACCACTGCAGACCGGGAACACCCCACAAGAGCTGCAAGTTTTGGAGATGCTCTGATCCAGTCGCCATCACAATTTGGCCCTTCGTCAAACTCACTCAAATCCTTACCCTTGTCCATTTTTCCTGCTACTAACACATCAACTTTGAGGACAAAATGTTCACTTCCTGCCTAATATATCCCACCCACTAACGGGTGCCATGATGAGGAGATACTCAGTCTTATTCACTTCACCTTTCAGTGGTCATAATGTTATGGCTGATCAGTGTATAATAGCAGCTATAAATATAACAATCGGTTCTTTTCTTTCTCTCATGAAGTCAGGAGAAAAAAGCACAGCTTGCAATAGAAGAAGCTTAAGGAGTGTAAAATCTTGCATTGTAACGCTTACTTCTTTAATTCTGACACTCAGACAGAGCGCTGACATTGGAGACTCCTTCCAAGAGTCTTAAACAAACATCTCCTTCCAAAAAGCATCATTACATCAACAAACACATGTTTTAATTCTGATGTGTCCAGCATAGACAATTATGTAAATGAGTTGTTACTATAGAAACAACAATACATTAGAAAGAAACCTGTGATTTGCTGCTCTACTGTCACAGAAACTCCCAATACTACCGATAGAAAAAATTACACCACTTTCTGACCAGATCCATGACCTGAACCTGCTTAAATAATATTTATTTCATCCACACTTGAAGAAGAAAAAGAAAACATGTAATTAGCCTCAGATTGATAATCAACTCAGCTCAAGTCTCTGAGGTGTAAAATCCTGGAGTTCCACAGCAGTTTATGTTGGTAATTATGGATTAATTATAGTTAAAAGTAAACAAACACATAGTGGCAGATTTATTTAAGCGCAAATTTACTGGATGTGAGAAAACATCCCAAAGCACATCCATGGCTTATTGCTCAATATGCAACATTATACTGTAATAAACTACACTTCTTATTTTTCTGCCTTTATTTATTTATTTATTTATTTATTTATTTATTTATTTATTTATTTTATTCAGTCCATTATTTATTCATGTATTTATTTATATTTGTATTATATAAGTGTATTAATTAATTAATTTATTAATTTATTTATTTATTTATTTTCCGTTATTTATTCATGTATTTATTTATTTATTTATTTATTTATTTATTTATTTATTTATTTATATTTTTATTATATAAGTGTATTTATTTATTTATTTAATTCTGTTATTTATTCATGTATTTATTTAATTCATTCCGTTATTTATTCATGTACTTATTTATTTATTTATTTATTTATTTTATTATTATATAATTGTATTTATTTATTTATTTAGCTTAATGGTTGGTAAAAAATGTGTTCAGAAACTGCATAATCTACAGCAACAGACCAACAGGATCTATTGTAGTTTGCTGATTCTTGCACAGAAAATATACTTTATTCATCTATTTCCAGTGGAAACAACTGACACCGTTCTCGCAGAGCATATTATAGAATTTGAATCTTCAACTGACACCGTTCTTGCAGAGCATATTATAGAATTTGAATCTTCAACTGACACCGTTCTCGCAGAGCATATTATAGAATTTGAATCTTCAACTGACACCGTTCTCGCAGAGCATATTATAGAATTTGAATCTTCAACTGACACCGTTCTTGCAGAGCATATTATAGAATTTGAATCTTTTTATGGAAATAAATATAGAGATGTTTTGGATTTCTCTGAATAACTGTGATTATAGTTAGCTCTGATCTGAGGTATTATTATCTGAGGGCAGTGGTGCAATACTTGTGTCCATGTGGATTTGTGTGTTTTTTTGACTACAAGCATAGGAGGTAAAAGAGTTGGACAGTCGGTTTTGTGCTTGGGTGGACGGCCATCTGTAGACGCGATAGCTCTAATGTCCCCCTTCATGTCACCAGCTGGGCTAAAGCCAGTGTTCATCAAGCCAAACTCCTACTTTCTGCCCTGAGGATGCCCACATACACGTGAACACACACATACACACACACACTCTCTCTCTTTCTCCTCCCAACACATTCTCTACACATTCCCTCACTCACTCTTTCTAAAAGGCACAAACACACCACCAAGATGCCAGCATGTGGGTGTGTGTAAAACGACTTCACAGTTTTAATAATGGCACATTATACTTGCATCGTATGCCTCGCACAGTATAAAGGGCTACGCTCGCACATGCACGCTGTTAATTCTACAGTGCCAATGTATAGAGGTGAAGTGTTACTGAAGTGCTACTTTAAACGATGCCAACTGAACTTTGCTACTCAGAAACTCACGCCTGGAACCAAGTCTGCACCATATGCACAAAAATAATAGCATGGTCTGATTATATTCCTACACCAATATGGCTTGACATTTATTTAAAGCAGCTCCTGAGGCTGCGGTGATGCGTCAGCGTTAGAGCGCCACCTGTGTTCATCGACTATCCAAACACCCAGAGAGAACGTGTCTGATGTTATGGTTTGAGGTCAGTGTTGGAGAGGAAGATCTCGAGTGTCCTGCACAGAGCTCTGACTCTGACTCAACTCCACTGAACACCTTCACCTTAAACCTCCTCAACCAACACCAGGGTCTGATCTCAGTGTCCTAATGCTGAAGGACTGAATGAATACCAATTTAATCTTCACCATGCTCTGTTATACGTTCCTGTCTCCCCTTTATCAGCCGTCCTCTCTTGTTTTCACTGAGCACTGCTCACTCTCTCTCCACCATGCCTCCATCTGCCTTCCTCTGTATTTCTTTTACACGTCATTGTTGTTGTTTTTTTCTCTTACAGTAAACTCAATCTTCCTGCCTTTCTCTCTCTGTCTATCTGATTCTCTTTACTCTCTCTCCTTTCCTGTATGTGTTTTTGTCTCTGTCCTCCTGGGTAAAATAAACATCTTCTGTCTATCTATCTATCTATCTATCTATCTATCTATCTATCTATCTATCTATCTATCTATCTATCTATCTATCTGGCATCCTGAACAACTATTTTCTACCATATTCTTCAAATTTATGTCAGCATTAGCTTGCGTAAGGACACATTTAGTTTGGATATACACGGATCAGGCATCACATTATGAGCAGTGACAGATGAAGTGAACATTTTGTCCTCAAAGTTGATGTTAGAAGCAGGAAAAATGGGCAAGCGTAAGGATTTGAGCGAGTTTGACGAAGGGCCAAATTGTGATGGATAGACGACTGGATCAGAGCATCTCCAAAACTGCAGCTCATGTGGGGTGTTCCCGGTCTGCAGTAGTCAGTATCTATCAAAAGTGATCAAAGGAAGGAACTGTGGTGAACCGGAGACAGGGTCATGGGCGGCCTGGTTCCGATAGAAAGGTGTCAAAATACAAAAGGGGGACCAACACAATATTTGGCGGGTGGTCATAATGTTATGCCTGGTTGGTGTATTTATGTATTTATTTATTTATTTATATTTCATTGTAGTAGTAGTTGTAGTAGAAGTGATAGTAGCACCGTTCTTATTTATGTATGTATGCTTCTTTAATGTTAGTAGTAATTCTAACAGTGGTTGTATTAGGTACAGCAGTTTGTATATTTCATTGTTGTAATTATGTAATTTTACTAGTAGTAGTAGTATCGGTAGTTACACCAATTTTTTGTTTCATTTTAGTAGCAGTACTAGTGGTTGTACTGGTGGCAGCAGTTTGTGTATTTGATTGTTTGTTTGTTTGTTTTGTTTGCATGTTTGTTTAATTTTAGTAGTAGTTGTAGTAGTGGTGGTTGTACTAGAGGCAGCAGTTTGTTTGATTATTTATTTGTTTGGTTGGTTGGTTTTGTTTGTTTAATTTTAGTAGTATTAGTTGCAGCAGTTTGAGTATTTGTCTGTTTGTTTGTTTTTGTTGTTTGTTTAGTTTTAGTAGTAGTGGCAGCAGTTTGTTTATTTGATTGTTTGGGGTTTTTTGTTTGTGTGTTTAATTTTAGTAATAGTAGTCATATTAATATTAGTTCCAGTAGTTTGATTGTTTTTGTTTGTGTAATTATTTGATTTTATTAGTAGTAGTAGTGGTGGCTGTATTAATGGCAGTAGATTTTTTATTTGTTTGTTTGTTTAATTTTAGTAGCTAACAATTCAAAAAGTAGTGGTTATATTGGAGGCAGCCGTTTGTTTGATTGTTTATTTGTTTAATTTTAGTAGTGATAGTAGCTGTATTAGTTGCATCAGTTTGATTATTTGTTTGTTTGTTTTTGTATATCTACTGCCACTAATACAACCACCACCACCACTACTACTAAAATTATTATATTATATTGAAAGTAATATTATTATTTTACTTATTACTCCCTGTCAAAAGTAACTCGTTACACTATTCGTTATATTACTTTTCCCTCACACCCTACTCATTAGTAAAAATGCCCCGTCTCCTCCAAATGCACCTACTCTTACTGGCTAGAAAGGCACACCTGTCTCAAACCGATAAAAATACTCACTCTTTCAAACAACTTCTTTTATTATTAATAAAGCAGTTAAACCCACAGTATAATCTGCAACAGGGCTCGAACGGGCTGACTCAAACAGAATTTGGCCAGATGAGAAAGCGTCCAACATTTTGACCAATACGCTAATGTATGCATTTGCATAACAAGCTTGTCACAATATCTCTACAACATTAATTTGACAATAACATGAATAATTTCTTAACTTAAAATGTAAACTAAACCGCAGTGCTTATATTAGGCTTTTTAGAGCACCATTCGCTACACAAAACTGTAGGCAATTAAACTGCTCTCTCATGTTTCTCTTATAAAAATTAGTACATGCTGTACGACCAGCCTTTAAAGCTGAACATTCAGCATGGTTGGCATATATAAAGTGCTGTCTTAAATCTCTTTGAAAAACAGTGCATGCTATGTGACCAGCCTTTAAAACGGAAACAACGAACAAATCACAACTTCAACAAAACTGCCACTTGTATTCAATTAGGCTTGTGGTATTTGCCCTCCTGTTTAATCTGGAGACACTTAAGAGGGTATTGCTCCACTTTGCAACTCTTTCACTGGTCACCTTTGAAATGACGAATATACCTCATCAGGAGAAGCTTCTCAAACCTTTTCTACGTTGATTTGTTTGTTTAATTTTAGTAGTTAACAATTCAACGAGTGGTGTTTGGTATGGAAGCAGCAGTTTATTTGATTATTTATTTGTTTGTTTGTTTGTTTTTGTTTAATTTTAGTAAGTAGTTGTATTAGTTGCAGCATGATTATTTGCCCATTTCATTTTGTTTAATTTTAGTTGCAGTAGTAGTAGTGGTTGTTTTGGTAGCAGCAGTTTGTTTGATTGTTAATTTGTTTGTTTGTGTTTGTGTTTGTTTTTAGTAGTAATAGTAGTAGTTGTATCAGTTGCAGCAGTTTGATTATTTGTTCATTTGTTTTTGTTTGTTTAGTTTTAGAAGTGGTGGTGGTTGTATTAGCGACAGTAGTTTGTTTATTTGTTTCTTTATTTATTTCATTTTAGTAGTTAACAATTCAACAAGTAGTGTTTGTTTTGGAAGCAGCAGTTTGTTTGATTATTTGTTTGTTTGTTTTTGTTTGTTTAGTTTTAGTAAGTAGTTGTATTAGTTGGAGGAGTTTTTGTTTTTTGTTTAATTCTAGTTGCAGTGTTAGTAGCAGTGGTTGTTTTGGTGGCAGCAGTTTCTTTAGTTGTTTATTCGTTTGTTTTTGTTTGTTTAATTTTAGTAGTAGTGGTTGTTTTGGTGGCAGCAGTTTGTTTCATTGTTTATTCGTTTGTCTTTGGTTGTTTAACTTTTGAAGTGGTGGCGGTTGTATTAGTGATAGTACTTTGTATATTTGTTTGTTAGTTTGTTTAATTTTAGTAGTTAACAATTTAACAAGTAGTGTTTGTTATGGAAGTAGCAGTTTGTTTGATTATTTCTTTGTTTGGTTTTTTTTGTTTAATTTTAGTAATAGTATAAGTAGTTGTATTAGTTGCAGCAGTATGATTATTTGCTCATTTCATTTTGTTTAATTTTAGCTGTAGTAGTAGTAGTGGTTGTTTTGATAGCAGCAGTTTATTTGATTGTTTATTCCTTTGTTTTTGTTTGTTTAATTTTAGTAGTAGTGGTTGTTTTGATAGCAGCAGTTTATTTGATTGTTTATTCCTTTGTTTTTGTTTGTTTAATTTTAGTAGTAGTGGTTGTTTTGATAGCAGCAGTTTACTTGATTGTTTATTCCTTTGTTTTTGTTTGTTTAATTTTAGTAGTAGTGGTTGTTTTGATAGCAGCAGTTTACTTGATTGTTTATTCCTTTGTTTTTGTTTGTTTAATTTTAGTAGTAGTGGTTGTTTTGATAGCAGCAGTTTATTTGATTGTTTATTCCTTTGTTTTTGTTTGTTTAATTTTCGTGGTTGTTTTGATAGCAGCAGTTTGTTTATTTGAGTTTTTGTTTGTTTGTTTTTGCCAAAATCCAACAAACCGCAAAATCTTTTGAGATCCTTTCTGTATTGCTTTTTTTTTTTTACCCAACACACACACACACACACACACAGAAATCTACATCAGAGGAAATATATTGTACCTCAAAATCTCATCACACTATTAAAAATAATGCATTGAAAACACAGAATTTGTGGTCAACAATAACATCTAAAGTATCAGTAGTGCATCTTCACAGGTATTTTATAATCCTCAGTATACTACCCCCTCTCTGACACTCTACTCTACTCTGTCCGAGGTGTTAAGACGTGACGCTGAGTCATTACACTGAAGTGCTTTTGGAGCAGCGTGACTTTAATACGCTGCAATCCACCTGTAATCCTGCCTGGACACGTTACCTCCGCTGCACTCGTCCTGCTTTAATAGCGCCAGTGTTTACAGCCCTGTTCCAGTTGCAGTGCAGATGTGCATTTCAATTTCATTACCACGCTCCCTCACAGAGAGAGAGAGAGAGAGAGAGAGATGTGATGTGATGAGGAGAGTGTTAATGAAATTCTATATGCTTTGTCTTCAGCTATCTTTAATTACTTTTTAACGAATGCAATTAGCATAGACAACTGATGAGAGACAGAAACAGAGGTACAGACTCGGTGTGTGTGTGTGTGTGTGTGTGAGACAGAGAGAGTAATAGAGACAGCGTGTTGAAGGGTGTGAATGTATGCGAGTTTGGTTTGTACCAGCGACACACACACACACACACAGGGCAGAGTTTGGCATCTCTTCAATCACCCTGCCTAATTCTCTACAGCCAACAGGCAGTTATCCTACCAAGCTATGAGATGCTGCTTGGGCCAGGTAATGCAATCATCTCTCTCTCTCTGTCTCCCTGTCTCTCTCTCTCTCTCTCTCTCTCTCACACACACACACACACACAGCAAATATAGCCCTGAATAAACACACATCCTCACTGGGAGACATGGCAGATAAACAAAAACTGATCATGTCCATCAGCAGTACAGGATTATTTGACGTTATAAGCTGCTTATATTGTTGAACTCTGGATTCTGATTGACCAGAAAGCGTTGATTAATTATCTACAGCAGTAAAGTGATTAGAACAGAATGATGTGTTTGTTCTAATTCGTTATCATTTGCTTAGACAGGGCTTCTGAAAGCAGACCCTCCTTATCTAAACCTGTGATGTTTATATGGTGAGTTTTTCTGTAAGGAGACGTTGGAAGGAAGGAGTCTCCAGTGCCAGAGGCTACGAATGGAGCTTGACCTTTTAAAGACAGAGGAATATGTGCTTCCTGGTATCTACGTAGATAACATGACAAGCTGATTTATGTATTTTTTTTTTTTAAATGTGTGATGCGTCATCCTGTGAAAATAAACACACTTCAGGACATGATGTCTATAACTGTGTATTCGCTTCCTGTCACGATGCATAACACCCCACCAGGTCATGGACTTTGGACACGCAGCATGTCCTATCTGAAGTGATGGAATTGTGAAAATTGTCTAAATGTCATTTTGGCTTAACTATTGATTTTAAAGTATAGATTCGAGAATAAAAACAAACAAACAGATGACTTTCTGAGCTTAAGGGTTAATAATTACGCAGGAGGGATTTAATCAAATCAGCCAAGAAAATAGATTTCCTTTATTCCTCCTGGAAGAGTGTGTAGACAACAGGTTCATGCGTGTGTGTGTGTGTGTGTGTGTGTGTGTGTGTGTGTGTGTGTGTGTGTGTGTGATTAGACAGATGTGCCTGTAATGTATTCTCATGAAGAACAGCTGATGAAGAAGAAAGGATGAATAAAAGCCCTGCATGTTTACCGTCTCCATGGCAACCACAAGAGGCCAGACAAAGGGCGTTCAGGTTGTTCCTAATGGGCACATGCACACACACACACACACCTTCACACATGTCTAAAGATGTACTATTATAATAAAATGTATTCACTGACACACACACACACGCAAAACAAACTCATCCATAAAATCAATCAACGCAGTTGACCACACGATTGCGTCACAAGCTTTCAAAGCGCGCTTCCCAGATCTTTTGTGGAGAAGTGATGTGTGTTTCTGTGACATGAGTCATGATTCTGGAAAAATCTAGAAAACACGGTTTTAAAGAACAAAATAGGAATATGAAGGAATTAGAAAGCAGGTACACAAACAAACTGGTGTGTGTTTATCAATGCCTGGTGTCCAAAAAGTTCACAACAACCTCTACTTATGGAATATTATTAATATTTTTTCTCCGTTATCGGAATGTAGTGAAAAGATTAAAACTAGAAAACTGTAAACTCCTACGGGATGGTATCGTAAATAAATAAAATAATAATAAAAAAAAAAATACAAACAGTGGGGTTAAAGGGTACCTACATAGTGCCTTTATAAAACATTCATTAGCAGCGCATAAATATTTCATAAGCTGGAGGGTTTATGAAAGGTGTTTATATCCAAACGGTTGTCGCAGTTCTGTTTGTTGACCGATTGACATCATGCGAGAGAGTCGAACCGCATGCGATTCAATTCTTCTGAAAAAATGGATATCATAGTAAATAATTAGCAAAAAATATGTTGTGATTTATACGTGTGGTATCAGGATTGTGTGTGGCCTTCGTCTCAGCTACATCTCTCCGTTCTCAACAGGAAATTTTCCAGCACTTGTACTTAGTTCAATTTTTTACCAAAAATAAACAAGCTAGTAGTTTCATTTGTGTTCCCGACTCACAGACAAGGCAGTCACTAAGGATGAATGAAGAGATGTTTTCAGTTACATTTCTACGTTTCCAGTTCATTTAGTGGATGCTTTTATGCAAAGTGACTTATAATGAGGAAATACAAGCAAAGTGATATGTCAGAGAGAGGAAAATAAAAGTAGATTTTTACAAGTAGACAGTAGTGTGTTGAGGTGTAGAGCTAGTGTAAGTGCAGATATCTAGGGTTCACACAGAAAATAGTGATGTTTTCTGCTGTCTAACGAGTACATCAGAGGGACAGCTCATGTTGGACGTTTGGGGGACGAAGTTAGGGAGGCCAGATTAAGATGGTTTGGACATGTCCAGAGGAGGGAGAGTGAGTACATTGGTAGGAGAATGTTGGACATGGAGCTGCCAGACAGGAGGCAAAGAGGGGGTATATGGATGTAATAAATGAGGTTATGAAGCTAGTGGGTGTAAGTTTTGAGGATGCAGAAGATAGGGATAGGTGGAGAGAGATGATTCACTGTGGCCACCCCTGAAGGGAAAAGTCGAAAGGTGAACAAGAAGATGTTTTCTTCTGTCTGGATTAAGCATAGAAGTTGATTCCATCACTCAAAAAGATATAAATATATTTTGTATGTCAGTGAACCGCTCAGTCACACTAGCATGAAAGTCATTACACTATAATACGTTATTTGGAACCCTTATCCAGAGCAACTTTAATATTTGATTTCATTTTATATAATTGAGCAATTAAGGGTTAAGGGCCTTGCTGAAGGGCCTAGTAGTGGAAGACTCACAACCTTCTGATCAGTTGACAAAGGGCCGAATTGTGATGGCTAGACGACTGGATCAGAGCATCTCCAAAACTGCAGCTCTTGTGGGATGTTACCAGTCTGCAGTGGTCAGTATCTATTAAAAGTGGTCCAAAGAAGGAACAGTGGTGAACCTGGTAGCCTGGTCTACACATGGCACCAGGATGCACTATGGGAAGAAGGCAAGCCGGCGGAGGTAGTGTCATGCTATGGACAATGTTCTGTTGGAAAACCTTGGGTCCTGCCATCCATGCGGATGTTACTTTGATACGTACCACCTACCTAAGCATTGTTACAGACCATGTACACCCTTTCATGGAAACAGTATTCCCTGATGGCTGTGGACTCTTTCAGCAGGATAATGCGCCGTGCCACAAAGCAAAAATGGTTCAGGAATGGTTTGATGAGCACAACAATGAGTTTGAGGCGTTGACTTGGCCTCCAAATTCCCCAGATCTCAATCCAAGCATCTGTGGAATCCATGGAGGCCCCACCTCACAACTTACAGGACTTAAAGGATCTGCTGCTAACATCTTGGTGCCAGATACCACAGCACACCTTCAGGGATCTAGTGGAGTCCATGCCTCGACGCGTCAGGGCTGTTTCGGCAGCAAAAAGGGGGACCAACACAATATTAGACAGGTGGTCATAATGTTATGGCTGATCGGATCTATCTTGTCTGGTTCCTCTCGTGTCATCTCGAGGCATTCTACACCTGAATTTCTGTACAGCCGCACGATGACACTGTGTATTAGCACGCAATTATCACACAAATAAAACCGAATTGAATTGAAGCTCATATCCGACCAGCGTGCCCTAAGCGTAATCTCATGTATGCGGCGTGTTATGATTTTCTTTCCCCCTCCTGTGGTTAGCTAATTGAGACAGGGTGTGTAGCAGCAGTGTCAGCATGATTAAATCTCAGCTCACCAGAAAACACCCTCGCCTCAGACTCGGACACACCCATGCCAGACTGCATGTCCTACGCAAAGGCACAAAATCTAATTTGCTTCTGTAACAAAGCCATCATTGCTGGAGAGAAGGCATTAATCATAGCGGCGTGGAAGCTGTGGATGAGAGACGAGGAAGAAGTTTTGGTGGCGATGCTTGTTACAGCAGAAGATCTTTGAGGTCTGCTTCACAGCAGGGGTTACAGATAAACGTCCTGCATGCTCCCTCTTTCTCTCATGCTCACACACACACACACACACACACACATTGCGAATCAAATTAAAAAAAAACAACCAAAAAGACAGACACGCATCCCTCCTAATGTTCTCAGTCTCAGGATGCTAAGCTGTGTCTGCTCAGCTGTCCTGATGTTCCAGCTGTCTGCTCATGATCACAGCTGCCTAACAAGCTTTCTGTCTTTGTGGAAGATAAGAGAAAAGGCTTTTGATCTTGAACAAGAAGAAAAAAAGATAACCATGTAGACAAAGATAGCATTCATAACACTTAACACTGCATAAACCTATGGAAGTGATATAAAGGCCTGATACAGCCCTCATGAGAGTTCCAGTCTGACTTACAGAGCAGCATGAGAACTGACTTTTCCAGCGAAATGCCCATATCTTCATTCCGTCAGTTGATCTGAGCGGTTACTGACAAACGTTAAATCCCATGATACAAAGCTTTCCACAAATGCTGAGAGTGAACAGTGAAACTAAATATCAGCCAACATAAGACCTAGATTTTTGCCGTGACACTTTTCAGGTTGACTTGCGAATTAAAATACGAATTTTAATTTTCACATTCATAATTATAGACAAAGAGACTTTTTGACTGGGTCAAAAAAGTAGAAGAAAATATAATTTAAAAAAATTAATACCATAAAAAAATTTATTTCAATTAAATTAAATACGTCTGCCTTTACATGCACATGAATGTAATATGGAGTTGTCCCGCCCCTTTGCAGCTATAACAGCTTCAATTCTTCTGGGAAGGCTTTCCACAAGGTTTAGGAAAGGTTTAGGTTTCTGACCATTCCTCTAGAAGCGCATTTGTGAGGTCAAGCAGTGATGTTGGACGAGAAGGCCATGCTCGCAGTCTCCGCTCTAATTCATCCCAAAGGTGTTCTCTGGGGTTGAGGTCAGGACTCTGTTCAGGCCAGTCGAGTTCCTCCACACCAAACTCACTCATCCATGTCTTTATGGACCTTGCTTTGGTCACTGGTGTGCAGTCATGTTGGAACAGTAAGGGGTCATCCCCAAACTGTTCCCACAAAGCATGAAAATGTCCAAAATGTTTTGGTATGAAGCTGAAGCATTAAGAGATCCTTTCGCTGGAACTAAGGGGCCGAGTCCAACCCCTGAAAAACAACACCTTAATTCAGTGATTTGGAGGGGTGTCCCTCCAAATCAATATGGTATATTTATGATTAGTATATGAGCAGTATGATTATTAATGTAAACAGAAATAGGTATTTAGGTTTGTCCAAAGAAGTCCAAAAAACAAAAGAGGTTTTTTCTTGGTATAAGGAAGAGATAAGCAGGGGTCCAAGCATCAATATGGAAGAGATGCATCCAGTAAAGTACCCAAGTGAGGTGTGTTGATGACAATATCTATCTAGAGAAGTCTCCGAGATGCTATACAGAGAGTTATGGTGTGTTTTATTTATCACTTTAAACGCTAGCATGAACGTACATCATTCATGATGAATAAATAAATGGCGAGGACAGCTGTTTCATGTGAGCGATGATCTCATAAGCAGGAGCATCACTGATACCACTTGTTCTATCTGAGGGTTGTTTTTATCAGAGCCACGGGGCAGGAAATGAATCACACACTCTCTGTTTGTCAGCATCACCGGGCTGAAGTGTTTTCTAGCGTTTCTGCCACGGTTTTAATTACCTGTCAGTCAGAAGCTGGAGCACGGCTAACATCCCAACACACCCTCAGGAAACAGTCGATATATAAGATTAGACTCCCTCCATCTGGGAGACGGCGAACGCCCGCTGAAAGCAGTTTAGCATGCGAGCGCTCTGGGACACAAACAAACACGTGCCTAACACACACTCGGTGAGAATTACAGAGAGCAGGAGGGAAGGATGCAAAACAGCTGTGGGAAAAGAAACAGAAGAAAATGTAGAAACAGGGTGTGTGTGTGTGTGTGTGTGTGTGTGTGTGTGTGTACTCCACATGTCTATTTATATGCATATACATACTGTAAGGTGTGTGTGTGTGTGTGTGTGTACTCCACATGTCTATTTATATGCATATACATACTGTAAGGTGTGTGTGTGTGTGTGTGTACTCCACATGTCTATTTATATGCATATACATACTGTAAGGTGTGTGTGTGTTTGTGTGTGTGTGTGTGTACTCCACATGTCTGTTTTTGTCCATATACATACTGTAAGAGGTGTGT
The DNA here is from genome assembly GCF_019097595.1 of Hemibagrus wyckioides. NCBI lineage: Eukaryota > Metazoa > Chordata > Actinopteri > Siluriformes > Bagridae > Hemibagrus > Hemibagrus wyckioides. The sequence continues at coordinate 17,547,015 of NC_080730.1, forward strand.
GTGTGTGTGTGTGTGGTGTAATACACATGTCTATTTTTGTCCATATACATACTGTAAGAGGTGTGTGTGTGCCTGTGTGTGTGTGTGTGTGTGTGTGTGGTGTAATACACATGTCTATTTTTGTCCATATACATACTGTAAGAGGTGTGTGTGTGCCTGTGTGTGTGTGTGTGTGTGTGGTGTAATACACATGTCTATTTTTGTCCATATACATACTGTAAGAGGTGTGTGTGTGCCTGTGTGTGTGTGTGTGTGTGGTGTAATACACATGTCTATTTTTGTCCATATACATACTGTAAGAGGTGTGTGTGTGTGTGTGTGTGTGTGTGTTCAGGTGTCTACATATTTATACATATTTATGTAAGTGTGTACATATGCATACTGTGTGTGTGTGTTTGTATGTGTGTCTATACAGACTGTGTGTATGTGTGTGTTTGTGTGTGTGTATTTGTATGTGTGTCTATACAGATTGTGTGTGTGTATGTGTGTATTTGTTTGTGTGTCTATACAGACTGTGTGTTTGTGTGTGTGTGTGTTTGTGTGTGTGTGTGTGTGTGTGTGTGTGTACATTGAATCTGCCTGATTTCACTCCTGTTGATCTGACGCTCAGCCCACCGCTCTTCTGTTGCCATGGCGACTGGGTTATTACCATCCAAATAGAGGAGTGGGGTTTTATTCATGGCTAATTAAGACGATGTACGGCACGTGCGCCCGTCACGCTGCTCCCAGCCAATCGGAAAGGCAGAAATATGACACGTATGGATTAGTGATTTAACGTCTGGACGACATTACGCATCACTGTAGCGCTCCTTCCTTATATGTGGCCGTGTGTTATTAAGACTGACTCGCTAAATCTTAAACATAATATAAATGCCTGCCCTCTATTTCCGGACGTATTGCGAACATATCATGACACATTGTACGTTATTATTATTTTTTAATTATCGATCACTCAGAAGACATTTGGTTCACTTATTTTCTACCACCAGCTCTGAAAGTAGTCCCGGCAGTAAGACAGCTTCATAACAGCTTCATGCTCTAAAACCTTATGTTTGCTATAGGGACTTTTATAGTGTATGCATCATAATCATTGACATGTTGAAGTTTTCTGTAAAGAGACGTTTATTTGAAGATTATTGGAAGGAGTCTCCAATGCCGATGCTTTTATGAGTCAGAGGCCGTGAGGGAATGTTTATAGCTGCTCTAACAGGAACTAGCTTATCTCTGGGATGTTCATCAACATTCAGTTTAATGTGGAAAAATATAATATAATATAATATAATATAATATAATATAATATAATATAATATAATATAATATAATATAATATAATATAATATAATATATGTTCATTTTTTCAATCAAGACCATTATTTTGATCATGTATTCAATACCTTTTGGATATTTATTCATACACCTCAATACAGATTTTCTTTCTACTTTCTTCTTTCTTTTCTCTCTCTCTCTCTCTCTCTCTCTCTAACTCATTCTGCTTTTCCATCACCTACAGTTATGCAAATATTCTAAAGGGAAGCAATAGTACGGTAATGAAAATAGCACCATGGTGCCCACTCAGCCACGGAGAGACGAGAATACAGTACACTCCTCCTTGTATTATTTTAACAGGTGGACTAAAACTCCACTCCTGTAATTCTCTAACTCTCTCCTGTAATTTATCCTCGTGTGATTATATTCTATGCTCACTACCCACTCCTACTCCTATCATCTGCTGCACTTTTCTCGCTGCCAATATTCACTGATCTGAACCGGTGTGCAGGTGTCTACATGTCTGATTGATGGCATTTTAATTTCCTGCAAAATGCCCGTATCTTCGTTCCGTCAGTTGATCTGAACAGTTACTGACAAACGTTAAATCCCATGATACAAAGCTTTCCTAAGAGCGAGCAAGCTTGTTGTCCACAAATGCTGAGAGTGAACAGTGAAGTCGTTATTTCAGTTTGCTGGATATGGCTCAGTGATTATCATTTTCAATCTTAACTTCACCTGTGCTTCTTCGAACTGGTTTAACTGGTCATTCTGCAACAAGTAATTCACCGAGGAACTCATCAAACTTGCACAATACTGAACAAACGAATGACACAAACCTGTTAAACAAAGAGCAAAAGTTCATGTAGGGTCAGTATCCTTAATCTTAGGCTTAAACATATGGATGGGGGACCTTGGGTACGGCTTGACTGGGATTATCCACATAAACCCAAAGCAATGGTTGCAAGGTTTTTGGCTTCTGATTGCAAATTCCTGCATGATAAAGCTACAACTGTTGAGGCCTTGAACAAGACATTAAACCGTTCAGGTGGATATTTCTTTGGATGGAAGGCGTCAGATGAACGATTAACCATAAAAAAGACTGTGAGAAAATACATCCTTATCTAAATTTAACTTCTAGACCCTGAGGCCCTGTTTACACTTGGATTGTAACCTGATAAGGTCTGACCAAATACCAGTTTTAAACTGATTACAAGGGCTGTAGAAATCTGGGCTCAACATTTTTCTCTATTGACTTAGACTTATAGGCATTGGTATTTGATACTCAGTCTTGGAGCTTAGTCTTGCTGAAAATGTTCTGAGTCTCAAGTGAGAGTTTGTGCTTTTCATCTGGACAAAGTTTGACAAAAAGGCTTTCATTCTACAACATCCAATGAAGCCAACAATTTCAAGACCTTTGACCCCCCACTCAGCATCTAGACATAGTACACTTTCCACCATATGATAATCTTCAATCAATAGAACTGGTCTGGAAGAACCAAGATCCCAAAACCCAAACCCATACCCAGACTCTAACAGCTTTCATCTGTCTTACCTGGCAGGCATTGTAGAGCAGCTGATGCTCGAACTTCTTGATTCCGAGGATCTGCTGGAACATTTCATACAGCTGGTCCTTGCTGAGAATGAGCTCGGAGGCAGCGCTGGCCGTGATGCGCTGCTGGTGTTTCCGGGGATCCTCCTCGCCGCGGTAGATGGTGTCGAACTTAGCCATCCAGGAGCTAAGCACCGTCTCCTTGCTCAGGCCGTCGATCTCGGGTAAGCTGCGCACGCGCTTCTCGATGTGCTTCTTAAAGACCTCACGTGAGTCGTTGGCTGAGCAGCCGCCGCTTTGGACCATGCGGGAAACTCGGTCACTCTTCAGGAAAACCTGAGGAAAATTGGTAGCAATTTAGCGTTTTGGATTAAACGCAAAATAGCTTTGAGCGGCCAGATACCGTTTGCCAGTTTTGGTTTGGTAGAAATGCTAACACTGCGAACAAGGTGTCTCTGCTCTCTGCAACATTGATTATTTTTGCTCAGACTCAATTCCCACATCACATTTATTATCCCCATTTTTCACAACACACAGGAAGCGGCCAATTCTGAAAGGAGAGAGGGGGAAAAAAAACATTTCTTTAGGAGAGCAGCTGTGGGAATTGTTGCTGCACGAGAAGCTGAATCTTTATTGCAGTGCGTTTTCCACTTTTGAAATTCACTTCAATCACTGTGCTGCTGATTGCAGTGTTTCCCTTCAATCTCAACCTCTCTTTTTCAATGTCGAGCTCCGAGTGAGGTCATTTCTCAGCACGGACGTGGCTTCGCGGCTTCATATCAGGTGAAAAGTGGCTCGCGGCTTGTTGTGCAACTCGGCAAAAAAAAACACACACATAGCGGGAGACCTAACCTCAGTGCTAAAGCAGACAAAGATGAATGCATGTTTTTTTTATTGTGCACCTCCGGGGTTGACATTCATCTCTTATTCATCCTTTTGCTCTCGATCGCTTACTTTGTTCTTGAATTCTCTCGGCATGAGAGCTGGGTACGTCCATCATGTTCTCCGATGTGTGATAATGACGTAGACCTTAACATCTAATACCTGGTTATAGTGCTTAATTACACTTATATTCAATTATATTCAATATTCAAGATATATTCAATAATTTCCTAACTTCATAATGTGAAAAGAGAAAAGAAAAATGGTGTAAAAGTAAAATGTCTGAAGGTTTTTGAATATAATGAAGCAGTTAAAGGTCACTTTACTTCCCTATTACTACTATCAAACTTTGCAGAAACTAGAACATTCCAAAAGGAAGTCTTTTCTTTTTCTTAATATTTTCTTTCCCACATTATGTTCAATACCTCAATCTCCATTTATCCTCCCGAGTTTTGAGATACTGCTCGGGCCAGGTAATGCAATCATCTCTCTCTCTCTCTCTCTCTCTCTCTCTCTTTCTCTCTCTCTCTCTCTCTCTCTTTCTCTCTCTCTCTCTCTCTCTTTCTTTCTCTCTGGCTAAACAGATGAAGGTGAGTTAAAACAATCCCATCTAAATCCTAACGACAACATTAACTGAATTGCTTGTCTCTGTCTGCCCCTGAACTCTTGACCATTTCACTGATTATTTGACCCAATCAGTCTAAACTGTCACCAGGATTAAGCTGATTAACCTTTAAAAAAACAAACAAATCACCTTTATCCAATTCACATGCTCTTGCTTTCGACTCAGTGAGGAATCACTGACTTATTTTCAGTGGTTGTTCACCGAGTTGCCATTCTGACAGGTAAAACATCTGTAGGTGGAACTATTATTGCATTAATGTTATAAATAATAGACATTTTCACAACTTTACTCTCTAATCAGAAAGCCAGAGGTGACAGAAAAAAACCCAATCATAAGTAAAGTCACCTTCAGAAGGACATTAATGAAATAAGCAGAAATATCTCACAGAGGGATGTTGATTATTACAGCATGATACTTGGTATAGACTGGACCCAATTACTGACTGTAGCTCACTTGTTACTGTGTACAAATTTAAGTGATGTAATATTTTGTAAGTCCGTGTAAGACCTGTGTCTTGCACTTAATGCATCTATACACAAGAACAGATATCTCTTATCACAGTTATATAAGTTAATATGGAATTTCTGCAAACATTAAAACTGCCTTCAGGTATCTTGGAGTTGATTGGCTAAAAGCTGTTACAGCGTCACATGATGAGGTCTGAGTCATTATGGGAGGTGTGTCCGATCATGTGTTTGAAAACTCCTCACCTCGTAATAGCTCTGGACGGCGTTGATGAACGCCTCGTCCGCCACGATCTGCGTATCTCCGTTCAAGAAGGCCTGGAAGCGTTCCTTCACTACCTGGAGGTGCTGTTTGCTGATCTGGAGAGGAGAGAAGAGGAAAGGAAAAGAAAGGAAAAAGAGGAAAGGAAAGGAAAGGAAAAAAAAGAAATGAAAATGAAAGAAAAAAGTGAAGCAGCAAGGAAGAGAAGAGAAGAGAAGAGAAGAGAAGAGAAGAGAAGAGAAGAGAAGAGAAGAGAAGAGAAGAGGATATATTACACTCACAATGGCAAAAGTTCATGAATTAAACTTGGCTTTGTAACAAAAGTTAAAGTCATATGAGTTTGTAAATTAAATTATTGAGAGATATACTTTCATGTGATTAATATTATTATGAATTATTGTAATTCAACACAGTTTTCTCTCTCTCTTGCCAAAGCGAAGCTAAGGGCCCTCACTAAAACCTGCAGAAGTCTGCTTTTTCACCATTCAAAACCTGCAAATTATTACCATGCTGAGAAATGACCTGATCTCTAACCTAATAATAGAGTCAAGAAAATGAGTAATTATAGATTTCGACGCTGCGTTCTACTCCCCGCCTCCAGCACTGTTTGCTCTGTTTATCAGTACAGTTTAAAATGGGAAAATTCACACCTTCTTCACACCCACTGGTCTAGGGTCAGTTTTCAGCATCTCTAAGTATCTGTCTTTTTTTTTTTTACAGATGAAGAACTGACTCTGGATCAACCTCTTTCCTCTGAGAAGCTGGGTGAATAATCAAGGTCGAAAGAGTATTTAGTAGGAGCAGATTTCAGATTGTAATTAATTAAGAGTGAACACAAGGGTCAATATGAGAAGTGGAGGTGCTGAGGATATACGCACTCGGCGCAGGTCCCAAAGGCACGCTCTAGGATGAAGTAAACAAATTCCAAATCAAATCAGGATGATATTTCCACCTTTGCCTCCTACATCGAGAGACCGTGCCAGACGAAGGCCACTATTTCTTCTCGTTTCTTTCTCACTCTTGCTGACTCATACGCTCGTGTAGTGCCGCACGCTCGGTGTGGGCCTTGGGTTGCACTTCTGAATGCTTAAAGCAGTAAGAGTCATCGTTACATGATAGAGCAAATCTAAATCTGATAAAAAGTCTACTGCATAATGGTGGTCATTACGCTGCAAAGCTTTTGGGAAACATAACCCAGAGTAGCAGAAAAAGAAGAAGAAAAAAAAAAAAAGCAGAATGGATGTAATTATAATCCTGCAGGGTTGCGTTAAGCCTCGGTGAAAAAATGTAGAATAAAATCTTAATGATGGGCTCAGGGTGCCAGGAGTGAGAACACATATTCTGTACTGAGAACTTAGTTCACATAGGTTTAGTGTATAAGAGGTAAAACAGCAGGGGATGTGCTGTTAAAGGAGGGGGGGTGGTGATCAAGGATGAAAAGGTGTAGTGCAAATTGACAGAAAGATACAAGTTCAACTAGCTGTTTTGGGGGAATGTATGTTTCCTATTATCACTTATGCTACAACAGCTATAAACATTGTTCCCTACATCCTTTTCTTATCCAAGAAGCAGAAAAGCACAAAGCTTGTTGCACTTTGTATTTCTGTTAAACAAACAAAAAAAACCTTTCAGATCGCAAATACACTATATTGCCAAAAGTTTTGGGACACTCCTCCAAATCATTGAATTCAGGGGTTCGGCCCCTTACTTCCAGTGAAAGGAACTCTTAATGCTTCAGCATACCAAGACATTTTGGACAAGTTCACGCTTCGTGGGAACAGTTTGGGGATGACCCCTTCCTGTTCCAACATGACTGCACACCAGTGCACAAAGCAAGGTCCATAAAGACATGGATGAGTGAGTTTGGTGTGGAGGAACTTGACTGACCTGCACAGAGTCCTGACCTCAACCCCATAAAACACCTTTGGGATGAATTAGAGCAGAGACTGAGGGCCAGGCCTTCTCGTCCAACATCACTCTAGAGGAATGGTCAAAAATTCCCATAAACACTCTCCTAAACCTTGTGGAAAGCCTTCCCAGAAGATTTGAAGCTGTTATAGCTGCAAACGGCAGGGCAACTCCATATTACATTCATGTGCATGTAAAGGCAGGTGTCCCAAAACTTTTGGTAATATAGTGTATGTTTTCTCTAAGCCAAAAAATTCCACAATTTTATGTTAGCCCATCTCATCGTTAAACATAATCACAGAACCCATAACTGTTATGAAGCAGTAGCTGGATTTATTGCATCATGGCTGATTTAAGAGCAATTCAAGCTTCCTCAAGTGCCTTAATTAGGAGATGTAAGATGTAAGAAACACACTAAAAATAAACATGGCTAGAAGCATGTTCACTAAGAATATAAACGTACATTAATTCTAAAAACAAACGTGCAGCAGATTCATACATAGAGCGATGAGTCATTTGTGAAGGAGTCTACTCGGCGATTCAGTGAATCGAATTAACAAGTGAGTCATTTGGTGCGTCATAATTATTGAATGCTTAGTGTACACACACACACACACACACACACACACACAGTGCACAAAGCTGAATCAGAAACCTATCTGAATCCGTCTTGTTTTAATCCAGCACCTGATGTAATGACAGATGTGAATTCTTTGTGATGCAGTAAACACTAAGCCTTGTGCGTTAACAAGTCCGGTCATGTTGGCCTCCATTACCATCTGGTCATCTCTTACAAAGCCGTGTAAATGCATATGGCTAGTCTCTCCTCAGGATATATCAGCTTGCAAACACACACAAAAGTTTACTGAAATGGGTGTAGATCTCTCTCTCTCTCTCTCTCTCTTTCTCTTTCTCTCTATCGTATCTCCCCTCGGGCCTGCTTCTCCTCAGATGGTTGGCCGGCTGTTGCATTAGCTCCATTACTCTCATGCTGACTTGCGTAATGACTATAAAAAGATAAGTCACTAATGTGGTGACCACAGCAATTAAATCTCCTCCCTGTCTCGCTTTCCATTGTAGCGAGCTCTTCAGGAAGTCTTGACCCCGTGCATTAAAGACCAGCAGGGCGGTGGCGTTGAGGCTATCATCCGCCATCAGTGCAATAGGGAGGAACACAAGATGGGTTTCTGTAATAGCTAGATAGTGATGAGTCTTAGAAAAAAAACGCTTGAATTTCTTCTTCGGTTCAGTGCTTCCTTTGGAAATTTACAGGGCGACTCCAGTGTTTTTCAAACGAATCTACTGCATCTGAAGAGTATGTGATCACAGGATAACAGGAATTTCACACGAATTCCTCTTGTTGAGAAACAAATCGGAAGTTCATTGGTGTCAAATGTTGATATAATGCAGATTTCTGTTGATTTTCTCAAAGGTCTTGTTACTTCCAGGTGGCATAATCTTGAATTCTTTTTATTCTATATAACGTTGCTTGCCCCTGCCCACTTGGCATTCATTGCTCCGCCTACTTTGGCTGTTTCTATTCAGATCTCCTGAACTGGTGAGCTGCCAAACAGCTGCGAGCATTCCGTGGATGTGGAATTTCCCGGTACGATCAACTTGATACGACTAGCACCGATCAAGTGACATGATTGGTTTCAAGCAGAAATACGCCGAAGAAGTGAATTATCGATGGCTTAATAGTTCAATTTGAATCTATAGATAACACTTCATTATAACTGGAGTAATGTTTTGTCTGACATTTTTGCTTGCTCGCAAATTTACTAGCTGATGCTAGCTAGTTAGCAATAAAGCAAAAGATGTATCTTTTCCACAACAAACTCCTGTACGTTCACACACATAATTGTATATTTAACAAAATAATGTACATTGTGAAGACTTTTAAAAATAATTTTAAAATATTAACATCGCTAGTTTCATCCTTTTGCCTCTTTTAGACATTTTTTTTCTTTTTGCAATCTACCTGGAATTTCTACACGATCCCTAGATATTTCCTCGACTCCATTCAAAACCCTGTCCATCAGGGCGCTAAGTATGTGTGGCTCAGGGAAGCAGCTCAGTGAATTTTATTGCCTCTGGATGAGAAATGCAGCCAGGAATAAATAAGCGTAATGATTCTCCCGCTCCATCTCTCTGTCTCTCTGGCAAACGCTGCACTGTTACCGCTTTCTACACAATGAAAAGGGAAAAAAGTGACACCGAAGCTGATTTAAATACACTGAGCCTCATTAGAACACAAATCAGCTTCGCTTTTTAGTCTTAACATCAGCTGATAGTAAAGACTCCTCTCCAAGTCACACACACACACAAGCTCATTCACCCTGAGATCTACCTCACACCTGCCTAGCCTTGTGGTTACTATAGAAACAGACAACTCATGGATAGTAATTTACTATCACTCACACACATACGCACACACACACACACACATTCTTGCACAGCGGCCAGCGTACCACATGACAGTAGCCAAGCCGGTACATCAAACCCAGCGACTAAACCCTCAGTAATGTTGGAGGACAGAATGGGGGAAGGAATCGCACACAGCAGTCAGAATCTCCTTCCTGTATTGCAGGAGCTGTAATAACTCTCATGCGTAACGTTTATTAAGTGACAAAGTTACTATTCTTCATGGGGTGTGTACAAATGAGGGATATAAAACCTTCAGTCATGTGGATTTAATGGCTTTAGTGGCTGAGGCGTATATCGAATATCAGATTGTTTAATAGAGAATTCCAGGTTATGGTAGTGATTAACTAACTAATTAACTAACCAACTAGCGCTCATGCAAATAAGGTAAGTATCATACAGTCATCGTGGTACCACTCATACGCATATGATGATGATGATGATGTCACAAAGCTGATGATGTCGCAAAGCTTTATGACATTTAATTTACTTATTTAGTAATTTATGAAAAACATTTTAGGGGGAAAAAAATGACACGATTTCAGTGAAATAGAGTTGACCGATAAAGAGAGTTGCTTTCTTTCCTCTTCTCTTTTTTCTACAAGAGCAATCTTGAGGGCATGCACATTTAGGAAATTAATCAGCCTGACCTGAAGCAGAGATGCGGTTTCCATTCCTTAAACTGTACATCGCATTAATTTGCTAAGAGATTTTTTTATTTGTTTATAATGTTTGTAATTCAATTATAAGGTATCCTTTTATTCGTTCGACTTTACCTCATGAGGCATCCTCTCCACAAAGTGATTTACCTCATGTGTTTTCATTTCTAAATGCTTTACCTCATGATGCAGCCTCTGGGCAAAGTGATTTTCCTCATGTGTTTTTACTGCAAAGTGCTTTACCTCGCAGTGTATCCTATATACAAGGTGCTGTACCTCATGTTTTCCCCACAATGTGCTTTACCTCGTAAGGCATCCTTCTTGCAAAGTGCTTTACCTCATAATGTACCCTACATATAGTGTGCTGTACCTCATATGTTTTCAGTAGAAAGTGCTTTACCTCACGATGCATCCTTCTTATGAAGTGCTTTACCTCATAATGCATCCTTCTTACAAAGTGCTTTACCTCATAATGTATTCTTCTTATAAAGTGCTTTACCTCATAATGTATCCTACATACAGTGTGCTGTACCTCATATGTTTTCAGTAGAAAGTGCTTTACCTCATGATGCATCCTTCTTACAAAGTGCTTTACCTCATAATGCATCCTTCTTACAAAGTGCTTTACCTCATAATGCATCCTTCTTACAAAGTGCTTTACCTCATAACGCATCCTTCTTACAAAGTGCTTTACCTCATAATGCATCCTTCTTACAAAGTGCTTTACTTCATAACGCATCCTTCTTACAAAGTGCTTTACCTCATAATGCATCCTTCTTACAAAGTGCTTTACCTCATAATGTATTATTCTTACAAAGTGCTTTACCTCATAATGTATCCTACATACAGTGTGCTGTACCTCATATGTTTTCAGTAGAAAGTGCTTTACCTCATGATGCATCCTTCTTACAAAGTGCTTTACCTCATAATGCATCCTTCTTACAAAGTGCTTTACCTCATAATGCATCCTTCTTACAAAGTGCTTTACCTCATAATGCATCCTTCTTACAAAGTGCTTTACCTCATAACGCATCCTTCTTACAAAGTGCTTTACCTCATAACGCATCCTTCTTACAAAGTGCTTTACCTCATAATGCATCCTTCTTACAAAGTGCTTTACTTCATGTTTTCATTTTATTTCATTTTATTAAAGAAACGACCCATTTCTATACGCGACACATCCGCTATACAAGTCACTGTGAATTTTCTGTTACTATAGAAACAACTCTATTAGAACGAGTGCAATAATCGCATTATAGACCTTCTGACCAATCAGAATCAATAACATTGACAACAGCGCTGATGTATTTCCAAAAAAGCTCGGTTAAATTACATTTCATGAGAAACGCATGTAAATATAAGACGAGGCAAAAGTGCACAAGTACAAGCTGGTGTAGTTTGTTTTTCTTGTGTATTTTTTGTGGTACGTCTTTACCCTGTAAATGCGCTCTAATGGACAGTGAATAACGTGTGTGTGTGTGTGTGTGTGTGTGTGTGTGTGTCTATTTTAGTGTCTCTTCTGGCCGATCTATTCTTGAACAGAGCTTCAGGGCAAATGCGAGTGATTTAGTTCCTCCTGCTGTTTTTTGCTCTGTTATAAATATCTCCGTATTCAGGAGCAATTTTTCGTCACACGATCCATCTCTAATCACATAAAACTTTAATTTCATGGAGAGCGCTGGTGAGAGATGAGAGAGTGTACCCTTGATTAAGTGCTCAGGTTTTGTTCTTCATATAAAGCCTGGAAAGTGTTGTGGCTGAAACGTACAGTGTACTGACTCCAAAGCATATACCTTATTCTCTACACGCTACTACGATATTATACTACACTATCCGCCTTACAAAGTGCTTTACCTCAGTGTATTCTCTCTACAAAATGCTTTACCTCATAATGTATCCTCTATGCAAAATGCTTTACCTCATAATGTATCCTCTCTGCAAAATGCTTTACCTCATAATGTCTCTTACAAACTGTTTTACCTTATATGTTTTCATTTCAAAATGCTTTACCTCATAATGTATCCTATATACAAAGTGCTGTACCTCATGTTTTCAGTACAAAGTGTGTTACCTTATAATGCAACCTCTTTACAAAGTGCTTTATCTCTTGTTTTCACTACAACAAGCTTTGCCTCATAATGTATCCACCATACAAAGTTCTGTACCTCATGTTTTCACTACAATGTGCTTTACCTTATATTGTATCCTCCTTACAAAGAGCTGTACCTCATATGTTTTCAGTACAAAGTGCTTTACCTCATGATGCATCCTCCTTACAAAGAGCTGTACCTCATATGTTTTCAGTACAAAGTGCTTTACCTCAAAATGTATCCGCCATACAAAGTGCTGTACCTCATATGTTTTCAGTACAATGTGCTTTACCTCATGATGCATCCTCCTTACAAAGATCTTTACCTCATAATGTATTCTTCTTACAAAGTGCTTTACCTCATATGTTTTCAGTACAAAGTGTGTTACCTTATAATGCATCCTCTTTACAAAGTGCTTTACCTCATGTTTTCACTACAAAGTGCTTTGCCTTATAAAGTATCCACCATACAAAATGCCATACCCCATGTTTTCACTACAAAGTGAGTGCTTTACCTCATAATGGATCCTACAAACAAAGTGTTTTACCTCATAACATATATTCCCCACAAACTGCTCCACCATTTAAGGTATCCTCTCTACAATGTGCTCTTCTGCATTACGTAACCTCCCCACACAGTGCTCTACCTTATAATGTATTCTTCCTACATAGATCTGTTCAACATAATGTATTCACACTACAAAGTGTTTTTACCTCATAACAGATTCTTCCTACAAAGTGCTCTTCCTCTTAATGACGCTAGCATTGAATTACGCCTATAATCACTACGAAGTTGTCTTCCTTACATTGTATCCTTTCTATGAGGTGCATTTTCTCTTAATGTAATTCTTAATAGAATTTGAATGTGAATCTTCCTATGGAGTGCTGTTTATTTAATAAATAATTAAATGAAAAATGCAGTATATATCCAGTATTTCATTGCAATAAAAAATACCTGTCGCTCATTATGTGCTGTCCTTAAGAAAGGGAATTGGGATTTAAAATAAATAAATAAATAAATAAATAAATAAATAAATAGATAGATAACTAACTAAATAAATAAATAAATAAATAAATAAATAAATATTTCATTTATTTCGAAGAATTCAATTTAACCAAACTGTTATTATGTCTCTCTCTCTCTCTCTCTCTCTCTCTTTCTCTCTCTCTCTTTTAATTAATGCTTCCTGTAAAGTTCTGTGTCTCTTCCTGTATCCTCCTTGGACATCTTCACGCTCTGTGAAGCATTACACTCGGTTTTGTTCGACAGGTGAGCACAGACTCGTCTGGGGTATTATTTTTCTCCTTCGTTCACCACAGACCAAGAGAGAGAGAGAGAATGAGAGAGAGAGAGAGAGAGAGAGAGAGAGAGAGAGAGAAAAGAGAAAAGAGAAAGAGCACTGATGGAGGTCGAAATGATTCTATGATACGGTGAAATAAAATTCTTCATTACATGAGGATTCCTGAGATGGTTTATTCCTCGCATTACACACACCTAAGGCACTATATACTATTATACATGGTGTAAGAGAAAATCTGACCATTCTCTCATTATGTGCATCCACTGATTCCCTTTTTTTTAAAAAAAAAAAAAAACACACTTATCTTGTTGACCCCAATACTCCACATTTATTCCTTTGCAATTGTATTAATGGATTGTTTACTGTGTAAAATTCATTCAAGATAAAAACATTTAATTAAAAAAAAAAAAAAAGGTCGAGTGCTGTTAATGTGCTGTTCGCATTTTGGCTTAACTTAAATAGGAAATTGAAATAATGCGCTCTTTGGAGGATTGGATTCATTAAGTGAGGTCAGGTCGAGATAAACTACAGTGCTTTTATGAACAGGACAGAGGAGGAGGCGTACAATGTGCAAATATGGGTTTGTGTGTGTGTGTATGTGTGTGTGTGTGTGTGTGCTGGGGAGGCTGGAGATAGCTTTGAGAAGGAGAAAATCCCTCTGCCTATTTCCTCTCTCACTGTTCCATATCCCTCATGACTGTACATCGAAGGAAAAATCCACCCTAAACAATAATCTTTCACATTATAACCTTTTCTACATTACCCACAATGCCACATGTCTACCAGCTGTTATTGTGGCTATACCCCTCACTTCATTTCTACCTAAAAGCAGCGATGCGGCGGCGCTGGGGATGACCGCTTCCTGTTCCAACATGACTGTACACCAGTGACCAAAGCAAGGTACATTAAGACATGTATGAGCGGGTTTGGTGAGTCCTGACCTCAACCTGATAGAACACCTTTGGGATGAATTAGAGTGGAGACTGCAAGCCAGACCTTCTCATCCAACATCAGTGCCTGACCTCACAAATGCACTTCTAGAGGAACGGTCAAAAATTCCCATCAACACACTCCTAAACCTTGTGGACAGCCTTCCCAGAAGAGTTGAAGCTGTTATAGCTGCAAAGGGCGGGACAACTCCATATTACATTCATGTGCATGTAAAAGCAGATGTCCCAAAACTTTTGGCAATATATAGTGTACATCATTCAGGTATAAGAGATAAACAACATACTAACTAAATGTTCATATTCATTCATTTACCCTGTCTGGAAACTTAACTAAAAAAACAAAAAAAAAAGTCTTATCATATTTTTGCCTTAGAACAAAAAAAACTTAGAGCTTCGGTTTGTGTTCTCTCGTCACACGTAAAGACATTAGGAGACTCTAGCTGAGCGTCTTCATTTCCCCTCGAGCTCTACGGAGAGTTATGAAGCGGTTATTACATTTAAATATGCACATCCGATCAGTAGGGAGTACAGAAAGCTGCTTATGACAGTGAGAACACCATTCCCATGTGAAGCATGGTGTAGGGAGCATCGGGAGTCATTGGTGTGGAGAGTTGATACCAAACGTTGCGAAGGTTCAAGGGGGTGAATACTTATGCAAGGCCCTGTGGAGCTGGAATTACATTCTCGAGGAACTGCATCAGTGAGCACTGCTGTATAATAAACCAGTTTCTCTGTCTCTGTCTGTCAATCCCTCAGTGTCTGTCTGTTTCTCTCTCTCTCTCTCTCTCTCTCTCTCTGCTTTGTTATACTGTACGTAGGGAGTTGATGGTTGACAGGATTGTAAAAGCCGCCATCCATAAAGAAAGAAATCAGAGTGAAGCTTACAATTCCGCCTGCTGACAGCGCACTGGGAGTCTTTGTGTGTGTGTGTGTGTGTGTGTTGTGCATATAACACACTACATATGAGCAGGTGTGCATTGTGTGCATTTGTGTGGTTGTAAGCATTGTGTGTGTGTGTGTGTGTGTGTGCTCTCTGGATGATTCTAATGGATTTTCACAGATGCCGTACTGAAAGGACCATAATAACATCACATCATGTGTGCTAGTGAGTCACACACAGCGCACATCTGTACACACATCTGGGAGGGAACCATGAATCTGTTACATTGAGCAAACTTCTAATTAGCTCTGTGGGAGTCATTAAGATTATCAGTTTTCAGTGATAATGTATTTCTAATGTAAATGTAATACGCATTTAAAGGGAAAAAAAGAAATGTTTTAACCTATTAAAAGTATTTTTTGTATTAATTTGTACGTTCTAAAAATTCTAAAAAAAAAAATAAATAAATAAATAAATAAATAAAAAAGTAAATAAAATAACAATTATTTATTTTTTTATTTACATTAATATAAATTTTTTTCTGTAAACATTTTTCAAATAATATTTGTTCATCTGTATATTAGTACATATACCCAAGTCTGTACCTTTCTCTCTCTCTCTCTCTCTCTCTCTCTCTCTCTCTCCCTCTCTCTCTCTCTCTCTCTCTCTCCCTCTCTCTCTGTCCCCAAGCTATAAAGTATGAAACACTCACATGCTGCTATTGTATTCACGCCTACATTCATTTTCTTTTTCTTTTCACTTTAACACCCGCGTACATACACACACACAAACACACACACACACTCACGCACACACACACACTCACACAAACACGCACACACACACAAACACACACACACACTCACGCACACACACACAAACACACACATATGCGAACGCCGTATGTTTCGTACATATTTCACACAATGTGTTGTGTTTAAAAGGTTAGACTGAGATGTTCACTTTAACAGAAATCAACTCATTGTAGATAGATAGATAGAAAACCTTAGAAGTTCACCTTAAGTTAATACTGTAGTAAAGCCGCATGCCAGTCATCTGTCAGACAAACCAGAAAGTCTGCATGGCTTTCTACAGAAGAACAAATCAGCTGTTCTTAAATCTTCAGAACATTCCAGAAGAACTTGGAGTGATCTTTCAGTTTTCCCATCACAAGCTACAGTCTGATAAACAGACTAATAACAGATAGACTGAATACCTACAAGACACAGACAGACAGACACAGACAGACAGACACAGACAGACAGACAGACAGACAGACAGATAGATAGATAGATAGATAGATAGATAGATAGATAGATAGATAGATAGATAGATAGATAGATAGATAGATAGATAGATAGACTGAATACCTACAAGACACAGACAGACAGACACAGACAGACAGACAGACAGACAGACAGATAGATAGATAGATAGATAGATAGATAGATAGATAGATAGATAGATAGATAGATAGATAGATAGATAGAAAACAGACAGAAACAGATAACTTAACAGACAGACAGACAGACAGACAGACAGATAGATAGATAGATAGATAGATAGATAGATAGATAGATAGATAGATAGATAGATAGATAGATAGATAGATAGATAGATAACCTACAAAATAGACAGAAAGAGAAACAGATAACCTAACAGACAGACACAGACAGATAGATAGATAGATAGATAGATAGATAGATAGATAGATAGATAGATAGATAGATAGATAGATAGATAGATAGATAGATAGATAGATAGAATACCTACAAAACAGATAGAAACAGATAACTTGACAGACAGACAGACAGACAGATAGATAGATAGATAGATAGATAGATAGATAGATAGATAGATAGATAGATAGATAGATAGATAGATAGATAGAATACCTACAAAACAGATAGAAACAGATAACTTGACAGACAGACAGACAGACAGACAGACAGACAGACAGACAGACAGATAGATAGATAGATAGATAGATAGATAGATAGATAGATAGATAGATAGATAGATAGATAGATAGAATACCTACAAAACAGATAGAAACAGATAACTTGACAGACAGACAGACAGACAGACAGACAGACAGACAGATAGATAGATAGATAGATAGATAGATAGATAGATAGATAGATAGATAGATAGATAGATAGATAGATAGATAGATAGATAGATTACCTAAGATTAACAGATAACATAAGAAATATTCAGACAGATCTACACATAACCTAAAACACAGAGAGGCAGATAATATAAGAAACAGACAGACGGACAGATGACCAAACATGCGGACAGACAGAGAGACAGGTAGGCACATTTAAAAAACAGGCAAACAGACAGAGACAAGCAGAAAAATTACCTAGCAAGCAGACAGATAGATGGATAGAGACCAAAAAAAAAAACATACAGACAGACAGAAAGACATTTTGTTTCCTGAAAATAGCTCTAAACATTCAGGATGTGGAAGAAACTGTGAAAAAAAATGATCAGGTCCTGATCAACTGTGATGCTACTGGAAACTGTTGAATAAAATCTAAGTATTAATGCATCTTTTCCGGTTTGCCCTGCTACTCTTATTGCCAATTTTGGTTACGAATCTATTTGTAATGAATTCTTTATTAGCTTTGGAGGTAAATCAGGTGGGTGAGGAGAAACACAGCAACCTGCTTTACCTAAATACGGCATTATCATTAACAATTCTGTGAAGCAAAAGCAGACACCTGGGCACCAATTACTGTAATTACACTCTCCTGGTCCTAGTTAGTGTGTGTGTGTGTGTGTGTGTGTGTGGTTTTCTCTTATTAAATGTTCAAAAGATAATAGGAAAACATATTAAAAACATATTTCATGCTGTAGGGACACAATAGTTAAAATAAAATAGATAATTAATTAATTATTTAATTATAAGAAAAAATTAATTAATTACTTAAAAATTTGAATGCCACATTTATTTAAAATTTTTTTAAAAATGTTTGCTTTTTTTGGTGTTGAGTTTAAAATTCAGGCTATGGAATAATAATACTGAAATTATTTAGCTATATAAATGCACGAGTTGATGGAAATATCTCAGAAATGCAGCAATACAGAGCTGTGTGTGTGTGTGTGTGTGTGTGTGTGTTATGTGCATGTTTAAGAAGGAGAGAGGGAGGGGGATGAAAGACTGTGGCAGTAATTATATTAATTAGGGTCTGTGTGTGTGTGTGTGTGTGTGTGTGAGTGTGTGAGTGATGAGAAATAGAAAGCAAGAGGTAGGCGGTTTCTGACTGGCGCTGCTCTGAGACACATGGCCTTTGTCACGCGCATGTGTGTGTGTGTGTGTGTGAGACACAGAGAGAGAGGGAGATGGAGGGTGTGTGTGCGAGTGTGTGAGAGTGTGTGAGCGTGTGTCGCTGTGAATAACGTAATGTGTGAATGAACACGCGGCAGCACAAACAGATGCGCTAAGTGCGAGCAAATACAAACACACACGGCTGTCACACAGCAACAAAACTGACCACTGAAATATTCCAGAATATAGATTTATAGGAAGTGTACATATTCAGAGGCCACGCCTACGCTTGGTTACTGTTGCTATGTGGATAGTAAGAAGAAACAGAAGCTAGAGCAATGTATGCAGAAGCAGGCAGTAAGGCGGATAAGGCTGTTTAGAAGAACGTATAGATCATGGTGTAAGTTATTGGTGCAGCAGAGAAGGAGCAGGTAATGAGCGATTGTCTTCACCTCTGTCTATTCCTGTGCGTTTTTTTTCCTCCTCGATATGCTGCTGGATCCCGAAGAACGACAGAATCAATGGTATCTGATCTGACCTGACCCGAGCTGAGCTGAAACTGAGCTGAAGGCAGGTAGACAGTCATCGATTTTATTTCAGCGCTTGTGTTTCGTGTCTGTTAATAAAATAGAAGAAGAAGAAGAAGAAGAAGAAGAAGAAGAAGAAGAACAGCTCTGTTTGCTCCGTTCTCTGCCTCGGATGCTGGAGTTTTGTTTGTTTTGTTTTGATTGCTAACTAACACACTTTCCTTGTTTTAGTTAGATTTGTTACAGCGATAAAAAAACCAAAAACAAATCAAAGCAGTATTAAAGGTTTTCGCTTCCTGGTGAATTTCTTCCTGGAGACTTTCCTTCAACAGCTTTTTCCTTTCTGGAGACTCCTTCCAAAATTTGCAGGAAGTATTTTGAAGAGAAGAGAAGAGAAGAGAAGAGAAGAGAAGAGAAGAGAAGAGAAGAGAAGAGAAGAGAAGAGAAGAGAAGAGAAGAGAAGAGGGAAACAAGAGGAAAGAAGAGAAGAGAAGAGAAGAGAAGAGAAGAGAAGAGAAGAGAAGAGAAGAGAAGAGAAGAGGGAAACAAGAGGAAAGAAGAGAAGAGAAGAGAAGAGAAGAGAAGAGAAGAGAAGAGAAGAGAAGAGAAGAGAAGAGAAGAGAAGAGAAGAGGGAAACAAGAGGACAGAAGAGAAGAGAAGAGAAGAGAAGAGAAGAGAAGAGGGAAACAAGAGGACAGAAGAGAAGAGAAGAGAAGAGAAGAGAAGAGAAGAGAAGAGAAGAGGTAAAGGAAAAGAAAGGAAATGAGAGAAGAGAAGCGAAGAGAAGAGAAGAGGTAAAGGAAAAGAAAGGAAACAAGAGAAGAGAAGAGGTAATGGAAAAGAAAGGATATTGAGAGAAGAGAAGAGAAGAGAAGAGAAGAGAAGAGAAGAGAAGAGAAGAGGGAAACAAGAGGAAAGAAGAGAAGAGAAGAGAAGAGAAGAGAAGAGAAGAGAAGAGAAGAGAAGAGGGAAACAAGAGGAAAGAAGAGAAGAGAAGAGAAGAGAAGAGAAGAGAAGAGAAGAGAAGAGGGAAACAAGAGGACAGAAGAGAAGAGAAGAGAAGAGAAGAGAAGAGAAGAGAAGAGAAGAGAAGAGAAGAGAAGAGAAGAGAAGAGAAGAGAAGAGAAGAGAAGAGAAGAGAAGAGAAGAGAAGAGAAGAGAAGAGAAGAGAAGAGAAGAGGTAAAGGAAAAGAAAGGAAACAAGAGAAGAGAAGAGAAGAGAAGAGAAGAGGTAATGGAAAAGAAAGGATATTGAGAGAAGAGAAGAGAAGAGAAGAGAAGAGAAGAGAAGAGAAGAGAAGAGAAGAGAAGAGAAGAGAAGAGGTAAAGGAAAAGAAAGGAAAGAAGAGAAGAGAAGAGGTAAAGGAAAAGGAAAAGAAAGGAAACAAGAGAAGAGAAGAGAAGAGGTAATGAGAAGAGAAGAGAAGAGAAGAGAAGAGAGGAGAAGAGAAGAGGTAATGAGAAGAGAAGAGAAGAGAAGAGAAGAGAAGAGAAGAGAAGAGGTAATGAGAAGAGAAGAGAAGAGAAGAGAAGAGAAGAGAAGAGAAGAGAAGAGAAGAGAAGAGGTAATGAGAAGAGAAGAGAAGAGAAGAGGAAAAGGAAAAGAAAGGAAAGAAGAGAAGAGAAGAGAAGAGAAGAGAAGAGAAGAGAAGAGAAGAGAAGAGAAGAGAAGAGGTAAAGGAAAAGGAAAAGAAAGGAAACAAGAGAAGAGAAGAGAAGAGGTAATGAGAAGAGAAGAGAAGAGAAGAGGTAATGAGAAGAGAAGAGAAGAGAAGAGAAGAGAAGAGAAGAGAAGAGAAGAGGTAATGAGAAGAGAAGAGAAGAGGTAATGAGAAGAGAAGAGAAGAGAAGAGAAGAGAAGAGAAGAGAAGAGAAGAGGTAATGAGAAGAGAAGAGAAGAGAAGAGAAGAGAAGAGGTAATGAGAAGAGAAGAGAAGAGAAGAGAAGAGAAGAGAAGAGAAGAGAAGAGAAGAGGTAATGAGAAGAGAAGAGAAGAGAAGAGAAGAGAAGAGGTAATGAGAAGAGAAGAGAAGAGGTAATGAGAAGAGAAGAGAAGAGAAGAGAAGAGAAGAGAAGAGGTAATGAGAAGAGAAGAGAAGAGAAGAGAAGAGAAGAGAAGAGAAGAGAAGAGGTAATGAGAAGAGAAGAGAAGAGAAGAGAAGAGAAGAGAAGAGAAGAGAAGAGAAGAGAAGAGAAGAGAAGAGGTAATGAGAAGAGAAGAGAAGAGAAGAGAAGAGAAGAGAAGAGAAGAGGTAATGAGAAGAGAAGAGAAGAGAAGAGAAGAGGTAAAGGAAAAGAAAGGAAAGAAGAGAAGAGAAGAGAAGAGAAGAGAAGAGAAGAGAAGAGGTAAAGGAAAAGGAAAAGGAAAAGAAAGGAAACAAGAGAAGAGAAGAGAAGAGGTAATGAGAAGAGAAGAGAAGAGAAGAGAAGAGGTAATGAGAAGAGAAGAGAAGAGAAGAGAAGAGAAGAGAAGAGAAGAGAAGAGAAGAGGTAATGAGAAGAGAAGAGAAGAGAAGAGAAGAGAAGAGAAGAGAAGAGAAGAGAAGAGAAGAGGTAATGAGAAGAGAAGAGAAGAGAAGAGGTAATGAGAAGAGAAGAGAAGAGAAGAGAAGAGGTAATGAGAAGAGAAGAGAAGAGAAGAGAAGAGAAGAGAAGAGAAGAGAAGAGAAGAGAAGAGAAGAGAAGAGAAGAATATCCTCTCAGGCAGAACAGCAACTCTTTTTTTTTTTTTCATTTTAGACCCAGTTCTTAAAGATGGTGGAAATGTCAGATGACCCTGGATAAATTCTGAGCAGTGTGAAACTTCACACATCCTAACCCAGGATTTGGAAAACTCACAAAAATTCGGACATTTTCTGCTTTCTAGAATCCATATCAGCGAATCCCTCGTCTCAGATCTGACAGTGTTTTGCTTTTCCATCCCAAGAAATGAGTTTTCTCTGAGTTTCTGCCTGAAACTGTGCTGGAAATGTTTTATTATCCAAGGAAGAACGTTTGCTGTGGGTTTTCCCATAAACGACACCGACACATCCAGCTGTTTACTGCTGCAGTTTTATTGCTCTGAGCTCGTGGGCTAATAACACAAGTGTGATTTTTATGATGCGTGCATGTGCACACACACACACACACACACACACACACTCAGTCCAGCTCTCCAGTCAATACTTCCCATCATCATGTGCTTGCTCAATGCTTGCGATGTTTCTACTTTATAGAATTTTGCTCTCAGCATTTTCATGCACTTGACCTTTCACAGCCAGCGTAGCCATGCTCATAAGCATACTGACTTTCGTAAATATTTTCGTCCTCCTGATTTTTTCCATCGCCTCCTAATAAGAGCGACAGAATCAGAACAGACAGCTGATTTCATTCATCTTCATTAGCCGCTTGATCCTGAGCCCAGCGCGGAGCACGAGGCTTATTAAATTATTAAGCTCTTTATCAGAATTCTGTCGGAGTTAATCTCCACGGTAAACAGGCGATAAACAACACGGCACACATCGATCACGTGCTGGAGACACCACTGACTAGCTCTGTTAAAGAAATCTGACTAAAAGTTTGGTTTAGATGTTTTGAAACATATGACGGTCAATCGCTGTTTCGTTTGAGTTCATACCAAAAAAAGTGATTTTTGTTGTTGTTGTTTTTTTGTCAAATTCGGTTTCCTTTTCTCAGATAAATTTAAGTGAATTTTAAAAACAAAAACAGCAAAAGGCAAAGGACTTTGAGGAAAGGAGAGAAGAGAAGAGGAAAAGAAAGAAAAATAAATGAATGCAAAGAAGAGAAGAGAAGAGAAGAGAAGAGAAGAGAAGAGAAGAGAAGAGAAGAGAAGAGAAGAGAAGAGAAAGGAAGAGAAGAGGAAAAGAAAGAAAAATAAATGAATGCAAAGAAGAGAAGAGAAGAGAAGAGAAGAGAAGAGAAGAGAAGAGAAGAGAAGAGAAGAGAAGAGAAGAGAAGAGAAGAGAAGAGAAGGGAAAGGAAGAGAAGAGGAAAAGAAAGAAAAATAAATGAATGCAAAGAAGAGAAGAGAAGAGAAGAGAAGAGAAGAGAAGAGAAGAGAAGAGAAGAGAAGGGAAGGGAAGGGAAGGGAAGGGAAGGGAAAGGAAAGGAAAGGAAAGGAAAGGAAAGGAGGAGAAGAGAAGAGAAGAGAAGAGAAGAGAAGAGAAGAGAAGAGAAGAGAAGAGAAGAGAAGAGAAGAGAAGAGGAAAAGAAAGGAAACAAAAAGAGAAGAAAAGAAAAGAAAGGAAGCAAAAAGAGAGAAGAGAAGAGAAGAGAAGAGAAGAGAAGAGAAGAGAAGAGAAGAGAAGAGAAGAGAAGAGAAGAAGAAAAGAAAGGAAACAAAAGAGAGAAGAGAAGAAAAGAAAAGAAAAGAAAAGAAAAGAAAAGAAAAGAAAAGAAAAGAAAAGAAAAGAAAAGAAAGGAAACAAAAAGTGAGAAGAGAAGAGAAGAGAAGAGAAGAGAAGAGAAGAGAAGAGAAGAGAAGAAGAAAAGAAAGGAAACAAAAGAGAGAAGAGAAGAAGAAAAGAAAGGAAACAAAAAGAGAGAAGAGAAGAGAAGAGAAGAGAAGAGAAGAGAAGAGAAGAGAAGAGAAGAGAAGAGAAATTAAAAGGTAGGAAAGGAAAGGAAAGGAAAGGAAAGGAAACAAAAAGAGAGAAGAGAAGAGAAGAGAAGAGAAGAGAAGAGAAGAGAAGAGAAGAGAAGAGAAGAGAAGAGAAGAAGAAAAGAAAGGAAACAAAAGAGAGAAGAGAAGAGAAGAAAAGAAAGGAAACAAAAAGAGAGAAGAGAAGAGAAGAGAAGAGAAGAGAAGAAGAAAAGAAGAAGAAAAGAAAGGAAACAAAAGAGAGAAGAGAAGAGAAGAAAAGAAAGGAAACAAAAAGAGAGAAGAGAAGAGAAGAGAAGAGAAGAGAAGAGAAGAGAAGAGAAGAGAAGAGAAGAGAATTGAATTCTGCACCTGAACAATAGATTAAAATGGAGAAGTCTGACAGATTAAAGTGAACACACGTCACGGTCATTACATCACTCAAATTACACTCTTTCCAGTCTCCTTCTTTTCCCTCCTTCCCTCTCTCTCCCTCCCTCTCTCTCTCTCTCCCCCACACACGCATTCACGGCTTTGTTCTCAGACAGCTTGTGAGTAGGGGGAGGGCGCGGGCCTGTCGTGGAGAAACAGCAGCACCCAGATGTTTGACCTTCTCACCTGCATTTAGTTTGAGCTCTTCATACACACGAGAACCCTGTCTCTCCATCAGAGCAGCTTCAGCGGTCTCTCTCCGGCGTTTGCACCGCGATGACGCTAGCGCTTTGTGTCGTCGTGATCGGCATGTCCTGCTTTGAAGTTGCCTCATTAGCATATCTCATCAAACAGCTCATAAACAGCTGCTGGCTCTGGTTCGAACGTTACACCGGATTCTAACTGGAGATGCTCTGCTTCATCATCTCTGCCTCAAACTGGAGGAAATCTGGAGAAATCTCATCAGTTACAGACACAAAAACACCTTCAGGTGTCATGACTTCACACTTATATGGATTTGAAACATTTCTAAATCTTTTATGATGTGTTTAATGAACCTTTTATATATTTATGCATTTAAAAACCATCATTAGACTCAGATTATATTAGACCACAGGGCTACCGAATCCTCGAATCTGATTGGTCAGGAGGTATTGATTTATTTTCTAGTACAGTTAATAATGTGCTTGTGTTAATATTTCTACAGAAATGGATTACAGAACGTCTTTAGCTGTTGATACGGTGTACACGTTTCCTCTAAGGAGATGTTTATTTAGCATTTTATCTTTAAATAATGGGGAAAAATTGGTGCCTTTACAGGACCTTTGACCTTTTTAGGAAAATGTCACTAGAAATTTAAATAGGATTGCTTTTAAATATATCAGAAATTAATTTGTATTAGTTTGCCAGTAGTTCCTTTTGCATTAGCAAGAACAATATTGTTGAAAAACACACTAGATGTTCACGTCTTCTACATACCAGCTCTTTAAAATTCTCACGCTTTTAAATGGCAGTCATGCGAGTCAACCTGTTTGCGTCTATCTGGTCTCATGGTGATGAATTGACCCCGCCCCTACACCTCCCTCCCCATGTCAACGGTTTCAAAGGCTCTAGCTGGTTTATGGCACCATAACTGCTATCATTGGCCAAGACTCTGTTGGAAACAAAGCACTGGCTCTTAAGTAGACGAGCATTTATATGGTTCCATAAAATATGAAAGAGATTGTGTGTGTGTGTGTGTGTGTGAGTGCATGAGTCCTAACGAGTCAAATCGAACATGTCCCACTGACACTGGGTCACTCTGGAGGATGGCGGGGGCGCAAATGATGGAGATCAGCTCAAGAGGAGAAATTCAGGCTTGGTTTAAAAATGATGGAGATGTTTATTTATAGTGTAGTTGATGTGAAAAATTACCAAAAGTACCTCCATGATCAGAAGGTACGGAGAACCTAAAAGATAATTGTCTCTTCTCTAGATCTTAGAGGCTTGAACACTCTTCCAGCATGACAAGGCCGCTGTGCACAAAGTACAGTTCCATGGTGTGTTAAGGAAGAACCCGAGTGTCCAGCACCAAGCCCTGACTCTGACTCCCCACTGAATACCTTTGGGATGAACTGGAACTGGAGCCTACTCAACATCCCAACATCAGAGTCTGATCTCACTGATGCTCTCGTAGCTGAATGATCACTAATCCCCACAGCCACGCTCCTAGCGGAAAGCCTTCTCAGAAGAAAATAGTGGAGCTGATTACAAGCAGCAAAGGAGGAATGAATCAATCAAGGACAAACACATCCACATGTCCACATACTTGCCTTCTTATTTTTATTTTGGCTAGGAAGAAACGCTTCCTGGATTTCAATTTCCATCATGTGCACCAAACAAGCTCAGAGAAAAGGTCCAGAATCAGAGTGACAGAATGACGACGCAGAACCTGAATTGCTTTACAGTTTCAACAAAGTTTACATGCATGAAAAAAGTCAGAAAGAAACTTTTACTTTCATTTACATAGCGAGCGATCGCCATTGGGCAAACGCATGAAGCACAACGTTGTGCATTGTATATACTGCATTGTTAAATGGAATTCACACTGGAATTTTGACCTCTAGGCTTGTTTCCAGTCACGCACCCATTCCAGTATTAAATCCGAATATATGTACAGATATAAATTGTTGTATTGAGTTATACACATACATACAGCTTACATAGGGCAGAGTTTTCCCAGCCTTTGAGTACCTTTACCTCTATGATTATCATTATGTAGCTGGACCGTCTCAAATTTTAATTTAGCTATTTATTTTCCAGATAATCTGCCACACTCTCCACATCAAGCATTAACAAGGCTACATCGAAGCTCCTCCAACAGCAACGTCCCCCCCCTCAACGCTTCTCCCGACTCAGCAGGTCCCACAGGGACTCTTTTCATGCTCCCAAGACAAACCCATCATCAAAACAAGCCGACAAGACTCCCAGGTGAGTGCTGAGCCTAGAGTCTTGTTTTCTCCGAGTTAACAAACGTTCAGCACCGCAGGCGAAGAGTGCTGTTTTTTGAACTGAATTGTTAGAGAAGATTCAGCAGGCGGAATAGGTCTCGTCTGGGGACGTGTAGATGACTACCTCATGATAAGCTCTAAGTAAATTAGCCGACTTGGGCCTGATAAAAGATAATGCTACTCCAGATCTCTTAGATCAGCAGCTGCTAGAGTTCCTTTCATCATGGCAGTATGTAGTGAGGCTGTGTAGATGGAGTTCTCTGAGGCGTTGTCTCGGGTTTCTTTTGCCGTCGTTAACATTGTTAGACTAAATGCAGAAATCAGACCGATGTGTCGGATAAGGCGATCGTTTTCAGATCGAATCTGAATTAGAAATAATACTGTTTTTCTTCCCCGAGAATTCCTAATTATTATTTAAAGATTTGCCTGTACATGTTTAGGCTACGAAAGCACCACCATCAAACATCTGCCGGATCAATAGTCCTAGCCCGTCCCATCCCTTCCACTCCATTAGAACAGTCTCACTGGGTTTCAGCATCGTTCGAATAGGAGCAGACCGATATTGCTTTCAGCAGATGGGATCCCATCAGTTCACTGCACACAATTTCGCAAATGAAGCCTTACTGACACATCCAGTGGCAAGTTGGTGCTGTTTCCTGAACGGTTAAACACAATGGTGTTGTGGAAAAGAAACAGGTTGAGCTCAGATGTCACGGAGATGTCAGATGAGATGTTTGCTCAGAAAAGTGCCAGTTGGTACCAGACAAGAGAAGAGTATCTTACTATTTCACTGAGTAATAAACGATAAATATAATTTATATATATATATATATATATATATATATATATATATATATATATATATATATATATATATATACATATATTATATAAATGTGTTTTTTTACATAGAGTGAGGATTTGCTCTGCCAACACTGACAATTTTCTATTTCTATAGACAGTTTTTGAAACAGGTCCTGTTAGGTCCTGTTATCACTTCATCACCTTTCCTCATCAGTCTGCGTTTTTTCTGCATCTTGAAGATAATCAGACTTGGCATGTTACCTAGAAACCGGAACACACACATCCATATATCCTGAAGACTTTCCTCTCTGACTAACACTGGAGACTCCTTCAAAAACTACTAAATTAACATTTTTCCTACATAAATCTATAGCAAAGATTACATATTAGTTTTATTTAACTATAGTAAAATTATGTATTAGGATAAATGTATATAATATAAACAGAGCTGCTGTTCTAGAAATCCTTACTCTAGATAATACACTGCTGTAGACGGTTATATGGCAAAAAAATAAATAAGATAGACCACTGGGATAGAAAAATGAAATGGAAACGAATAAAAATAGAACCAGAAAATCAGATCTTGTCCTAGTTCTGTGCACTTCCCTGACCATAATCATCGGGATGGAAAGGTTTAATCATGCCTGATCTGATTGCTGCGCCCATCCCTGATGAGATCAATACACTGAAAGGACTGATGAAGGTCTGGATTTTATTTAAAAATCTGTACTCGGAATCTCTCCCTGTGCCAGAATGATGAGCATTAAGCGAGGTAAGAAAGCAACTGGTTGCTGCTGCAGAGCTTCTCTGAGCTTCTGTGGGATGTTTCTCCACGCCCTTTAAATATTCATAAGGCTTGGTACAATTACAGGATGTTTCTCTAGCCTCATAAGCATTTAGAACGTTTAAGCATAGTTAAAGGATATTTCTCCAGCCCCATAATGAGCATTCAGAAGGTTTTGATGTGTTTATAGATATGTTCCTCCACTCCCTATAAGCATTCATAAGGCTTCAGCATAGTTACTGGATTTTTTTTTTTACCCCCTGTTATAAGCATGAGTAAGGTTTTAGGATGTTTGTCCACCCATGTAAGCAGTTTTAAAGCCTGTGTATATGATATTTAATAAGTGTTCACAGGCTGATTTTTCCATTCTAAAAATATTCACAGTGAAAATATTTTTGATGCTTCTACACTTGAGCTTACTTTTATACATGTTTTGAACCCACTGATCAGAAGTTGTGTCGTCTTTTGGGTTTCAGAGGTTTGTCAGATTTTTGTTCTTCTCCAGAGCAATCTGTTGCTTTGTGACCTTTTACCTCCGCGCCGTTTCTTACCTTCTGCTGCCGCCTCGCCATGTCCGTGGGCTGCTTGGCGTTGAACGGGTACGCGATGCAGCGCATGACGAACACGTAGACCTGCAGCCTCTTCTTTCTTTCCTCCTCTTCCCTTTGCATCTTCTCCACATCGTCCTTCTCCTTGTCGCCGCCGGCCGCGGGTCCGGGGCTGGAGGGCCGCGCGTGGCCACTGCGGCTGGTCTGTAAGCCGCTCGCGCTCTGGCTGGAGCGGCTCGATGAGACCCGCGCGCTCCCGGCGGCCTTTGGAGCCGCCACTGCCGCCGTTTTGCGCTCTTCCTCCACCACCTCATCTTCCTCCTCGCTCGAGGACGGGTCCAGCATAGTGACTCGAAGTTAAAGGTAAATTTAAAAAGGTGGGTGAGGGGGAGAGAAAATACGCGCGTTTGAGTCACAGAAGATCCGCGGAGATGCTCCGGCGCGGACGGAAAAGTGCGACGACTTGATGTGCCATCAAAGCTTCAAACTTCACATGAAATTTCCGTTAGTCTGGAAATAACCTGCCTCCCGACAGCCTGTAGAGTCGCTACGGGTAACTGTTGCTTTTTCTTTTCTCTTCTTCCCTGTTTGCTTTTATAATCTAATTACAGTGTTACAAATAAAGCGAAGCTTTTTGAATTATTATTTTTCATAAATTGACTTTTCTTTACCGTCCTTTCTTTCTTTCCTTCTCTCTCAATCGCTCTTTCTCTCTGCTTTTCCAGATGCTCTTTGGCGATTGGCAACCAGCGATGGCCACTTACTGAATAAAAAAGCGGCGATGGGCGCTGACCGCGGTCCTGAATCTCTGGGCGCCTTCCAAATAAACATACACGGCACTACGTCGCGCGCAGACGCTGTGCATTTTCCTATCCTTTGTAGTGCACGTGTACAGGGAGGACAAGGCTATTCGGGATCCAACCATGTATCGCGGAGATGCTCTGGCTGAGTTAGAAACGGGTCCATGTTGGACATCTAGTGCACTACAACGGGTGTAGAAGCCATTATTTCATGAATATTTTAGTGCACTTGTGTAGGGTAAAGGAAGCGATTTGAAATGAAGCCACAGTGCCTGTGGGGGAGGAGGGAACCGTTTTGACGTTGTTTCCGCGACAGCTGCTCCATCTCTCTATTAACCCAGGGCGGTGTTTTAGTGCGGCTTTTGGTTCTTTTTGTTTGACTGTTAACAAGGGACACTACAACAAAATGAAGGAACCATTGAAGAACACTTTTTTTGGAAGATTGTACACCTAAAAATTTCCCTATGAGAAAGTGTTTTAAGAAAAACACTTTGGGAGAAGATAAGGACCCTCAGTTATTCCCTAAACCCTTAAAGAACCCTTCAAGAACATTTCTGTTTAAGAGTGTACAACTCTCTATTTCCTCATGACAAAAGGGTCTGAGTAGGACACTTTTAAAGAACCCTTTCTAAGAGAGCACAGCTGAATGTTTCTCAATGAGAACGTGATTCAAGTAGAACACACTTAGAAAGACTTAATTCTATGTGGACAATTCTATTTTTCCTTCTGAGAAAAGGTTCCAAGTAGAATTTTTTTTTTTTTACAAATCTAATAACCATTAATTTTACACTAAATCCTTAAAGAACACCAAGTGTGTATTCCTGAATCAAAACACTATTATGTATAAGAAATTTATTATGTATAAATTAAATAAAGCCAAGAATCCTTAATTAGTCAATAAGCTTTTAAAGAACACTTAAAGAACCTTGTTTTTGTAACTGTGTATTTCCTGATAACAAAGGCGTCCAAGCAGTTTATTTTTAAGAGGCTAAGAACCATCAAATATTCTCTAAACCCTTGAGGAACATCTGTCCCTAAAGGTTTACTTTTTCTGTCTATAAACTGTCTATTTGTGTAGAACACTATGAAGATGAACCTTTTCTTTTTCAATGAACCCTTAAAGAACTTTTTTTTTCTAAAAGTGTACAATGGTTTTCTTATGGTTCCAAGCAGAACACTTTGAAAGAACCATTCTACTTTGAAGAACCACTTCTAGCACTGCTTGACAGGACCCACCATCTCTCAGGGTTCAAGGTTGAAAAGCATCAAGGCTCTCTCAAGATCTAGCACCTAAGTGGTGAAATGAACTTCCCCTAGATGTCCGAACATCTGAGTCACTAGCTGTCTTCAAATGACGGGTGAAGTCCTACGTCCTTAAACTAATTACTTAAACTTATTGTTTTCCGTTTGTTTGTCTATGTGCTATATTTCCTCCCAACAGAAATATGGACTCACAATATCCTTAGTCTGTGACCTAGTGAACTAGTATTAATGTATTCATTAGTAGAGACATCAAAGCACTTTTGTCAGTGGTGAGCCGTCAGGGCCAGCAAGGCCTTCTCTGCTGGCCCTAAACAGCAGTGACATGAATCACTGACTTGCATTTTAATATACAGGGTGGGGCGCAAAAACTTCCCTTTTTTGAAGGCAAATGAAAGAAAAATTGTTGCTGATGAACTAAAATTTATTTTTTGATAATGAAAGAACATAATGTCAAATTTCAAATTAAGCTGTTTTAAACAAAATATCTTGACGGTGGTGGTCACCGTTCTCTATGCACTGATGCAACCGATTTCTGACGTTTCCCTCTACACGTTCCAACATGTCCACCGGAATTCGGGCTATTTCTTGCCGAGTAACATTCTTCAGCTGAAGCAGGTTTGTGGGGCGATGTTTAAAAACCTCTGCCTTGAGGCATCCCCATAAAAGAAATCACAGGGTGTTAGATCGGGTGAGCTAATCGAGATGAGCTGTCCGGGGAACATTGCCCTCACCGTGTAGAGGGAAACGTCAGAAATCGGTTGCATCAGTGCATAGAGAACGGAGGCCACCACCTTCAAGATATTTTGTTTAAAACAGCATAATTTGAACTTTGAAATTATGTTCTTTCATTATCAAAACATTAATTTTGTTTATCAGCCACAATTTTTCTTTCATTCGCCTTCAAAAAAAGGAAGTTTTTGCGCCCCACCCTGTATTTAATATATTTTTCCATGAATGTGTGTAAAACTATTCCCAATAGTCTATTCTCTACATTTCATAGCTTTTCTCTTGGTTGTGCTGCTTCCAGTAGTAAATATTTATGATAAGAGTATTTATCCAATCATATTTCAGCCAGTGGCTGACATCAGGGTTGAAAGAAATCTGCCATAAGGCCTTCAGAAACAAAAGTGCAGGCGCCCGTAGCTTAAAATAAGTGGCAATGAAATTGTTACCTTAACCAATCAGATTTCGAGTTGGCGTCACTGGGGCCATCTAGCAGGCATACGATTACGTCAGCAATTTCCCGTCCTTTGTTTGGATAATTGGAGTAGTCAGAGGATGACAGAGAAGAAATCGATTTGGTGAAGGCCAGTGAAGGCCTAGGTGTGAAATGCACGGCCCGCCACAGACTTTTGTGCATCGCTCAATAGAGATACGGACATCTGTAAATGTAAACATTATTCTTAAAGTGTACACCTGAATGTTTCCCTATGTGATTTTAGATTTCAAGCAGAACACAGCCCTTTAGTTCCAGTTAGAGGAACTCTTAATGCTTCAGCATACCCAGACATTTTGGACAATTTGATGCTCCCATTTTGTGGGAACAGTTTGGGGATGACCCCTTCCTGTTCCAACATGACTGCACACCACTGTACAAAACAAGGTCCATAAAGACATGGACAAGTGAGTTTGGTGTGGAGGAACTTGGCCTGACCTCAAAACCTTTGGGATGAATTAGAGTGGAGACTGCGAGCCAGTCCTTCTCGTCCAACATCAGTGCCTGACCTCACAAATGCACTTCTAGAGGAATGGTCAAAAATTCCCATTAACACACTCCAAAACCTTGTGGAAAGCCTTCCTAGAAGAGGTGAAGCTGTTATAGCTGCAAAGGGCGGGACAACTCCATATTACATTCATGTGGATGTAAAGGCAGACATCCCAGTTTTGACCTGGCTCACAGTCTCCACTCTAATTCATCCCAAAGGTTCTGTCGAGATCAGGACTCTGTGCAGGCCAGTCAAGTACCTCTTTATGGACCTTGCTTTGTGCACTGGTGTGCAGTCATGTTGGAACAGGAAGGGGTCATCCCCAAACTGTTCCCACAAAGCTGGGAGCATGAAATTGTCCAAAACATCTTGTTATGTTGAAGCATTCGGAGTTCCTTTCACTGAAACAAAGGGGCCGAGTCCAACCCCTGAAAAAGAACACTTGAATTCAATGATTTGGCAATATAGTGTACGTTCTCTTGTTGCCGAACCCTTAAGAGTTCCTTGTTTTGTAATTCTTAGAGAAATGCTTAATGCCCACTTTAGAACTTTTTAACAAAGTTTCCCTTTACAAAGGATTCCAAGAAGAATCAATCACCTACTAGCAGAACAGATAGTAAGCTGAGCAAGAACCGGGGGAGTCAGGACCTGTGAGGAGGTAATTCTACTGGTGGCACCTCAGCAATTAAATTACATTAGGTTTGCCTGTACACAGTGTCAGGGTCTCTAGAGTGGAAGATTAAAGGTTCCTGTTCGAGGGTCAAACAGTGGTGGATTGGTGAACCTGTGAGCAGAGCAGCAGCCTTTAAAAGGCACGACCGTATGTGACTGCTGAATCAAAAGTGAATGAGGTGCAGTGGTAGTTTCATGTTTCCTGGAAACACTTTGCTGTCAGAAACATCCTGTTTCACAAGAAGGTTTGCATAGCACTCTGTTCTTTGTTTCGAACAAGCAGCTCACTAATGAAAGTAACTTGAATAATACAAACCTTATCAATTATCCTAGAGGTATGAATTCAACATTTCGGTTTTGTTGTTGTCAAAGTTATCAAACCATAAAGCAGAGCCAGAATCAAAAGTGAAAGTGGTGAGTAATAACAAATGTTCTCTACAAAGGTAAATCAGCAAACAGACTGGACTCTGGACTTCCTCGTCTGGTGTTTGAAAGGTCTATAGAATACAGAGATTCAATCTAAATTTCTATATATCTGTAAAGCTGCTTTGAGTCCATTTGTGTTAGTCTATTAATATCCATTAGTAAAGTGCTATACAAATAAAATGTAATAGAATTGAATTGAAACTGGTTTAGATGTATGAAGTGACTCACTATCACATGCGTCTTATCTTCCTTGTGTGGTAAAGCCATACCATATCTCTAAAAGGCAATATGGCAAAGCTCAAAACTAAAGTGAAAGAATATCCAAGGCGTGTTGCAAATGACTATGCACTTACAATATGCACTGTGTACTCTTGTGTCTACTGTAGGCATTTTTGAAAAATTAGTCAAATCACAAGTACAGTTCGTATACCAGTTTATGGAAATGTAGCTAGCTTTGCGGTGAATTTTGTGTCTACAGACAGATTTTATTCCCATCCATCACCAGAACCTGGGTAGCCCTGCCCTTCATGACGCAAAGCTGGGAGTGTTGAGTTCATGAAGTACTCCACTCAATGTTCATGAACATTCCACACTTCATTTTTTTTCCTTGTTGAATAAGTGCATCATCTTGTTGGAATTTTTAGAGTGAATACATGACTCACACAATTCATATTACACAATGGCACAGTATAGAGCAAAAGTATGCAATTTGGGCATGCACCATTAGTCAAGGCTTCTAGTCTTATGTGAATACAAAATAGATAAATACGTGAATAAAAATTCTACATAATTACATTGCTGACATAGCCCCATGGATGCCAACTACTACCCCATTTGCCACCTCCACTCTGGCCTCAAATCACCTTTGAGAGACTGGTTATTCATAGAAAAAAGTTTCTGATCAGTCAGAAAGTCAGAAAGTGTTGATAAATTTTCTATAACAGCAGTACACATCACCCAGAGGTGTTTGATTGGATTGAGGTCTTGTGACTGTGAAAGCTAAAGCGTAGCTCATTTTTTGTCCTCCTCCTCAAATCGTTCGGCGATTCCTTGTGTCCTGTGGAAGGGGGCGGAATCATCCTGGAAGAAACCACTTCCATCAGGACCAGATGATAAAATATGGTCTGTCAGGAGAACTTTCCTGGAAAGCAATATATACAGTAAATATCTGCCACAGCGTAAGCACGATCGCTCAGCATTTTGTACTACACAGTGTAGGATGCTAGGTGCTTAATTGTGTCATATGGTGCACCTGTCTGGAAGTGCTGGTTTAGATGGCAAGAGGATTTTTCAAGCAGGGCTCATCAGCGGAGCAGGGATAGTAGGTGATTTAGTGATAACGACGGTCAGATGTTTCAGTTTCACACTGGGAGTTTAGGAAAAAAGAGAAGGGTAAGTGTTCTTCAGGACAGGATGAACAATCTGACCATGTCCACATATAGAGGGATACAATGCTTGGACCCCTTATTACAAATACTAACGCACTTTAGGTCTGGTCATCCTTTACCGTACTGTCAACAATCATTCACAACACATTTATAATTTATAGTCAAAAGGAATATTAAATGCTTATATTAGGTAAAAAGTGTCTCTCTGTCCCTTTCTCCTCTTCCCTAAAGTTGGAAAGAAACCTATGTGTTCGCTATAAATAAATCATTAACCAAAACAAATACTAAATCTTCTTTTCTTTTTCTATTTTTTTTACTTTCTGATCGGTTTCCTAAAGTAAAAACAAAACGGGACTTTGCTCCTGAGTCCAGAGTTTCGGCCTTCTTTTCACGGAAAATGAAACTCTTCTTTCACAGTCCATCGTCACCTTGGCGTCACTCTCAGCAAACCGGCGCTGCGAGAACAGGACACACCCCCCTTTTTTTGCGCAACTCCTACACAGCCCCTTTCCCCTCCCCCATGTGTATAGTAGGCTCGTCGCCACGCCCCCGTGTCGCGTTAACGAGCGACGTTCCACTAAAAACGTCGAAGTGGCTCCGCCTCCTCTGGGTCCCCTTGTCTCTGAACGTGATGATTTTCACAGACGCACGCACAGACACGGCGGGTAAACGTGGGGGGCATCTTCTTTCACGCGTTAGTGCGGTGTAATTTTAACTCAGTGTCAAGCTGCGCCGTAAAGAACGACGAGCATATTTTATTTATTGTTTTCCCCCCTGAACATATAACAGCAGTTCAGCTATGGCAGACCCGGATTATAATTTTTTACTCGCGACGGATTCATACAAGGTAAGCTTTGCGTAGAAGTGTTATTTCTTCTTTAGCAAGTTCATTAGAATTTCCATGATTTATTTCAACCAGAAAAACTAAGTGGCTTATAGAGTCATAGCTGCATTCACAGTAATGTTTCTCTTGTTAGCTAGCCAGCTAAGCTATCCTGTGTCTCCTGCCCGCCCTTGCTTGTCATTTTTCATGGTCGTACCTCTATTTGAGAGAGTCTTGAGTGCGTTGATTACAAAAAACAATAGCATGACCTAACGCTTGTCATGATAAAACAGACTCAAAATGTTTCTTATTGCTCGTATTTTCACGGCTGCCAGGATGCGAGCTCCTTTCCTTTTAAATGGCCCGCTTTAGCTTTAGCTTCATCTAGCGTTTATACAAGTGTGCGCGACTCTATGCAGAGTTTTACGGTAACCGCCAAGCGTCTCGTGAATAAAAATATAAACACTAGTGAGGTTTCCATATCACTCGCATTCATTTTGTTCGTTTCGCCTTTTTAAAACTACAGGACAATGTAGTTGACTACAGAAATATTACACGATGACAAACAGATTTATCATTTTCAAAAATTACACAAAACAGACGATTTAGTATTAACGCTAATAGACGGTGTTTACCGTAAAACCAGATATACGCACATGTAGAGTCTGTACAACGGATTGATTTGCGTCGAGTTTTTTTAGGGTAGGGGGTTTTTTTATGCTCGTTGTATATGTTACTGTTACTGTCAATATCGCTTTAAAGTCTTTAGTCATCAGACTGACCGCAGTGCAAGTCAAGAGACTTGAAAACCGAAGAAACGAAACTGAAATTAAAGCGCGAATCTGCGTCCGCCGTGGGCTGCGTTCCAAATCACACTGTGGCGCGCTAGGTATTACGCTAAAACAGTGAGTTACCATGGTTACCCCAGGGCCCGTACTGTTTATACGGAAGGTAGTGTGTAGTGCGGGACGTGCGGTTTGACACGCAGCCTTGGGTTGTGCAGGAATCCGATATTGAAAGTTTCTAGTTTTGAGGGAGAAACGTAGTATGGTATCAGAGTGAAACTTTTATAAAGTGATTATATATATATATATATATATATATATATATATATATATATATATATATATATATATATATATGCGTGTGGTCGTACTGAAATGATAAGATGCATGTTATGATGGTCACGTGCATTAATCATTGCACACGGCTTAGTGTACTTAAGGTAAAGCAAATGTTTACGATCTGATGGCATTTCAGGTCACACGATATCTCTCGAAACATTTAATTCCTCCCTGCACGGATCATATTAGGTTTTAATAATGCAAACGCTGGATTTGCGTGGTGTTTATCCGCCCCTGCCCTGGACTGGAAACATGCCAGGAAAGGTCAGATGTAATTGGAGGATGCTGGACGACCCCCTTCTCTAATCACTTTCAAATGGCAAAGGATGTTTTCTTCCAGATCTGAAAGCCACAGAGGCTAAAATGTCAACCACACACACACTTGGATAATCACACAGTGATAGAGTTCAGCTCCATGTCTTGGGTTGATTCCTGCTTTCATTTCAGGTTTCTTTTAATCAGAATATTTAATCTGGGGGCGTAATGCAAAAGTTGCTTTCCGATGGATTCCATATGAGGAAAGAAAGCAAGGTGACACACATGAGTGCAAAACTAAAACTTTATCTTGGAAGCTAGTGTGTGTGTGTGTGTGTGTATGTTGCTACGTATCTTAATTCTGTCCAGCTTGGTTTTGGTTTTACTTTCATCGAACCTGGAGTATGTTACTTTCCTGTTCCCGTAAATCCGTCCACTATCCTGACTGCACATTTTCAGGAGATATGAAGAAAAATGGCAAGGAGACGACTTGACTCACGGACGTTCCACAACATGAGACGTAGCTTAAGACGGATAAAAAAAAATATGCTGATTAATAAATGAATAAATTATAAAAGTAGGTTAATTGTTGGAAGATGGATGTAGTGTAAGAGGAACAGAACACTCACTCCATTCACATCATGCAGTTTTAGGAAAATAATCCACTTCACTATTAGTACATCACATGTTCCGTTCCTTACACAGGATGAGACGCAGTCAGCTTCCTAATTCTGATATATCATCACTCTTGACACTACCTCGAATCTGTCTTTCATATCACGCCTTCGCCTTTTCCTCTCTTCAAAATAGTTATATAACAGCGTTCCAAATAAAATCGGTTCAAAAAAGGTCAGACGTTGTAGGTTATCCTTTCTTTGTTTTTTTTTTGGCGTGCTGGATAAAAGACGCTAATGACGATAATATTCTAGGGAACAGGATCTTGCCCTGGCGTGTGTTTGCGGTTCCATTTGGACGCGTGCTCGAGTTAAAGAGATTTTGTGTTAATGTGAGACACAACGAGTACTTTGTGTTTTTGCAGCTATTTCACATTTCCTCCTCGTGATGCATCATTTGTGTACAGGAAACACAAGTAGATGCCAGGAATCCATGTTATTATTATTATTGTTGTTGTTTTTATTAATTGTAACTTATTTATTTATTTTTATTTAATTATTATTTTTATTATTTTTGCTGTTTTTATCAACAATAACGTATTTATTATTATTATTATTATTATTATGGTTGTTTTTATTTATTTATTTATTTATTTATTTACAGAGAGAGTCCCCAATCTCAGCAGGCTTCTAGATATGTGACAGTAACTTTTTTTTGTCTTCATAATATAAAGGAAGGAATGAAACACTGGAACATTCCACAGCATTATGTGTAACTTGAAAATATTGTTGTTCATTCAAGTATTAAATGTAATTGCACGAAAGGCATAAAAGACATCTTTGACATGCCGTCAACCAGAGTGGAACATGATCTCTAGTTCCTTCATCTGTTCTTCTGCTTCCTCTTTGTTTTCAGATCACACACTACAAGCAGTATCCTCCAGAACTCAACAAAGTCTATTCGTACTTCGAGTGCCGGCGCAAGAAAGGAGCTCAGTTCAACGAAGTGGTGTTTTTCGGCCTGCAGTATCTCCTGAAGAAATACATCGCAGGTGTGGATCCCAAAATTAAAAAAAAGACAGCCGATGTGCAAATATTTCTTTTAATTTGTCCGCATGACTCATGTAGGCAAAAACGGAGGGTAAAGAAATTGATTAAAATAGCCAAAAACATTTGTTTGTTTTAATAATCACATGATCTAATGTTTTTAGACTTATTTTTACATTTATAGCTTCATATTTAAAGCAACGTACCTCTTCTCTTAGTTTTTTCCAGCTGTGTCAGGGCCGGATATATTTGCTTTTGTTTATTCTGATAAACATACAGTTTTGCAAACTCGGCATGATTTCTGCATGTCTTTGCTTTTTTTGTATCATGGCATTTGTGCCAGGACTGAGATTAGGCTGTCCTTTATCTAGAAGAGTAAGACGGCCCTGTAGCATTGCATGCCTTTACCCCAGTCACATGTCCTGCATTGCTCTGCACCTTTGATGTCCTGCATGTGTCCTTTACTGACAGGAGCCTTGAATAAACACAAGGTCAAACTGCAGGACTCGATCCGAACAGTTCAGCATGAAACCCATTATGTGTTCTTAAGAAAGACAGGCATTTGCTTGTTCTAGTAAAAGTGCGTCTTAATTTTTGAATGATCACTCGGTTCGCTGTGATAACAAAACAATACAAAGCCCTATTTCGTAACTGTTTGTGTAAGGCAAACAATGCAAATCAGCGTTACGTAACCGTCAGCTATTTCCGCTTAAAGTTGATGTGGCTTTACGAAAGGGACAAAGCCTGACCGTGTGACCTTCCCGAACCGTGTTTTCCAGCTCGAACCCGTTCATCCGGAGTGCAGCGGGTCGCTCGGGCTACTTCACATAGCGCTGTTCTAATTCAGACAGTTTATGCTGGTGTGGGAATCTAACCCAGAGCGGGGTTGTGGGATGGATCCTAACAGAAAGTTGTGTTAGTGTCCTCACCCAGCAGCCAAAAACCTGTTTTATTACTCTTATACTACATGTTTTATTGCTTTACGGTTACATTTTAATTTAAAGAATTCACACCTTCTTCACAAAAGTCCGAGAGACTTTTCCTGTGTTGGAAAATGGCTTGCTACAAAGCTCTTGAACTGGAGAATCCTTCCATGACTATAAAGTAAACATATCTTGGCTAAAAACCACATTCGATTACTCCGAGCGTCCACCGTACCAGCTCTTGTGAATTAGCTGTTACTATAGAAACGCTAAAATTTAATGAACACCAATCAGTTGCACTGTGGTGTAAGTCTGTATAAAGCATATGCTCTGACTTGTTTAGAATCCCAGCATCAGTGTCTAAGTCCAGCTTGACTTTGTGCAAATTGTGTATAAACTGAGTGTATTTTTTGCCCCAGGCCGCGTCGTCACAGAGGAGAAGATCCAGGAGGCGAAAGTGTTTTATCAGATGCACTTCAAGCAGTCCGTGTTTGACGAAGAGGGTTGGAGGAAACTGCTGGAGGTAGGATTTAAGTCAGCTCCACCTTCACAGGTTCTCCACACAGTTCTTTCTTTGTGCTAACGGTCTCGTCTACGTGTCTGTGTGTGTCTGTGTGTGTGTGTGTGACAGAGATACGATGGCCGTCTCCCGATCCGCATCAAAGCCGTTCCTGAGGGGAAGATTATTCCCAGGGGAAACGTCCTGTTCACTGTGGAGAACACAGACCCCGACTTCCACTGGCTCACCAATTACATCGAGGTATTTCTTCTTTTCTTTAAGAAATAAAGTAGAGAATAATGTTTAAACTGAGAACTAGTGGATTGTTAAAGATTATTGTCTAAGCCTTAACATGTGTGGCGGGACAGAAAGTGCCTCAGTGATCGCTGAGTTGAACTGCTCTCTCAGTCACATGCCTATATTTAGCCTAGTAATTCTTAAGATTCCCCTTTTTTCCTATTTTGTGACTTGTGGGCGTGGCCTGTCTTGCTATATTAGAGTTTTGATCAGACGTTGTAGTAGGTAAACTGCGTACAAACTACAGATTGATTTATACTTTACATATCACACTTACTTATCACCCAGAAAGGATGAAACAATATCAAAGACACGACACAACATGCTCTGAGTGTTCTGATGGGGATTTTCTTAAGCAGCAGAAAACGTTGCCCTAAAGGGTTAACGCTCTGGGCGTGTTATAATCACAGTCCTGCTGTGCCATTGTGCAAGTCATTGAGTCTGGCTCGGGATTTTTTCTTTTCCAGCACATACTTGGCTGCTGCTGAGGCACAGAGGACTTTGGTTATAATGGACAGGGGTCACTGAGGTTGAACTCATGACCCAGTGAACCCGAACAGGGAGGTTCTATAACCTCAGATTTGACCATATGGTTTAGGTTACTACCTTTAAAATGTTGTATACTAAAACCATGAGCTGCATTTTGTGCAGTAGATTTTTTACACTGTTTTCAACCCAAACATGAAGAAAAGGCAAAAGACTAAATATCTGTCTGTAGATTAGTCTGTCTGGCATTTGGCCTGTCTGTATTTTTTGATGTTTGTCTGTTAGTTAGTCTGTCTGTCTGTCTGTCAGACAATCTGCCAGTCAACTTTTTGTGTTTATCCATCTGTCAGTTCAGTCTGTTAGTTGATCAGTCTGTTGGTCTGCCAGTTTGTCAGTATATCACTCAGTTTTCAGTTGGTTGGTGGAGCCATGTATTATTATGTAATATAAGTGTGTCAGTGTCTCCGCCTATCAGTCGATTAGCCAGTCTGTATATGTTGATTTGTCTCAGTCTGTTGGTCAGTCTTTTGTCAGTTGATGCATCATTTCATCTATTGAAGTGTTTGTCCTTCTGTAAGCCAGTTGAACCGTCTGTTAGTCAGTCTGAATGTCTGTTTCTCAGTCTGTTTGTAGTTTAGACTTTTGGTCAACATATATTCGCGAAGGTTTCGTTTTATGCACTGGTGTGTTGGAACAGGAAGGGGTCATCCCCAAACTGTTCCCACAAAGTTGGCAGCATGAAATTGTCCAAAATGTCCTGGTATGCTGAAGCATTAAGAGTTCCTTTCACTGGAAGTAAGGGGTCAAGCCCAAAAACCCCGATAAACAACAACTGAATGAAATGACTTGTCCCAAAACTTTAATATAGGCAATATAGTGCATCTGTCTGTCTGTCTGCCTGTCTGTTTTTCACTCAGTCTGTCAGTTGATCTGTCTGTCATTTACTCTATAGGTATGTTAGTCAGTCTCTTTGCCAGTCTGTGTATCTGTCTGTACTCTGTGTCAGATGGTTGGTCAGTTTGGTCTGTTGATCTGTCAGTCTGTGGTTCTGTCTGTCAGATGGTTGGTCAGTTTGGTCTGTTGATCTGTCAGTCTGTGGTTCTGTCTGTCAGATGGTTGAAATGTAGCCTGTTTGTCGCTCTGTTTGTCTCTGTTGGTTGGATGATTGATTGGTTGGTTGGCCAGGCAGGTGGTTTGTCTGTTTGTCTCCCTTTCATACACAGATATTTTTATTCTACATTTCTACCTAGATATTAGATAAGCTTATTTCCTTCAGAAATTCCTCAGACTTTTAACTTTTTCTCTGTCACACTACATGTCCATTATTGCAGTTGATCAAACTCAGTTTAGAGCGCTCTCTCTCTCTCTCTCTCTCTCTCTCTCTCTCTATCTCCATCTCTATTCTGACTCATGTGCCCTGTCCGCTCTTTGTCCCCTCAGACCATGCTGGTCCAAATGTGGTACCCCATCACCGTGGCAACCATCTCCCGGGAGTTCAAAAAGATCCTTGCCAAGCATCTGAAGGCAACATCGGGAAGTTTGGAAGGGTTGGAGTTCAAACTGCATGATTTCGGCTACCGAGGAGTCTCCTCTCAGGAGGTAAGAGTCCGCGGCTCAGTGTGTTGATTACACTTATAATGATCAA
Source organism: Hemibagrus wyckioides (assembly GCF_019097595.1). NCBI lineage: Eukaryota > Metazoa > Chordata > Actinopteri > Siluriformes > Bagridae > Hemibagrus > Hemibagrus wyckioides. The sequence continues at coordinate 17,589,686 of NC_080730.1, forward strand.
TACATTTTATATAGCCTGGGCACAAATATCCTAATCAACTCCCAGACATTTGCAATTAACAAATGACCAAGTTTGTGCCGAAGTTCTTTACTCATGATGAGTTATGGTGCATTCTGGAGTCAGTCTACAAACTTTCTTGCTTACACTTGTGACTTTGTGGCCAGAGTCTATTAATCATCACATTAGAGGAGGTAATAAATAGAATGGCATCAGTAAGAAACTGATAGAGTTAATATACTGCCAGTTTTAAGACATGAGACAGACTGGTAAAAGTCTGATACCCTTGGCTGGTTTCCAATTCTGAGCAAAAGTAATGACCCATGATGATTTTGTACTTTGAACCAAGGCGGTTTAAACTGGATTAATAATAAAAAAATCTTTTTGGAAAATATCAAATCAGACACAGTTGGGTTGAATATTAAGCACTGAAGGCTACAGACAGGTAACGTGTTTGAAAAGTCAGTAGACATCTGTCTCAGGTGATAAACACAGTGCCAGGGTGTGTGCAAGGGCTGCTGGGAGTTCAGATGCGCACTGATCTCCTCTTTTTTAAGCCAGAGCTGTCGATAAGCTCGGATCAGTGAAACTGTGTACAGGCAGTGAGACACACTCTCTGAGATAAGAGCAAGAGGAAAAAGGAAAAGCTGTTTAGCAACCTATCTGACCCAACTGTCACAATGATGCTTAGTTTGCATGTGTAAAGCAGAACATCTCATATCAGGGCCTGTGATTGTGCAGTACGATGCTTTACAGACCTGACATTTATCTATTTAAAAAGAGAGAGAGAGGACACACACAATCCATTATACAGTAATATAAGTACAATGACTATTCAGTTTGTTTTTATTCACTAAAGAACGACACATTTTTCAGTTTATAGTTATGTTTGGCCGTGAAACAAGTTAGTTCCTAGTTCTTTAACATTGTGGCAGCTAAACACAGCCGACATGTTACTGACAAACTGGAAAGAGTAAAGCAAAATTAGGGGAAAAAAAATATATATATATATATATATATATATAAATAAATAATAGCATTCATCAGGTTTGTTTTTGTTTATTTATTTATTTATTTATTCTTTTTTTTATTAAACACAGTTCAGAATGCAATTCACATGAAACGTTGACCAATGATTGGTATTAACTTAAGAAATCTATATAGATAAATCAAAATATTACCGTTATTGCCAATAATAATCCATAAATGTTCTATTTAATAAAGTGGAATGAGACTGGGAAAAAAAAGTATTGAACAAACTGAGGAAAAAGCAATACAAAAAAGGTAAGGCACGACAGCAGCTGATTTCACATGAAGGCAGCAGGTAGAGTTAACACACAGAAAACAGTAGACAGTGCACTCCACCGCCACGGCCTCTGTGCTCGCTCTCTCCAGGAATTCACAGGATTTTCTAAGTGTTGCGTAGGAAACTTCAAAAGAGCTTCAACATGCTGTGCGAGGAGCTCCTGAGCGTGGCTAGTGGAGCGATGTTCCTTCCACTTGTGGATAATGGCCCCAATGGTGCTAGAAGGGGCATTTCGGAGTCGTGAAATCCGTCCAGTGCGAATCTTGTTGCGAAGGCTTTGGGGAGCTCTTTGCCTATCCCCATCATGAGATGTTTGGATGCCTTGACTCGGTGTACTGCTCTTTTTTTGTGTGTTCAGTCTTATTCCACTTAAATAAATATAACTTGTAATATTATGGGTAAAATAAGATCTGGGAAAATGTCAAGTGAACTGCTACACTGGAACTGTGATTTTTATTATTAATAATAATAATGAAAACGTTGGCGTGTTGAAAACTTATTTCCTCCACTATATATAAGTTTCATTCAAGTGTTCCCTGATTCAAACACGACAAAATTATATTTCTTTTCTAAGTTCTGGCTTTACACCGAGCCCACAGAAAGTGGGCACTGCAATAGGATGTCGTGATGCTACACAAAATAAGCTGTAAGGTTTGCAGCCCAGGGAACATAGGTAGAAGAATTCAGCATTAAAAATAACTATAATGAACAATGCACCTGGGAAATCGTCTTCAGTACTAGAAACTTATCTGTTTCTGATATAGGACTTTAATAACAACCGAAATATATCACAGGGACTGAAAATCATTACTGTGTACAACTAATTAATGAGCAGTAATTATGGTGAGAATGCATGGGGAGAAGAACAGGTTTTAAAAACTTGGGAGTATTGCTTTTATTCATATTGCTGCCTCCACACACACACACACACACACACACACAGCTCACCTCTTCCATCTCTTTCACACACGTGCAGTCGGCAGCGCTGGGCGGAGCCGCTCACTTGGTGAACTTTTCCAGCACGGATACAGTGGCTGGAATCCTCATGGCTCAGCGCTACTACAACTGCCCCATGGCTGGTTACTCCATACCTGCTGCTGAGCACAGGTGACACGCACGCACGCACACACACACACACACACACACACACACACACACAATCACTCTGCTGTTTCAAACAAAAACCCCAGATCTGACTATGAACATTCTGTCCATTTCCCTGATGTTCTTGTTGCACGTTTCTTTCTTGCCTTCTGCTTATCTAAAGCTCTTAAGGAGAACATCTGCCACTGACTCATCTCCCAAGTAACTCATTTGCACAGATTCGCACAATTACCAAAGTCAGAGTCATTAGACGACTGGCTCAGTCAGCCTCTTTGTTTCTTTTAAGTTGCACCGAAACTCAACCCTGCTCATGTGATCGTGTCTAACCACAGATGCTCAGTTTGGCAGGGAAGTTGGAGCCTGAACACAAGTTACTCAAGAAAACAGCCAGCAGAATATTGTTTAAATCAATAAACAAACAAAAAAATTGTTTTTTTTTCCTAGCTTAAAATATTTGTTCATTAAGGTAAATAAATTAAAAAAAAGAGAGAGAAATTTATAAAAATAAAAAAAAAATAAAATGAAATAATATATTTAGATTTTAAATTAATAGTAAACTGGTTAAATGCTATATTTATAATTATAATTTGTAATTAAATATAATTGTTACTAGAAGGCATTTTGTTTCTTTATTGTTTATTTGTTAATTTGTTTATTTGTTTCTTTATTGTTTATTTTGTTTTATTCTACAAAATATCAACACACAAATACACTAAAAAAAAGTATTAGTTATATTGTACATTACCACAATATTTTTTCACGGATATTTAAACATGAGCATTTCCAAACACAATGAATTTTATCAAAAATAAAAATTTTAATAAGTGCTATTTTTGTGACATTTTTTATTATCATTTTAGATCAGTGAATTAAACCCTGTGTGTTTTGCAGTACCATCATTTCCTGGGGTCGGAACAGAGAGAAAGAGGCGTATGAGTACCTGCTTGAGCAGTTCCCCTCAGGCCCCGTGGCGGTGGTTAGCGATAGCTACGACATCTTCAAGGCCTGCCGGCACATCTGGGGGAACAAGCTGAAGGAGCGGGTGATGGAGCGCAGCGAAGACTCCGCCCTGGTCATCCGGCCTGACTCGGGAGACCCCACAGAGACGCTGCTGGAGGTGGGTGACATCCAGAGTTCAGCGTGATCTAGTGGTCATCATCTGCAACCAGAAAGTCAGAGAAAGTAATAGAAAGAGTGAAAGTAATAAATAGTCCAAGCATGACGGTAGCATTTACTTCCTCTTTCCATTTGAACATGCCTCGCTCAGCAACATGTCTATGCTGTTTTCTTCTCCGATCTTCCAATTAGAATATTATTAGGACATTAGAAGGACATGGGATTCATGCTGGATTTCAAAATGCGCGTCATTTTATATTAGGTTGCTGTACACAGCCATCATTAGGGTCTTTATCTGAGAAATGTTCTGTTCCACTGTAAAGATAGAAAGGCATGAGAAACCAAAGAAGGAAGGAAAAGGGAAGGAAGAAAGGAAGGAGAGAAAGATTACATACTGTACTCTATTAATTTCCCAGCCTTGTGTTTATTAGTTCTGATCTAGAAACCTGAAGAACAGTTTTTTTTTAGCTCTATGTGTATAATAACCCCCCCCCCTCTCTCTCCACAGGTGATACGGATTTTAGAGGAGTGTTTTAGCTGTTCTCTGAACTCTGTAGGCTATAAAGTGCTTCCATCATACGTGCGCATCATTCAGGGAGACGGGATCGATCTGTGCTCAGTCGACAAGGTAAAATAATCATGATCAGAACTTTTCTCGCTGTTCGGGAAAGATGGGTCTACTGGTGGCGCTATAGTGCAGGCTTTTACACTGCTTTATATCTCATGAATTGTTTGTCCCACAACCAAAACTGTGGGGATTTTGGAAGGGGATCTCTTAAACAAAAAAAAAAAAGCCCCAGGGACCATAAAGCTCTGCTCACATTAAATTTGCATAATATGCATAAGCTTATTTTCACTAAATTGCTGTCATACTACTCCAGATGTTAGGAAATACAGATGTCTGTGTATATGTAAATTGGAAATGCCCCATTTCTGTGGTAAACCGCTGTTGATCGGGCTGCATTTGCATACTGGCCCCTGATTGGTGATGTTACATTCTGTGATGCAATAACTCTTCTTCTTCTTCAGTATTAACCATAAACCTTGTCTGTAAATCATATGAGCTTAGAAGCATGACAACAAGCTTTGCGTTGCTCTTCCCAGATCCTAAAGAAGCTCAACGACGAGGGCTGGAGCGCGGAGAACGTGTTCTTCGGCTGTGGAAGCGCCCTGCTGCAGAAGATCAACAGAGACACGCTCAACTGTGCCTTTAAATGCAGTTACGTGGAGAGCAGTGGCAAGGGGGTGAGATACCGTTTTATGTTTTCATTTTTTTTCTACATGCGAGAGGTCATGCATAAGTCTTACGCCTTGTGTTTTTGTGCGCGTGTAGATGGACGTGTATAAGCAGCCAGTGACCGACCCGTCTAAAGGATCGAAGCGCGGTCGTCTGTCACTGAGGAGAAACTCAGACGGGTTCATAGAGACGGTGGAGCAGGGGGCAGGCAAACCAGAGGAGGTGAGAAGAAAAATTCAAGCAAATATAAATGTAGATATAAATCGTATACTGATATTAGATCGCAAATACAGAAATATGGAGCATTTTCTAATTAATTAAGTAATTAATGATGCTTAATTTCTGGCAATATCTCCCCAATACGGTAGATGGTTATCATTTTAACACACAGTCAAACACTTACAAATGTGTGTGTGTGTGTGTGTGTGTTGCTCAGGACATGCTTGTGACAGTATTCGAGAACGGGACCATCCTTAAGGAGTACTCTCTGGACGAGATCCGGAAGAACGCTCGGCTCTGGGAGGAGGAGCTGAGCCCGGCGCAGCACAACCACGACCACAGCACTACGCTGGACATCCACCAGGAACACATCATGAACGGCTTGCACTAATCACGACACCGCCCTCTCACCAATGGACCAATCCATCCCCTCCTTCCTTCCTGTCAGACTCCATCCACCCTCCCCCCACCTCACGCTCCACCCCCATTCCTTTTCCCATTCCCGACACGCCTTCAGCGTCCCTTCAGCCAGCGCAGACGAGGTTCATCTGGTGTGGAGTGACGGATCACAGGGACGTTCGATTTATTTTTTTGTTTTGTTTTTTAGATCAGCAGTGTTAAATCAGGGTGTTTTTTTTTTTCCACATCTGTTTTGGAATCGCTGAAATCTACCAAAACCTCTGAACATCAGTATGTATTCACATTGGAGTGTTGTGTGTGTGCAGTGGTGGAAAAAAAAAATCGACCTCTCAACTTAAATCCTTCCGCCGGCGAAAATTAGCACTAAATTAAATCGTTAATTGTTTTTTTTTTTTCCTTTTTTTTTTTTTCCAAACACAGGAAGTGCTCGTGTAGTGTAAATAGATCCAGTTAATCAAATAGTTCTGTCATTTAAAAAAACCTAGTATTCCATATCTGCTTTTTCCACCACTGTCTATTCTTCACCAAATGCCAAATATCACTGTGGTGCATATAAAAGATGCACCATTAGTGTATTATCGGCAGGGCTTTTTTTTTTTGTTTCCTCAGATTTTCACATGGTTCTGTTGAAGTTTAGTGATGAAATGAAAGAAACTGAGGTCGTAAACTCCGGGTCGTAAACAGTTTCCTTTATGCAGATTTTTTAAAAACTAATAATAAAGACAATACAGCCTATGCACCTGTGATAGGAGCGATACGAAATGCATACAATATGCATTTCGGATACGCAGATAGCCGCACATTTGCGTCGTTTAGAATCTGATTTTGTTCTTCGTCGGGGTTTGTTGAATGATCATTCTTGAACTAGCAACTCAAGGTGACGAATCCAACTGTCTCTGGATCACTTGTTAATTGGGGGTTGCTAAGCATCAAACATGGCTGCGCTCGCCATTTCGGCGGATTAATGCTGCATAATTATTTCTATAAGGCCACATATGTCCTTTTTAAACAGTTATGACGCATTCATAAGGCTTTCTATTTAGTGTTTATGAAAATGCACATGCACAGTGTCTTTTCTTTTTTTTTTTTTTTAAATATAATTTTTATCTTTTTTTTTTTGAAGCTCACCACAAATTTTTTGTCCATTTTTTTTGACACCACAAAGAACTTTTTTTTTTTTCTTTTTCTTTTTTTTTTATTCAATTTTTGCCCATTTCTTTTAGTACTCACCACTAAGGACATCTTTCTTCTTTTTTTATTTTATACATTTTTTCCATTTATTTTTTTGTTGATTTGTTTTTTTTGTTAGAACTCTCCACAAAGGATATTTTCTTTATTAATTTATTTTTTATTTATTTATTTTTTTTCTGGCATTGCAGCTAAAGACTTCTTTAATATTAACAGACTTATATTATATTATATTATATTATATTATATTATATTATATTATATTATATTATATTATATTATATTATATTATATTATATTATATTATATTATATTATATTATACTTGATTCCTTGTCTCAGTGAGTTACATCTTTTTCACAATGCGATTATAATTACTGATAGAGTTAAAACACTAAATATTAAATCGCTACAGCAGTTAGTTACTGACATATAAGGAGTTATTTTTTCACACTATGTATCACATGTCATTTTAACGGTTCATAGTGCATGAGGAGCACTGTAATGCATTTTCATAAAGAGCTGCTTTTAAACACTGTCTATAACGCCTTATGAATGCGTTAGGATGTGTTATGAACATGTTCTCTGTTTATTTATTGTGTGTGGCCTAATAAAAAGTGTTACTGAACTCTTCCTTACACTAAATCAGAGAAACAGACTTTGTGTCTGTCTGTGTGTGTGTGTCTGTGTCTGTGTGTGTGTGTGTGTGTGTTTCCATTTCCCAAGACGTAAAGCTGAGTGATTATGGAGGCGCTGAGTTGCTCACACTGCCTTAACACCCACTCGGACTCTGGTGCTCTTTCTTTGCACTCTCCGTCTCTCACTCTGTCTCTCTCTAACGTCTCTCCTTGTCTCACGTGAGTGACTGATCTGTGCTTTGTGTTTGTTTTGTTTTTTTTCCTACGTCTTGTCAATCTTTTTACAGTTCAAACCTTTCGTCCCTGTCTGCGTGTCCGCGTGTGTCTTGTCAGTTCGGTGGAAACGGCGCATCTTCCTAATCGATTCTGAACATCGCATATGAAGCAGATATTGACCCTACCTCTCTCTCTCTCTCTTTTTTCTATGCCACAGTAATGCTGTGTAGTAATCTAAAACGATGCTAATTACACTAAAATGATGTGTATGATGCTGTTGTGTAAATACTTTTTGAAATCGTAGCAGCAATGTTTTCAGCTTTTAACCCTTTTTCTCACTTTTTTTTTTTTTGTTCATTTTATGTTTTTACAAACGTGATATTCAGTACGAGGAAAATAATAATAATAATAATAATAATAATAATGATGATAATAAATGCCTTCAGTTTCCACTCATCTGTTTCCTGTTTATTGACCCGTCATTTGCTTTAATTTACTTAACGGCAATGTTCGTAAGGCTGTCAGAATCCTACATGAACCCTTCAAGTCATGTGACATACCTATAGTACAAAGTTACAGTAACTGACTTTACTTCCAAAATAAAGACAAAGGTCAATAAGGCCTTTATTTGTCACATATACATTACTGCACAGTGAAATTCTTTCTTCACATATCCCATCCTTGGAGGTTGGGGTCAGAGCGCAGGGTCAGCCACGATACAGCGCCCCTGGAGCAGAGTGGGTTAAGGGCCTTGCTCAAGGGCTCCAGCAGTGGCAGCTTGGCTGTGCTGGGGCTTGAACCCCGATCTTCCGGTCAGTGACCCAGAGCCTTAACCACTTGAGCTACTACCACCCCTATATTATGTAATCTTAAAATAAATCACTTTAACCATTAGTAATCATTAAGGAACGAGTATTTGTGACTGTGATGTTACGAGTTATAACGTAATAAAACCTTTTTGTGATCATCAATGAAGAATATAAACCTACTTTATAAGTAGAAACTATTTACAAAGCCTACATGTCAGTGTACTGACTGATTTTCTGACACTACAGTGGGAGTCTATTCTGTATGCATGACACTTATAAAGCATTTACATATAACTTTTGGGAAGGTCAAAGGTCAGCTAAATGAATAGCCATCACTCATGAATGTGTGAGTAAAAAAAAAAAAAAGTTTTTCCATTAAAAAAAAATCATACTACATGATATGAGTTTTTCCCACAAGGCATTCAGAATAAAAGATGATAAAAGATTCACATAAGCTTAAAAATAAAGTATCACTCATTCAGAGAGACTCTGCCTAGGCGTCACTAGGTGTGTCCTGATCAGCTATAAATAGAGGCACGGCCTTTCAGCCAGCACGTGGACCACATTTCTGCCATAGCTGGAATGAAGCGCTCATACAGCCAGGCCTCTGGGAATTTCTCGCCGGGAATGGAACATGACAGGACACGGATTGCATCTGACCTTACACCGAGTCGGGGTCCTGTTTAACCGCCGCCCAGATTAAAGGCTTTGGGCCAACATTATCTGATAGCGGACAGATACGCTTACTGTTTTGTGCTCTTTTGCATTTTTCCAGCCAAGTTCCAAAGCTCACAGTGATTATCTAATGGTAATCAGGTGTGTTGTGCAGATAGAAACCGAAACCGCTGGGATTTTTAAACACCTCGTCCTCCAAACAAATTCACATGCAGATTTTACAGATACACTGTAGACTTTGAGAAGTCAAGCAATCGAAAGGGTTAACTCTCCAGAGGATTATTTCTGGATTTCAACATAACTTTGTGTTAGTGTTTGCGCCGGTTTAGCTGTAGCCAAGAACTTAAAAGGATAAACTGGCAAAAAAAATCAGTTGCACAATTTCTCTTTTTACCCAAAATGTAGTCTGACAGGCACAACTGCTTTTATTTTACTTACTTATTTATTTATTTTCCTTCTTTGGTTTTTTTCATGTTCACAGCTAATTTGGATTTAGTTTTTTGGGGTTCTAGCCATTTGATGAAAATGCATAATGCTCATCTGAGAATTGGTAATGAAAGACTGCAGCATATTTAATCAAGGAAAGTGAATGAAAGCTAATAGTTGAAGGCCCTTTTTCCTTACAGTGGAGACAGACAGATAGATAGATAGATAGATAGATAGATAGATAGATAGATAGATAGATAGATAGATAGATAGATAGATAGATAGATAGATAGATAGATAGATAAAAAGTTAACTTTTTTAAGAAAGCACAGTGTTGTATTTTTTTACTTTATTTATTTATTTATTTATTTATTTATTTTATTTTTTTAGTATAGAAAGCAAGAACATGAAGGACAAAATACTGATGAAAAAAATGTCATTAGTTAAAAAATATTAGAAGCTTAACGATACCTTCAGTGGCAATATTTAAAACATGTTACATAACTTTTGGGTTATTTACTTCTATCTGATATTGTGGCGCTCTAGTGTCCTAGATACTCTAGTTTCCTCTCCCAGGCCAAAGACATGCGTTGTAGGATAACTGGCATCTTGAAATTGTCTGTAGTGAGTGTGTGTGTGTGTGTGTGTGTGTCCTGCGATGGGTTGGCACCCCGTCCAGGGTGTCCCTTACCTTGTCTCCTGGGACAGACTCCAGGTTCCCTGCAACCTTTGTGCAGGATAAACAGAACAGAAAATTAATGGATAGATTATTAATACTGCTAATAATTTTACTACTACTAATACAGCTAGCTTTAACTTACTCATAACTAGCAGAGTTACAATATGCATATTGTGACTTTTTTTTTTTTATTTCTTTTTATCATATTAGCAACAAAAAAGCTTTCTCTCTCTCTTTTTTTTTTTAACGTTGCTCAAAATGCAAAGGCAACAATTTCCCGAATTTTCTCTCACACTATTATAGAAACGGCTAAATGTTTTGGCTAGCTAGCATGACGTTAGCCTAACAAGATATGCTAAAGAAAAATGAGGGGATTAAATAAATAATTTATGAGTCCAGAAAGTCTGTGAACGTTTCAAAAGGAAAACAAACAAAATTAAAAATTAAAAAAAAATAAATAAATAAATGAAAATATTTTGTTTCCCAACCAAAATAAAATTCCCTGATAGTGTTTAGCAAAGACTTAATTAAAACTAATTAACCCACATTACTAGAGCTGTTAAAAGTTTCTCTCTTCTTAGCTTACCTGGTTTAACAATGAAATGATTACCAAACCAAAACAATAAAATAAAAAAGATAATTGCAAAAATTATTTGTTTGTTTGCTTGTTTGTTTCACAGACGTAGTAAAGCACATGTCTGGTTAAACATGGTTGCTGCCTTTGGGGGGAAAACTGAGTAGTTGAGTGGTTTTTATCCAGGATACGGTCCAAATGGCCAGAATACGGACTTTACAAGGTCCAAATAGGTCACAAGTTTTCAATTGAGGTCTTAAAAAATAAAATAAAAAGATTATAGTAGTTCAGTGTGAATGTTACTAAAAGAAAACATCCGTGCTGTTGACCTGGGAAAGCACGCGGTGAAGGGAATTAGCATAAAACTAGCATGAAGCTAAACTGATAACAGATTTTGCATTTATAATGTATAATTATATGAGGAATAAAACTGTTACTAATCTTCCTTGAGTGAATTTATAATATTTAGCTCATACTCCTGTGATTTGGGTAGAAAAACAACTATAAACAAAATAATACGCGGAATATATAAACATTTCCCTCAGTGTTTTCCTGCTTTCAATCCACCTGAAAGCGCTTTTTAGTAAAGATTTGTGATCGCGTTTTCAACTCCTGCAGTAAAAGAGAGCCCTCTATTGGATATCTTAAAACATTACACTTTAAATCCATCTATAAATCAGAGTTTAAATGATCTAATTATACATGAAGATTTTTCAGTTGTTCAAACAAATGCCGTATAAATCAAACTGAAGTGTCAAAGGCAGCCACAAGCTGTAATATCTAGAGGTTTGTGCCAAATTATATCACCAAACTAACTTTTTATAGACTTTTGGTGTGTCTACTATACCTAATTAAGAGATCATGTGGTTTGCGTATGTTACTAAAGCACTTTACGTCATGTTTTATGTGGTTAAAGTTCTGCAGTGATGGCTGGAGATCTCTTGTTTGAGCCCTTTAGAAAGCTTTCATAGCTATTTGACTGGATCGGATTTGACGTCGACTGTAATTTATAATATTAACGAATTGTACTAGCAATTTAAGGGACCGCTTTGTAAAAGTAGTACTGGATGGTACCTTTCCTTGTTTTTGTAGTGGTGATAATTCAATTCAATTCAATTCAAGTCAATTTTATTTGTAAAAAAAAAAAAAAAAAAATGGACATTGTCTCAAAGCAGCTTTACAGAACATAAGAAACATAGAAAAGACAAAATCATCCCTAGTGAGCAAGCCTGAGACGACTGTGGCGAGGAAAAACTCCCTTAGATGGTATGAGGAAGAAATCTTGAAAGGAACCAGACTCAAAAGGGAACCTCATCCTCATTTGGGTGACACCGGAGAGTGTGAGTATAAATTATTATAAACACCGGAGAGTGTGATTATAAACAATGTGTGCCTCAGGATCCTCACAGGGTTGGCCTCTTCTCACTGAAGGTCTACTGGAGCTGGCATAATCTGTAGATGCCTCGAGATGGGTAGAAAAAGGGAAACTTAGCTGTTCATAATATTATCAAGCACTGTTAGGCTCAAGGATATACCTTTTTAGCTTAAATTTGTACATTATATGTGGAAATGTTGATATAACATTTAGAAAAGATTTAAAGTAAAGCCTTACAGGATGTAGGTAAACGATACACACTAAATATATACGAACTGTGTACAGAAAGACTGAAGGAGTTAAAGTTATATAACTATTCCGTCTGAATTATCTTAATGTGACGTATTTCATTTCATTAAATGTTGTTGTTTTAGATGCTGAGTAGAACCGTGGCACTAACTGGAATTGTTTTGAACAACTCAAAATGTGTTTTCCAGGCAGTGTGTACAAAATACAGGATACACCACAACTATGTTTAATATCTAGACCTGGCATATGCTTTATTAAGCCGGTTAAATGGAGCACTCAGGCTAATGGACTGCATGCAATGATTTTTTTTTTTTTTCGCTCACTAAAATGTGAAATAATATTTTTCAGCCTAAAAAATCAGAGGAACTCATTTTGCATCTTCAAACAGGAGCAAAAAGGCACGCAGTAAAAGCGGCGTCTCAGACATAAACAGTAGATAATTAGGCAACACTGTCATCACTGCTCAGAGGATTAGTTGCTTAGCAACCTCTTTGCTAAGCTTGTTGTCATGGAGTTGAGTGTTCGGATGCTGGATGCCCTCTGAAACGCTCAGGTGACCTCTGACTGATCCGTGCATATATATACGTGTACGATATAAAAGAATTTGTAGAGTGGAGTGCAAAAGTTTGCGTCCCCTCTGGACAAAATGACCTTTAGTGTATTAGGTATCAGTTATTAATAGCATCAGGGTTAGTAAATGTGTACTGTATAGACACAAATATAAATAAATTGTTGTTCCAGAGCACTGAAAACCTCTGAGAAACATACCCTGAGTGTATAACTGTCTGTATGTGTGTGATTATATACCGCTCACCCCTATACTTAGCTTCACCATCTCACAATACAGGCTCATTTTCTCCAGTGTACTAATTTTAATCCTGATTATTTCCGCTGGATAAAGAGGCAGGCCGAAACCATTTACCAGCCATATTTCATACTGTATGTTCCCTGTTGTTTGTTTTTTATGTTTAATTATGTTTCATGCTTTTGTGTGAGTATGACCATGGGCAGAATCACGTGCGTGAAAACGAGGTCAAAACCTTTGAGTTGTGACATTCAGAGCTGTGCAGAATGCAGCTCCATTCAGGCTGTGAGGGAAATTTCTGAAATTCAGAAAACGGTGGCGCAAGTTGCATCGTATCAGGTGTCCATTTTAATCCCTCTTAAGCAAGACAGTTATGAATGCTGTAATTATTATACAATTTACCAGCCATAACATTAAAACCAGCTGCCTAATATAGTGTAGGTCCTCCTTGTGCCTTGAAAACAGCTCTACAATGTCGAGGCATGGACTACACAAGATCTGTGAAGGTGACACAAAAATGTTAGAAGGAAGTCCTGCAAGTTGCTAAGTGGGAACTCAATGGATCAGATCACATCCCACAGACACTTGATCGGATTGAGATCTGAGGACTTAGGTGGCCAAGTCAACACCGTGTTCCTCAAACTATTCCTGAACAGTTTCTGCATTGTGGCAGGATGCATTATCCTGCAGGAACAAGCCACTACCATTAAGGAATACCGTTGCCATAAAGGTGTGTATTTGGTCCGCAGCAATGTTTAGGGTGACAGAAATGCTTAGAAAGTAAAGCAAAAACAAAGATTTGTGTAAATGAGTTGCTCAGAATGAATGGATCCTTGATTTTTCCTACAAGTATAAAGTCAAGCAGCTCCTAGTTATGAATCAAAATCTTAAGAGTGGCTTCATGAAACTTCTCAATCCTGGAGTGTTGGTGGAAAACCTCTTCTCACAGAAAACTGCAACAATTACATGCATTTTTTTATCCGTTAACGTGGCCTTTGTAAATTGCTACTACAGAAAAAAACACCACACTGTAATGAGTGTATTCATATAAAGCAGCGTGCTGTTCAAGGTTGCTCACGCTGGTGCAATTTAAACGAATAATGCTCCACAAATGAGACATTCCCTTAATGGACTTATTTCAAAATGCCATCTAGATCACTTTCGAGCATTCAGTTAAGCGGTTGTTAAGTGGAAATGGAAAATATCTTCAAAACCATACATTAACTTCACATTAGGGAACCTTGTTTTTAAAAGAATAACCGGCTGAAAGTGAAATCTCTCGTATGAGGGCCAATCCTCCATGTGTAGTGACAAAGTCGGTTATTACAGAACGCAGGCTTTGCTAGCAGGACTGCTCAGATCCAGCCGTGCAATAATTGCTCTGAGATTTTCTATCTCTCACCGTCTCAGTGAGAGAACACTCTCGCCATCACTTTCTGCCAGCTTAGAGCTCTGCCCATGGAGAGAAAGTGAATTTGGCACGCCGTGATCACGTTTCAGACTGCAGAACCGGCAACAGTGTGCAAAGACTGCAATGACTATGTTATATTATTTCAAGATATCAAGATATGCACGGGCAGGCTTTTATTTATGATGACGTATATTGTTTTTGGAGGTGTAACATCATGATCATAGCATAATAATATATATAGCCATGAGATTAAGAGATTAAGTGTTAGGATATGTAGCAAGGACGTATAAACTGTAAAGGTGTGACCTTGTCTTTATATATATGTACATATTTACATGCACCCTTCAGGCATAACATTATGACCACCTATCTAATATTGTGTTGGTCTCCCTCTTGCTGCCAAAACAGCTCTGAACCGTCAAGGCATGGACAGCAGATCCTTTAAGTCCTGTAAGTTGCGAGATTGGGCCTGCATAGATCAGATTTGTTTATTCAGCACATCCCACAGATGCTCGACTGGATTGAGATCTGGGAAATTTGGAGCCCAAGTCCACACCTCAAACTCGCTGTTGTGGTCATCAAACCATTCCTGAATCATTTCTGCTTTGTGGCACGGCTCCTGAAGAAAGAGGCCACAGCCATCAGGGAATACTGTTTACATGAAAGGGTGTACATGGTCTGTAACAATGCTTAGGTAAGTGGTATGTGTCAAAGTACCATCCACGTGGATGGCAGGACCCAAGGTTTTCCAGCAGAACATTGCCCAAAGCATGACACTACCTCCGCCAGCTCGCCTTCTTCCCATGGTGCATCCTGGTGCCATGTGTAAGAGACACACACACCGGGGCATCCATGTGATGTAAAAGCAAATATGTTTCATCAGACCAGTCCAACTGGTGGTCCAGTTCTGATGCTCATGTGACCATTGTTGGTGCTTTCAACGGTGCACAGGGGTCAGCATGGGCACCCTGACTGGTATGCAACTATGCAGCCCCATACACAACAAACTGTGATGCACATCAAAATATTACCAGTTCATTCTTAAATATTTTATTCCTCTCATACAAATTTTGATCCTTTTTTTTTTTATACACCTGCAGTCAGAGCTACTGTCTAGACTGTAGGAAATGAATACTCATTATTACAGGAAGTTGCTAGAACATACCCAGCTGACAGTAAACACCATATAAAACAAACGGCAAACTTCCCCTTTGTTCAGATCTCCATCTTTGCCTTACATAATACAGATTCCGTCAACATTATGAGAGGAAATATATTTTTCACCATTATTCTAACTGCTAAGTGGCAAAAGTATGACTAGCTTTGACGATCTCGATTTACATGAACAAGGTAATGATACACCTCAGGGTAAATCTGTGGAACTGGTCAGTGCAAAGCATCCAGTAATGACAATAGATTGAATGGTTTAAATGGGATAACTAACGTGATTATTGTTATATAAATGCACGGCTCAGACATGCAGACATTCGACTGTAACATGATCTTTAGGTTGATATTAATGTGTAGATATAAAAAAAAAAAATGTATTGCTTTACAAAGTAAAATCTACGATCCCTGATGGAGTAAAGTATTTATTTTTATATGGAGGCGTTTATGAAAGATTTCTGGAAGGAATCTTTGATAGTATTACAATTACCAATGGTGCCACCAGAATTGTTTAAGTAACTGACATGCGCAGTAGCTTTGTTATTGTTCGCCTCAGACAGAAAATCCGCCGTGTCTATGAGCCGTTTGGCCTTCCATACAGTCAGATTCCCAGACTCCGCGCATCTCCGCTGTTTTGCTCTCAACCTCAGTGCACTTTTCTCCAATCAGGAAAAATGGAAACCGCAAACAAGGTAGGAGCAAAAAAAACAAAAACAAAACAAAACACTGCATGCTCATTTTCTCTGATGTTACATAGTAGTGATGTGCTGGGGATTTGAGACAGTCTAGTCGAGAAAAGAAAAAAATAAATACACACACACACACACACACAAACAGAGCAATTCACAATATCTCTTATTATTTATTGTTTTGGGCGTTTTTCCTTTCAGGTCGTTTCCACTGGGACATTTCAGGTTCTTAAACTCCCTCTGGGGTTCATCCGCCTGCTGGAATGGGTAAGCGCGTGAAAGTTGGATTATTGTGCCTTCATTTCCCCGTAATGAACTACACAGTCATGGAATTTAATTTCCTTTATCCTATTGCTTTAGTGATATACAGAGCAGCGTGTTGCGCTGTTTATTATAAGGTTTGTTGATGCATCACGTGCGCAAAATATGAAATGTAACGTGTGCGTACGTGTGTGTGTGTGTGTGTGTGTGTGGACTTGCCCACTTGGAATGGTGCTAAAAGTTCGTTTTTGCGCGTTAATTATTGCCATGCTTTGATTCCCCGGTTTGAGACACGTCCCAATTAACGCCTGATTAATTAATAAGATCCAGCTCGTGCATGCGCTTATCTCTGTATAGGAGGCTGTAGGCGCGTGCAAGACTGCGTCCGCTATTTTTCATAATCCACATGGCGTCGTTTTTCCAAATCCGAAATGCATCAAGCTTCATATTTGCTCAGATGCTCAACTGTGAAGAAAAGGCACATGATCACGTGCAAAATTTTCGCGTGATTTCTAGACGCTTGACATGTTTCACACGTTGTCACATACGGTATAGTGCACGAGTCTGATTCAGTATATTTTCCCCACATGTCCATTTGTCACATGCAGGATGTAATGTGCGGTTTAATTTTTCATATGTGGCTTTCATCAGCTTATGTCACGTGATTATTTGAGTGCGTGCTGAAATCTTAAGATGCACTTTGGCATGTTTCTCCCACGTGATCTGTGTAGTACTATTACGTAATATTATCACATGAGAAAAACCTCTGAACGTGTGTGAGGTTTTTACTTTAGGGTTAAGTCACACTGGGTGAGCGCTTCCTCCACATACAGTCAATATTACACTGAGAATTCCATCAGTGGAGCTCATGTGCATGTGCAATTGATTGAATAATTCTGTCCAGATATTAATGAAACGCTGGACAAATTCTGGTTTGTCCAAAAAAAATTTAAAAGCAGTTTCTGGAAAGCAAACTTTTGCTAACAAGCATTAGACAGAATGCAGAGTAAAAAAATAAACATTATGACCACCTGCCTAATATTGTGTTGGTCCCCCTTTTGCTGCCAAAACAGCCCTGACCCGTCGAAGCATGGACTCCACTAGATCCCTGAAGGTGTGCTGTGGTATCTGGCACCAGGATGTTACTTACAGGATACTTTTACTAGATACTGACCACTGCAGACCGGGAACACCCCACAAGAGCTGCAAGAGTTTTGGAGATGCTCTGATCCAGTCGTCTAGCCATCGCAATTTGACCCTTCGTCAAACTCCCTCAAATCCTTACGCTTGTCCATTTTTCCTGCTTCTAACACATCAACTTTGAGGACAAAATGTTGACTTGCTGCCTAATATATCCCACCCACTAACAGGTGCCATGATGAGGAGATCATCAGTCTTATTCACTTCACCTGTCACTGCTCATAATGTTATGCCTGATCTGTCTATATGCACTATGGACAGATACATGTGCACACCTGACCTTCCTGCTTATTTTTGTTTCTTCCCCAAACAGTTTCTGGATTAAAAGTTAAACTTGTATAGAATTTCTTAGCATGCTGTAGCGTTACAGTTTCCCTTCACTGGATGTGACTCAAACCTGTTCCAGCATGACAATGCCCCCATGCACACTGGGATGAACACCAACAGTCCAATGTGATGTAATGCACTAAAATGTATGTTTTGAGCTTTAAATAATCTTAAATCTATGGAATGCTATTCAAGTGCAATGTTACATAAAAATATAAATATGACATAAACTATAATTCATATGGAGTATCATCACTTTGTAGTCCATTAAATGCACTCAGGACATCAGATGAGATATCTTCATAATTGGAGGATTTTTCTGTTTTCTCTATGTTTTTGTTTTGTTTGTTTTTGTAAGGTCCAAATTATTTCTGAATAAAATCATGAACAATAATTGACCTAAGCTAAATGTGTAGCAGATAAATATTCACTAAGATTATCCTTTAAGCATGTCTAATTCTCAATTCTGACTTTCTCCCATTTTATTAATATTAATCTTTTCCCTGTTGCTGTTGCCTCACAGCAAGAAGGTTCTGGGTTCGAATCCCGGGTTCGAACAGGCAGGGGCCTTTCGGTGTGGAGTTTGCATGTTCTCCCCCTGCCTGCTTGGGTTTCCTCCGGTTTCCTCCGACAGTCCAAAAACCTGTACATTAGGTTGATTGGTAATTCTAAATTACCCGTGAGTGTGAGTGTGTGTGGTTGTCTGTCTATATGTGTAGCCCTGTGATGGACTGGTGACCTGTCCAGGGTGTACCCCTGCCTTTCGCCCAATGTGTGCTGGGATAGGCTCCAGCAGATCCCTGTGACCCTAATTAGGAATAAAGCGGAAGTCATTGATTGATATTTACACACAGTGTCCATTTTATTAGATACAGATAAAGTGTTTAAGTACTATAATAAAAGCAGGAAACATAAAATGACAGGAAACTGCTTTTGAATTGAAATCTGGATGTTCGAAGAAAAGGAGAATAATGATTTCCAGATTCCAGGACTTGGTAGGTTGTGTAAGAAATTGCTTAAGATGAAAAGATGGAATAAAAGTGTGAAAGGGTGTATTAAATATTCAGCTTGTCCAAAATCTAGGCTGTGTAATCCCACTGGCGATGCTTTACGGATGGTCTAATCCCTGATCTTGTCTCCAGAGGGACGTGTTTATTAAGTGGCTTCCCCAAGGTGAAAGGGTCGAGTGCTAATCGCGGCACGCTTGAGAGGCTAAACGAGAAAGAACACACATCTGGAAGGTAGACGTGCGGCACGCGTGCCTCTGCCAGTTTTTAGATCATTATTGCAGTTGAAGTCTGAGGGATCTGAGCACAGTGATGCATCTCCTCTCGGGGACACGATTGGTCACGCTCGGTGTTTGAAGTGTCCTCGGTTACAAACGAGGGGCTTATCGCCCGGGAAACACACACTACTAATCACATTTGGTCACACTGCGGCTTCTCCCTCCATTTTCTCTCGCTTGGGTTTCCATCTCTCTCCAACGTTCGGGGCTTTTGTCGATCCACCAGCCTGTTTTTTTATTTTTTTCTCCTCCCTTCTCACTTCATCTCAGTTTCTGTTTCTCGAACCCATTAAATGAAACAATGAACCGTTTAATACACTGTACATACAGCAAGGGGAAAAAAGTATATTAAGTATATTCAAAAGTATATCTGGGCTTTTTTTGCATCTGAAATGCGTCCAATTATCTAATCGTGAGGAAGCGGCATGATGCATACACTCGTACAGATACACAGCAAGAGCTTCGGGTATTTTCACATCAAACACCAGAATGAGGTAACATCCTGGTCCCGGTGGCTTTGACCATAGTGGTATGGTCAAAGAACAGTGTGATGAACCAAAAACATCAGCTGAGAGACTTCTTGTTGATGTGAGAGGTCAGAGGTGAATACAGGAACCACTCTTTACAGCCGTGATGGACAGAAAAGCATTTCAACATGTCAGATCTTCAGGAGGATGTGCTACAACAGCTGAAGACCACATCAGGGTCCAGAAACAGGAATCTGACGTAAATTATAACATTACTTTCAGGATCAATTTGTCTTATTAAACCACTCAGGAGTTGGGATATATGTGTATGCTGTCATCTGTCAGTTGCATTTAACTCTGTGTGTGTGTGTGTGTGTGTGTCTGTGTCTGTGTGTGTGTGTGTGTGTGTGTGTGTGTGTGTGCTGCTTTGTTTTGCATGCCTAGCTGCCATATATAATCATAGTTATTAGGGCAGGCTGATGGTTCAGAAGGAGATTAGGGATCGGGGCTGCTGTTTCCGCCTAAATGGACAATGTGGATATTTTTACTCTCCATAGACTTGAAGCGAGGTGTACTTGGGAGGCATCACAGATCTGCCTGTGTGTGTGTGTGTGTGTGTGTGTGTGAGGATGGTCTTGTTTTCTGATCTCAAGGTTAAGCCTGTAATCCAGAGGCACTTGACAAGTGTGACACAGGCATAGAAGTGGAAGTGTTTTACACTGTGTGTGTGTGTGTGTGTGTGTGTGGAGAAGCAGCTCATCCTGACGAGACAAGTGCCTGAGTGAAAATCTTGATGGCCTGCAGGTGCTTTCTGTTCTCTTTCACATTCACTAAAACCAAAGCGGCTGATTAACTACAGCAACACACACACACAGGCACTGCTCTCAAAGATGAAACAGTGCTCTCTTTCTTTCTTTCTTTCTTTCTTTCTTTGCTCTATGTTTTTCTTTCAGTCTTTTCTTTTATTCATAAATATGATCTGACTTAGGAGCAGTTTGTGTTTTACATTTTTCTTTTTATTTGGTTATGCTTAACTTTTTATTCTGCAATATCTCTCTCTCTCTCTCTCTCTCTCTCTCTCTCTCTCTCTCTCTCTCTCTCTGTCACTCCCCCCTCTCTCCCTCCCTTCCTCCCTCCCTCTGTTTCTCTTTCCCTCCCTCCCTCTCTCTCTCTCTCTCTCTCTCTCTCTCTGTCACTCCTCCCTCTCTCCCTCCCTCCCTCTCTCTCTTTCTCTCCCCCTTTCCCTCCCTCCCTCTCTCTCTCCCTCCCTTCCTCCCTCCCTCTGTTTCTCTTTCCCTCCCTCCCACCCCCCATCTCCCTCCATCTCTCTCTCTTTCCTTCCTTCCCTCCCTCTCTCTCTCCCACCCTCTCTCTCTCTTTCTCTCTCTGTCCCTCTCTCTCTCTCTCTCCCACCCTCCCTCTCTCTCTTTGTCTCTCTTTCCCTCCTTTTCTCCCTCTCTCTTTCTCTCTCTCTCTCTCTCTCTCTCTCTCTCTCTCTTTCCCTCCCTCTCTCTGTCTCTTTCTCTCTCTCTGTCTCTCTTTCTCCCTCTCTGTCTCTCTTTCCCTCTCTCTCTCTCTCTCTCTCTCTCTCTCTCTCTCTCTCTCTCCCTCTCTCTCTCTCTCTCTTTCCCTCCCTCTCTCTGTCTCTTTCTCTCTCTCTGTCTCTCTTTCTCCCTCTCTGTCTCTCTTTCCCCCTCTCTCTCTCTCTCTCTCTCTCTCCCTCTCTCTCTCTGTCTCTCTTTCCCTCCCTCCCTCTCTCTCTCTCTCTCTCTCTCTCTCTCCCTCTCTCTCTGTCTCTCTTTCCCTCTCTCTCTCTCTCTCTCTCTCTCTCTCTCCCTCTCTCTCTCTTTCCCTCCCTCCCTCTCTCTCTCTCTCTCTCTCTCGCTCTCTCTAGTGGAGGAGTTTCCCCTGTCTAAGTAAAATCAACATGCTTATTCATTTGTCTTATTAACTTGTTACTATAAATAAATGAAAGTCATTCTTTAATGAATGCAGTATTGTTCCTGCTGTAAAATCACTGCTTGTGGAAGAGAAATAAAACACTCGAGGACGTCCTGTTACAGAAAACATTCCGTTTCAAGGTGGTAACAGAAATTCTGTTTTGTGTCTGGCTGCATCACCGTCCCAAACCAAGTGTTTTCTTCTTAATAGTGACCGAATCTGCGTCTGTTCTTCTGTACTTCATTTTTCACTCACACTGGAAATGTAGAAGAATAGAAAGAGAAGCTTTTCCTCAACTTTATTTCTTCCGTATTTGTGAGAAACAGAGAGCTGTGAGGAATCTGACAGTGTAATTTTGCTGCAGCGGTGTGAGAGCAAAGCTGCTCTTCATCTTCCTCATCATCACATGCACACACACTCCTCCTCTCCATGCCCTGCAGATCAGCGCACAGCTGCAAGAGACTGATAAACAAGTTACAGCACCACTGCACCCACCCTGCTCTGCACTGGGTGCGCATATGTGTGTGTGTGTGTGTGTGTGTGTGTGTGTGTGTGTGAGAGAGAGAGAGAGAGAGAGAGAAAGAAAGAGAGCAAGTTTAATGCTTTTTCTTTAATTAATCAGGTTTCAATAAGCAGGTCTGAGCCACAAGCTTAACTAGGAACAAATTAGGATGTTGTTATTGTCATTGTGACTCTCTCATCCAGCTGTATTCATTCTCCAGTCACTTTCCCCCTCATCTTTTATCCCGTCATTAAGCCTTTATTCCACTCAACCACTCTTCATCTTCATGGGAAAAAAATAATTTTTGCTATTTGCAACAAGCTGTTTATTATCATTGCACACTCACAGCTCCAGGGTCCACGGTTCCATCCTGAACTTGTGGTACCGTCTGTGCTGAGCTCTGTGTCTTCTTCCCATCCTCTGGGCTCTCTGGTTTCCCTTTCACCTCTCAAAGACATGCCAGGTGCTGGGAAGTGGGAAATAATTGCCCCTAGGTTTGAACATGTGTTCTTGTGGCCGGGCAATGGAATGATGTTCTACTCAGGGTCGTAAGCAAAATCATAAGGGCTCTGAATTTATACAGCTGTTGTGCCTGACAAAGAAAAACAGTAAGTAAGCAAAAAGTAGTGGTTGTCACTGTGACCTCTGCTGGTGGGCTTTGGTTACAGAATAAATTGAATGCATACTGAAATATGATTGCATATACGATTATGTGTGTCTGGATGTATGTGTGTGTGTGTGTGCAATCTTCTAGGATAGATAATGCAGTGAATGATGAGTTAGAAATATTAGTTATTTAGTAAAATTCCTGTGCACTCTCAAGGAATACACCGAAAGCCTTTGAGATTCCAGTAAATTCTCATTAAATGTATATAAACGACGAAGTAGAACTGCGTGTAATGTCATGTTTTCGCCACCAGATGGTGCTGTTTACTTCACGTTCGTGGTCCATGAATAAACTCTGCTGCATGAATATCGAGCATCGTCTGACTCGCTGAAAATAAAATCACACACACACGCACAGATTGAGAGAGAGAGAGAGAGAGAGAGTAAAGTAAAAACATCACACACACTTGTATGTTTTATACATTTTCAAGTCCAGATGTTCTCAGCTATGAATATGGATATGCCTGTGTTTACCTCTGACGGATACTCACACCTATCTGACCATAAGTCTTGGATTTCTCAATAAAACACACTCATTTGATTATTTATGACGATCATCATACAACGTTAACATACAACCGCTTTGGAACGAGACCTGTACACTTTGCCCTACTGGTGCCAGGCTTGTCAAATGCTTGTACATCTAAATCCTTCTGGACCGTGCAGACTCACCGCTAACTTCTGCACTGAATCCCGGCCATGCTGACATGATAGAAAATGATGACTTCTGCTCATTATCGGCTCAGCAGATGCTACACACACATGAGCAGCTGTAACTGCACTCTCACTGACTCTTCCTCCCACACACAGTCCACCTGTTACTTGGTCTTCCTCTCACTTTTCTTTCTCGATCTGACTAACTCAAACTCACACACACACACACCTGTCCTGAATGTTCCAGCATGAATAGCCCACTGTCGGATGCCGTATTTGCTTTCTTAACGTTGCATCAGTGTGGATGGTCTTCCCACATGACTGTTGGGCAGTGTTATAGCTAGCATATGTTCCTGGGGACTTAAAAGTGTCTGGGTCTACTTCCTGACAGGCAAGACGAAGGAAATTCTTTTATTAATAAGCTTTGAGGTGTAAAGGTTCAGTCTGAATTTTTAAGCAGACTGAATTCCTAAAAATGTTTCGTCTAGTTATCTTGAAGAAAAGGATGCCTTTGTTTTGTTTTGTTTGGGTTTTGCTCTTGTCTCTGACCCTTTTCTGTCATTGCTTTGTTACCGAATTGTGATCACCTGTTTGTTGTTTCCACATCTTATTACCTAAACCCAGAAAAAACTCTTTTTCAACTCTCTAAACTTCCACTTCATCCATCTTTTATAGTTCATTACTTCTGTCTCAAATGAGATTTGCCCCTGAACTGTGACTGGGAAGTCCATTTACTTCAAGAAATTCAATTCACATCTTAGCACTCTAATGATGAAATGGTAAATGGGACTCCCTAATTACTATAACAGGAGGAATAAATCATTTAGTACTTAAGGTAACTGGCTACGTTAATAACAATCTAATCAGAAACTCAGTGTGTTACTTTGTAATGAGACGTCCTCTCAGGTCGTTCTATAATATCGGATTTGGGAGACTTGGGATTTGCTCTGTCACAACTATATTATAATCAGAATTAGCTGGGATAATCAGCATCATTAATCATTGGATGTGTGTTTATGAATAGTTGTAGACAGTAAATACCTTGTGTCATCTATATTTGCTTTTTAAAATAATTAAATCAAGGCAGTGACATATATTCTTCGTTAAGGGCTTCTGTTTAAAATGTCTAAGTCATTATAAGTTTATATGAGTGCACTTTCTAAAACAAAAATTATGTGTATTTTTTTTTTTTTATTTGCAATGTCTCTGAATGCCAATTAATATACTGTACTACACACTACACTACACTATACTACCATACACTACACTACACTACACTACAATATACTGCACTACACTACACTACCATACGCTACACTACACTACAATATACTGCACTACACTACACTATACTACACTACACTACACTATACTACTATAGACTACACTACACTCCAATATACTGCACTACACTACACTACCATACGCTACACTACACTACAATATACTGTACTACACTACACTACACTATACTACACTACACTACCACACACTACACTACACTATACTACTATACACTACACTACACTACAATATACTGCACTACACTACACTACCATACGCTACACTACACTACAATATACTGTACTACACTACACTACACTATACTACACTACACTACCACACACTACACTACACTATACTACTATACACTACACTACACTACAATATACTGTACTACACTACACTACACTATACTACACTACACTACCACACACTACACTACACTATACTACTATACACTACACTACACTACAATATACTGCACTACACTACACTACACTACTATACGCGACACTATACTGCACTACGCTACACTACACTACTATACACTACACTATACTGCACTACACTACCATACACTACACTATACTACCATACACTACACTACACTACACTACAATATACTGCACTACACTACACTACCATACGCTACACTACACTACAATATACTGCACTACACTACACTATACTACACTACACTACACTATACTACTATAGACTACACTACACTCCAATATACTGCACTACACTACACTACCATATGCTACACTACACTACAATATACTGTACTACACTACACTACACTACACTATACTACACTACACTACCACACACTACACTACACTATACTACTATACACTACACTACACTACAATATACTGCACTACACTACACTACTATACGCGACACTATACTGCACTACGCTACACTACACTACTATACACTACACTATACTGCACTACACTACCATACACTACACTATACTGCACTACACTACCATACACGACACTATACTGCACTACACTACCATACACGACACTATACTGCACTACACTACACTACTATACACTACACTACACTACACTACTAAACACTACACTATACTGCACTACACTACCATACACTACACTATACTGCACTACACTACCATACACTACACTATACTGCACTACACTACCATACACTACACTATACTGCACTACACTACACTACACTACACTACACTACTATACACTAAAGTATACTGCACTACACTACCATACACTACACTATACTGCACTACACTACACTACACTACACTACTATACACTACACTACTATACACTACACTACTATACACTACACTATACTGCACTACACTACACTACCATACACTACACTATACTGCACTACACTACACTACACTACTATACACTACACTATACTGCACTACACTACACTACACTACTATACACTACACTATACTGCACTACACTACCATATACTACACTACACTATCATACACTACACTACACTACACTACTATACACTACACTATACTGCACTACACTACCATACACTACACTACACTATCATACACTACACTACACTACACTACTATACACTACACTATACTGCACTACACTACACTACACTACTATACACTACACTATACTGCACTACACTACCATACACTACACTACACTATCATACACTACACTACACTACTATACACTACACTATACTGCACTACACTACCATACACTACACTACACTATCATACACTACACTACACTACACTACTATACACTACACTATACTGCACTACACTACACTACACTACCATACACTACACTACACTATCATACACTACACTACACTACACTACTATACACTACACTATACTGCACTACACTACACTACTATACACTACACTATACTGCACTACACTACCATATACTACACTACACTATCATACACTACACTACACTACACTACTATACACTACACTATACTGCACTACACTACCATACACTACACTACACTATCATACACTACACTACACTACACTACTATACACTACACTATACTGCACTACACTACCATACACTACACTATCATACACTACACTACACTACACTACTATACACTACACTATACTGCACTACACTACCATATACTACACTACACTATCATACACTACACTACACTACACTACTATACACTACACTATACTGCACTACACTACCATACACTACACTATCATACACTACACTACACTACACTACACTACACTACACTACTATACACTACACTATACTGCACTACACTACCATACACTACACTATACTGCACTACACTACACTACACTACACTACTATACACTACACTATACTGCACTACACTACACTACCATACACTACACTATACTGCACTACACTACACTACTATACACTACACTATACTGCACTACCATATACTACACTACACTATCATACACTACACTACACTACTATACACTACACTATACTGCACTACACTACCATACACTACACTACACTATCATACACTACACTACACTACACTATCATACACTACACTACACTGTACTTTACTACACTACCATACACTACACTACACTGCACTACACTACCATACACTACACTACCATACACTACACTACACTACACTACACTATCATACACTACACTACACTGTACTTTACTACACTACCATACACTACACTATACTGCACTACACTACCATACACTACACTATACTGCACTACACTACTATACACTACACTATACTGCACTACACTACCATACACTACACTACACTATCATACACTACACTACACTACACTATCATACACTACACTACACTGTACTTTACTACACTACCATACACTACACTACACTGCACTACACTACCATACACTACACTACCATACACTACACTACACTACACTATCATACACTACACTACACTGTACTTTACTACACTACCATACACTACACTATACTGCACTACACTACCATACACTACACTATACTGCACTACACTACCATACACTACACTATACTGCACTACACTACCATACACTACACTACACTGCACTACACTACCATACACTACTATACACTACACTATACTGCACTACACTACCATACACTACACTACACTACACTATACTGCACTACACTATCATACACTACACTACACTGTACTGCACTACACTACCATATACTACACTACACTGTACACTGTACTACACTATACTACACTACACTGTACTACACTATACTGCACTATACTACACTAACATACACTACACTATACTACACTACACTACTGTATACTGCACTACACTACTGTAGTAGTGTACACTACACTGCACTACACTGTACTACAGTACACTGCACTATACTGCACTACACTACACTGCAATACACTGTACTACACTACACTACACTGTACTACACTATACTATACTACACTACAGTGTACTACAGTACACTACACTGCATGATACTACACTACACTATACTACACTACACTATACTACACTACACTGCACTATACTACACTGTATTACACTACACTACACTGTACTACACTATACTATACTACTCTGTACTACACTACACTATACTACACTACACTGTACTACACTATCATACACTACACTACCATACACTACACTATACTGCACTACACTACCATACACTACACTATACTGCAGTACACTACACTACAATACACTACACCACACTGTACTGCACTACACTACCATACACTACACTACCATACACTACACTACCATACACTACACTACACTGCACTACACTACCATACACTACACTACCATACACTACACTACCATACACTACACTACACTGCACTACACTACCATACACTACACTACCATACACTACACTACACTGTACTGTACTACACTACACTGTACTACACTACACTATGCTGTACTATACTACACTACACTACACTGTACTACATTATACTACACTACACTGTACTACACTATACTACACTACTCTACACTGTACTACACTACACTGTACTACACTACACTACACTTCACTACACTATGCTGTACTACACTACACTGTACTACAATACACTCCACTCCACTCCGGTACCATGCCCCTTGCTACACCACACTATACCGCACTCCACTACACTACACTGTACAACACTACACTACACTACACTGTACTACACTACACTATACTACACTGCACTACACTCTACAACACTACACTGCACTATACTACACTGCACTATACAACACTGTATTACACTACACTACAGTATACTACACTACACTGTACTACACTATACTATACTACTCTGTACTACACTGTACTACACTATACTATACTACTCTGTACTACATTATACTACACTATACCTCACTACACTACCATACGCTACACTACACTGTACTACACTACACTGTACTGTACTGCACTACACTACCATACACCTACACTACACTGCACTACACTACCATACACTACACTATACACTGTACTACACTACTATACACTACACTGTACTACACTACACTACACTATGCTACACTACACTGTACTACACTACACTATACTACACTACACTGTACTACACTATCATACACTACACTATACTGCACTACACTACCATACACTACACTATACTGCAGTACACTACACTACCATACACTACACCACACTGTACTGGACTATACTACCATACACTATCATACACTACACTATACCTCACTACACTACCATACACTACACTACACTGTACTACACTACACTGCACTGCACTACCCTACCATACACTACACTACACTGTACTACACTACACTACACTACACTACCATACACTACACTGTACTACACTACACTGTACTACACTACCATACACTACACTACCATACACTACACTATACACTTTACTATACTACCATACACTACACTACATTATACTGCACTACACTACCATACACTACACTATACACTGTACTACACTATACTACAGTTCACTACACTATAGTACACTACACTACCATACACTACACTATACTACACTACTGTATACTGTACTACACTACTCTAGTAGTGTAAACTACACTATACTACAAAAACTGTACTACACTATACTACACTATACTACACTACACTACATTGTACTACACTATACCGTACAACACTATACTACACTACACTGCACTACACTACACTGTACTACACTACTGTATACTGTACTACACTACTCTAGTAGTGTAAACTACACTATACTACAAAAACTGTACTACACTATACTACACTACACTATACTACACTACACTACATTGTACTACACTATACCGTACAACACTATACTACACTACACTATACTACACTACACTGTACTACACTACACTACGCTATACTACACTGTACTACACTACACTGTACAACACTACACTGTACCACACTACACTATACTACTCTGTACTATACTACACTGTACTACACTACACTGTACTACACTACACTACACTATGCTACACTACACTGTACTACACTACACTATACTGCACTACACTACCATACACTACACCACACTGTACTGCACTATACTACCATACACTATCATACACTACACTATACCTCACTACACTACCATACACTACACTACACTGTACTACACTACACTGCACTGCACTACCCTACCATACACTACACTACACTGTACTACACTACACTACACTACACTGTACTACACTACACTGTACTACACTACACTATACACTTTACTATACTACCATACACTACACTACACTGTACTACACTACACTACACTACCATACACTACACTGTACTACACTACACTGTACTACACTACCATACACTACACTGTACTACACTACCATACACTACACTACCATACACTACACTATACACTTTACTATACTACCATACACTACACTACATTATACTGCACTACACTACCATACACTACACTATACACTGTACTACACTATACTACAGTACACTACACTATAGTACACTACACTACCATACACTACACTATACTACATTACTGTATACTGTACTATACTACTCTAGTAGTGTAAACTACACTATACTACACTACACTACACTATACTACATTACACTACATTGTACTACACTATACCGTACAATACTATACTACACTACACTATACTACACTACACTGTACTACACTACACTACACTACACTATGCTACACTGCACTGTACTGTACTACACTACACTATACTGCACTACACTACCATACACTACACTATACTGCAGTACACTACACTACCATACACTACACCACACTGTACTGCACTATACTACCATACACTATCATACACTACACTATACCTCATTACACTACCATACACTACACTACACTGTACTACACTACACTGTACTGCACTACACTACCATACACTACACTACACTACACTGTACTACACTACACTGCACTACACTACAATACACTACACTGTACTACACTACACTGTACTACACTACCATACACTACACTACACTGTACTACACTACCATACACTACACTACCATACACTACACTATACACTTTACTACACTACACTATACTACACTACTGTATACTGTACTACACTACTCTAGTAGTGTAAACTACACTATACTACAAAAAGTGTACTACACTATACTACACTACACTACACTATACTACACTACACTACATTGTACTACACTATACCGTACAACACTATACTACACTACACTGTACTACACTACACTATACTACACTACACTGTACTACACTACACTGTACTACACTACCATACACTACACTGTACTACACTACCATACACTACACTACCATACACTACACTATACACTTTACTATACTACCATACACTACACTACATTATACTGCACTACACTACCATACACTACACTATACACTGTACTACACTATACTACAGTACACTACACTATAGTACACTACACTACCATACACTACACTATACTACACTACTGTATACTGTACTATACTACTCTAATAGTGTAAACTACACTATACTACACTACACTACACTATACTACATTACACTACATTGTACTACACTATTCCGTACAACACTATACTACACTACACTATACTACACTACACTGTACTACACTACACTACGCTATACTACACTGTACTACACTACACTGTACTACACTACACTGTACTACACTACACTACACTACACTATGCTACACTGCACTGTACTGTACTACACTACACTATACTGCACTACACTACCATACACTACACTATACTGCAGTACACTACACTACCATACACTACACCACACTGTACTGCACTATACTTCCATACACTATCATACACTACACTATACCTCACTACACTACCATACACTACACTACACTGTACTACACTACACTGTACTGCACTACACTACCATACACTACACTACACTACACTGTACTACACTACACTGCACTACACTACCATACACTACACTGTACTACACTACACTGTACTACACTACCATACACTACACTACACTGTACTACACTACCATACACTACACTACCATACACTACACTATACACTTTACTACACTACACTATACTACACTACTGTATACTGTACTACACTACTCTAGTAGTGTAAACTACACTATACTACAAAAAGTGTACTACACTATACTACACTACACTATACTACACTACACTACATTGTACTACACTATACCGTACAACACTATACTACACTACACTGTACTACACTACACTATACTACACTACACTGTACTACACTACTGTATACTGTACTACACTACTCTAGTAGTGTAAACTACACTATACTACAAAAACTGTACTACACTATACTACACTACACTATACTACACTACACTACATTGTACTACACTATTCCGTACAACACTATACTACACTACACTGTACTACACTATACTATACTACACTGTACTACACTACACTACACTATGCTGTTCTACACTACACTGTACTACACTACACTGTACTACACTCCACTCCACTAATATGCCCCTTGCTACACCACACTATACCGCACTCCACTACACTGTACAACACTATACTACAGTACACTATACTACACTACACTACACTGTACTACACTTACTGTATTACACTATACTAAACTACACTGTACTACACTACACTGTAGTACACTATACTACACTACAATGTACTACACTACACTGTACTACACTATACTACACTGTACTACACTACACTATATTACACTACACTGTACTACAACACACTGTACTACACTACACTGTACTACCCTACACTATACTACACTACACCATACTACACTACACTGTAGTACACTACACTACGCTGTACTACACTACACTGTACTACACTACACTGTACTACACTACACTACACTGTACTACACTACACTATGCTGTAATACACTACACTCCACTACCATGCCCCTTGCTACACCACACTATACTGCACTCCACTACACTGTACTACACTACACTACGCTGTACTACACTACATTACACTGTACTACACTACACTACGCTGTACTACACTACACTACACTTTACTACACTACACTATACTACACTATGTTACACTACACTACACTGTACTACACTACACTATGCTGTACTACACTACACTACACTTTACTACACTACACTACGCTGTACTACACTACATTACACTGTACTACACTACACTACACTGTACTACACTACACTACGCTGTACTACACTACACTACACTTTACTACACAACACTACGCTGTACTACACTACACTACGCTGTACTACACTACACTACACTGTACTACACTACACTATGCTGTACTACACTACACTACACTACAATGTACTACACTACACTACATTGTACTACACTACACTACACTGTACTACACTACACTACGCTGTACTACACTACACTACACTACACTGTACTACACTACACTACACTGTACTACACTACACTACACTGTACTACACTGTACTACACTACACTATACTACACTACACTGTACTACACTACTGTATACTGTACTACACTACTCTAGTAGTGTAAACTACACTATACTACAAAAACTGTACTACACTATACTACACTACACTATACTACACTACGCTACATTGTACTACACTATTCCGTACAACACTATACTACACTACACTGTACTACACTATACTATACTACACTGTACTACACTACACTACACTATGCTGTACTACACTACACTGTACTACACTCCACTCCACTAATATGCCCCTTGCTACACCACACTATACCGCACTCCACTACACTGTACAACACTATACTACAGTACACTACACTGTACTACACTACACTGTACTACACTACACTACACTGTACTACACTACACTACGCTGGACTACACTTTACTACACTACACTACACTGTACTACACTACATTACACTGTACTACACTACACTGCACTGTACTACACTACACTACCATGCCCCTTGCTACACCACACTATACCGCACTCCACTACACTGTACTACACTACGCTACGCTGTACTACACTATGCTACACTGTACTACACTACACTACACTACACTATACTACACTGTACTACACTATACTAAACTACATTGTACTACTCTACACTACATTACACTTTACTACACTACACTACGCTGTACTACACTCCACTACATTATATTACACTACACTACGCTGTACTACACTATACTACACTACACTGTACTACACTACACTACACTATACTACGCTACACTACACTGTACTACACTACACTATACTATGCTACACTACACTGTACTACACTACACTGTACTGCACTACACTATACTACACTACACTACACTGTACTACACTTACTGTATTACACTATACTAAACTACACTGTACTACACTACACTGTAGTACACTATACTACACTACAATGTACTACACTATACTACACTGTACTACACTACACTGTATTACACTACACTGTACTACAACACACTGTACTACACTACACTGTACTACCCTACACTATACTACACTACACCATACTACACTACACTGTAGTACACTACACTACGCTGTACTACACTACACTGTACTACACTACACTGTACTACACTACACTACACTGTACTACACTACACTATGCTGTAATACACTACACTCCACTACCATGCCCCTTGCTACACCACACTATACTGCACTCCACTACACTGTACTACACTACACTACGCTGTACTACACTACATTACACTGTACTACACTACACTACGCTGTACTACACTACACTACACTTTACTACACTACACTATGCTGTACTATACTACACTACACTGTACTACACTACACTATGCTGTAATACACTACACTACACTTTACTACACTACACTACGCTGTACTACACTACACTGTACTACACTACACTACACTGTACTACAATACATTACACTGTACTACACTACACTACGCTGTACTACACTACGCTGTACTACACTACGCTGTACTACACTACACTATATTACACTACACTACACTTTACTACACTACA
This sequence comes from Hemibagrus wyckioides, assembly GCF_019097595.1. Lineage (NCBI taxonomy): Eukaryota > Metazoa > Chordata > Actinopteri > Siluriformes > Bagridae > Hemibagrus > Hemibagrus wyckioides. The sequence goes on from NC_080730.1 coordinate 17,625,167, forward strand.
CTACGCTGTACTACACTACATTACACTGTACTACACTACATTACACTGTACTACTCTACATTACACTGTACTGCACTACACTATACTACACTACACTACACTATACTACACTACACTACACTATACTACACTATGTTACACTACACTACACTACACTATACTACACTATGTTACACTACACTACACTGTACTACACTACACTATGCTGTACTACACTACACTTTACTACACTACACTATGCTGTACTACACTACATTACACTGTACTACACTACACTACACTGTACTACACTACACTACGCTGTACTACACTACACTTTACACAACACTACACTGTACTACACTACACTATGCTGTACTACACTACACTACACTACAATGTCCTACACTACACTACATTGTACTACACTACACTACACTGTACTACACTACACTACGCTGTACTACACTACACTACACTGTACTACACTACACTACACTGTACTACACTAAACTGTACTACACTACACTACGCTGTACTACACTGCACTACACTGTACTACACTACACTATGCTGTACTACACTACACTACACTGTACTACACTACATTACACTGTACTACACTACACTACACTGTACTACACTACACTGTACTACACTACACTACACTGTACTACACTACACTATGCTGGACTACACTTTACTACACTACACTACACTGTACTACACTACATTACACTGTACTACACTACACTACACTGTACTACACTACACTACCATGCCCCTTGCTACACCACACTATACCGCACTCCACTACACTGTACTACACTACGCTACGCTGTACTACACTACGCTACACTGTACTACACTACACTACACTACACTATACTACACTGTACTACACTATACTAAACTACATTGTACTACTCTACACTACATTACACTTTACTACACTACACTACGCTGTACTACACTCCACTACATTATATTACACTACACTACGCTGTACTACACTATACTACACTACACTGTACTACACTACACTACACTATACTACGCTACACTACACTGTACTACACTACACTATACTATGCTACACTACACTGTACTACACTACACTGTACTGCACTACACTATACTACACTACACTACACTGTACTACACTACACTACACTATATTACACTACACTACACTGTACTACACTACACTACGCTGTACTACACTACACTACACTTTACAACACTACACTACGCTGTACTACACTGCACTACGCTGTACTACACTACACTGTATTACACTACATTACACTGTACTACACTACACTGTACTACACTATGCTGTAATACACTACACTACACTTTACTACACTACACTACGCTGTACTACACTACATTACACTGTACTACACTACACTATGCTGTACTATACTACACTACACTGTACTACACTACACTATGCTGTAATACACTACACTACACTTTACTACACTACACTACGCTGTACTACACTACACTGTACTACACTACACTACACTACACTGTACTACAATACATTACACTGTACTACACTACGCGACGCTGTACTACACTACGCTGTACTACACTACGCTGTACTACACTACACTATATTACACTACACTACACTTTACTACACTACACTACGCTGTACTACACTACATTACACTGTACTACACTACATTACACTGTACTACTCTACATTACACTGTACTGCACTACACTATACTACACTACACTATACTACACTACACTACACTATACTACACTATGTTACACTACACTACACTGTACTACACTACACTATGCTGTACTACACTACACTTTACTACACTACACTATGCTGTACTACACTACATTACACTGTACTACACTACACTACACTGTACTACACAACACTACGCTGTACTACACTACACTACACTGTACTACACTACACTATGCTGTACTACACTACACTACACTACAATGTCCTACACTACACTACATTGTACTACACTACACTGTACTACACTACACTACGCTGTACTACACTACACTACACTGTACTACACTGTACTACACTAAACTGTACTACACTACACTACGCTGTACTACACTGCACTACACTGTACTACACTACACTATGCTGTACTACACTACACTACACTGTACTACACTACATTACACTGTACTACACTACACTACACTGTACTACACTACACTGTACTACACTACACTACACTGTACTACACTACACTACGCTGGACTACACTTTACTACACTACACTACACTGTACTACACTACATTACACTGTACTACACTACACTACACTGTACTACACTACACTACCATGCCCCTTGCTACACCACACTATACCGCACTCCACTACACTGTACTACACTACGCTACACTGTACTACACTACACTACACTACACTATACTACACTGTACTACACTATACTAAACTACATTGTACTACTCTACACTACATTACACTTTACTACACTACACTACGCTGTACTACACTCCACTACATTATATTACACTACACTACGCTGTACTACACTATACTACACTACACTGTACTACACTACACTACACTATACTACGCTACACTACACTGTACTACACTACACTATACTATGCTACACTACACTGTACTACACTACACTGTACTGCACTACACTATACTACACTACACTACACTGTACTACACTACACTACACTATATTACACTACACTGTACTACACTACACTACGCTGTACTACACTACACTACACTTTACAACACTACACTACGCTGTACTACACTGCACTACGCTGTACTACACTACACTGTATTACACTACATTACACTGTACTACACTACACTGTACTACACTATGCTGTAATACACTACACTACACTTTACTACACTACACTACGCTGTACTACACTACATTACACTGTACTACACTACACTACGCTGTACTACACTACACTACACTTTACTACACTACACTACGCTGTACTACACTGCACTACGCTGTACTACACTACACTACGCTGTACTACACTACATTACACTGTACTACACTACACTACATTACACTGTACTACACTACACTGTACTACACTATACTGTACTACACTATACTACGCTGTACTACACTACACTACACTTTACTACACTAAACTATGCTGTACTACACTACACTACACTATATTACACTACACTACACTGTACTACACTACACTACGCTGTACTACACTACACTACACTGTACTGCACTGTACTACACTACACTACACTGTACTACACTACGCTGTACTACACTACATTACACTGTACTACACTACACTGTACTACGCTGTACTACACTACACTTTACTACACTACACTGTACTACACTACACTACAATACACTACACTGTACTACACTACACTGTACTACACTACACTACACTGTACTACACTACACTATGCTGTACTACACTACACTGTACTACACTACACTACGCTGTACTACACTACACTACACTGTACTACACTACACTGTACTACACTACATTACACTGTACTACACTACACTGTACTACACTACACTACACTGTACTACACTACACTGTACTACACTACACTACACTGTACTACACTACACTACGCTGTACTACACTGCACTACACTGTACTACACTACACTGTACTACACTACATTACACTGTACTACACTACACTGTACTACAATACACTGTACTACACTACACTACACTACACTACACTGTACTACACTACACTGTACTACACTACACTACGCTGTACTACACTACACTGTACTACACTACACTACGCTGTACTACACTGCACTACACTGTACTGCACTACACTACGCTGTACTACACTACACTGTACTACACTACATTACACTGTACTACACTACACTGTACTACACTACACTACACTGTACTACACTACACTACGCTGTACTACACTTTACTACACTACACTACACTACACTGTACTACACTACATTACACTGTACTACACTACACTGTACTACACTACACTACGCTGTACTACACTGCACTACGCTGTACTACACTACACTACACTACACTGTACTACACTACACTGTACTACACTATACTACGTTGTACTACACTACACTACGCTGTACTACACTACACTATGCTGTACTACACTACACTATGCTGTACTACACTACATTACACTGTACTACACTACACTGTACTACACTACATGGTACTACACTATACTACGCTGTACTACACTACACTTTACTACACTACACTACGCTGTACTACACTACACTACACTATATTACACTACACTACACTGTACTACATTACACTGTTCTACACTACACTATGCTGTACTACACTACACTACACTACACTGTACTACACTACACTTCACTGTACTACACTACACTACACTGTACTACACTACGCTGTACTACACTGTACTACACTACACTACGCTGTACTACACTACACTACACTGTACTACACTACACTACGCTGTACTACACTACACTACACTTTACTACACTACACTATGCTGTACTACACTGCACTACGCTGTACTACACTACACTACGCTGTACTACACTACATTACACTGTACTACACTACACTGTACTACACTACACTGTACTACACTACACTACGCTGTACTACACTACACTACGCTGTACTACACTACATTACACTGTACTACACTTCACTGTACTACACTACACTGTACTACACTATACTACGCTGTACTACACTACACTATATTACACTACACTACACTGTACTACACTACACTACACTGTACTACACTATACTACGCTGTACTACACTGCACTACGCTGTACTACACTACACTACGCAGTACTACACTGCACTACGCTGTACTATACTAAATTGTACTACACTATACTACGCTGTACTACACTACATTACGCTGTACTACACTACACTATGCTGTACTACACTACACTACGCTGTACTACACTACACTACGCTGTACTACACTACATTACACTGTACTACACTACACTGTACTACACTATACTATCCTGTACTACACTACACTACACTTTACTACACTACACTACACTATATTACACTACACTACACTGTACTACACTACACTGTACTACACTACACTACGCTGTACTACACTACACTGTACTACACTACACTACGCTGTACTACACTACACTGTACTACACTACACTACGCTGTACTACACTGCACTACACTATACTACGCTGCACTACACTGCACTACGCTGTACTACACTACACTACGCTGTACTACACTACACTGTACTACACTACACTACACTTCACTACACTGTACTACACACTACACTGTACTACACTACACTACACTGTACTACACTACACTGTACTACACTACACTACACTACACTGTACTACACTACACTGTACTACACTACACTGTACTACACTACACTACACTACGCTTTACTACACTACACTGTACTACACTACACTATGCTGTACTACACTGCACTACACTGTACTACACTACACTACGCTGTACTACACTACACTACACTGTACTACACTACATTACACTGTACTACACTTCACTACACTTTACTACACTACACTACACTACACTACACTGTACTACACTACACTACACTGTACTACACTTTACTACACTACACTACACTGTACTACACTACATTACACTGTACTACACTACATTACACTGTACTACACTGCACTACGCTGTACTACACTACACTACGCTGTACTACACTACACTACACTGTACTACACTACACTGTACTACACTATGCTACGCTGTACTACACTACACTATGCTGTACTACACTACGCTGTACTACACTACGCTGTACTACACTACATTACACTGTACTACACTACACTGTACTACGCTGTACTACACTACACTTTACTACACTACACTATGCTGTACTACACTACACTGTACTACACTGTACTACACTACACTACACTGTACTACACTACACTGTACTACACTACACTACACTGTACTACACTACACTGTACTACACTACACTACACTGTACTACACTACACTACGCTGTACTACACTATACTGTACTACACTACACTACGCTGTACTACACTGCACTACACTGTACTACACTACACTACGCTGTACTACACTACACTACACTACACTGTACTACACTACACTGTACTACACTACATTACACTGTACTACACTACACTACACTGTACTACACTACACTGTACTACACTACACTACGCTGTACTACACTTTACTACACTGTACTACACTACACTACACTACATTACACTGTACTACACTACATTACACTGTACTACACTACGCTGTACTACACTACACTATGCTGTACTACACTACACTTTACTACACTACACTACGCTGTACTACACTGCACTACGCTGTACTACACTGCACTACGCTGTACTACACTACACTACGCTGTACTACACTACATTACACTGTACTACACTACGCTGTACTACACTACACTACGCTGTACTACACTACATTACACTGTACTACACTACACTGTACTATACTACACTATGCTGTACTACACTACACTACACTGTAGTACACTACACTACGCTGTACTACACTACATTACACTGTACTACACTCCACTCCACTACTATGCCCCTTGCTACACCACACTATACCGCACTCCACTCCACTACACTAATACTCTACTATTCTCTACTGTACTCTACCATACTGTACTGTATTATGTGTAAGGCGACCCGAAGATGCAAAAATCATAATTTTTTTGGTACACAGATAGTTTTATTTAATGTTATCATGAAGCATACTGTATCTTTTGGTTATAGCAAAATTGCCTGTAAATACTTTTCCAGTGTCATGCTCTTTCTGGTCCTGTCTGGAACTCTGGCTTCGCCCTCGTACCTCCCACTCATCATGTGGTGCAGCAGTGCTAGTTGTAATGCCGACCCAACCTGTCTGTATTTATAGTCTCTGTTACATAACTACATTTGCAAGTCTTGCATGTGTCTCTATTGCAGCGCTAATATATATATATATGTATCGATTCCTGCTTCTGTTTTTTATCTTCACTCTGTATTGTTGATTATGGATATGTTATGGATTTGTTCACACAGTTTGATGCAGGATTTGGATCAAGCCTGTGATTCTTGTAACAGCATTAAAACTAAAACGATAATAAATATATAAAGAAGAAAAACTCAGAGCTTACTACAGGGGCTTTTTTTTCCATTAGAAAATAAAATGCCTTAAAATAAAATTATTTTTCTGGAAAAGCTTCAGTTTTCTAACTTTTTGAGTGTGAGCTGCATGAAAAAATCTAAGAAATTAAGAAATTTTTGCCCGTATAATTAATTTTCTGGTTGTCAATTTACAGACAAATTTACATAATAATTTAGTTGTGGAATTAATTTTTTAAAGGTGTAGTATAAAAATGTGCTTAAAACACTTATATTTAAATATTTTTAAATGAACAAATTACATAACTTGTATAAAATATTTTTGTATTACTATTATTATTATTATTATTATTATTATTATTATTATTATCATTATTATAAGTAGTTGTAGTAGTAAAGATATTTATACACTATATATCATACATAAAATGCAGCTCAACTGCTTTATAAATTAAAATAAAAAATTATAAATTAAATAATAAAAAAGCAGTAATGTAAAAAAACAGAAAACAAAGAAACTTGTAATAATTCTAAAACGAAACAGTTCTACAAAATATTTATATATACTGTATTTACAAAATAAACCAGGTAATCATAGTTTTGGGGAAAAGCAGGGAATATAAATGAAATAAATAAATAAATAAATAAATAAATAAATAAATGAGAAATAGAAAGCTACAAAAAATGTATATATTTTTTTATTCTGTTTTTTTAAAACTACTTATTGAAAAAATATACTTTGTGAATTTTGAGCTGTTGGTCTGGCACACATCTGGTACAGCTGCTAAATATACTCAGGAATGCTGATGGTTGCTTATTACTTACAGTAGTGAAAGATGAGATTGTGGGAAACTCGAGGTAATTAGGATGGTGTGTAATGCCGAGATTCAGAAATAACGCAAGATAAGACGTGTAGGATCAGATGTGTGTCCCTGGGTGGGTGTTTCCCTGTGTGTGTGTGTGTGTGTGAGAGAGAGAGAGAGAGAGAGAGAGAGAGAGAGAGAGATGCATGGATCATGTTGCATATTTGGGTGTCTGCACTTCTGTAGGGGTTTCCTGTGTGTGTGTGTGTGTGTGTCTGTGTGTGTTTCACTTGTTCAGTGAGAAGGAGTAAGATACCGATAGTTTCTCTCTCTCTCTCTCTCTCTCTACTACTTCACCCTCACACACACACACACACACATACACACACACAGAGCGAGGGATAGACAGAGAGAGAGAGAGAGAGAGAGAGAGAGAGAGCACAGAGAAGTGGAGAGAGACAGGCTTTTCAGTGGTCAGACTCTAAACCGCATCCCGTTCCCTTAAATGAATCGGACTACAGCGAGCGACTTGTTGTGTTCAGCTGGAGATCTGTTGTTTGTTTAAATGTGTATGGTCATATTTGCTCCGGTAAGTGGCACATTATCTTTACCATTTTCTGTACTTTAAGCTGACGTGGATTTTATTCCACTTTTGACAATGAATCCTAACCAGATGTTGTAGTTGTGCATCTCCAGTATAATTACTTGCAAAACGTACAATGTCAGTGTGTCAATAAATATTGACGTTGAATTACTTAATCCATTTTGTGACTTTGTGTGTGTTGATATTATAAGATAATAAGCCGAGAACCTTATTTTTAAGTTCTGTGCTCTTTTGATTTGATCTGTATAGTACAATTCGACCGTTCTGAGGACCATAGCACAGCAGATTCATCCCTCGTTAATAATTAAAGCCTTTTACAGCTCTGACGAATGGCAGAAAATACATCACAACTGAAATCAGAGACCTCCACCAGCCATGATGTGGCTCCGAGAACTCATTTGGGATTATCCTACAAACATCTATCAATTAGGATCGTTTCAGGGTTTAGTGCAAAGGAGATTTTTGGATCTGATACTAGACTGGGTGTTGCATTTCATTTAAACTGCAGTGTTCTTCATGTTGGTCTTGATTTTAGAAAATGAGAGGGCGGGGCTTAGGGTAACTATGAAAGTAGTGGATAATAAAAACCTGTGAGATTTCGTGAGAAGTCCACATTTACCATGTCTCTATGTCACAATTCTACTATAAGTGTGCGTGAACTGTAAATACTTTACATACACCTACCTTGTGAATAAGTTGTGTATATGTTGTATTTAGCTGGTATTTTTTTAATTAAATGTATTCAAATACACCCACATTCAGATTTAGCCTTAGAAATTAGACATAGATTTTTTTTTTTTACTTCAAGTCTGATATTCTTAAAGGGCATTTTTTAATTAGGAAATCTTGTGCAACTACTCATTAGTGCAATTATCCACCAATCAACCAATCACATGCCAGCAATGCAGTGATCAAAATCAAGTCAAGAGTTTCACTTGATGTTCAACATGTTCAACATTCAAAATTAATAAATACAATCCGGACATCCACCACGATGGTATTGTCATATTAACTATGATGTCATAATAACAGAGGGCGGGGGACATTTTTTCTTGCTAAACCTTTAACAGTTTACGCAGAAGTGAGGGTTAACCAGATATGTTAATACCTGTGGCACTTAAAAATGCCTTCCACCATATTTGATTCTGACCGCTCTTCCACTGTTGCCTTATGCATTGGTTCCATACTGTACTAATAATCTCAGCTGATGCTCTAGGACAATCAGGTATTTCTCGCCTGCTGTATTACTAAGAATACGCCGTTAGTGTTGTGCTCTTTTCACCTAGGGTATAGCAGAGTATAGTTTGAGTATTTCCGGAAGTGTACATGGAGTGGTGTGAATAACAAAAACCATCCAGTGAGGAGCATTTCTGTGTAAGGAAACACCTTGCTGATGATTGGCTGATTGGATAATCAATTTATCCTTGCTTCTTTGTTGGAATTTGTTCAAATCTTTCGTGAAATCGATACAAAATGCAAAGCGAAGCTTCCAAATTTATGCTATATAACGTAAGGGTTAGCATTAGGAATTAACGGTTTTAGCTTGCATACAATTATATGACTTCAACATGGCTTTGCAAAATTGTAATGAATCAATTAGCGTGAAAAATGACCCAGGTTAAGGTTAACGTTTGTACGTTTTCTTCTCACATATAATTGTGTGGAATCTAGTCAGATTTCCAATGTTTGTTCCAATTTGTATGCATTTTTCATGAGAGCCGGTTCTATTGTTGTCACGACAACAGTCTTGCATGCACATTTGATTCGTAGACAGTCATATGACCCACACACACACACACACACACACACATGATAAGACAAGACAATTGTGAATTTCTTCCATTACATTTCAGCTGAGTTTCTTTCGCGACACCTAATAAACACTTGAATGAATGAATAGGATCCTCTAACATGCAGCCAATATTCACATGTCACTAGTTTTTCACTTCCTCATTGCATAACTGCCAGCTGGATATGAGACATACCTGAGGAAAAGTATTAGCTCTCTGAGGGAGACGGCGCTCTGGGTAAAGTGTTTCAGACCAGTCACTTTACCTCAAAGCGAGCGTGTCTCCTGCACTTATTAAAGCAGATCTTTTCTCCCGAGCCCTGGCTAAATAAAAGAAGCAGAGTCGAAGGAGAAAGTGAGAGCAAGCAACAATGAGCCTAGTTAAAGGCAAGCTATTGACACAGGGTGGATTTTTTTCCCTTCAGATATATAACCCCTGTCTGCTTATGGTGCCTCGCATTGATTCGCCAACAGCTTGAGAAATGGAGATTAGAGGCGCATTAGTCAGTCGTTTACAGGAGTCCGATAGCTTAATTGAAACGAAGTGTCTTTTCATTTTTCCGCAGAGGATCCGATGATGAAGATAGAAAGACTGATCAAGGATGTTATTCCATGTTATTTGCTTTGCTTAGAGATTTCAAATTAGATCTGCAGAAATCCAGTGCAGAGAAAACTCTTAATCTTGATCTTAAGCTCGTGGAAGCCTGATAGGTTTTAATCAGAACATCCATCATCATCTGATTAAAATATGCTCTTATTGAGCTTTCGAACGACACCAGCCTCACATCACTGACATCTACAGAGCCTGAATCAGAGGCCAGGGAAGACGGTCAGGGAGATGGTCATTTTAGCCAATTTGGAGCTCTATCTCAATCTATTTCAATGCAATTATTCAAAATTTGAGCGAATTTATGCATTTATTTGTTTGTTTTTTTTGAGGTATGATATACAACTTGTAGTACACTTTATTCACATTGTTGTATCTCAGATTGTAGATTTTGTATCACAGAAGCAAAATAATAACTTTTCAGTCATCCTTTTCAAAGTGTTAGCGAATTCAATCGAATTGTGAAGCCAGTATCATGAATTGAATTGAATCATGAACAGAGTGTATGGTTGGAACCCTATTAAACATAAAAAAAACAGGGGAATATTCAACAAAACTTAAGAATCTGGCTTCCAGATAAAGCCTGAATATCACCGGATGAGTAATCCCGTCCATCTGAAAAAAAGAAAAATCACTCAGTGATTGATGAATCAACAGAATGATGTGTCAGATTTAGCTGAATGAGTAATAATCTTTATAGAACTATCCATCTGTGGAGTTCTGTGTGGGGGATGATACAAAAAAAGCTCATTTTTGTATTAATGTGTATTAATCAAATGAGATTTATGAGCAAGAAGCTGTTGTCTGGAATTAAGCAGATAATAACAAGGTTTTGGTAAATTTTATATTCATGCAGCTGTTAAAGTCACTGTTTTTTTGGGGGGGAATTCAGCCATGGAAATTTCCAGAAGAGTGTTATTGCAGTTTAGAATCCTTCATTCTGGTTGGTCAGAAAGTTTGATTCATAAAATGTTTAGTTAGAGCCATGTCATTGATGACAGCTACATGATATTTACTTTTAAACATGAAATGAAAAAGCCACACCCCCAATTATAAAATTATTTTTTCTTCAAATGTTTTTAGAATTTTTTATAAATTGTAATTTTACATTGAGGTGAACAGAAAAGTTCTGACATGATTAATAATGTTTATTTTATTTTATTTTATTTTATTTTATTTTATCTATTTATTTATTTTACTGATTTTTTTTTTACATGATCAAACTCCTCTCTTTTATCAGGGGTGTGTAAAAAATATTTTGTATTTATGGATGTAAAAAAATCTGATCATTGAATGTGCATTTAAAGATTATAAGGAATTAAAACAGGATGTGTTATGATTTGTCGTTTGCAGATTTTTGCCATCTTTGCTTTCGCAACATGTGGAGGCTACACTGGACAGCTGCGGGTTAGCGTGGACTGCGTCAACAAGACCGACAGCAATCTCAGCATCACCGTTAAATTCGCCTATCCATTCAGGTAAAAACGTTAAACACGTTTACTTATAATATTAGATATTGCAATCTAGATCGACAGAAATCATTTCTTTTCCATTGTAATATTTTCTCAATTAAGCCCCGCCCACCAAAGTTTCCCCACTGTGATTGGTTAAAAATAAAGAATCTAAAACCACACACGCACACACAAACACACATTTACACATGTTTACACATAATATTAGATTTTGTAGTCTTGACAAAAATCATCTTTTATTTTACCATCGTGATATTTTCTCAATTAAGCCCTGCCCACCACAGTTTCACCACTGTGATTGGTTACAAAAAGAATAAATTGAAAAACTTAAATGTTTAATGATCTCATTAAAAGCAATGAAAACGAATACCTGTATGTCATCCCAATGGAGCTAAAAGTGTGTGTGTGTGTGTGTGTGTGTGAGTGCTGTCACTCTTCAGTCACTGCCGATATTCCGGTATTAAACCCACACACCCCCGTTAAGCAGCTGCGCTAATTAATTGAGTCAGCGTCACAGCCCAAAGTCTGACGCTGGAATGAAACACATCTCCATGGCACCTGCTAAATCATTTCTTCTTTTTAAACTTCGCTTTTCTCCTTTAATTTAGCCGCAGTTGCCAGAGCTGTGTGACGAACGCCCTCGCTTATGTCAGAATCATTTGTACAGGCTGAAGAATGAGGCTTGCTGGTGTGAAATCCTCCTTTCTTGCCAATTTTACCATGAACGATTTGTTGTAGCGTTATATTTTTAGAGTCCCTTTCATTTTTATGAAGACTTCATTCAGAGAAAACCTGAATCTTGTATTAAAAATAACATTTCGGAAGAGTTAAATAATAGTATACACAGCCTAATAACCTAATTATCGATTGGTGGAGCATTTCATAATATTTGGAACGTAGTAGAAAACAAAAATCAAACCAATAAAATGCATTTTGTTTTATAATTTAATTTAAATTTTATTATTTATTTAAAACAAAATGTATTAATCAAATTTGGGCTGAGCTGCTTCACATACATTAAACCAGAGTACAGCTATCATGGACAGAATCCTGTGCTTCTAATTTTGTGAATTCCTGTCATTTTTTCCACAAAAATATGGAAAGATTTGCTCTTTAACATTTTTAGCTGCAACAATCATACAAATCTCTGACTGATAAATGAGTGTAATGCGTAAAAACATCCTTAAAAGTATTTAAAATCACGCACCGATGACAATTTCTCGAAATTTTTCCAAATTTAGAGCAGATTTTCCGCGGATTTGAGCCGAGAAGCTTGGCGCTGTTTCGCCATCACAACATGCATTCAGGAAAATCCCTCTTCGAGTCACGTGTGTCGAGAATCGGTACAGCTCTAATAGAAAGCTTTACACGTGTCTTCACTGAATGGAGTTTGAAAGAAGAATCCTGTGCTTGAAATTTCACCACTTCAAGTAGTTTTCCACTAAAAAAGCACAAAAAATTCACAAATTTTGGAAATGAAGCAATTTGTGACTGGAAAAATCACAAAACAAAAGTTTTTTAATCCTGGAGGAACTGAATAATGAATAAATAAATGAATTATGAGTGTAATAAACCTTAAAAAAAGGTTTATACTACTTAAAATAAGCAATTTCACTCAGATGATATAATGGATGGTAATAATCATGTTATAAATGCATGAATAGTGCATTATTGAATCATTATGAGTTTATATGTGGTTTTTTTTTTTTTTTAGAAACAGTGTATTAAATAAAAACAAAACTGAGTGGTATAACAGAATAATTATAAGAATTATAAAATAGATTAAATTTCTAGGCTCCTGGATCTCAAACAAACGTCGAGCAGAAATGTTAAAGATTTTAAATTCATGTTAAGATCATGAAAAGGAAGAGACACGAGAGTTGGACAGGAGTAGTTTTTAAAAACTGTAAAATAAAATAAAAAATTAAAAATTAAAATAAACTAAAATTACATTTTATATTATTGATTTTATTAATGATTTCAATTATTATTATTATTTATTTTTAAAATATTTTATATTTTTTATATATTTTTATTTATTTATTTTATATATATATATATATATATATATATATATATATATATATATATATATATATATTTTTTTTTTTTTTTTTTTTTTTTTTTTTTTTTTTTTGGAAATTTTTATTTGAAATTTTTTAACTGAGAAAAGGAAACCTGTACTTTAGTACTTTAATGGGGTTTTCCTCTAATGAGAGCATTTCCCATCCCTTGAAGTCACATAAGCACACGTTGCACACGGTCCCAGATGAAATTTGTGAGGCTGACATACTGGACGGCTTTGAAGTTCCTCTCAGATCTCTCTTTGCTTTAATAAGCGCTGAAGCTGCCACTCTTTGGCTGTACTGTATCACACAGCGAATTCCATTCCACTCCGAGAGGGACATTAATATCACACCGGAATCCTGATCCTTCTTCAGAGTAATATCACTGAAACTCCAGTACAGAGGAATGACGCTGGTGCTGCTGCGTGTCGCCTTTTATCACACCTGCCGGTTCCCCTCAGGTGCAGGCTGATCACTTGTACCAGACACGATCACCTTCCTGACTTCTTCTTTCCTTTGTTCGATTTCCCGAGGGGTTTATTGATTCGTTTGCTCTGGTCGCTAAAGATGGGTAGTGTGACTGGACGTGGCATGTTCGAGGCAGTTCAGTGTTCAGACTCATGTAGGTGGATATTTGACAGGTGACACGACAGTTTTATTCCTAGATCATTTATTCTCACACACGGTGCCATAACATGTAGATCACTGTATCAGCTTTTAGATCTGATTTAAAGATTCAGAAGCTGTTTTAAGTGGAGAGAGGTGTTAACTGGACTAGGTCTAAATTTAGACTAAAATGAAAACAGCGCTAGAAAAAGGCTTGCATGTCAAAAACTAGTGTTCTTCAGAAAACGTGAAAAAATACACAACAAAATAAAATGGAAGAGGGATTCATAGAATAGAATAGAATAGAATAGAATAGAATAGAATAGAATAGGAGTGGAATAGAATTGAATGGGATAAAATGGAATGGAATAAAATAGAATAGAATGGAATAGAACAGAATGGAATAGAGAATAATGGAATGGAATAAAATGGAATGGAATAGAGAAGAATGGAATGGAATAGAATGGATAGGAATAGAAACTAGTGTTCTTTAGAAAACATGTGAAACAATAAACAACAAAATAAAATAGAAGAGGGATTTCTAGAATAGAATAACATAGAATAGAATGCAATGGAATAGAATGGAATGAAATAGAATGGAATAGAATAGAATATATTTATTAGACTAATCTAGAATAACCTGAATAGAATGAAATAAAAGAAGAAGATATAAAATAAAAAAAAGAATAAAAAAGAAATCCATTGCACAGAATAGAATCCAATGGAATGCAACAAAATTTGCCTTTAACAGAATAAACTAGAATAGAACTGAACAGAATAATAGTTGATAGAATATCAGTAGACTAGTAACAGGAGTCATTATATCTAATAGACTTAGTGAATATAATAGTGTGTGTGTGTGTGTGTGTGTGTGTGTATGTGTGTGTATGTATGTGTGTGTGATGGAGTGATCGCTGAGCTTCTTGGAGACTCGTTGTGTAAATCAAGTACATTTGGATATTTTCTCAGGTGTGAGGTGTGTAGCAGCCTGGGAAACCATTCACATGTATTCTCTCTCTCTCTCTCTCTCTCTCTCTCTCTCTCTCTCTCTGTGTGTGTGTCTCTCTCTCTCTCTCTCTCTCTGTCTGTCACTCTCTGTCTCTCTCCCTTTCTCTTCCTCCCCCCCCCTTCCTCTCTCTCCCTCTCTCTCTCTCAGGCTGAATCAGGTGACCTTCACGGTGCCTACTTGTGAAGGCCGACAGCAGGAGCAGCTCCACCTGGACGGAGATTTCTCCTCCTCTGCCGAGTTCTTCGTCACTATTGCCGTCTTCGCCTTCCTCTACTCTCTCTTTGCCACTGTGGTCTACATCTTCTACCAGAACAAATACAGAGAGAACAACCGCGGCCCGTTTATCGTAAGCGCAAAAAAAAACAAAACATTCGATATGTATGTCATGTCATGATAGGTCACCTTCTGACCAAACAGAATGGAGAATTCAACCCTTTATCAACCCTGATTGCCTCCTTAATGTCATTTCTCTTACATTTAAATGCATTAAAATCAAGAAAGTTAGAATTCAGCATTAGCAGCATCAGCATTAGCTTCTTAATACCATAAGAAGTTTTGCCACCGGATTAACAGCTAATTAGTTTATTATTTAGCCCACTGTTAGCTTAAAAACTCGTTCCTCATTAGCGTGATGTATGTGTGTACTAGAACAATAATCTCCTAGGAAACCCAATGATGAAATGAACAAGTGTGATGATGATGTGTGATTGCACCCTGAGGAAATCTCATTTACATCAAGGTTTCCGTTTAGACTATAAGCATCTCCTGTAGCGAAGTCAGACTGGGCTTCGTAGGCTGCTTGTACCTTCAAGTGAATTACACTGCAATCTCATTAGGCAAATGAAATGAAGAATGACGGAACAGCATCCGGTGTTAAAGCTGATATACAGAAATGTTAGTGGAATAAAGTTTGCTTAAATCCAGCTGTATTTGTACAGGACTTCATAGTGACGGTGGTCTTCTCCTTCATGTGGCTGGTGGGATCTTCTGCTTGGGCCAAAGCTCTGTCCGACGTGAAGGTGGAGACGGACCCTGACGAAGTGCTTCTGCTCATGTCTGCGTGTAAAGTCCAGACCAACAAGTGTGCCTCGGTGTACGGGCCGGTCTGGTCCGGCCTCAACACCTCTGTGGTATCAGTTCATTTCCTCTTTGATCTGTGAGATTAAGATGCACTGTTACTGATGCCAGGAGTTCTCAGTTAATGATGCTAGGAAAAATAGAAGTTTAAGTCGATATTTTATTGACTTAGCAAATCATTATACAGTGAGGTCCAAAAGTCTGCACTGTTTTGTAATTTAACACAATAATTTTCCTTACAAATTACATATTACTGACAACAACTTTAGAGAAAAAATAGAAATATTAAATATTATCTGATTGGGAACCAGTAGAAGAATGTTTTTCTTTGATATTAATATTTGCTGGTTTGCTTCTACACATTTGTTCTGTAGAGTATGGTATGTACGAGTTTCTGCATGAACGACTTGAACAGCTGTGTCAGAAAAAATAGAAATTTAAATAACCAAATAATTGAATTTAAAGCTGAAATTAAAGCTGTGTTGGACTTAGTACTAGCAGTAGAATAGAACAGGAAGGGGGTTTTACATAGAATGGAATAGAATAGAATGGAATAGAATAGAATAATTTAGAATAGAAAAAATATATGTAATAAGCTACACTAGAATAGACAGAATAGAATAAAATAAAATAATAATAAATAGAATAAGTATTATAATTGTAAGTGGTATATTGAATGGAATAAAATAAAATCAAGACATTCAGAGAAAAATAAAACAAATTAGAGTAAAATAATAATAATAATATATATATTATAGTAAATAAATGAATAGAATAGAATAGGAAGGGGGTTCTACACTGAATATAATAGAATAAAATAGATAGAATAGAATATATCTACATAATGAGCTACACTAGAATAAATGGAATAGAATGAAACAGAATAATAATAAACAGAATAACAATGGAATAAAAAAAAGTGGTATACTGAATAAAATAAAATCAAGACATTCAGACAAGAATAAAACAAAGCAGAATAGAATTATTAATTATGGTAAATAAATGAATAGAATAGAAATACTGTTAATAGCCTTTAAAATGGCGTTTAGAAATGAAGTGTTTTAACCAAGTGTTTTACAGTCATTGAGCACAAGCATCACTTTCATTTATTCATTTATAATACAGTAAATTAATATAATAATTGCACTTCATCTTATAAACTGTGTAAAAATCCCAAAAGCGCTCATACTGTATTCACACACGTTCAAGTTATTATAAAGTATCAAAGTCTAGAACTTTCAAACAAATTTTCTCCTTTTAAAGAATAATGAATCACTCATCTGTGTGTTCCACTCTGATTTCTAGGTGTTCGGCTACCTGAACTTCGTCCTCTGGGCCGGAAACATCTGGTTTGTGTTTAAAGAGACCGGCTGGCATAAGGGCGGAGCTGCACGATACCCGACACCGGCTCCTGAAAAACACACCACCGCCTTCAACCAACAACCCTACAACCAGCAGAACTACAACCAGGGCACCTTCGACCAATCAGGAGCCAGCTTCGGAGGAACCGGAGGATTCGGTCAATCAGACTACAGCCAGGTGGGGAGTTACACCTCAAGTGGACCCGCGTCCTACTGACCACACGCCAGTTTATCTTCCAGGCTAAATGTCACGGGGGCAGGGGACAATTTCATGGGCAAAGGGTGAGAATCGGGTTTTGTGTAATTGTCTTATTTGTGAATGATGTCTTTACTCTAAAAATTTCAGCATCTTCACACAAAGCCAGTTTTCTTTCTTTGGTCTTTAAAAAAATGACTCAGAATTTGGGTTTTGAAAATTCACCTGAAGGTATAAGACTTCCCTTTGGATTTCTTCAGAGCCTGTAAAGGTTCTTATGTAGAACCCTTGCAAAGATGTGATTCTATTAGAAAGGAAAGGGTTCAAATAAAACTCTTCAAAACATCTTGAGGAAGGATTTCACACACACAGAAATAAAGCTGCTGGGAAAATGGCTCTGTAGAAGAACCTTCAGTTTTCTTAAGCAAAGTGGGACGGAGGGATCTTCAGCTATTTTTCATGGTGGCACAGACACCTGAAACATTTTTCCTCACATAAATATTGCCATGATTTTGGAGAGGTTGGAAAATGTTGTTGTTGCAACAACAGAAATAGTTCCTTAAGGAACCAAAATGGTTCCTCTAAAGAAAGGTTTCATGCTAAAGAACGGTTCAGAAAGGTACAGGGATGAGAGTTCATACAGGATAATCAAGACAAACACTTTGGGTCCTTCGTTTCTTAAAGGGTTCTCCTGGTAAAAGGCTCTGATTGGGAACCAGAAAGGTACAGGGTTCTACATGGGACCTTTAAGTGTTCCCCTAGAGGAAATCCTCTGACCACATAATATAACACTAGTGCATATTTCTGTTCAGTTTTCTACATTGCGCTGACTTGATGCATAAAGATGTGTCGCTGCGCTAAACTCTGAATAAAATAAATCCAACAAAAAGCTGAAATGTTCATATGAAGTTTCCACAAATGGCATACTTGTATATATACAGTTGTTAGAATTTATGAATATATTTTCCTTCTGTTTGTCAACTTGTTTTGACATCATCACTGAGTCTGATTGATGTTTTCTCGGCTGTAGGTATAGACAGAGGAGAATGAGATATAATTGTGCATCGTAAACCGTTTTAAAGCCGACGACGGTCAGGTCGCATGCATGCCACACACCTTC
Organism: Hemibagrus wyckioides; assembly: GCF_019097595.1. NCBI lineage: Eukaryota > Metazoa > Chordata > Actinopteri > Siluriformes > Bagridae > Hemibagrus > Hemibagrus wyckioides. The sequence continues at coordinate 17,645,076 of NC_080730.1, forward strand.
CATCAAGTCTAGTGCAGGTCTCTTGCTGTCTCGAGCTCTATTTCCTACTCTCTTCTCGCTATTTTCTGATTTTTATACATCTCACACACACAGTTCTCTCTGACCTAAATGGATGTTATTTAATGAAAAACAAAACTTTCTTGGGAAAGAAAAAAAAATACATGTCTGCTTAGAAGATAATTGCAAGGCATGGCATTTAAACAAAATGAAGGAAAAAAGAAAATGTTTATTATTTATTATAAAATTCATGTGTTCTGCTTGCTCTAAAGTGTATCGTTTTTTTTGTCAGTGTAATTTTTTATTTATTTATTTATTTTTGGTAATTATTTCCATGGTGTGAATGACACTGCATGTGCATTTGGAGTAATGCTAATAAAGATTGTGTACAGAGCCATGAGTCAGATCGTCTCTTTATAGAAATTCATTGGAAATGTACACCTTTACTGTTATTCTAAATAATTATTGTATCATTTACAATATTTAAAATTAAGATTAAAGGTTGAATAGTAGGATGATTAAATTATAATAGTAATATCACATACCTAAAATATTTATTTCTGTCTGTTTATATCTTTTTATTTCCAAATGCTAACATTATATTATATATTTAAATAAAATACTTAAAATTTCTTTAATTAAGTAAGAAATAAATTCCTTGAGAACGATAAGCAGCTGCTAGAAAATTACTGCTACTATTCAAAAATCCAGTGTTTTTCTGTAACACCAATTTACCCACGGTATTATTTTTATATTTAAAAAAAATATTAAACAATGATGTCTCATATTTTTATTCCATTAATAGTTAATGAATGAAAATAAAACATCTGTGATAGAGCTAGTTCCTGTTACCACTTATAACACTACAGCAGTTATAAACATGCTGCACTCTTTCAGTCTGTCTTGTTGTGGTATCAAGAAACCCGATAAAGCCCAGAAGACTTCCCTGTGGTGGGAAACAGATGCAGCTTTACTCCTGACACTGGAGACTCCTTCCAAAAATTGTTGCTATAGAAACGAAATAAATATATATATATATATATATATATATATATATATATATATATATATATATATATATTATATATATATATACCCCAGAAAAACCCAAGGTACCCTTTTACCCACTTTTCAAGCTTCCTAAACCTCCATCATTTTCAGCAGTGTTCTCTCCTAGCATTAGTCTTGTTCAGACTGTTCAGTTTTCCACCTCCACACTGAAGGTTGAGCCGAGCACCCTGGGCAGTTATTGACTGTTGTGCCTCCACACCGTTTTCACATTGTGTCCATGTTTATTTTCTCGTTTGATTCCATACTGCGAGCTGGATAACACCTCCACATTCGACTCCACACTGTTCTCTCACTCAGAAACAAAACTTTATCACCTTCGTATACATCCGGGAAACTGATCCAAACTCACGGCTGTTTGATTGTTATTAAGACAAGAGTCTAAATCACTGATGAACTAGCAGGAAATGTGTAAGAATGCTAGTTCTGTGCTTTTGTGCTACTGTTTAGTTCTCTCACACAGTCTACAGCCATTTTAATAATGAAATGGGAATCATTTAAGACATGAAAATAAACTAGTAACTATTTCTAACTCCACACCAGGCTAATTTCTGGATTAAACACAGCACCAGCTAGGCTCCTTTAACCAGGAAGTATGCTAGTTCTCTGTTTTGTAGCCTTTGTGGTTGTGAAAACAAAATTCTCACATAATAAAAGCTTGGAAATTTACAGCAAATGTTATGAGAAAAGCAGAAAACATTAAACTGCTAACAAACAAAGTACTTCTAACATTATATCATGCTAATTCCTGAGGTAGTTTGATCACTAGAATGGTGCTAGAGATGCTAAACTAATCTATTTTGTGCCATGTTTACTTTAAAAAATATATATCTTTGTAAATCATATCAATATCTAATAAGTGAGAGATTCACTAATAAAAAGTTTTATTGGTGAGAAAAGCAACAACAACTGAACTGCTAACACTGCTAACAATATGTTACCATTAATTTCTCGCTAAGTACAGAAAGTACAGAATCAGGACTTGTAGATTTGTGGAAATTCTACAATATTTTTTATCCCGCTTTATGAATTATTCAACACTAATTTCATTAATGTTTTGAAAAAAATTCAAAATTCAGTAAAAAAAAAAAAACAATAAAAATAAACAAAAAATAGAAATTTAGTCAGAAATTAAAAGAAAATAAAATCAGATAAAATTGTGTTTTTTAGAAATAAAATTTGACATTTTTTTTAACCAATCAAAAAAAGGAAATTGAAATCGGATTATTTTTTGTTGTTTTATTTTTTTTGTTGCGTTTGTTCAAATCATCGACATCTCCTAAAGACAAAAAAAAAACAACACAAAAAAAACATAATGAATGATTTAGCGGACCCTAAATAAATACTCTCGATTTAGGGACACTTGTTACCCAGCTGTCGATCCGAACAAACATAATAAATGTGATTCAGTGAGCAGATCTCGGATAAGTGCTCTTATTCAGTGACACTCGTTACCCAGCTGTCAAAGCAAATAGGACAGGTGGAGTGGACGAACAGGACGCCGTGTCCTGACCGCACCGTGTACATGCTGGGGCCGCAATTCCGACCAAAATCTTACCGAGCACAGCGTTCTCTCCTGACGCCTTTTCGAGTGCACTTCGGTGCTGTTACCATGGCGACGGGGGAGGAGATGTAGAACGGCACGCTGCCCGCCCGTTCTTTTTCTCCAGCGTAGTGCAGAGAACAGAGCATCTTGACTTTTATACACCGAGAGTGAAAAGACCCGGGAGTTGTATTGTGCGGGAAAACAAGGAACGGTGAAGAAAGCGAGAGTAAGAAATGAAGGCGGGTGAAAAGTTTGTCTGATCTGTCAAAAAAAATAAAGGAGACTTCAGTGCAAGACAATATCAGCTTTAACATAGACATAGATTTTGTGAAAAATCAATCCCAAATACTTTTGCAGAACATCTAATGGTTTAAGGTTTGATGGAGCTTCAGGTTCTCCATCAAAAGGAACTTTAATAGGTTTGGATGTACAGTAGACAGCAAAAGGCTATTCTTTCAAAGAGGTGACCAAATGAAATCCATTTAACTAGCTGAGAACATCCAAAGAACCTTTAAATAATCGTAACATCCATCTTTAGAGTTGCAGATCGAAACCTGGTTCTGGTTTTTGGTTTAAAATGGAACTTTTAATGAGGGGCAAATTAATGAGCCATTGAACCTGGTTCTCCTGGTAGGAGAGTACTGTAGAACCATCTGAAGATCTTGAAGAACCCTTGGAGGAACCTTTTTCTTTCTAAACAAAGACCCTAAATTCTTTTGGTTGAACCATCTCTATTCAGCACAAACAAATTGTAGAACTTTTTGCTCCACAAGCAGCATTGTCTGTTAGAGAACGTCTTCATCCATTGTCCATTGAGAATCTGAGAAAAAAACAAAACAATGCAGTACATTTGACTCTCCGTCTCGTGACATTCCCATCGTATTTGCTCCATTGTTGCTTGATGTTATGATATTAAACCTGGAGGTCTGGATTATGCGACAATGAATAAGGGTTTGTTTTTCGAAACACTTGAGACAAAAATCTCAGTGTCTGTCCATCCAACCTGGACTCATTGGGTCGTCGTATCTCTCTCTCCACACGACCCTGAGAATCACTTTCTGTCTCCTGGTGGAATGAGGGGAATTCGGCTGCCGTCGACACTCTAAAACAGAGAGTTAATTAGAAACAGCAGGACGAACTGCTGGGACCGTATTTGATTATTCATAGAGTTTGAAGCAGTTCATTGTAGGTTCTAATGTTCCTGAGATTTCAGGATATTTTGTCATTATAGGCTGGTTATAATCGTGGTGTTAGGGGAAATTGATGAAGTACTGTGTGTCTTCCTGAACATCTACTTGTATTTATTAATTATCTTATAAATAGTTGAACTAACTGCTTTGTAACTAATATCTGTTCTACACTCTTAGTACCAAACTGTACTTTTTCTCAAAACTGGGGGGGTACCACCAAGGTCATATCTTCACTACCTTTCAGTGTGTATCTTATAGTCTGTCTCACTTAAACAGTGACTTACTGTAACCTTTATAATATGAACTAAACATCGCCGTGTCACTGTATGCTGTGATGTTGGAAGGTGGCCATGTTAAACTGGTGTGATAAACTGAAGGATCAGGGACCAATGGTGGTAAAATGGTGGGTCTGGTACCCTGCTGCAAATTGGTATCATTCCACACAACAAGCCTGACCTCCAGCTAAGGTTTTTTTCCCTTTGGGTGAAGCCTTGAAAGAATTTCTGTCACAATCAACAACACAAGTTTACCCTAACCTCTAGTATGAAGCTAAGAACCCTTGAGGAACCTTTTTTGTAGTACTATGCTGTCTACCTGTTAGAACTCTGTGCCCCCTAGTCTGTTTCATACAGGTGAGGTAGTAACCTGTTCAACTCACAGGTACAATAGTCAATATTTTTCGTTTCATGCTGGTACACCGATCAGGCATAACATTCTGAGCAGTGAGAGGTGAAGTGAATAACACTGATTATCTCCTCATCATGGCACCTGTTAGTGGGTGGGATATATCAGGCAGCAAGTGAACATTTTGTCCTCAAAGTTGATGTGTTAGAAGCAGGAAAAATGGGCAAGTGTAAGGATTTGAGCGAGTTTGACGAAGGCCCAATTGTGATGGTGGATAGATGACAGGATCAGAGCATCTCCAAAACTGCAGCTCTTGTGGGGTGTTCCCAGTCTGCAGTGGTCAGTATCTATCAACAGTGGTCCAAGGAAGGAACAGTGGTGAACCGGAGACAGGGTCAAGGACGGCAAGGCTCATTGTTGCACGTGGGGAGAGAAGGCTGGCCCGTGTGATCCGATCCAACAGATGAGCTACTGTTGCTCACATTGCTGAAGAAGTTGCTGGTTCTGACAGAAAGGTGTCAGAATACACAGTGCAGGATGGGTCAGGGCTGTTTTGGCACCAAAAGGGGGATCAACACAATATTAGGTAGGTGGTCATTATTATGCCTGGTTGGTGTATAAATAATGATGTAGAAATGATAAAAAATAAGTTTAAGCCATTGTCTCAGAACAAGTATTACATACACTATATTGCCAAAAGTATTCGCTCACCCATCCAAATAATCAGAATCAGGTGTTCCAATCACTTCCATGGCCACAGGTGTATAAAATCAAGCACCTAGGCATGCAATGTTTTTACAAACATTTGTGAAAGAATGGGTCGCTCTCAGGAGCTCAGTGAATTCCAGCGTGGAACTGTGATAGGATGCCTCCTGTGCAACAAATCCAGTCGTAAAATTTCCTCGCTCCTAAATATTCCACAGTCAACTGTCAGCTGTATTATAAGAACGTGGAAGTGTTTGGGAATGACAGCAACTCAGCCACGAAGTGGTAGGCCACGTAAACTGACGGAGCGGGGTCAGCGGATGCTGAGGCGCATAGTGCGAAGAGGTCGCCAACTTTCTGCAGAGTCAATCGCTACAGACCTCCAAACTTCATGTGGCCTTCAGATTAGCTCAAGAACAGTGCGCAGAGAGCTTCATGGAATGGGTTTCCATGGCTGAGCAGCTGCATCCAAGCCATACATCGCCAAGTGCAATGCAAAGCGTCGGATGCAGTGGTGTAAAGCACGCCGCCACTGGACTCTAGAGAAGTGGAGACGCGTTCTCTGGAGTGACGAATCGCGCATCTCCATCTGGCAATCTGATGGACGAGTCTGGGTTTGGCGGTTGCCAGCAGAATGGTACTTGTCTGACTGCATTGTGCCAAGTGTAAAGTTTGGTGGAGGGGGGATTATGGTGTGGGGTTGTTTTTCAGGAGCTGGGCTTGGCCCCTTAGTTCCAGTGAAAGGAACTCTGAATGCTTCAGCATACCAAGACATTTTGGACAATTCCATACTCCCAACTTTGTGGGAACTTTGGAGCTGGCCCCTTCCTCTTCCAACATGACTGTGCACCAGTGCACAAAGCAAGGTCCATAAAGACATGGATGACAGAGTCTGGTGTGGATGAACTTGACTGGCCTGCACAGAGTCCTGACCTCAACCCGATAGAACACCTTTGGGATGAATTAGAGCGGAGACTGAGAGCCAGGCCTTCTCGTCCAACATCAGTGTGTGACCTCACAAATGCGCTTCTGGAAGAATGGTCAAAAATTCACTCCTAAACCTTGTGGACAGCCTTCCCAGAAGAGTTGAAGCTGTTATAGCTGCAAAGGGTGGACCGACGTCATATTGAACCCTATGGATTAGGAATGGGATGTCACTTAAGTTCATATGCGAGTCAAGGCAGGTGAGCGAATACTTTTGGCAATATAGTGTAGCTCTTCATAGCAGTTTGGAAACCTTCCTTTAGGTGTAGACTGATAGTATTTGGATTGTTTTATTTATGATTTTTTTGGTCAGTCTTCAGTGTTTGGGGGCGGAGCCTTGTGATGGAAATAGGGTGGGCTGACTGAGTAAAAAAACAACAACAAAACACTCCAATTTCATTCAAATCCCGATTCCCAATTGGGAAGATTTGAAAATAAGCTGTCTTACAGATTTTGGGTGAACTTTTTAGCACTGATAAGTCTTGTAGCTACACTCCTTTAACAAAGACGTCAAACATCAAACATCTGGGCTGATGGACTTTGTTTGCGTGAATGTGGAAATTATGTAAACTTGATTTTTCAGCTTTGTGCTTAACCCAGATTTAGCTTTGCTTGTCAGGTTTGATAAAGTCTCCGCTCAATGAATGGATGCAAACTTAACGTGGTGTGACAGATGCAGTAAACAGTGTCACATGTGTGTATGCAGGTGAAATGACATTGCAAACTTACACAGAACTTCCTGTTTCTGGAGAACGACACAAGCCGACACCGAAGCATTTGTTTGTCACCATTTAAACTCTACCAGAGTTCCAGCAGACTTGACAAATTCACTTCCAGGGTGAAGTCCCCCAGCTTCGCACAACCACCCCTCCACCACCAAAGCACACACACACACACACACCCAAGTGTGTGTGATTAGTCGTATACGCTCAAAAAAACCTAGAGCATGGCTGTTTCAGAGCCGATCGATGGGAAAGGTCTTAACTCCATCACTGAATGTCTGTAAATTGATTGCTTTAGACTCAACAAACAGAGCTTCAGCTTGGGCACGGAATTCTTGGAAACTGGAGTGGAAGAAAAGATGTTGTTTAGTGACCTGTTCTACGTACAACTTCCCGTCTTTCTTTCAACTCTCACTCAAATTTCCAATTTTCCAGTCTATATCCAATCACAATAGATATCAAATTATGATTGCAACCATCTTTGAAGACACCAAACAGGACCCTTTGCATATTAACTAGATGTCTTTGGTACCACAGTCTCACATGACCAATGGACAATGGAAATATGGTTTGTTTGGACTGCTGCTGGAAAGAGAAAGTCAGGTATCTCAGGAATGCATTTGTGTACCTACATCAAATCTACACCGATCAGGCATAACATTATTACCAGTGAATAAGTGAATAAGACTGAGTATCTCCTCATCATGGCATCTGTTAGTGGGTGGGATATATTAGGCAGCAAGTGAACATTTTGTCCTCAAAGTTGATGTGTTAGAAGCAGGAAAAATGGACAAGCGTAAGGATTTGAGCGAGTTTGATGAAGGGCCATATTGTGATGACTAGACCACTGGATCAGAGCATCTCCAAAACTGCAGCTCTTGTGGGGTGTTCCCAGTCTGCAGGGATCTAATGGAGTCCATGCCTTGGTGGGTCAGGGCTGTTTTGGTAGCAAAAAGGGGAACCACCAGCTTGATCTGTTGCTGATATGCAACAGGAAGTGAATCAATACTGGTGAATGGAACCAAATAAAATGGATCTAGCTCTGAGTGCCTGGACCCCTAAATCGCCACTCATGGCTTAAGAAATTGTCCGTTACTGTGACAGCAGCACCATCTCCTGGGTTTGAGCATCACTACACACTGTTAAGTTTATTATAAGAGATGGATAGAGAGCAACCTATACAGGGTCTAAAGGAGTTTTTATCTCAAAGGAAGGACACCCTAGGGTGAGTCCATCACAGGGCTGTTGGAAAACCCTGATGTTCTTGACCCTTCAACCCTGGACATGCAAGGCAAATATGCTCATCACTAACCCACCAAACCCATATATAATCATAAACAATAAAATATACTATATATAATAGAGACAAACACAAGGATTTTGAAAACATCACTTTTATTACAATGTACTGTAATATTGTATTAAAAAGATACAATATTTATGCAAAAAATGGGAAAAGGGGGGAAAAAAAAACACTAAAGAGGAGGGGGAAGAGAGATCTAATCTCCATTTTCCATTGGGCTTTCTTGGGACGTTTCATCGCTCTCCATCTTTTCGTCATCTGCAACACAGCAATTCAGACAGAATTACAGCAAGAGTATGAAGTTCTCAATTAAATGTTAATAAGATAATGTTTTTCAGTCATTTTAGGAAGAAAAGTGGAGTTTCATTGCATGCTTTTGCTTCAAACTGAAATCTGGAATCTGATTGGTCAGAAAAAAAAAATAGCAACACGTTGAATTATATCTGAATCCCCCCCCCCCCCAACATCATAGCATCTAATCCTGCTTCATAGCATGTCTACAGAAATTCTGACTCACTCTCCAAAGTCTGCTGAAGCTCCTGGATGGTACTGAGAAGCACGTGGAACTGTTTCTTACGTAGCTCCAACTGAGTGGATGGGAAAAAAAAAAAGTAAAGAGAAGAGAGAGCAATTAGCTTAAAATATTTTAAAGCAGACGATTTTAAATGGACGCAGAGCCTTACCTTATCTTCTACGTTCTCTTTGATTTGTGAAAGCTGTTGAAGTTCTTTGTCCAGCGCTTCAAGCTGCCTGTAGGGACAGGATCGGAGCGTAAAATCAGAACCAACGAAATCTGAAGAGATTATTTCAAATCTCTTAAATCAAAAGAGACGACACTTACTCCATCGTTTGGTGTCTGTCCGGATGTTGCTGGATGACTTTCGCCAAAGCGTCATACTCTGAAATATAACATCACACTCTTATTCACTACATAAATAATTATTAAGACTTCTTCAACAGACATTCAGTAGCGTAGTATCGCACCTTGACGGTTCTTCCGTATCCTCTTTGCCCTCTGGATCTCTTTTTTGCACTCGGCGATTTTCTCATGTGCGGCTGATATGCTTTGCTCTGCGTCAAGGATAAAAAAAAAAAACAGACCAGAAATAAGCACAAAAAACTCAAACACAGATTTTCCACCTTCTCAAATTCCTTCAAAACAGTAAAGGGAATATCTATTTAAAAAAACAAACAAAAAAACACCTACACAAGTCTATATTTAAGTGCTCTGATTGACTTTTGTTAAAGAAATGCTGTCATTTATATGTCAAATAATGGAAGTGCTCCTACACATAATGCATGTGAGAGCAACGCTTTAACAGAGGGATTTAAAAGAATATATATATAAAAATAATACAAGCCTTATTGATGATCATATTTTATTTCATGTAATTAATATGGATATATTAAAAGCCTAAAGTCTATAAGGTAGTTTCTTTTTTAATTCCTTTGCTGGTTTTATACCGTTCATCAGGACCCATGAGCCATGTGTGATACACTATATTGCCAAAAGTTTTGGGACAACCCTCCAAATCATTGGATTCAGGTGTTGGGCTCGGCCCCTTAGTTCCAGTGAAAGGAACTCCTAATGCTTCAGCTTGATACCAGGACATTTTGGACAATTTCATGCTTTATAGGAACAGTTTGGGGATGACCACTTCCTGTTCCAACATGACTGCACACAGCAAGGTCCATAAAGACATGGATGAGTGAGTTTGGTGTGGAGGAACTTGACTGGCCTGCACAGAGTCCTGACCTCAACATGATAGAACACCTTCGGGAAGAATTAGAGCGGAGACTGTGAGCCAGACATTCTCGTCCAACATCAGTGCCTGACCTCACAAACGTGCTTCTAGAGGAATGGTCAAAAATTCCCATAAACACACTCCTTAATCTTGTGGAAATCCTTCCCAGAAGAGTTGAAGCTATTAGGTATGCAAAGGGCAGAACTCCATATTACATTCACATGCATGTAAAGGCAAACATCACAGTTTTGCCCTGGCTCACAGTCTCCGCTCTAATTCATCCCAAAGGTGTTCTATCGGGTTGAGGTCAGGACTCTGTGCAGGCCAGTCAAGTTCCTCCACACCAAACTCACTCATCCATGTCTTTACGGACCTTGCTTTGGTCACTGGTGTGCCGTCATGTTGGAACAAGAAGGGGTCATCCCCAAACTGTTCCCATAAAGCATGAAATTGTCCAAAATGTCTTGGTATGAAGCTGAAGCATTAAGAGTTCCTTTCACTGGAACTAAGGGGCCGAGATCAACCCCTGAAAAACAACACAATTCAATGATTTAGACGGGTGTACCAAAACTTTTGGCAATATAGTGTACATTATTTTATTTATGTTTTCTTGTAATCTGAAGCCAACTCTGGCAAAATAATTTCCTTCAGGATTAATAAAGTTCTATCTTATATTACTGAGGTTGTCCAGGTATCGAGGCACTTTCACCCATCACGCCTACAAACGCCGATCTCACCGATGTCTGTGTAGATCTTCTCATAGTTCTCCATCTCCATCAGGTTCATGTTGTACACCAAAAGTGTCTTTCCCATCGAGAACTCGCATTGTGACAAGGTCCCCAACATCCTCTGGTACTGAGCAAAACTGCAGGAACAAAGACAGAACAAACGTTAAAGTCTGTAGCGCCGTGACTGACCTTATAACCTGTAAAAAGCATAGATCTGATTGATCAATTCACCCTTCTTCTGGCGTCACGTTCGAGTGGCACCATTTAATGAAGCTTTTCAGGAGGACATTGATGCGTCTGTCGTCTCCAGCTCCGTCGCCGTCGATGAGCAGGCGCTTACGAATGACCTCATCTGAAAAAATTTGACAAAGGAGAGTTCAGAAGATGATATACAGTTTGAGAACAAAAGTTTGTACACCCTTGGGACTGGAAAGAAATTTGATTATTACCAGCAAGACATGAGAATCTTTTGGGGGAATGTTTTGAACTGTACGTCAATTCAAAAGTCACAAATTATCATTATTTTACTCCTGAAATATAATTATGACTTATTTTAAATTATTTTAGGACGTATTCGGATTATTTAAATCTCTTTCTTTGCTCGTTGTTAATGCTACTCCGTCAGGACGTGGGCTGTATCGCAAATGCCGTCTATTTACATGCACAGTGCACTATATAGATTGTAAACGCCCTTATGTTTTAGACTATGTAGGGAACCTAAGAAAGAAACGATAAGTGGTTTGTTATTCAGCCAGGTGAACACATTCACAGGCTAACTCTTATGACTATTTGTAGCTATTAGCTGCCACACAGACGGTGATGATCAGATGGATATTTTGTCATATGTATATTTGTTTCCATTGTACCATAGACTTATATATTATAATTATAATTTCCGTTACCTTGGTAGCAATCGAGCCCTAGCTGTGTAGCTACATCACCTCGGCTAATCTGTTAGCAACACAGCGACCGAATGGCTCCAGCTTGTTTCTAGATTCTAGTTAAACCTACACTGTGTTCGTCATTTATCGGCACAAGAAGAAGGTTAATTTAATCATTTTAACAGCTATACGTGACCCTGATCTCACTTACCATCAGTTATGGTGCCCATTTGTTCCTATGTGTGTAGTGAGAATTTTCCGATAAAACTTTATTGACACTCCTGGAAAGAACAAAATGAGAGGCACTGACAGAAGCAGCGCCGCCTGTGGACGTGCCCTTTATTTCACTCAACGAAAAAAGCGACAGTCATTAAATCCAACACACTTTTAGTTATATTTAAATATATTTTATGTATATATTTATATGTTATATATTTAGTTCAGGCAAAAAAAAAAAAAAACTAAAAGTAGAAAGTGGAAACTTGGTAGCTAATTATCACCCAATAATATTTTCAATATATATGAGTTTGGAAAAATGGAAAGGGTGCCTTAATCAAACATTTACAATTTTTATCACGTTATTTGTTTATTTGTTATCGATTTATCCGTGTGTCTTTCTGTTTATTTATTTATTTATTTATTTATTTATTTATTTATTTATTTTCCTCCTGGCATCCTACGTCAGGATTGGTCACTTCACGGTCCAATCAGCTTGCTGCTTCTGAGTTCGAACTACTGACCAATCAGCGCTCGAGATTTGCGTTTAACCGGAATACGGTTGGGAAATGAAAACGCGCCCGTTCCTGGTTGACAGGCAGACAGCGGTGGTGGAGTGATGAGCGGCGTTGTGCGCGTGCGCGCTGGTGAAGTGACGCGCTCGGTCCCAGAATGCTGCCTGGTAAACAGACATGGAAGCACCTGGTGAAGACCTCCACAGTCCCTGAGCACTGCACCGCCGCTCCGCGTTCCTCTCTCAGCCTCATTCTCAATCTCCTCTAACGGCCCACACATCTGCTAGCTCTCGGAGCCTGGCTCGGATCTCTGAGGTCCGGGACGAAGGTAAGAGAACAAAGATGACAGCGGCGTTAGCTGCTAATGGCTGTTCTGCTGCTCGACAGGGACAGTTTTGGTGCTAACGATGCTAACGCCGAAGCTACTTCGGTTAGCCCGTTAGCAGCGCTAGCGCAGAAGCTAAACGTGCCACAGAGAGGCAGGTTCTTGGTGCTAACATGCTAACGCTTCATTTAGCAGAGAAGCTAACCCGCTGCTGCTAGCGCGCGCTCACCCCCCTGCCTCTCCTCCTCCTCCTCCTCCTCCTCAAATGGCAGTAACATTTTATTTTGGTGACGTAATTCTTATCTAAGTTTAAATCTTAACCGCTTTTTTAACGGAGTGATGTCTCGACGGGGATTAGTCGGACATTTTGCGACACTTTGTCCCGCTGTACTTTTCTGGTTTGTTTTTGTTTCGCCATTTTTTTTTTTTTTGCTTTCACTCTGTCCAAGTGCACTTGTTCTAGTGAAGTGACCAACTCTGTCACTAGAGCAGGCCTTTGAATGAATGGAGCAGTGACCGCCAACTGAGACGGACAACAACAAACTTCAGAAACGACATTCATAACAACAAACCACAGCGTGACTTCAGCTGAAACTGTGAAACTACGCGGTTTGTTAGCATAACTGTTTGCTTCTTTATTTCATTTCCGGTTGTTTTTGTTTCATTCAGACATGATCTGTATGTACATTTAACAGTTAGACCTCCCTCTTTACATGGCTGCTGCTGAATATGAAACCCTTCCTCGCATTACACAAAATGTAGGCGTTTTGTTATGTCTCAGTACCAAATACCACAGATCTTCCTATACTAGTGCACTATATAGGACACATAATAATGGCTTGTGCACTGTATTAAGTGCACTATTTTAACAGGACGCACCCATTCGGTATTTAGCCCCTAACTGCATTGATGGACTGAGGAACTTCATCTAACAGAGAGTTTTACACGTGAGTGATATTCCTTACGACTTTTATCACAATTTTCCTTTAAGGCATGGATCAAGGAAACGCTGCGTAGAAGTTTAGATCAAAACCAGGCAATCTTTCATGCGATATTTGCTGATATTACTGAATCTACTGACATCCACTGAGCGTGTATTAGATTTCTGATGCTCAGACACAATGCGTTTCAAGCACTCCAAAAAAATGTTTATAGCCATTACGCAAACTGCAGATCAGCCACCGTACACCATCTCCGGCTGCCTATATGGCATTTCCGGTGCTGGCGATAACGTCAGGCGTGCCATTTTAAAGTGATATTTCTTTCTTCAGAGGAGTGACATTTCTGCACACTCGCAAGCATTCTTACGCATAAACCCTTTTCTATTCCTAATATCCCTACACGCTCATTTACATTCACTTCAGTAGTGAATTCGCCCTGCGTCGTCCTGTATCGATGCTTTAAAAAGCCAGAAGAGTTTTCAGAGCTGCCTCTTTTTTTTTTGTCTGGAAGAGGGATTAACGGGATGCCAACTGCAGAGCTCTCAGGTGGTTAACCAGGGATAGTGCTTATTGGATCGGATTACTCTGTAGCAGCGGGTTGCTCCATAAGTAGCTCATGTACCAGAAAGCCACAACCAGATTCACTTGGCCTTCATCCGAGCGGCATCTCCTGTTGGCAGACATGCGGCCGACTCCCTAAATGGCGATTATTGTGTGCGGACGATAAAAACAATACGATCAGCTTTCCCGCTCTGCCTCTGCCGTGTGCCTGCAGGTCTGGTGTCCAGAGCGCGTGGCCGAGCGGAATCACCAAAGCCGATGAGGATCTGCTGATTTGGGCTGCGGAGTTCTGTTTTTCACCTTTCACTAGGTATGCGGGTTGATGATAAAATATTCCGCTCAACTCGCTGGGGTCTAAAACAGTCGTGCCTCTAACAGCAGCATCAGATATGCAGAAGTGTAAAACACCTACCCGCATGAGCATATAATCAGTGAGTGATGAGATACAGCTCACCTTGAAGTTGATTATTATTCAGTAACACCACCTCCCCAGGTGTTTTATTCCTCTTATACCACTGCTGTTACAAAACCGGGCTCATGTACGCAAACCGGGGCTCTGAATAGGACCCTGACTCACTCCACACTGGGACACTGACGACCCACTTCCTGGCAACATGACCCTAATTTCTTCATCACTCACATAAATCATTTAAAACCCACACATATAAAAATATTCAAGTTCCATATCATTTCTGGCTTTCTTTACTTCAGGCATGATGCTAGGCAAAGCTGGGGGATTTTTACAAACCGTTAAACGCTGAAAATGTTCCAGTGCTCTGGAAAGATTTTGTAATAGGAGTGAAAGAGAGAGAGACCGCCATTAAAATGTCTGACTCCTTGATCAGTGCCTTGATTACTGAGCCAGTGAGCTGACTGAGACGCACCCAAACCTACACCATGCTGTACTTTCTATCCATTTATGGTTGCGTTTAATGTCGTGGAACATCTCTGAAACAAGTAAATCACTCACTTTATCAGAGCTGTAAACACTCGTGTCTCTTACTCCTCAGTCCCACCGTTTAAAACTTCCCGACTCTTACAAAACGCTCACACCGTTAAATACACATCTCCTGACTGAACCCAGAACCATATCAATATTTCGACTCTGTACAAGTCCCTCCGAACGATTTGTTGCTATAGAAACAAACGAGGGTATTGATATAAACCTTTCTGCTGAAGAAAATAAATCCACACCTGCAGACCAATCAGATTTTAGTGACCAGTGATCTTATTACTGAGAGCTACAGCTACTGTGTGACATTGACAATGATATAAATATCATTTTTCTAGCTCCTTATTTGATTAACAATGCCACCTCTGTGGTGAGAGACTAATTAAAAAATTTCACACTGATAGATCTGCGACGATTAAGGAATTGCTGTTCCCTCCGTAATCACGCTGGTATTATTGCACAGCTGTCATTGGATCTCTTTCCCGTTTTACCACGTGCAGTGTGTTTATCTCTTCGATAAGAAGATTACGTAGCCGAACAATTCATCGAACCACATGCAAAAACCTCCTGCTTGAGACTTTTTGAAAAAACGTGTAAATAGGTTTTTAAAGAACTTACAGTGTATATATATTTTTTTAACAGTGTGAAAGGCTGCGTTATGTTCACCAGAATGATCTGGAGCATTTGAAGTCAGCCGGATCGTCGTGAATCGAGTCGGGATGATCGTCACACGTTCTCACACAATGGCATGTTTAGTTGGACTCGTTTGCTTTTTTCGCAGCATTGCAAAGGCCAACGCTGTCATGGCAATTATCATCCAGTGCAGTGTCTCCATGTTATCAGTTCACGCTGATGTGTAGGAGCTAATAGATTTACCATAAGCTTTCTTTTACATCTACAGTCTTGTTTGAATGGAAACCTGGTTACAGTTCTTCAGGCAGATGAGATCACCGCGATCAGGCTCGGGTGTGTCAGCTTAACCGTTGGAGTCTGAGGCGGACTCTAAGGTCCAGATCGACTGCAGGGAGGAAAGCAAACATCATGTGTTTGAGGTTGTGGTGCTAAAGGCGGAAATACAACGTTTTAGGTTTCATATAATAAGCAAATAATCAATCCATCTCCATGTCCTTTGTTTATGATTTCTCTGTGCACTTGGTAAAGGTTCGATCACACGTCTGACTAATCAATGAATTATTTTGAACTCCAGATACCACTTTGTACGTGGTGCAACTAAACCAGTTCGCAAAACTATCAGTTCAGCTTTAATTCTATCGCCTGAAAACTAACGAATAGGTGCGAAAGCTCCCTGAGACACCGAGCTGACCGTCTAGACGCCGTTGAGCACCTGTGCCTGACTGTTGCCTGCAGTTTTATGGTCTGTTCCACATCACTGGCACAAGTCAGTCCTTCTTCAGGATCTAAGGCCAGCTGGAGTGCAAAGAACAAAAATATGCGAGCAAAACAAACAAGTTTTAGACCAAACTTCCTCCTTGTTATGATGTAAGAAGTTGTTGAATATTTAACATATGATGATATTATTTATACACCCAAAGCACCTGGAAAGCTTGGTCACTCTGTCATTTTTAGCTATGCAAATGACTCCTTGTTTGTTCTCTCCGTGTGCAGGTCCATCTCTCTCTCTCTCTCTCTCTCTCACACACACACACACACTTTCACTAGAAGGTGGAGGCGAGGCTGGAGTGTAGGATGGATCGTGTACCAAGGCTCCAGAAAGAGATTTATTCATAACACAGAGCAGATCAGTAACCTGCACTGAATAAATACATTTTTTGTGAGGCGTATGTATTATGTAAGCGTGTCAGCTGTGTGAGGCAGCATACGTTCAGTTACTTTTGACCTTTTTTGGGGGAGAATAAAAAAAGATTAACAGCATTTAAGGGTTGGGTTTAATCGTAATTGCGGTGGAGTAGTGGATGGTTGTAGATGTGTAAAGTATTCCACACCACATTCCCATGGGTTTACTCAGGAATTTTATGGATCAGGTTCATCACATGTCCACTGAATGTGCACACTGGTATCTGGACGCTCTTTAAACACCGATTAGGGTGAAAAATACAAAGTATGACTGTATTAAAATTCTAGAAATCAGTATTTCCTCCACCAGACTGTAACGCATTTTAGATTGTCGCCTTTTTGACCTTGTGCAGAAATTGAAGTCGGAGAATGATAGCAATCGGAAATGAAAGGATGATTGTAGTAACACTGAGACTCATGAAAGCGTGGTTTATATCAGTCAGCTGACTCAGCATGCAAACTTTCCTTTACTCATTTTTTCAAGCAGCGGTTCACAAGTGAAGTATAGGATGCCTTTATATGCTGTAACCTGAAGATTTCCCTTCAGTGGAGCTCAGAGGCTCAAACCTGTTCCAACATGACACGGAGCTTCATGAACACATCTTCTAGAGTGCTGTGGAAGGACCCGAGTGTCCCGTACCGAGCCACTGTGAGATTTATTATTTGCTAATGAAGCTCTGACTCCTGATTTATCATATCATATACATTTGTGTTGTCTTTACCAGCTTCACATGTTCTGAGTGCACCGTTTAAGCATGAATCTGCTACAATAGAGCTGTTTATACTGTATGTATATGTACTATGATGTGAATTTGACTTGTTTCAGATGTGTACAGTAAATTAGTTGGTCAGTGACGCTTCAGTGCGTTTAAGAGAGGGATTTTCCACTGCAGCTCCGCTTTACTGAACAAAGACTGACACGAAAACTAATCTTTGGTTCAGTCTGAACGTGTGTGTGTGTGTGTGTGTGTGTGTGTGAGGCCCGCCTGTGTTTTGCTGATTCACGTGATCCGGCCCAAAGTTTTAAATCCTTCCAGAAAGACCATTTGGTGTAAAATGTGTGATTGTTCTGATCATATCCGCCGCGATGCGAGCTCACACCGAGACTCCCGAGCAGAGCTCAGCGGTGCTGGAGGAGGGGGAGGAGGGGGAAATCAGCGCGGATTCGCCCCTCGGTGTGTTTAACCGGATCGCTGACTGGCTGTATGTGTGTGTTTCTGTGTGTGTGTGTGCTTGCGCGCCGCGCTCCATTCTAGCGGTGAAGCATGTCGGAAAGGGCCGAGGAGGGCGAGCCGCGGGCGGAGCAGCGCGCCAGAGCGCCGCCCAGACACCAGCAGCAGCGGACTGAAGGCGCGTCAGCAATGGCGGCCATCGGCGAGCGCGCGGCGTCTCTCCCGAGTCCGGAAGTCATGCTGGGCCAGGCGTGGAGCTGCTGGGTGGACGCCGTGAAGCTGCACGCGACCGACGGTGAGTGCTCGAGCAGTAACCCATAGCAACGAGTTTAAAAAAAAAAAAAAAAAAAAAGCAACCGCCGGTACAGTAGCGAGAGCAGAGCAAATGTTTATCTAATTTATCTAACCAACATTCACACAGTTTACCTGGTTATACCTCACAGTTTACCTGTTTATACCTCACAGTTTACCTGGTTATACCTCACAGTTTACCTGGTTATAATACACAGTTTACCTGGTTATAATACACAGTTTACCTGGTTATACCTCACAGTTTACCTGGTTATACCTCACAGTTTACCTGGTTATACCTCACAGTTTACCTGGTTATAATACACAGTTTACCTGGTTATACCTCACAGTTTACCTGTTTATACCTCACAGTTTACCTGGTTATAATACACAGTTTACCTGGTTATAATACACAGTTTACCTGGTTATACCTCACAGTTTACCTGGTTATACCTCACAGTTTACCTGGTTATAATACACAGTTTACCTGGTTATACCTCACAGTTTACCTGGTTATACCTCACAGTTTACCTGTTTATACCTCACAGTTTACCTGGTTATAATACACAGTTTACCTGGTTATAATACACAGTTTACCTGGTTATACCTCACAGTTTACCTGGTTATACCTCACAGTTTACCTGGTTATAATACACAGTTTACCTGGTTATACCTCACAGTTTACCTGTTTATACCTCACAGTTTACCTGGTTATAATACACAGTTTACCTGGTTATAATACACAGTTTACCTGGTTATACCTCACAGTTTACCTGGTTATACCTCACAGTTTACCTGGTTATAATACACAGTTTACCTGGTTATACCTCACAGTTTACCTGGTTATACCTCACAGTTTACCTGGTTATACCTCACAGTTTACCTGGTTATAATACACAGTTTACCTGGTTATAATACACAGTTTACCTGGTTATACCTCACAGTTTACCTGGTTATACCTCACAGTTTACCTGGTTATACCTCACAGTTTACCTGGTTATAATACACAGTTTACCTGGTTATACCTCACAGTTTACCTGGTTATACCTCACAGTTTACCTGGTTATACCTCACAGTTTACCTGGTTATACCTCACAGTTTACCTGGTTATAATACACAGTTTACCTGGTTATACCTCACAGTTTACCTGTTTATACCTCACAGTTTACCTGGTTATAATACACAGTTTACCTGGTTATAATACACAGTTTACCTGGTTATACCTCACAGTTTACCTGGTTATACCTCACAGTTTACCTGGTTATAATACACAGTTTACCTGGTTATACCTCACAGTTTACCTGTTTATACCTCACAGTTTACCTGGTTATAATACACAGTTTACCTGGTTATAATACACAGTTTACCTGGTTATACCTCACAGTTTACCTGGTTATACCTCACAGTTTACCTGGTTATAATACACAGTTTACCTGGTTATACCTCACAGTTTACCTGGTTATACCTCACAGTTTACCTGGTTATACCTCACAGTTTACCTGGTTATAATACACAGTTTACCTGGTTATAATACACAGTTTACCTGGTTATACCTCACAGTTTACCTGGTTATACCTCACAGTTTACCTGGTTATATCTCACAGTTTACCTGGTTATACTGAGCAGTTTACCAGTTTATAATACACAGTTTACCTGTTGTTTATAACTAACAGTTTATCTATTTATAACAGAGTTAACCTCTTTACCCTGCACACTTTACCAGTTTATAATACACAGTTTACCTGACTGTGTGTATATAGATTTTTTGTATTTTATAATCTACCTTTTTCACTTTAGTAAATATTTACTTATTTGCCTAACTGACTGACTACATGATAGTCTACAGGTTTATATAACTGACAGACTAACAGTTTTAATACACAGTTTATGCACCAACTGTTCACCCAAATAACTTTATTAGACTTTTATTATCTGTTTCCTAATGAGCTACTTCACCTAACCTGACTGCTTAATTGTTTACCTATTAATCATACGATTTCACCTGGCTTGTTTACCTGTTTATCCGACTGTTTATTCGTTTGTCTTTATCGAGCTGCTTGATTAATTGTTCACCATATCTGCCTGTGTACCTATTTATCTGACTTCCTCTCTTATGCGATTGAGGAAAATGTTTCCCACTTTAAGATACTGTAGATATTTACATGTTTATCTGTTTATCCTGCAGTGTCTGATGATTACGGAATAAAACTGTAAGCAGTTTATCTGATTGTTCACCTGTTTTTATTATTATTTAATACTTATCTTTCTGACTCGTCTCCGTAGGCATAGAACCAGAAGAAAGTTTTAAAGAGTGCGGGAGGAACCGAGAAGCCATGCGACTGTGCAGAGACGGTGGGTGCTCTCTCTCTCACTCTCTCTCTCTCTCTCTCTCTCTCTCCCTCTCCTTTCTTCCTTTTACGTGATCTTAAAGAGAGTTGCTTGTGCTGGTATTAATAAAATGCCACAACAATGATGCACACTCAGAAGCGACAAACCAGACCGTTTTATTCAGCACCAAATGTTCTGGTACTTCCAGCAGGTGAAAAACTTCCCAAAGGGTTTACTTTGTTCCAGTGAAAACGGTATGAGTGTCATTTTTGTCTCACCCTTTTGCCAAAGCTGTAAAAGTTCACCAGAAAAACAAGCTTCAGGTTTAAATTTTAAAGGGAAAAAACCTCTTTGTTGTGTGGCTCAGCAATTTGTTGATGATTTCAGTAGAAGTCCGACACGGTTCCAGATTCTTTGGAAAAGCTTGTTGAGGTTTTGAAAACTCTGGTTCGAAAACATGTTACTGCGAATACACGTGTGCAGTGTCTATATAAAAAATCTTACATAAATGAAGTAACAGACACAGCAGCTGATCTCACCATACTGTTCCGAGTTTACAGACATATTCTTTGGCTCCATGTTAATACAAGATCAACTGATCTTTATTTACACGGATTACCGATGAGTCATGGTCATATTCCTGTCCCGTCATCATCCGCCAGCTTTTCACCTCTTCGTTATAATGACCAATTATTAAATAATGAATTCTCTTTCCGCGTCATTAGGCCTGACAAAAGTACAGCACAGATATCAACTTTAGTCCACAGTTGACTTTGTGAGACAGAGGACGTTTAAGAAGGACTGAAGTAAGTGTATTAGAAAAAAAAGAAATTGGACAGAGCGAGAGAGATCGTGTCTTGCATAAGTGTTTGAACATGTCCCCCAAACTTTTCCACATTTTTTAGTATTATTATCTGGACATGAAATCGCTCTTACCTGGCAGGGGCAATACCACGTTAAAGGAGGTGGTTTGCCCAAAGCGAGGCTCAGCCATTGCACTAGGGCTGTGCTGATCTTTGCGAATTCCCCAAACCTTCACTGCATAATTTCTGATAGCAGGGGACTGGGTTCGTGCACATCTCCCCTTTCTTTGGGGTGGTGGTAGCTCAAGAGGCTCTGGGTCATTGACTGGAAGATCAGGGTTCAAGCCCCAGCACCTCCACCATTGATCAGGGTTCAATCCCAGAAAAGCTGCCACCGTTAAGCTCTTGAGCAATGCCCCCAACCTCCCCCTTGCTGCAGGGGTGCTGCATGATGGCTGACCCCAAAATACATTACATTGTTAGCTGAATCCTGTAGAAGTTTTGCATTAGCTGCATGGATTAGTTCAGAATTTTGCATTCACACCAGGAAGTGTCAGGTCGCTCATGCCGCCTTTGGCCTTTTATCGGTCCGCGTTGTCTCAGGTTGCACCAACAACCTCTGCTTCTTCTTTACAAGCTTTATTTTCTTCATAATCGCACATCTAATGGGATGTCCTATATCACAGGATAAGGACACATTCTTTGTGGTAATTATTATGGTAACTCATTAGAACTAAAGTTTGTCCAGTGCATCCGTTGTTTTCATTTCTTGCTTCGACGTTGTTCCATCATTATTTGTCTGTCTTGCACTGTCGCCTTGTTACATGCTGCTGTCGCTGACATTGTGGCTTTGTGTCATGCATATAAATAGAAAATGAAAGACTTTTTTATAGTTTTATAGTGTGAAAGTTTTAGTCAAAGCCCAGTTTGAAAATTGACTTGCTCAGTACACTTCATGTGATCAGACAGAGCAATTTAACCAAACATATCAGGATTCACTTCGAAGCGGATGGACACATATCCCAGAACCCTTGCATCAGAAATAGCCAAAGGTTGTTATACCAAGTATTGAACCCACACATACTTGCTTTTTAATGAACCTTTTGTGTCTTAGTAAAATAAGATATTGTGCAAATCAAATGGTAAAAATCCCTTCTTTCATGTCCAGGAGGGGGTGAATACTTACGCCACCCACTACAGAATATTACAGCTAGCCAGTTCATACGTCATTAAAGACGTCTTCTCCCTCTGCTCCATCAAACCTTCTCTTTCTTTGTGCCTGAAGTGGTTACACGCTGTACTTGTGAGGATCGTTTATCTAACAGAGCATTTGCACAGGGGACACAATGGAGCCAGTGTGCGAGGAGCAGCAGAAACGTTTCACAATTTACTGTCAGACGAGAGAAGAGAACGTGTCAGTTGACCAGAGAGGAAACGAACAGCTTCAGGCTGGTATCGATTGGGATCAGACTTGCTGGCGTTGATTAATTAAAGTGAAAAGCTGCTGTAGTCTCGGAGCAGAGACGACTAAACAGAGCCTTTCCTTGTGTGGAGGGGTGATAGTCTCAAGTGTCATTTCTAGACATCCACAATAATCCCCAGTTTCAGGTGGAAAATGAATCCTAAATGTAACAACTGATCTAGAATCCGCTCTGTCTGCTTTTTAAGGAAGTTGCATGTTACATAATGTTTACATTTCAGTTTCACTTTCACATTTGCCAGAGTTTTGTATGTGTGTTGGGAAACCACGCCCACTACCTGTCCAAACATGCGCTGATGAGCTAATGCTTTTTTTTAAAAAAAAAAAAAAAATTCATTCATCACCTCAGGTAAAGAGAGAGGGAGAGGAGAAAAATAGGTTGAATTGTTTTACCTTGTTAGTGTGTTTAGTTATTTGAGTCAGTATGTGTTTACTGCTACAAGAAATGCCCTCGCACAAGCTCCGCCCTCACACAAGCTCCGCCCTTACAACTCTAAATCTCTAGATCAGTGTACAACTGTTGAAGCTTTGAATCCTGTAACTCGCTTCACGTTTATCGGACTCTGTGATTGCATCTAACCTTTGATCAGTTTACCGGAGTACTTTATCTAATCATTTAAAGAGGGTATCTTGTGTGTGTAATCTGCACGTGATGGATGTAGTGAATCTGCTTCGCAGCGTCAGGGTTCAGGTTCTGAGCTCAAGTTACCATCTGTGGAGTTTTCCATGTTATGTCCGTGTCTGATTTGGACATATCTGCCGTTTGTCAATGTCCTAAAACATAGAGGCGTCCAAAAAAAAGTGATTTCCAGCAGCCGCTTCTTGGAAAATGTAGTATGCAGGTTCGACAGCGTCTACTGAGTGAATTTGCGATGCAGGATGATTGTGGAGGCTCCACTCATGACCTCTCCGATTTGAAAATGACTCACTTTAACCAGTATCTACAGCTCAACATCTTGGATTCTGTAGGGAGTAAAAATGTAAGCTTGATGACCTCAGTGAACAGACGATGAACAGTGACCAGCAATTTATTATTTATTTATTGATTGATTGATTTGTTCATAACGTTATCAAACACAGCGGGGCACACACATGACCGAGGTAGACTTTCTGTTTTTGTATAATTTTCTGTCTTCTGCTCAGCATGCTGCTTTTCCTTTTCTCTTTTTCAGCCATACTGATGATTTTAAAAATGTTTGAGTTTATTAAGATATTTTATATATATATATATATATTTTTTTTCTTTTCTATAATATATATACGAGGAAGTCTTGTGCACACGGATGCATGCTGTAAGACGTGCGCTTGAGCTCAGATGCAAACAACACGACTGTGTACAGTCATGCTTGGAACGTGACTAAACGCTGGGCCGCATGGTGAGGTGTGCTGTGACTGACTGGAGATACACACACACACACACACACACAGCAGACTTGCACTCTGTGTGTTGACTCGTTCTTCATACAGGGCTTCTAAAGACAGTTCACCGTGGTACATTTATCACTCGCAGTGAAGAGGCTGGCGAATTATCAGCTTCCTCTCTCTCTCTCTCTCTTTCTCTGTACACACAATCTCTCTCCTTATCTCTTTCCTCATACACTGTATAAAGAGTTTGGATTTGCTGATCTGATTTCTAAACCGACATCCAGTGAATTTGCTTCTTCTTTTAATATATTTATTTGTTTTATTAAGAGCCATCTGGACCTTCACAGCGAGTGACGCTTAGCCAGTGGGTCTCTAATGTGTGTAATTAGACTAAAGTTGCCCTTGACATTTGATCAAGATGCCATCTTTCTCACAGCAAAAACCAATCCAGCTGCAGAATTACTCATGCTACATGATTTTCTTTTTCCCCCCTATAAGTTGTGCAATTATCCCAACCCGGATTAGTCACCTGTACCGAGCAGCGTCGGCTCGGAGAGACTCGCTATTAATAATAAAAATAATAATAATAATAATAATAGTCACAGCAGGATGTTCTTGTTTTTTTTTTAGCTGGTACTCCCTCCGTGGCTAAAACCTCCAGCCGCCGGCTCACCACTACTCCTGCTAGTGTTTATTAAGGCATAAAGGGACTGGTAGAGCACTTGATTTAGTGTAAGTGCCACTTGAAGTGTGTTAAGCATAACAGGGGGCTTTGAATCATCCACCGGCAACAATCGGCTCCTACACGGAGCTCAGTGCCGTGAATAGCGTCATTAAAGCACCGCTAGCTGTTAAGAAACCCGAAGAGGGGAGCTGGACTGTGGGGCTTACTTCACACTCGCGTTAATTAGTTTGGGACTTGTGAATCATTATTGAGGAACCGTGTGTGTGTGCGCGAGTGTGGTTTAGTTTAGTGAGTCAGGATTTCAAATCAGTGACCTTGTTAATAATAATAATAATAATATTAAGAAGAAGAAAAGAAATAATGCAGGAAAAAGTGTTATTGGACTGTAATTTGAAGAAGCAGACAATAGAGGAAAATTTCCTCAAATTCAATAAATAACTTAAATAAAATAATTGCTCATAGGCTGAATATAAAGTGAAAGAAAAGCTAAAGACACCTTTGTGAAAAATTCCCTCTGCTTTTTATGTAGCATGCAAATCAACCATCAGCTTGAGGCTGTGTAGCTTTTTCCCTGTTCCTCTTTTTTCCCCCGCTTTGTTTGTTTAATATTATATTTAATTGAGATGTTACGCTGATTGTGCGAACACAATGATTCCAAATCCCGCTGAAGTTTACGGTCATGTCACGGAGCGAATTGAAACGTTCATCTCAAATCTCTTAAGTTTGTGGAAAAGGAAAGCAGTAGTCACGTGTTTTCTTCTAGCAGGTCCACGTGGGTGAGTGTGTGTGTGACCAAATGGATTTGAATATGTTGCTTTTAAACAAATCACATTCTTTTCTTGTCTTTTCGGCTTTGGTAGAAGATGTTAGAAGTATTTGCGTTCGGTTGTAGAATCGGCACTGGATCGGGATCGCTGCTTTTGTCATGTAAGTGAAAATGCAGTGCATGATGGCTTCTTTTCACGTTTGTGCGTCTTTTAGGTGTTGTTTGTGTTGGGCAGGATTGCATAGTGACAAAGAAAAGGTGCTAGTGTGTATCTAAACCAGAGCAGATGCTTGGTATAGATGCTGAGGCTTATAGGTTCTATGGTTTTTCAGGCTGGCACTGAGTCTTGAGAGTCGCTTCCTTTCTCCCTCCCTCATTCCTTCCTTCCTTCCTTCCTTCCCTGTGTCTCTATATCTCACTTCCCTGAGGCAAGCTTCAGAATGGCTGGCTCAGTAGTTTGTCTTTGCCATTTTTTTTTTCTTCAACTCTATAAAAACAGCGCGAGTTCAGCCCAGAGCAATCGTCTGCCCGCGTGCTTGCCAGACAGGCCGATCGCTTTCTCGGAGACGTCACCAGAGCCGAGCTGCTGCGTAACTCCACATGTTCGCGTCCGAGCGTGTCTACGCGTGGCCTCGTTCAGCGTTTTCAGCCTTTTTCCTCCTCCCCTCCCCGGTTGAAGCCTGGACGTTGCTCGGAGTGCGTGAAAAGAAAATTTCTCGGGTCTTCATTGGAAAATATTTATACAGATAACACGGCGCACACCCAAACATTGGCGCCGTTCCCAGAACCCTTATGAGCGGCAGTGTTTTGTATACCGCTCGGCCTGGCACTGGCAATCAAGAGAGTTTAAAATAGTTGTGTCTGTAAGAAATAATTTGTAACAGTTTGTGTGTACTCTTATCAAGTCAATGCATTTAAGAGTAACTGCTTTATTTTCCCCCATGCAGATATGCCCATTTTCGGGCAATGTCCTGCGCAGGACGACTTTTACCTGGTCATGTGCAATCACTGCAGTCAGGTCGTCAAACCCCAGGCCTTCCAAGCACACTACGGTAAGACTTAAATCTCTTCTCTCTCTCTCTCTCTCTCTCTCTCTCTCTCTCTCTCTGTGTCTGTCTCGCACAGTCTTATCTCTGTGAAGGAAATTAACACTCCCACCTCTGCTCTGTGTCTGCTGTGTGAAAACAGAGCGAGCGAGAGAAAGCGTGCGAGGGAGAGATCATCAGCCTTTGATTTCCACTTTGTGTTTACAGTCGTCTGGTTAATATTTGATGCGCTCCTTTCCTGCTATGCCCTTCGTGCCTTTTAATCCAAATCCATAGTTTGTAAGTGCGAGAGCTCAGGAATACGCGATTACACGCATCAGCTGCTTCGCCACGTCAAAACAAAACAAAACAAAAAATTCCTCCCGGTGACGACAGACGGAAATTTGATGCCGGATTTGTCCAGCTGCTCTCCGCGTGAACCAATAATGCACTGAATCTGCCCGTGTTGCTAAAAATACAAGCCAAACATTTTGCGTTTAAGCCCCTGAGCAGCCGTTTCTGCTCAGATGCGACGTGGTGAGGTTTTGGGGCAAAAGCAGAATGGGAATGATCACGTCATTGATTCATTTCCTGTTATAGCATGTCGCCAAGTGTTGTAGAATATCAAACACATAACCTTTCACACTCCCCCTCTTCTACTGATAAACCAGTGCTGAAAGGCATTTGGATATCCATCATAGGGGGTTCTAAAGAGGAGACACTGTCCAGTAGTTGAACCTGGGATTGAGGAGAAACAATGCAGGTTCCATGCAGGCTTTGGAACAGCAAACCATGGGAGTATGCTCATCTACATACGTTTTATTTGTTGTTGTGAGTTAAGTTAAGCTATGTTGTCTTTTTATGTCACATAGAATTTCACTGTGAAGTAATGTATTTCCTTGCATATCCAATCCTTGGGGGTTGGGGTCAAAGCGCAGGGTCAGCCATGATGCAGCGCCTCTGGAGCAGGGTGGGTTGAGGGCCTTGCTCAAGTGCCCAACAGTGTGGCAGCTTGGCGGTGCTGGGGCTTGAACCCCGATCTTCCTGTCAACGACCCAGAGCCTTAACCACTTGAGGACTAAACCACCTACCTGGAGTACGAGGTTCTTAAGTCGTTACGTTATTTGGCTGAGATACAGATTAGCAAGTCCGAGGCCATGCTTTTCCATTCAGATTAGAGGAGAGAGCTTGTCCCTGATGGAGGAGTCTAAGTATGGTGGAAAAACTACTTCACCTGTTGTAGTGGTGAAGCAGGGGCTCAGGGATCTACATTCCCGTGTCATCATGGTCACAAGCTGTACAGGTGAAGGAAATGTTACTCTGTAGGTTTACTCTGTAGGTTTAAATGTTACTCTGGAGGAGGAGCTTAACAATCCAGAATATCTTTGGAATAGGGCCACTGCTCTTCTAAAAACAAGAGGAGCCGGTTCAGGTGGTTTGGGCACCTTGCTAAGATTCCCCGGGGTCAACTTCTGGTAGAGCTTAAGAGCAGGTACATTGGACCCTGAAGCGGAAATAGAACTTGCCAGAGAAGTGCTAACTCACAGTTGGCTTGGAATCATTCGAGGAATTGATAGACTGGGGATAGAGAAGTCTGGACTGACCACATGAGCCAGCAAAATCTCAAGCAGGAAAAGCAAAGAGTGAATGAACCCAAATAGCTCTTATATGTTATGATGCAGTTACAGTGAGGGGAAAAAATTATTTGATCCCCTGCTGATTTTGTACGTTTGCCCACTGACAAAGAAATGATCAGTCTGTAATTTTAATGGTAGGTGTATCTGAACAGTGAGAGGCAGAATGGCAACAAAAAAATCCAGAAAAATGCATTTCAGAGAAGTTATACATTGATTTGCATTTTAATGAGTGAAATAAGTATTTGATCCCCTATCAATCAGAAAGATTTCTGGCTCCCAGGTAACGAGCTGAGATTACAGTAGGAGCACTCTCGGGGAGTGCTCTTAATCTCAGCTTGTTAACTGTATGAAAGACACCTGTCCACAGAAGGAAGCAGTCAATCAGATTCCAAACTCTCCATCATGGCCAAGACCAAAGCTGTCCATGGATGTCAGGGACAAGATTGTAGACCTACACAAGGCTGGAATGAGCTACAAGACCATCGCCAAGCAGCTTGGTGAGAAGGTGACAACAGTTGGTGCGATTATTCCCAAATGGAAGAAACACAAAAGGAATGTCAATCTTCCTCGTTCTGGGGCTCCATGCAAGATCTCACCTCATGGAGTTTCAATGATCATGAGAACGGCGAGGAATCAGCCCAGAATTACACTGGAGGATTTTGTCAATGATCTCAAGGCAGAAAACAATTGGTAACACACTACGCCATGAAAGACTGAAATCCAGTAGTGCCCGCAAGGTCCCCCTGCTAAAGAAAGCACACGTACAGGCTCATCTGAAGTTTGCCAGTGAACATCTGAATGATTCAGAGGAGAACTGGGTGAAAGCGTTGTGGTCAAATGAGACCAAAATCCAGCTCTTTGGCATCAACTCAACTCGCCGTGTTTGGAGGAGGAGGAATGCTGCCTATGACCCCAAGAAGACCATCCCCACCGTCAAACATGGAGGTGGAAACATTATGCTTTGGGGGTGTTTTTCTGCTAAGGGGACAGGACAACCGCACCACATCAAAGGGACGATGGAAGGAGCCATGTACTGTCAAATCTTGAGTGAGAACCTCCTTCCCTCAGCCAGGGCATTGAAAATGGGTCGTGGATGCAAAGAGGAGTGGGCCCAAATTCCTTGAGATGTGAGATGTGTGCAAACCTGGTGGCCAACTACAAGAAATGTCTGACGTCTGTGATTGCCAACAAGGGTTTGCCACCAAGTACTAAGTCATGTTTTGCAAAGGGGTCAAATACTTATTTCACTCAATAAAATGCAAATCAATGTATAACTTTTTTGAATTTTTTTTTTTTGTTATTCTGTCTCTCACTGTTCAGATAAACCTACCATTAAAATTACAGACTGATCATTTCTTTGTCGGTGGGCAAACGTAAAAAATCAGCAGGGGATCAGATCATTTTTTCCCTCACTGTATATGTTCAGTCACAGTGCAGTGTTGACCAGTTTTCATATTCATTTCCCAGAAAGCTTCATGAAAAACAAGTTTTATGGGTTTAGTGTGCACAGGGAGATTCGTTTCTTTATCTTAACTTGAAAGAAACAGCTTCAGTGACTGAGCTTTGAAGTTAAACCCACGATACACTTGGTAACTGCCGCATGGTTCATAGCTCATTGATGGGAAATCTGCTTTATTCACCTCCGAGTGAGCAAAAGTGGCTCGACGGCTGTTTCGTTAAAACGTTACAGCCATCGGTTTTGTATCATTTGTGTAATCGGATGCTCTCTTTAATGGACATTTACATGCGAGACAGAATTGTTTAAAAAGTGTTTGTTGTAGAGCCAAAGATCTTTTTCAGTCCTTCAGGCTTCCAATGGATTCTTTCATACATTTACTGAACTGCTGATGAGACGATACAGCTGTTGAATTTATTTTTAAAGAAAAAAAAAAAAGATCACCGAAGCAAAAGCTGAAGTAAACAACACAGCAGTTTTCATTCTCGGAAATGTTTCATCTCCTCTGAGGTCTTCCATGACCTTACTTCATAAACAAATTCTTACGTCGGTGTTCATTTGATTATCTCTTTGTTTTATTGACGTCCAACCCAATCGAGAGGGATTCGAACCCGTAGCCGCCCGGTGACGCTGTATTCGTCAGCCTGCTGCCGTAAATCTCGCCAAGACACTCCTGTGTGGGTTTTTTTTTTTTTTTTTTTTCCCCCCACCCCTGAATGATTAATGGCATTGTAGAGATTAATTGCACAGTTCAGGAAACTCTAGTGCTGAGAGAACAGTAAGGCAAATATGTGCCAAGTGCAAGTTCTCCTGTGTGGAACTGCTGATCTACGACTGCTGTGCAAACTCCAATCGGACAGCGCAGCCAGGATGTGACCTCTAACACACTCATCACCGAGTTAAGACATTTCTTTGGACGTATGTGTGTTTGTTGATCTGTCTGTTTTAGTTCTTTAGGGTGTTTAAGCTCACTAAGGTTTATATCTGCTGTGATGTCTGATGCAGTGTTTTATAAACATCAGAATCGTTTGACGTATTATTATTTTCTACCAGTTTGGTCAGTTCTCACCCACTGGCTAGTTACGCTACCACAGCCAGTAGATGTGGAGGGTGAAGGGTAACACGTGAAGGGTAAAGCAAGTTAACCACATCTTTTTATTTATTTATTTTTTAACTGTAGCTGAACATGCTCAGTGGAAAGCACTGTTTATCCCCTTCCACATACCTGAGCTTATAGACATCCGGGATTGGCTAGGGTTCCAGTGCTGCTGTGATTGACAGGAGGGATTGTTAGGATGCTGTTCCTCCTTTGCAGAGAGCCCAGCCACTTGGTAAGTGGTAAGTTCTGCTCTGGATGCACCATGGACTCAAACTCTGATCTACGATTAATTCACTACTTCTTTGATTCCACTCAGGAGGAGAGATTTTCATAGTACCTGTGTGCTTAACCCGCTGTTTAGTTCTGTAGTATGATCCGTCTGGGATGCAGCTCGAGGTTTCACTTTTCCACTGATAATCACAGCCATAATCATCTTGAAACACAGAGCCTCTCCGCAGAGCTAGTGTACCACGTAACATACGTTTGCTTTCTAAAACAAAGCGCTGGCCTCTCGCAGGGTCAGACTCGGATCTGCTCATTCACGGCGAGTTTGTTTTCATTGTGCAATCTGCGTTTTTGTTTTAGGTTGCTACCAAATATTAAGCAACTAACTTCCTGCTATCCGCCTGGTGTAAAGCCGAATGTAGAGTGTTGGGTATGTAAAATATATTTTAGCTCTTCGTTAACTAGCATTTGATCAACTCTGACCAAACGTGACCCGACCGTAGAGAATAAAGTTATCGGATATTTGATCTCTTTATTAATCCAGATATTTAACGAGAATCTTCATATCCACCGTCTCTTCTTAATTAACTTGTTTTCAAGGTCTCTGAGCTTATTTTCTCTGCTCAGATCCACACTTCTCTCTTTTCCTTTGGCTAAAACACCAGTTTTTCAAGCAGATGTGTTCTTTCAGCACACGATGGGGTTCACAGCAGGAGTGAGGTGTTGAGAAGCTCCGCTGAGTGTTTCTCTGATTAATTTATTAAACTTTTCTTTTTGTACACAGTGTTTCTCCTCTTTGATTGCGCATTGCACTTGCAGGCTTTAAGAAGCAAAATGATGTTTTTATATATATATAACAAATTGCTGTAATATACACGATGATCTATATCAGTGAATCTAAGCTTATTCACAAAGACAGCAGGTTTTCATTCCGAGGTTTTCATCAGGAGTCACACCTGAGCATTGATTAGTCTGTGATGAGCTGGTGTGGCTCCTGATTGGCCGGAATCACACCCCATGGCCACACTGACCCTTCAGGCATCACCGATCTGCAAAATCGGCTATGTTTAACACGTCGAGGCTTTAAAAATACAGTAAGATTCAATCATATTAGTGTCCTAATGAGTCTGACTGGAGACATGTATTAATATAGAAATGTGCAGCTGTTAATCATGATCAGCTCGCAGAACTGAGATTATGGCCCTCTAATCATAATCCTGACATATCTCACTGTCACATCCTCTAACTCTACTAAGCAGTGTAATTATGTATCAGATTAAGTGACTGATTTGTTAGTAAAATGAACTCGCATGGAAGTGAATGGTGTCATATTCAGCGTGCTAGAAACAGGTTTTTTGGTGGCGTCGAATCGATGATGAGACAATCCACACGCTGGCTGTTTTGTGGTCATTTGGCAGCATGCGGTATCGTATCCTACGCTGTCTGAAGTGACGCTGGGTCTTTAGCCGGCCCGTGATGCTTTGCTTCGGAGATGTGAGCGGCGTCATGGGATATTACGGCCTAATCAGGGCTGTATATTGTTTTTTAAGCTCTTTATATTGGAACTGTGCCAGTTTCACAAGAAGACATGCTTTAGAGGATTCATGTTAACAGCCGTTGGGGTGTGTGTGTGTGTGTGAGGGAGAGTGAGAGAGAGAGAGAGAGAGAGAGAGAGAGGGGTAGTGTGGGTGTGTGCGACAGAGAAACAGAGAGAGGCCTGTACAAGATACTGTCATATTCCATTAGCTGAAATGAATCATAGCTTCTCTTCCTGGCTTCTCGTTCTCAGTGCAGCTTGCGTACAGCCCGAGCAGCTAATATTGCTGGGGAGCAGCAGGGTTTTTTGTGTGTGTGTGTGTGTGTGTGTGTGTGTGAGAGCGAGCGAGCGAGCACACTGTTTTCCTCCAGCAGCGAGGAGTGTTTGGCAGGAAGCCCGGAGCTGCTGGAGGTTGCAGAGTGTTTGAGTTGAGCTGAGCATTAACACCACACGCTACACGACTACTGCTCCAGCTGCTCCTCCTCGTTTCCTTCAACACCTCCTTCACAAATTCCTCCCTCTGATTCACCCAGAATCCTAATCGGAATATCTCTGCGGCCCATGCACTTTAGTCCCGACTCGTGCTGCAGGTTTAATCAGGAAATGCTTTCAAAGTGCATTTCATTTGAATTGTCCTGAAAGTGTATTATTTTAATAAATCCAGATAATTAAAGGGTTCATTTGGTCAAGTAAAAAAATATTTTTAAGTTTTTATTTTTATCCTAGTGGGGGGAAAAAAAACCCTGCAAAATGATTTATTTATTTGTAACCCAGTAGGATCTGGTCTGTCGGGGCATCACACACCTCTACACGTTCATACTAATTAATTTAGTCTCTGTTTGTCCTGCAGGCTTCATATCTCACCGCTCGCTCGCACCCACGTGAGAGTAACAACCTCGGGCACATGTGACTTTTATCATTGCGTCCTATGATCTTTAATCTGTAAATGTGTTATATATATATATATATATATATATATATATATATATATATATATATATATATATATATATATATATATATATATATATATATATATACATATATACATATATACATACATACATATATACATATACATACATATACATATACATCCGATTCCTCGAATGTTATAAAGTGTTTCCATATTTTCGGTAAAAGCCCAGTGCTGAACCACAGTTTTTTATTCTCTTCCTTTTTCTTTTCTTCTTGTCTGTTTCTGTTTTGGTTTTATACAGTGAGATAATGCAGTCTGTATTTACTGCTCCAGCCTGCTTCACTTCAGCGCTTGTGGTTTCCTATTGTACCAAGTGACTTCACCCGGCTAGTCGTCTTCTCCGCGTACAAAACGAGCGTCTCTTCGCAAAGGCTTTGTAAAGCCGAAACGCAGCGCCGTGACTTTAACGAGGGCCTGAATAACGCCGCTGCTTTTTTTAATTTATTATTTTTGTGGCTTTTTTTCACACTCATGTTCAGATATCCACTCTGATATTTTTCTGTTTTGTTTTGTTGTTTTTTTTTTTTTTTTTCTTCCCTGGAGTGTGAATTTTAATGGTCCTATTTTAAGTTCATATTTGTACGCTTTTTTTAAAAGGCAACCTTAAGCTGCAACCATATCAGAAACGAGAGCAAAGGAAGTGAACATAGTTGCCTACATGCACCGTGTGTGTGCGCGCTAAATGTATGTCATATAAACGTATCTCGTATTTTACACACAACTGTTTGTTTCAGACGGTTGCTATAGAAACGCCATCTACAATAATACATTTTCGTGATGCACCTGCTTTTATATATTTAATTCCAATCAACACCGAACAGAAGCGTGAATTCAACAGCACTCTGGTGTAAATCATAGTTAGACACGAGTGTGTGAACTTGCACATGGTGTCCACTCTGGCTGAAATGCGATACTTCACACTTTCTCCCTCTTAGAGAGACGACACAGCTCCATTAACAAGCCAGCATCCTCCTACCCGTCCTCGGCTGCGCTCCCGGGTCTCCCCTCCCGGGCCAGAACCGGTGGAGCAGGTGGAGGCGGCCCTGCCAGCGCCATGCCCGTGGGTTCATCTTCCTCCTCCTCCGCTGGAGGGAGCAACAACACCCACACAGCCAAAGAGAAGCTGCCTCACCGGAAGCCTCACTTCCCCCCAAAGGTGCTGCACGACATGTGAGTATGCCAAACCACACTGTTTCAAAAAAAAAAACGCAAAGAATTTTCTTCGATCAACTCTGCACTTCGTTTATTTCTTTATCGCCAAAGGCAGCTGACTAGTTTGTAACGATGTTTAGCCGTTGAGCCTGAAGTGTTATTCTGCAGGTAGTTTTATGTCGGTTTCGAGGCGCAGTTTCTGGCTTCTCTAAAGTTGTCAGATCTCGGCTATTCACTTAAAGTGAACGGTGCTGTGGGAGCACTTCACTGTGAGGTAGTATTTTCACACCTGCTGGAGCTCATCAGCTAATTATCAAGATCTGTGTGTGTGTGTGTGTGTGTGTGTGTGTGTGTGTGTGTGTGTGTGTGTGGAGGGAAAACCTAAACCTGTGATTCAGGAATCACGCTCGGGGTGAGAGAAATAACTGATACTTTTGTGCATTATGAGATTTTAACATGAACTTTTCTCAGCAACATGGCCTGGGGCTGACGGATTTCTTTAATAGACAATTTATTGCACAAGCCACAGAAGAGCTTTACAGAAAGGAATAATGTATAGATATTTTTTTATTATAAACTTTGTACGAAATACCATTTCATGTTTCCTGTACACATCTTTCTAGAATGCAAGCGATAATTAAAATGTCTTGTGGTGTTTAGACCTGGGCCTGAGCGTGCAGAGCGTTATCAGTGAGCAGGGTCATTAAAATGAGTTCAAGGTGCCATGAATTGCGTGCACAAACACACACACACACACACACACTCAGAGGTGATATCACGCGTGCAAACATGCGGAAACTCTGTAAGCACTGAGACACAAGCTTCACCACCGTCTACACTTTATTAAGGATTTAAGATGAAATTCATGGAGCACTTTTCTTTTAAATCTGGATTTTAATTTTTTTATTTTGATGATTCAAGTAAAAATATTAATGCTGGAATAAAGTTCACAGCAATAAATCACCACAGCAGGTCAAACCAAGTCCCAGATGGCTTCCTGTTCACTATACAGGTTCACTTTATACTGCACTGTGTGTCCAGCTTTATACTCAGACAGAGCGCAAAGCTATTCGATTAATAAAGATATAATAAAGACAATATTATTAGATGTTGTGGCTATTGTAATGGAAACACATTAAGCTTAGCCAATCTAATGATGGAAATCATAATGCAGTCTCTAAAATTTGCTGCAGCACTTGAGGTAAATTTGGATTCGGATTATTTTGTACAGGCATGATGCTGTGCCTGTGTATCTGTGCCAGCTGTAATATCTTCTGCTAATGCCTAAATACACAAAACAAAATAACCAGCATTTTGTTTCGCCCTCCATCCAGTTTGACCCCAGCTGTCAAAGTGGAGAAGATCCATGTGAAGATGGACTACGCCTCCTCCAAGCCTGGCCACGCGCCCGCTTCTTCCTCATCCTCTTCTTCCTGCAGTACTGTGAGCTCCTCGCCCTCGAAGCCAGGCCTTAATAGCCAGTCTGTACCAAAGGCTCATCAGCTGTCCCCAGGCCACATCCCTAACGGAAAGGGCCACCTGTCTCCACTCAGCAAGAAGCAGGACAGCAGCACCAATGCCAGTAGCAAAAGACCCACCAGGAAAGTGTTAGGTGAGTTCGCAGTGTGACAGATGCTGTTTTGCTGATAATTTATCCAGCGTCGAACGTGAAACTGGTGAAAAATTGTCCATTTCCAGAGGGGAATAATGTCTTTTTTCCAGGCTTATATGAAGTCTCGCTTACATCATTGTCTGCTGTTCTTGTGCGTTTTCCTCCAGTTTAATAAAACACACATTATGCTCTCATGGCTTCAATTTTAGATATATATATAACTATTCCTACTCTGTTTATATCGCATTGTATTGAGTTGTACCTTATCTTTTTTTATTCTTTCTTGATTTTGTTTCTCCTCTAGAACGCGAGTTCAATCCTGATGTCCATTGTGGTGTAATGGATATCGGAGCACGTAAGCCATGCACAAGATCCTTAACATGCAAGGTTAGTTCCGGCCCAACCTGCATATCACGTATTACGTGTCCGTTTTTATCAGAAGTGAATTTGCTCCAGGTCGTCTTTATGCAGTTTGATAGATGACTTTTCATTGTTTGTCAGAAATCAGTGATTTTATTCCAAAACAGTTTTTTAGAGTAATTAGAGTTGATTACACTCATTCGGAGATTGTCCAGGGCGTAACTGCTCCCCCCCCCCATGCAGACACATTCCTTAAGCCAGAGAAGGGCAGTGCCTGGGAGGCGGAAACGCTTTGACGTGTTGCTGGCAGAGCACAAGAATCGAGCTCGGGAGAAGGAGCTTCAGCAACAACAGCATAAGACGGAGCCATCACAGCAAACCCCACCCCCTCTCAGGGAGCCCCACCCACCCCCTCACCACGGCAACCCTACGGTAGCCGCCATTGATGCAGCCAAGCTCTTCCCCCTCAACAAAGCCAAACCCCACAATCCTGTGCTTCCACGGTGAGTCAGTCGTTTGCACTCATCCTCACTTCTTTGACGTGTCCTCACTCTCACTCTTCCTCACCCTTCCTCGCTCGTCCTCAATCCATCTTTGTAAAAGCAGATTAATAAACTGCACACACATGCTCAAGCATCATTGAACATGCCTACAAGTGTAAACAGGTATTCCAACTATATCGATATTGCTTTTTTGTTTTTTAGCAGCAGCTCTCACAGTGGGCTGAGCAGTTTAGGGGATGCCGCCGTGACCCCTGACCCGACCCTGAATCCCCACTGGGCTCCCACGCCCGACGGTGCGGCTTGTCCCTCCAGTGACGAGGGCGAGAACGAGGAGAGAGAGGAGAGCATGGAGAAACTGGACTGTCACTATTCAGGTTACCATCCACGGCCAGCTGCTGTGAGTACTTCTCTCAGTCCTGCGTGGGTTTTTCCACCTAAGGTGTCGCTGTGATGCCACCAACAAGATTCTGTTATCCCTTATTAAGACAAAATTACAGTCTAATCCCTAGAGGATTATTATTTATTCATTTAGTCATTTAGTATCAGGTGATGGTTGTTCAAAGAGAACAGTGAGTTAGGCATGATGGGAGAATATCAAGTGCACTCACGACATCCCGAAAAGGTTTATGTCTGATTGAAGAATACCCATAATGCACTTGTAAGCTCATAGGAAATGTAGAGTAGTTGTTTTTTTTTGCCAAGCAGGCAATTTGTTTCTTTCTGTATAAACCATAATATCAGCTCTCACTAGAATATGTAATGATGTTCACTGTGTCGTAGATTTTTAACCTTCTCTCCTTCTTTGTTTCGGTAGTTCTGCACTTTCGGAAGCCGACTGTTCGGGAGAAGCTGTTACTCCTTCGACCGGCGCTGGGATCGAGTCCGGTATGCACTGGTGGCCATGATGGACAAACACGTCAACTCGCTGATGTGGAAGTGAGTGACGCTGCTTCTTGTATAGACTTCTCTGGTAGACTAGGACTTTGATCTCTATTCTTCTATCACTAAAATGTAAAATCAATGAGTGTAAAAATGAAATATGGCTATATCCTGCAACAACAAAATACTCGGAGAAGGCAGTAAGTCACATATACGTGGAATTGTATTGTTAAGGGTGTACAGACTTTTGCACTTGCATGTAATAGCTGTCGCTTAAGTGAGACACCTTGAGTAAAACTCTTTATTTATGACTTTTGGTGCCACACAGGTCTTTTTTTTTTTTTTAAACATTTCTAATTAATGTAACATCATCTGTTATGTTTTTTTCTATTAATTAATTGAAATGCCAGTATTAAATGTTTCACATATTGCTTTGTGTTTTAAAACGCACAGAAAAATTCCACTTGCTTTGGAGAATTCCTCCTCGTCAACAGTTACGTCGTCTCACCGGTCTAGCACAAACTCACTGTCCTCTTCCTCGGGCTTTCTGAGCCCCTCCCCTCCACCGCCTTATAGCCAATCACATGACAGCAAGCCCACTCTGTCGTATGGGACCACCCTAAACGCCCGTGTCACGTCACAGAGGGCCGGAGAGCAGCTCACTTACAGTGGAGGCGGCTCGTCCAGACAAGTGTCCTCGTCCTCACCCCAGATGCCTTCAGCACACTCGTCCTCGCTGCCCTCCACTCCCGGCTCGAACAAATCCGCCAAGTCTCGCTCCGGACCCAAACACTTCTGGGTCAAGGAGCCTTCTCCGGCTGCACTAGCTAGCTCCAGCTCTAACAACAACAGCAGCAGTGATACCGGTGGCATGAGTGTGAGTAGTAGCAGCAGCGCGATAAGCCTCGGCTCGTCGAAGAAACGCAAGAACAGCTCTCTGCTGAAATATGGCGTGGAATCCTCCCCTTCATCCTCCTCTTCCTCTTTGAAAAAAAACTGCATGGTGAACTCAGGCACCTCAGGGAGCAGCTTTCACTCGTCGCTAAACTCCACTTCTGTGGCTTTTTCGTCGTCCTCCTCCTCCTCTTCCTCCCACAGTGCAGGTATGAACTGTCCGCCAGGCCGCGGCAACTCGATGAGCGTGCGTCAGGAAGCAGCCGAACCAATCAAACGCATGAGCGTGATGATGAACAGCAGCGACTCCACGCTATCGCTCGGCCCATTTGTGAACAACCCAGACGGGAGAACCGACACAAAGAGGAGGAAGAGTTCACAGGCCACCAGCAGCCTCACAGGCACAGCTACCTGTACAGGTAACATAAAAGTGGAACAAACTTTTTTTAATATCAAATTTACAGCTAAATAAATTGTGTGATTTTCATTTGCATATTGGACCGTGATTTCTATGATAGAGTAATCTCCCAGTGAGATTTTCAGCTCTGAACCACTCCAGTGGCAGTTGTTGCACTGAAAAATCTAAAAAAATAAAAAGCATTCTAAGATGTTGAAGTGTGGCTTTGCGATATTGACCTCAGCAAAAACGATGTCACAAAATCCAAGAATGTGGAAACGAGTGCTTTAACAAACCATGTTATTGTGTTCTGTGTGCAGTAGGACTGAGCTCATGTCTTTAAAACAATGATGTGGCATTTAATCATCAACTAATATATAACTCTATTCACTATTTTATCACTATTATATCTGACTTTTGTGTTTTCTTGGCATATCCTGTGTGTAATTCCGTTTGTAGCAATGAAGTGTTCTTTTTTTTTTTTTTTGCAGCATCTGCAGGGGGAGGTGGAGGGGCACAGGGGCCTAGCAGGCCTAAAATGGCCAAGTCTCCAGCCATCAACAACATTCACGGCAAGCACGCGCGGGCCATGCCGGGAACTCCGGGGCTTCACAACAACTCACTAATACATCAGGTGTGTGTGGCTCTCAAGGCGTCGAGGGTTTGCAGACTTGCTTAATTGTTAGAGAAATCGCATTCTTGCACTTCTTTCAAGTACATGAATGATGTTGGGCAATTCTGCTATACTCTATTTTGGTACGTTAGCCGTATTGCAGACATCTGGGCGAAGAAGAAAAAGGGTTCTATGGTCTGAGGAGACCAAAACACTTTGCCCTTGTTTGGTAGAAACCCAGCACTCTCTTAAGAACTCGTAAGAATTGTGAGAATGCTAAAATACTTATGCAAGGCACTGTGTGTGAAAAATGTCTAAGCTTTGAATGATTTATTGCCAAACTCCATGTTAGTTCTGTACTTGTATATAAATGTATACATGTATCTCTTGTTTGTGTATAAATGCAGTGCGGAATTTTAACACTCCTCTCATCTTCCTGTCCTAGCCAAAGGCCCGTCCCTGACACAGGTGGGCCGGCTCTGGGGGTGCGAAGCGGTGGAGCGGAGCTCCCTTAGCGCCCGTCACGGCACACTGCACGAGGCCTTCTTCTTCTTCTTCTTCTTCTTCTTCTTCTTCTACTTCTCTTACTCTCAGCTTCCCACAATCCTCAGGGTGGAGAGCACACTGGGCTGCTGAGTGACGGCGCGCTGTTTCTCCCGGCCACAAGGGGGCATCACACAGGTGGCAAATACACCATGAGAGGGGCACATCAGTGTGTGCGCATGCTTGTGTATGTGTGTGTTTGTCTGTGGTGAGTGGACGAAATGCCAGTCGCTGCAGTGGCAGGCAGTGTGTGATGCAGACGTACAGTAAAGGGCTGGTTATTGGGCCACGCCTACACATCGTCAGACGGACTTCATCACAGCATCAGACGGACTTCATTAGCGAAAGAGCATTTCGGTCGATTTGTGTGTGTGTGTGGGTGATACCGGAATACTGGAAATGAAAATTCTGTGTGAACTGTGAGTGTTGGAGGGTGGAGCACAGGAAAAGGATCGAATATCAGGAGTCTCAGAGAAGAAAAAAAAAATGCAATCCCGTTTGGTATAATGAACATATTTATTTTCTGAAAGGGGGAGTTATGTACAATAACGCAATTCAGCACATTTTTGAGAGAACTAAAAAAAAGAAAAAAAAAAGTATCCAAACAGCCTAAGGGTAAAAATGATGAGCGTTGATTTAAGTCTTAATATTTCATTAGAAAACATTTTGTTTACATACAGCAACCATGGAACAAAATGTTATTTTGCAGCTACATTGAAATCAGCAGTAACTTCCTTAACCTTTTAGAAATCTAGAATTTAAAATTGTAGCTCGTTAACTCGGCCCAGGTTCGGTTTTAATACGGCTTTAATTTACGTTCTCGTAACACAAAATTCAGCACTGCTAACGAGTCGGACTGAAACTTTTTCGTACGGAAAGCTAAGCAGCTTCTGCTTATTGTTTCCATACTTTCATTAAAGGAATGAAATTTCAGCTTTTCATCTCTATCCACCACACGTGTGTGTGTGTGTGTGTGTGTGTGTTTACCACGGACAAGAATTCCTACTCTCTAAAAAATATCTATGTATTAAAAAAAAAAAATCCTGACAATCCAGGTTAACCTTCTGTTTAATGTCAAACGCTTGACCTGAAACTTTTGATTAAATGAGTTACTCTTTTAACAGCAGGCTGTCTGCACAGGTCCGTGTCGTACTAAGATCCTTTTATTGTTAGTGTTGCAATGGTTGTTTATGTAATTTACGTTATATATTAGACCTAAGTGAGCTGGAGTAAACCGGCTGTCTGTTCTTATTTTCAGAAAAAAGCGTAGTAATCACACGTTGTCTCGGTGTCTGGTCATGTGGGGAGACTCCACTGCAGTCTCAACATCTGAATGAATTATCAGAAAACCACCGGAGTTTGTGAGCCACACTAGAGTTCCTAATGAAAAATTAAAAACGTTGGTGGATAGAGATAAGGTTGAAAATCACCGAAGTTTCATTTTAATCGGTTATAACGAAGCTCCTCACTTCATGTCCTCTCTAAAACCTGACTTTGAACCGTCAGTGTTAGCAGTGAGAACCGTGCGCCCGTCGGTTTTTATTCAGCTCTACACGCCGCTACGCAGTCGGACAGATTGCTGATCACCTTTCGTACCTGTCAAACTACAATCTCCCAGATCTCCCTTAATCACTACTGGACAAATCAGGCTGTAAGGGGACGAGTGCTTATCTCAACACACTAAACGAGACCATGCAATTTCTTACATAGACTTAGTCTATTGTGTGCAGCAGCACAGGATCTACACTAGAACGTGTAAGACGTTCATCTCGTCTGTTAGCGACTCGACAACAACAAGGAATACTTCACTCACATTTGCAGCTAAGAACGAAAGCTGCACGACTGTTTCCTTCACTCTACTACCCTTCATCCATTAATAGCAGAAATCTGCATGAGTGCTTTCACACTTTGGGGTTTTTTTCCTCCCCGTAGAAGAAAAAAGCGAGAGCGAGAGTTGTTTTGCGGCGTTCCCACTGTAACCATAACGACGCACTGGCAACGTAATATAGATTCGATTTCTGTAGATTCTCTCACTAGCTGAATGAATTTTTATTTTTCTCTCTGTTGTGAATGTGCAGCGTGCACGAGTGTCACCTTGCACTCTGAGTCGACTCACCTGGACGAAACGAATCAGACGTGAGCTGTCGAAGTACAGAGCCTGGGATTGGGGACTTCAAGCAGGAAATTAGAAAATATATGCAGTAATCATCTTGGCACTTATTCAGCTCCCCTGTTCTTCATGCTTGTATCATTTTTTGGTGATTTGAGCTGTTTTTCTGAAAGAAATTGAATATTTATCAGTCCGAAACGACCCTCAGATCAATGTGAAACCAAATAGCAAACAAACCAAAAGAATCAGTTTTTGCTCTGATGGAGACTCTGGGAAAACGGGTGTGAAAGCACCTTGATGGGTTTTTTTGTTTTCTACTTTGTTTAGTTTCCCCCACTGGGACATCATGCATTGTTGTTTAAGGGGGGAAAATCATGCCAAGTGTGAAAGCAGCCTAAATTTGTCCTTTTATACCAGAACAGGGGTGGCGAGGTCAGTGGTCAGCGGCAATACACAGAACTACAGAATATGAGACACTGTGAGAAGCTCCTAAGGTGACGCTTAGCCCTATAGCCCCATGTTTTCTCTTTCTCTCTCTCTCTCTCACACAAACACACACACACCACTGAGTGAATTGAAAAGCAATTCCCGCTCTAGCGTACAGAATGACCACTATGGTTTCTTTTCTATCGCCACTTCCAGTACTGACTAATCTCCCTGTCCTAA
Organism: Hemibagrus wyckioides; assembly: GCF_019097595.1. Classification (NCBI taxonomy): domain Eukaryota; kingdom Metazoa; phylum Chordata; class Actinopteri; order Siluriformes; family Bagridae; genus Hemibagrus; species Hemibagrus wyckioides. Next base: position 17,688,471 of record NC_080730.1, read on the forward strand.
CACAGTGTTTTGATCATTGACACGGACAGGATTTTCTACGAATCCAAAAATCATAAAGAGCTGGCAATCGAATCTCGTTAAGCTTTGAGAGTATTAGGTATAAAGTCGTGGAGGCAAATAAATAAAAATTCTGAACTGATGTCAGTCAGCGATCGCAGCTGAGGGGAAAAAAGAGAGCTTTTTTTTTTTCTTTTTTTCTTTTTTTTCTTCCTCCTATCTTTTTTTTTTTTTCTATCGACGAATATTGAAGTCAACCCTATTTCAGAATACATATTTTGTTAAAAAATGAGAAAAAAAAAAAAAGAATCGAGAGAATTGTACATACGGAGATGTATTTTTGCACAGGCATTTTCTTACACGTTTTTTGGTACAGTTGAGATCGTTATTATTTATTTCGTGAATGGATCCGTTTTAAGATTTGAAGTGGTTCACTGCCAAGCCAATAATGCAATATGCCTCTTAAACAAAAACGAAAACGGAGCTTCTTCTTTATAGCTGTGGACTGAAATCCTTATGAAGGAGCGTTGCCACCTTAAGTGGAGAAAAATCATCTTTTTCCTTTTCTTTCTCGCTTTTTCTGCTAAGTGAAATGAATCAAGAGGATGTTCTTAAAAAAAAATGGCCCCCAAACCCTCCCCATAGATTTCATCAATCAACCCATTTCACTAGTCGTTCGTGTTTAAGGATGGCGTGGGGCTGTCGACGAAGAAAAAGAAGACTTAAAAGAAGCAATTTAATAAGGATGCACCGCCGTTGCCAAACTTCTTTATATCTCGAAAACACTGCAGTCGTTCTCTTTTTTGCAGCTTTTTAAACTAATAACAAAGCGGAAAAGTGCCTGAATTCGTTTCTCACCTGTTTTAGTAATCGGTAAATTCTGTTCCACGTTACACAAGTGTTATATCAATGGTTTTGTAGAAACTTAATTTCTTATTGTTCTTTTTTTTTTTTATAAAAAAAAAACAAAAACAACAACAAAAAAAATATTTCTCTGTCCATTATGTGATCTTTTTTTTTTTTTCTATTCTTTTCTTTTCTTTTCACTGCGTGGTGAAACAAACCCGAGGGTACAAATCAAAATCAAGGTTTTCAGTGCTGGTTTAGACCACGCCCTCGTTCGTGCTCCCTTGAAATAATTACAGGACGGAAAATAGACAAAACAAACAAAGCATAATTTCTGTCTGTATAAGAAATCTGAAGTCTGTATAATTTGCCAATTTGATGAATGATATGCACTTGTATTGGCTGGATGATTTGCCAGCTGAATAAATAGCGAGCAGGTTGAAGTGATGAAACTTGTGGACAAAATGTGATATTTCTAATACATTAAGTATTTTATTGATATATATATATATCTATCTTCATGGTTGCTTTCTGCTCCTGAAGCCTGCACTGAGGCCTTCAGACGCACTTCTAAAACAAAAAATAGGAAATAAAACGTCTGTTAAGATGCCGCTAGATTCCCTTCACCTAAGGGGAACCTCGAGGGCGTATCGGAGCAGACTCTCGCTAATTCTGTATAAGACGGCTTTTTTTCCCCTAACGCAGTCACGTTTCGTCTTCTTTTCCGATTCTTCTTTTCCTTTCATCTTTAACCGAGATTCACTTCTTTGTCAAATTTGTTCGAGCTCCACTGGCAATGTTTTTTTATGATGGAAATGTTTTCGATAAAAGAAGCACAGATACAGAATGTGAATCACAGCTCCGAAACATCGAGACCGAGCGAAAGAGAGAAAAAAATAATAATATTCGAGTGTGTATATTTGAGGGTTTTTTTGTTTTGTTTGTTTCGATTTTGTTTTCTACATAATCCAATCATTTGAACAGCTGGACTTTTGTGTGTTGGCTGCTATGTAATTCATGAACAAACATAGTAGGTTAGATTTACGTAATATTTAAAGAAAAAGATTGTATAGTCTATTTGTTTTGTAACAGGTTTTCTGTAAATAAAAAAAAAAGTAATTTATACTGTTATTTATAAGAAAAAGAAATACTCGAGTCTGTGCTTTTTTTGTGTGGGTGTGGGGTGTTGTGGATGTTTTGTTGTTTCAGGTCAGCTAAAAACGTCCTGGATCTTCTGCTGAAACTCGACACAGTGACACAGGCTTCTCTGAAAAGGTTTTATTAGATACTGTACATAAAACAAAAGTCAAGACATCCGAATTGGGGGGGAATCCGAACAACTATCAAATGCCTACAGAGCAAAAGTCTCCTGCTTGCGTGAACATGCTACATGTTGATAACCCGAGAGAGCTTCTGCACTCTGTTCAGCAGGAGGTCGCCTTTCTTTATGGTTTCCTGATACTGCCAGTTCTTACTGTCAGGCCTGAGAGAGAGAGAGAGAGAGAGAGAGAGAGAGAGATGTTAGTGTCAGACAGGCGTGTGATAACTGGAAGTAAGGATCATACTGGAGCGCGATCCTTTTCCCCTACAAACATGTGAATGATGCTTGGTTCAGCACAGAACCATCAAACTACTCTAAAAGGAACGTCTGTCTGTGTGTAAATGTACGATCCGGATACGCTGCTATAGGTACTTCCTCTAAAGATAAGGTCTCTGGAAATCTCTCAAACCTACAACTGTCTATGAGCAATGAATAATGTTAAAAATAGAGCACTTCTCCAACAGGCATGAGAACACCTGGGTGTACCACAACGCTGTTCTGTGAACTGATCTGAATCGATAATAAATAGACAGCAATGTTTGGAAGAACTCTTCTTATCTGTGAAGCATGGTGGTGGGTGCATCGTGGTTTAGGCTGTGAGTAAAAGTGTTCAAATAGAAAAAAAACAATGTGTAATTAACAGGGTTTCCAATGTCTACTAAACCCTCAGAAGAATATATCATGTATATAATGGGACACAGTTTCAGACCTCTGGTCAAAGAATCATGGATTTGACTTTTCTCCAAATGTCTCCACCTCCAATTTAATCCTGTTTATAGTTCTAGAAAGAATACACCGGTCACTGTATAAGACTGCACTGTTTTTTCCCCTCACACAGCACATTAACAGACGCTCTCCCTCATTTTGTCCACCATGTGCTGATCACTAATCCCTCCCAGAGATGGTGTTTACCTGTTGGTCTCGACGATCTCGTTCACTTTGTCTATCTTGCAGTGCAAGCGTCCTGCTGCGATAAATCGCGACAGCTCTCTGAGGAAGAACGACAGCAGACGTGTGTGAGAAAAACGTCTAACGGTTTTACAGACTGGTCTAAACACACGATAACAGACGTGTACGCACTGGTCAATGAACTCCGTGCTGACTCCGAAGGCCTCGGCCATGTAGCCCAGCGTGAGGGAGCGGTACGACTCCAAGAGCTGGCTGTAGGCCAAAATCCGCATCTCGCGCACGTAGTAACGGTAGTGAGGAGCAAAGAGCCAGTCCTTCTTCATCTCCTGCTCCACACGAGCTGCAGCCGTGCAGAGAGAAGCAGGCAAATTAATAAAGGGGAGAGAGAGAGAGGGGAAAAAAAAAGATCTGACCTCACAATGAGAGAAAGCGATCAGGACTCACCCAGAGACTGGAAGAAGATGGAGTAACGGCATTCGTAGAGGGAAAACAGGTACTGGCGCACTCCAGGAAGACTGTGCAGCACCTCCAGAATCTCTGCTCCTTTAATCACCTGGAAAAAGACCAGCAATTACTATTTTTATACCAGAAATAATAACTATGTTTTCTGTAAATAAGTAATCACAACACCACTATTTTCCCATAATGCGCCCCAACAGGAAGTCGTAGACTTCCACTCTGTCTCAAACCCGTGATGAGGCAGTGCTGTGAAACACCTCACCTTCTCCCTCAGGTCCGGCCTCTTCAGCGCGATCATGCACACGTAGACGGTGTACGTGACAAACGTCTTGTAGTCCATGAGCTCGTAGGAGGTGAAGGTGGACACGGTGTCCAGGAAAAGCTCGGCTGCCTGCTTGAAGTCTCTGATGGCGACGCAGTACAGACCCTGATAGACCTTCAGACGGTTCCTCCTGTCCCAGTCTCCGCCCTCTTCGATCAGACTGCCACAGGACGGGTTACATGTTCACATATATACGCCTCAAACTTTCACTTAAATAGAAATGTCTTGTTTTTTACCTCTTGGCTTTCTCGGTGTTGCGCGTGATGAGGTCGCTGTCCATGTAGAACAGCCCGATCCTCAGCAGGTAGAAGACGATGTCTAACCGGTGGCCCAGGGCGACGGTTTTATCATACGTTTTCCTAAATGCAGTCAGGGCTCCTTCCTAAATCACAAGGGAAAACAAAGATCAAGACTTAAAAACATGGTAGCAGCAGCCATGCAGGACATCCAGGATATTCCACACTAAATCTCCTCTCTCACCTTGTCTCCGATCCTAATCAGATACTCCGCTTTGGCCATCATGGCGTCCCGGATCTCACTCTCGCCGAGGTTCTTCTCCGCGTCCTCCAGAACCTCGTCCAGGCGCTTCAGCTCGTCTTCGTTAGCCTTCTTCATTTTGCTCAGCAGGTCCGAATCCACGGGCCACTTCAGTTCTTTACACAAGGTCTCGTAGTAAGGAGCCATGTCTAAAACACACACACACGTTAGAGCTGAAACACTAGCAGAGCTTCAAGTGACAATGAACAAGTAAAAAATAAATAATTTTAATTTAAAAAAACTAAAATTAAGACTCTTTAAAATGCACATAAAAATACGTATTAAAAATAATAATAATAAAAAATAATCTGATCAAAGAAATCGATGTCATTTTTTCTTCTATATACAACCACGCATTTTAAAGGTTAATTTAATTTTTTCCCTTAGCGAGTGTTTTACTAAACAAGATCAATAAAGCCACATTAGCCACTTTTTTTTCGCACCCGCATTCCGTCAAAACCCCGCCTCCTGCGCGTTAGTGCTACACCTCGACTACCGCACGGATTGGACCGTTTCAGCATCATCAGCCAATCATCATCCAGAAGGCGGGTTTTTCGTCGCAATACAGGTGGAAACAGTAACATCGTTAGCGTTCCGTTAGCAAGATTTCATTCTACCTCACACAGCGTTCAGAGGACGCTTACAACGAGCCTACAATAAGGACAGATGTTAATATTAGACTGTAGGAGATGAGGAACCGGGTTCTTGACTCACTGTTCGCCCGGATCGCCTCCATGAGCTCGGTCTTCACCTCAGCGTCCTGTCTGTGGCCATCGAGAGTCAGCAAAAACTTCAGCTGCGCGATCCGCAGGTCGGGGTTTTTGGGTAATCCTTCTTCTTCCAGGTTTTCCAAAGGCATTGTGGCGGATTTGGTGTTATTTCAGCGGACGGGAGATCAGTAATAACGGCTGGAGCTGACACTGACAAGCAACGATGACTATGAAGAAATCTAAACAACAGGAGAAATGTATGAACTCCACTTCCGGCGAGCCGCAACTCAACGACGAGGAGGAAAGAGGGCGCGCGTGCAGGAGTGAACAGCGGAGAAAACGCGCTACTGACACCTAGCGGTCGGGTTTGTGTACTACTACTACTACTACAGCCAGCTTCAACTCTTAAGTGTTTACTGTTATTCTGCTTTCTCATGATAGGAATGAGATTTAATTATTTACTCTCACTGAACATGATGGACACTGAGAGACAAGAGACAGGAGGGACTCACTGACACAGCGAGACAGTGTGATCTGACTCACTGAAACGTCTTTCATCTGAAACGTCCTGTTTCACTAAAGCCTCTGTGTAATTGTATACATTTCTAAAAATGAAATATTATAGATAGATAGATAGACACACAGACAGACAGACAGACAGACAGACAGACAGATAGATAGATAGATAGATAGATAGATAGATAGATAGATAGATAGATAGATAGATAGATAGATAGATAGATAGATAGATAGATAGATAGATAGATAGACACACAGACAGACAGACAGACAGACAGACCGATAGATAGATAGATAGATAGATAGACAGACAGATAGATAGATAGATAGATAGATAGATAGATAGATAGATAGATAGATAGATAGATAGATAGATAGACAGACAGATAGAAGACATTGTATTGGCATTCTTTTTTTTTTTTACACATGAATTTTGTTGGTCAATTATTTCACAGTAATTTTCTGGAATTAATTTTTTATTTACAGAAATAAATAAATAAATAAATAAATGCTACTACTACTACTACTAATAATAATAATGATAATAATAATAATTTTAAGCAGTTTTAAAAGTGAAGGAAGAAAAAAGTATTATATAAAAAAAATGAAAAAGAATAATATTTAAGATGTTTGTGTGAAGCTGCTCTCAGGCTGCTCTGATGTCCTTCTAGAAACATCTCTGTATGTGGAAAGTGTACAGTGGAAGCATCTGCTGCTGTGTAGTTTTTATTTTTAATTAAGTAAAACTTTCTGTTAAAGATCTGCTGGAGCCTATCCCAGCACACATTGGGTGAAAGGCAGGGGTACACCCTGGACAGGTCACCAGTCCATCACAGGGCCACACATAGACAGACAACCACACACACTCACTCCTATGAGAAATTTAGAATTACCAATCAACCTAATGTACATGTTTTTGGACTGTGGGAGGAAACCGGAGTACCCGGAGTAAACCCACACAGGCACGGGGAGAACATGCAAACTCCACACAGAAAGGCCCCTGCCTGTTCGAACCACAGGATTTGAACCCAGGACCTTCTTGCTGTGAGGCAACAATGCTAACCACTAAGCCACCGTGCTGTCCTGTGTTAAAGATAAAACATTGCAGCAAGAAAGCATCACTCGTGTAACCGGGAGGCAGAACGTAATTCAAGGCCGTCTTGTGTGCTTTAAAGCAGCAGTTTGTATTACAAGTTTTTGTTAAAGTGCCCTCTGCTGGCTGCGAGGTGAATTACACCAGCACTAAAACATGCCTCATTCAGAATAATAGAGATCCTTCTCCACTTTGTTGAAGCTTAAGAGTTAAATAAAAATCTAAAAACGCTGACACCTTTAATTCAGAGGCCGAGTCACACTCAAACCTCTTCCCAGACGTCACGCTTTTATTATATAATGAATATTTAACACACTAATGTCTAACCTCTCTGCCTTTTGTAATGTAGCAGCAACCTGGCGTCAAAAATTAAGCTTTTTACCTGAAATGTGTAACCAAGCATAAGATGAGTTTGTTTAAAAAGATTCAGCAGCGTTACACTCCATAAACAGACATGGAGAGCTCTGTGAAGCAGCTGGTGAGTAAAATTTCTCTTCTGCCTTTCTGCCCTTCTTCTGTTAATCCTGACTTCCAGAAAAATATAGAAAAGAAAATAGAGTCAATAGCTGAATTTGAGATTATTGCGGCTCGATTTGTGCATTTTATTTCTTCAAAAATTGTGCTTTTTTTGTGGAAAACTAGTTGAATTGGTAACATTTCAAGCACAGGATTCTTTTTTAAACTACTAGTGAAGACACGTGTAATGGCTTTTTATAATAGATTTTTATAATGGTACAATAATACTGGTACAACCCAATATTAATGTTTTAGTGCATCTTAGATAACGGTATGTAAGTGTAGTCGTAGTATAAAGTCTTAAATCTCGCAAATTCAACCAAAACTGTGAGAAATAATTATTAAAATGGACCTGAAAAGATTTAGAAATTAAAATATTTCAGACAGTGTACATACAGTACACATAGCTTTAAAGTATATGAACAATTAGACCACAAAAAATCAATAAATACATAAATAAATCAATTGGATACCTCATTTATCCATCCATCCATCTATTCATCGATCTATCCATCCATCCATCCACCCATCCATCTATTCATCGATCTATCCATCCATCCATCCATGGATCAATCCAACCATCTATCAATCCCTTAATCCATTGATCCATCCAAATATGCATCCATCCTTCAATTCATTCATCCCTCTATTCATCTATCTATTCATCCATCCATCTACTTATACATCTATTCCTTAATCCATCTATTAATCCATCCATCTGTTCATCCATCTATCTATTTATACATCTATTCATCTGTCTATTCATCCATCCATCCACCTATCTATTCATCCACCTATCTATTCATCCATCCATCCATCCATCCACCCATCCATCTATTCATCCCTCCATCTATTCATCCATGTATGTGATGTGGCCAAGGAAAGTTTACAGCCTCCAGTTTGTGTATAGTTTAGTGTTGGGAATCGATATATATTGACATAACACTGAGATTCTTTATTGTGGCAAACTTAATATAAGATTTTTAAATATTAACTCTGATTTACTTTACATCATTATTAGAGACGGTACTGATCCCTGACCTAACCATGTTATCAACAAAATAACTGCTGGATTTCGGAGAAAGAAAAAGACTGGATTTAGATTTTTTTCTGTAACTGAAAGTGTTTGAATGGTCGCAGGTCCAGGGCAAGGCTTTGCTCTTCATCATCGTTGTTGGTTTGGGAGGATCGTTTCAGATCGGATGTCACGTCACGCTGATCAGCTCTCCCTATCCTGTGAGTCAATCCTCTGTGGCATTTACAGAAGTGTTCAATAAACATTACGAAACTTTTGTAGGAAGCGTGGCATCTATCTAATGGTCTGTCTGTCTGTCTGACTGTCTGTCTGTCTGTCTGTCTATCTACACCATCTCAGACTAAGAACAAACGGTTAAAAAATATATTGTTTATTAAATAAAGAAGGTTTGTTCTGGATGTTTTCTGTAAGCAGATGTTTTTAACATCTATGGAAGAAGTCATTTTTTGTCTTATATATATATATATATATATATATATATATATATATATATATGATAATATTTTCTTATATTCATCAGTTGAAATCACTGGACGTTTCAGTGGTATCAAAAAAAACAAAAACAAATTTAACTTTTTTTTTTTAAATTTGACTGAGACGCATCGCTAGTTATTTTTCTACATGAACATGCCTCCTACTGTACTGTATTCCTCTGATGTTTAGTCTCAGTGTCTAACAGATATTTATTCCATGTCTTTGCTGATCATGCCACAGTTCATTAACAGCTTTATAAACAGCAGCTGGACTCAGCAGTATGGTCAAGCTCCAGGAGAAGACACGCTCACACTCCTCTGGGCTACATTCGTGGCCTTTTACTCAATCGGTGCACTCTTTGGTGGCATAAGTGTCCAGTTTGTCCTGAATCTTCTCGGGAGGTGTGTGTGTGTGTGTGTGTGTTTTATGGTTTGACTTTTTTCCTATTTATTAATGAGGACTTAATATCTCACAGGATGTCAGTCATTAGGCAAACATCTATCCAGCAAAACATTACAGCACTAATCTAACCAGAACATTGCCATAGTGTACAGCAGAGTGTTCACAGACACAGAGTTCTGCATAGATTATTGCTTAATGTCCTTTTTTTTTTTCATTTCAAAAGAACACACTTACCTTCCACTCAGTCTGGATTTTTGAATCCTTCTCGCAGGAAAAAAGCCATGATGTGGAACAGTATGCTCAACATTGTCGCTGTAGCCATCATGATGACAAGCAGAGCTGCTAACTCGTTTGAGATGATCATTTTGGCTCGCTTCCTGTTCGGTGTAACCTCAGGTAACCTCTCAACCCCCAACCAGTTTGTGTATTATGTACAGGTCTGTCCATAATTAATTGCAGTTTTATTTAATATAATAATTTATATTAATTAATTAATTTTCTTAAATATAATCATTTTTATTTTTTTTTGTGTTGTGCTTTTTATTCTATGTGCAAAACATTGCTCTTACATGTTGGTAACTGTTAAACAATTCATCGTACCATGGAGAGACTAACAGCATCACTCCATTTTTCACGTTTCTTTGTATTTTACATGATTTACGTACTTTTTATTGAAAGGATAATTTTGTGAATTATTACTTTTAATATACATTTTGAATTATTACCGCTTGATTGGTATAGCACTTTGACCCAACTTTATTTATTTATTTATTTATTTATTCTTTCATTCAGTCATTATTATTATTATTATTATATATTGATGATGATGATAATAATAATAATAATAATAATAATAATAATAATAATAATAATAATAATGTGGTAGTCCTGTTCAGTTTATGCCAGAGACTTTAAGTAGGGTTGATTTTTTTTTTAAATCTTCTAATCATTGATTATTTTATTTTATTATTAATAATATGAATAATATAATATTATTTAAAAATGTTATTAATATTATTTTATTCATTTTATTATTAAGGCTTAGGTGGAAACATCCACAGCATCTACCTCGGAGAGAGCTCACCCAAGAACATAAGAGGAGCCGTGTCAGTAACGATGGCTACCTTCAGCAGCATCGGGAAGCTGGCGGGGCAGATCGCAGGTCTGAGGTGAGGAAATGAGAAGCTACTGGAGCGTGCAGGTCTAATCCTATAGCATTTAATTACAAATCAAATGGAACTGAATCCACACAATTTATAACCAGCTTCGGTCTTTAACCCTGGCTGTTGATGTAAGCGAAAAAGGGGAAATATAAGGCATGGTAATGTTTATAATTAGGGTTTAAATGATAAGAGCTCATGGGAGACGATCTGACACACCTTTAGCTTAAATGACTGACGGGAAAATGAGTTATATATAACATAACTCCAACACGATGTGAGTGCTGAGACCTAACTATAATATATATAATTTATAATATATTATTATATAATATTATTATATATATATAATATATAATAATTTCAGTTACCAGAAATTTTAACCTCAGATATTAAACGGCTAATTTTTTATAACAGCGGGGCAGATCGCAGGTCTGTGGGGGTTTGAGTGATTTGGAAAAATGAGAAGTTACTGAAGCATACGAAGTATTTACAACCAGAATCTATTAAACATGGCATGAAATTAATTACTTTTCTTTTCTTTTCTTTTATTAAACAAGACAAAGTTTCCTTTTCTCACTTTCCTTTCTTCTTTTCTTTTCCCTTCTTTTCTTTTCTTTTTCTTTTCTTTTCTTTTCTTTTATTAAACATGACATGGTATTAAAGTTTCCTTTTCTTTCTTCTTTTCTTTTCTTTTCTGTTTGCAATCTATTAACAAACACGGCATGATAGTTTTCAGCGAAACCTCGATGTAAAAACTGTGTAGAATAACACACTTCTTATCGAAAAACTTAGCCATGTCGCTAAACCCGGCCAGATGTCTGAGGCGATTTTAAATGATACCTTTTTAGAAAAATCTGAAATCCTTTCAGGTTCATACAAGATTTTTTTGAATATCGCTTTCAGAAATCCTGTCAGGTCAGCCTGGTCACATTCAAATATTTGACACACAAAAACTTCTGAGAGGAATTTAAGTCAATTTAGCCATATAGCTAGCATAGACAAACCTGGTCATATTTGTCTGACAGGATTGTTTGTTTGTTTGTAATCATCACTGCTAATGCTATACAGATAGCTAACACACACTAACCTGACAGGATTTCTGAAAGGATTAAATGATCTTGTATGATCTTCGTGTCCAAGGCTAACCTGAAAGGATTTATGATTTTTCTGAAACTTAAAATTCTCTCAGACATATGGGCAGGTTCGTCTATTTTTAAGCTTTTCAGCATGACAGTATTTCAATTCCTCTCGGATGTATTTGTGTGTGAAATATTTTCAAATGGGACTCTCAGTGCTTTCAGAAATCCTGTCAGGTTAGCTTCTGCTATACCTAGCTGTCTGTGTTAGCTGGCTGTGTATAATCCTCTAACTCCAGCTAGCTCTATTCTCAGTGATTCATCATTCATGCTAATAAACACTCTGTCTGTTGTGACAGTGAGATCCTGGGTCGAGAGGATCTGTGGCACATCCTGCTCTGTGTTCCAGCGTTTATTGGTTTCGTTCAGATATTTGCACTGCCCTTATTTCCTGAAGCACCAGGATATTTACTGATAGAGAAAGGGAAGCTGGAGGAGTGTAAAAAAGGTGAGCATTTAGCTTTGTATGATTAATCTATCTATTATTTGTCAAAGCTAAAAATCTATGACATTTATTTTTATTTGTCTTAATCCGCAGCCAACACAATTAGCTTTTTATCCATCAATGGTTACATGTAATGTTGAGAAGCATCTGTGAGACAAGTCAGTTCTGGTTATCTTTTAGGTTATGGCTACTCATGAAGTAAAAAAGCCTGTGTTGTTGCAGCTCTGCAGTACCTGTGGGGTCCGGGTGACTATAAACTGGAGCTCGAGGAGATGCAGGAGGAGCAGGCTGCTCTGAAGGGACAGCGCAATAAGAATCTGTTTGAGCTGCTGACAGACTCAACCGTTCGCTGGCAGTGTCTCTCTCTGGTGGTCCTCTTTGGATGCATCCAGTTCTGTGGTATCGCAGGAGTAAATATCCCAAAGACATAACTTCTACATTATAAATGTGTATATATATATATATATATATATATATATAACAACTTCCTGTCTGTTGCTTAGATTATAACCTATTTTTATTTATTGTTGGAACGGTCTGCTTCAAAACACTGATCGTTTGTGATCTATGAACATGAACATGTTAAGCTAACAGCTTCGCATCTTAACATGGCTAAAAATGAGTCAGGTGAGCAAACTGAGATAAAATGCAAGAGTTATGTTAAATACATTTATGCAATGTTACATTTCTAAATTGTAACGTAAAGATCAGAGGATATAAAATGGTGCTGTCTGACCTCTAGTGGTGGATGAATTTGTGGAAAGTTAGGATCTAATAATAAATAAAAAAAAGAGGGGAGGGTGATGCAAGACCACTGAGACACCGATACCTGTCTAGAAACTTTGAGGAATTTATTTCCACACAAAAAAAGCTTGACACTTAGTTGTTTAAAGTCCACCTGCCTGGTGCTTGAACCAGAAATGTCACACTGACAGAATGACCTGTGTGTTTACCCACTGAGCCACCAGAGTACCTTGGTTATAAACTTCACATCAGATCAAACTTTAAGCAGCAACTGGATAACGGTATATGAAGGGTGAATAGAGGAAGTTACTTAATCACACTTGTGGTGCTGTGGTAAAGTGTTGAGTTCTTAATCCTGAGGTCCTTTGGTCAAGCCTTGTGTTGGTTATTTTAATAAAGTGAAACAGGTTTAGTCCTGCTATCGAATGATAAATGCACAAAAATAAATAGAAACTTTCACAAACACTGGTGGATCAGTGGGTTGTATAGGTGCAGTCTGAAGGTTCATGGTTTGAACCTAACCAAGACCAAAAAATGAGGTGTTTATACCAATCTGGACCAAAAATTAGTTTTTTTCAAGTTACTTTTGTTATTTAACTTTATATACTGTAAGTAACAAAGGAAGGTAAATTGCACTGAAAAAACAATATAGTTGATAAATAAATATAAATGATGAGAATAAATAACGAAATAAAAAAGACATGTATATGTAAATAAACATGAAAGAGCCCAGAGTAGCATAACCCCCTGTCCCACCTCTCCAGGAGCCCCAGTTGGGACACACTGGCTTTCACTCTCTTTCTCTCACTTTGCCAGATTGAGTGCCTCACTGGGTTCCAGCACCTTTGGCTCACCAGAGGTGGTCTCGATCCTGTGTGCTTGCAGGGACAGCCCAGACCTCAACCCTAGCACACTGAGCCACCAGTGCTTTCTGATTCCCTCTCTTTTTTGGGGGGGCTTATCTTTATCTGACAACACCTACATCCAGACATGCAATAAAACACAACACAACACCAGAAGCAAGCCTTGAACCAGAACCCTCACACACACAATCTCTTTAGTGTATTAGCTTACTGAGCCACCAGGGTCTTGTAGCTGTTTACCTTTTTGGGGGGGGCTTATCTTTTACTTGACAACACTTAAACACTCAATAAGTCTTTGTAATGAGAATGTAATAGCTAACCCAAGCCTTGAACCCAGACTCTCAGAAACACACTCATAACAGCGTACTAAGTCACCACACCACCAAGGCCTTGTATTGGCACCCTTTTTGGGGATATTTATCTTATCTACAAAGCTAATAAGTGATAATCAGCTCCTCTGTTTATCTGTTTAGATTAACTGTGGCTTTGTGGTAAAACCTTTACATTTCACTCTTGAGGTTCTTGGTTCAAATCTCTTTCAAGAACACTAACTCTTTTGCCCCCCCCACCCAATCGTTACAACTATTGTTGACAATATCCTTGCCAAATAAATGTCCTGGGTTCTTTCATTAATATCCACCATTTAAGTAATTTAGCAAGCAGATAGTTCAGACTCTTCCACCCCTCACAGGAAGATACCCCAGGTGCTCTGGGTTTAAGGAGCAACACCAGAAAATGCTGAAATGCAACAAAACAAAATTGTGGTGCAGTGGATAGTATTGTTGATATTTTGCAAAACGTTAGTAAATCTTTACACTTGTCTGTTTCCGTATGACATATTTCATTCATAATGCACTCCTACTCTGTTTCCACAGATCAGCATTTTTGCTTACAGCCTTTTCCAGGAGGCCGGAATTCCCATGGATAAGATCCGGTACGTCACGCTGGGAGTCGGGGCCTTGGAAATCCTCACCACCATCACGTGTGTAAGTTGTAGATTACATGAGTACGAAGGTCAACATTAAACAGATCACCACTACCTACATGTTAACTAACTCTGATGTGGTACGATCTCTGTGTGACGTGTTAACTCTGATGTGGTACGATCTCTGTGTGACGTGTTATCTCTGATGTGGTACGATCTCTGTGTGACGTGTTAACTCTGATGTGGTACGATCTCTGTGTGACGTGTTAACTCTGATGTGGTACGATCTCTGTGTGACGTGTTAACTCTGATGTGGTACGATCTCTGTGTGACGTGTTAACTCTGATGTGGTACGATCTCTGTGTGACGTGTTAACTCTGATGTGGTACGATCTCTGTGTGACGTGTTAACTCTGATGTGGTACGATCTCTGTGTGACGTGTTAACTCTGATGTGGTACGATCTCTGTGTGACGTGTTAACTCTGATGTGGTACGATCTCTGTGACGTGTTAACTCTGATGTGGTACGATCTCTGTGACGTGTTAACTCTGATGTGGTACGATCTCTGTGACATGTTAACTCTGATGTGGTACGATCTCTGTGACGTGTTAACTCTGATGTGGTACGATCTCTGTGACGTGTTAACTCTGATGTGGTACGATCTCTGTGTGACGTGTTAACTCTGATGTGGTACGATCTCTGTATGACGTGTTAACTCTGATGTGGTACGATCTCTGTGTGACGTGTTAACTCTGATGTGGTACGATCTCTGTGTGACGTGTTAACTCTGATGTGGTACGATCTCTGTGTGACGTGTTAACTCTGATGTGGTACGATCTCTGTGTGACGTGTTAACTCTGATGTGGTACGATCTCTGTGTGACGTGTTAACTCTGATGTGGTACGAGCTCTGTGTGACGTGTTATCTCTGATGTGGTACGATCTCTGTGTGACGTGTTAACTCTGATGTGGTACGATCTCTGTGACGTGTTAACTCTGATGTGGTACGATCTCTGTATGACGTGTTAACTCTGATGTGGTACGATCTCTGTGACGTGTTAACTCTGATGTGGTACGATCTCTGTATGACGTGTTAACTCTGATGTGGTACGATCTCTGTGACGTGTTAACTCTGATGTGGTACGATCTCTGTGACGTGTTAACTCTGATGTGGTACGATCTCTGTGACGTGTTAACTCTGATGTGGTACGATCTCTGTGACGTGTTAACTCTGATGTGGTACGATCTCTGTGACGTGTTAACTCTGATGTGGTACGATCTCTGTATGACGTGTTAACTCTGATGTGGTACGATCTCTGTGACGTGTTAACTCTGATGTGGTACGATCTCTGTGACGTGTTAACTCTGATGTGGTACGATCTCTGTGACGTGTTAACTCTGATGTGGTACGATCTCTGTGACGTGTTAACTCTGATGTGGTACGATCTCTGTGACGTGTTGACTCCTTTGCGCAGAGCATGATAATCGAGCGTGTTGGAAGGCGATTGCTGCTTTGGGGAGGTTTCGGGATCATGGCAGTCCTTATGGTTTTGCTCACCATCACACTTCAGCTTAAGGTGATTCTCTTTTATTTCATATCACTATATAGTGTTGTTTTTTTTTTTGTTTTTTTTTAAATAACTGTCCTGATGATGAATCAGATGTTCATCAGACGTGGGTCACTTTTCCAAACGAGGAATAACTTTATCCTAAAACTTGATATTGAAACGTGACAACAATGATGTGAAAGGTTCGACATTCATTAAACCAGAATAAAAAAGTTTGGATGCCAATTTGTCTTTAAATATTTAAGTATGTAAGTATGTATTACTTACATTTGTTTTTTTAAATACATTAACCATTCATGTTAATTAATATCTAAAATCTGGGTATTTAAACTGTTTTTAATGGTATAATGTAATGTTTATGCCCTTTTATCATGAAGTATTACACACTTTGTTTTATTTCCCTTCTTAAATTTTTATTTCTTGTATTGATATTTTTATGTTACATGTGCCATATTGTGTTTATATGGAGCTTATTATTTCCTGAGCTTCATTTTGAAATTGTTTAACTTGTAATACTTTTCATAAATGATGGAAAATCAACGTCTTGATGAAATCTTTCATGTTTACAAAGTAATTTCATTATTTTCTGTCCTTAGGATTATGATTTTTGGGTTCCGTACTGCAGCATCGCCCTGGTGTTTCTGTTCGTCATCTCCTTCGGAGGAGGACCAGGTAAAACTCGTAACGCTGTGGAACAAGCTGAGATATCGTAAGATTGAACATATGATTCAGTTGGTTTGTCTCTGGATCGACAGCTGGCGTCACCGTACCTCTCAGTTATGAGATGTTTGTCCAGTCGGATCGCTCCGCTGCCTTCGTGCTTCTGGGACTTGTAGTATGGGGAGGCTTGGCTGTATTCGGCTTCGTTTTTCCATTTCTCCTTGTAAGTTGGACACGTGCACCTTTGAATGATGCTTACTGTGTATGTGGGAAGGCTTATATATATATATATATATATATATATATATATATATATATATATATATATATATATATATATACACTATATTGCCAAAAGTATTCGCTCACCTGCCTTGACTTGCATATGAACTTAAGTGACATCCCATTCCTAATCCATAGGGTTCGATATGACGTCGGTCCACCCTTTGCAGCTATAACAGCTTCAACTCTTCTGGGAAGGCTGTCCACAAGGTTTAGGAGTGTGTTTATGGGAATTTTTGACCATTCTTCCAGAAGCGCATTTGTGAGGTCACACACTGATGTTGGACGAGAAGGCCTGGCTCTCAGTCTCCGCTCTAATTCATCCCAAAGGTGTTCTATCGGGTTGAGGTCAGGACTCTGTGCAGGCCAGTCAAGTTCCTCCACACCAGACTCTGTCATCTATGTCTTTATGGACCTTGCTTTGTGCACTGGTGCACAGTCATGTTGGAAGAGGAAGGGGCCAGCTCCAAACTGTTCCCACAAAGTTGGGAGCATGGAATTGTCCAAAATGTCTTGGTATGCTGAAGCATTCAGAGTTCCTTTCACTGGAACTAAGGGGCCAAGCCCAGCTCCTGAAAAACAACCCCACACCATAATCCCCCCTCCACCAAACTTTACACTTGGCACAATGCAGTCAGACAAGTACCGTTCTCCTGGCAACCGCCAAACCCAGACTCGTCCATCAGATTGCCAGATGGAGAAGCGCGATTCGTCACTCCAGAGAACGCGTCTCCACTGCTCTAGAGTCCAGTGGCGGCGTGCTTTACACCACTGCATCCGACGCTTTGCATTGCAATTGGTGATGTATGGCTTGGATGCAGCTGCTCGGCCATGGAAACCCGTTCCATGAAGCTCTCTGCGCACTGTTCTTGAGCTAATCTGAAGGCCACATGAAGTTTGGAGGTCTGTAGCGATTGACTCTGCAGAAAGTTGGCGACCTCTTCGCACTATGCGCCTCAGCATCCGCTGACCCCGCTCCGTCAGTTTACGTGGCCTACCACTTCGTGGCTGAGTTGCTGTCGTTCCCAAACACTTCCACGTTCTTATAATACAGCTGACAGTTGACTGTGGAATATTTAGGAGCGAGGAAATTTCACGACTGGATTTGTTGCACAGGTGGCATCCTATCACAGTTCCACGCTAAAATTCACTGAGCTCCTGAGAGCGACCCATTCTTTCACAAATGTTTGTAAAAACAGTCTGCATGCCTAGGTGCTTGATTTTATACACCTGTGGCCATGGAAGTGATTGGAACACCTGATTCTGATTATTTGGATGGGTGAGCGAATACTTTTGGCAATATAGTGTATATATATATATATATATAGACAGTATATAAACCTCCAAGCAGACACCACTAATGTAATAAGTATTAACTTTTACATAACCACAAGACACTGGAGGAGCCGTGTGTGTGTGTGCTGTTACAGGAAATTAATCAGCAACATGGTGTTGAGACCCCAGTGTTGATTATTTCTCCATAACAGCACATCCTGATGTGTTTTATTTCTTCCTATTCCACAACACTAAAACAGGAAGTTTATTTATTAACGAATGAGACACTTTTTATCCATTTCTAGTTACATTTTGTGCAGTGGTTGTACAGTAGCAGCTGTAATCATTCGCACTCGTGAATCAGGCAAAGAAACTCAGCTTGTCAAGTTCTAGAGAAACCACACAGAGTAAAGAATTTTCCATGAAGTTCTAGCGCTGAATCTCCTCACAGGAAACTGCCCCACATCAACAATTTTTAAACGCAAGTGAGTCATTGCTATAGAAACGATCACATTACACACAGGACCTTAATATAAACCGGGAATTAGTGTCAGAGACGCTGAGGCAGGAATCCGAAATGAAAAATAATTCACTGCTGCTGTGCTAGAAAAAAAAAATCTAAACAATACAGTACAATACAACCAGTTCAATTCCGCTACTCCTATTATTCCACACTATTATTCTCGCATTTAACGCGCATAATTATAGCTATTTAAAACGCTGCAGTCATACCTATGAAAAGCAGTCGGGAATAAAGATTATAATCCTGCCTGGTATTTCTGTTCCCGACTCCTCAACCATAGAAAAGCTTGAACAAAAGCTAACAGAACTCTCTTATGTTCCTCAGGATGCCATAAAGTCCTTCAGCTTTTTGCTGTTCGCGTGCATTTGTCTGGCCGGATCACTCTACTCCGTCTTCATTTTGCCGGAAACAAAGGGCAAAACTCCGCTGGAGATCGCTGAGGATTTTAGAAAAATTAGACTGTGTGACTCTGCGACTGAAGACGAATGTTTGGAGACAAAGCTGTGAAAGAAAAAAGATTTTTTTTGTATGTATGTGAGTGTGTTTATAATTTATGTTCAAATTTTAATATTTTTTTTATTTTTGTTAAAATGTGTTTATATCTTAAAATCCTTATGTTTTATGATTTAATTTTTGATTTTTCAAAAATGATTTTTCAAAAAAAAAAAAATCATGACTTCTTTGTGCTTATGTTCTTAAATATTTTAAACATTTTTGATTTTTAATTTCTTTGCTTTTTTGTAGTTTTCTGTTTATAATTTATTCTCACCTTTATGTTTTTTTGTGTTTAAGTTCAAATATTATTATGATTTAATTTTTGGGGGGGTTTCTTTTGTGTTTATTTTCAAATTTTAATGTTTTTGTTTTTATGTTTTTTGTGTTTATAATTTATGTTCAAATGTTAATAATAAAGTGATCTCAGTATCATAAAACCAGGCAGTACTGTTTTGTAACCTCCTTCTGATTTACAGCCAAATCCTTCATCAAACTCTTCACAAGTTCAGTTGCATGTGTGTGAAGAATTTGTGAATTTTTGTACTCCAGGCACAAAACTGTCTTTAAACCTGAATTTACTAAGAAAAAAAAAACACTAATAAGCCATTAATTCAAAGCTGAAACATCTGTTTGTTCTGTTAAAATATCATTTTCTTCTCAACAACTGTATCAGTGATAAACGTATAACGGGTCGCTTTGAAACCAGCAAAGAAGACACGGAAATAAGAAACACTTATCAAGCAGTTCGCTAGTTATGCTTCCTTCTAGCTAATCATTATCAAGCTAACTTGTAGCTAGATCATTTGTGGTTTTCTTAGCTTTAAAGAATGTTCATTTAAACATTAAATACATTTAAAACTCATACAATCGGTTTATTCTCATTAATTGTGTATAGTTTCTATGATTTCTGGGTTTTATGTGTTGTATGTATTGTGACTGAGCTAATGCTGCTATCTGCTAGGTTACTGCTAGGAAAATACAACATCTCATTAAGTACTGAGATTCTTTGGCATTTGTTTCCCAACTTGTTTTCTTTTTCAGCGATCTGAGGAGAAATCTTTGGGGATTTTAAAGTGAGTGCTCATTAATAAACTCCACCTACTTGTCTGAACTGATCTTCATCTGCATTTCAATTCAGTGTCTTGAATTTACAGCTCAGTGGCTTTAGTAGTCCAGCGGGACCTCCAGTCAGGCTTCATCCTGGGGGCTTCGTCCTTATCACCGTCTGCCAGGCAGCACTTTTTACCTCCGACCTCATTTACTCTTTAAATATACACCGTGTGCTGTTCGTAGACAAGGATGTCAGATTGTGATGGACATCATTGCGTGGCTAATGAGACATTTTTATCGCCACTCGGCTGCCGGTTCTTATCCGTGTTAAACTGGGGTTTAATCGAGAGGGTGTTTATTCCCTTCACATTCATGTGCTAATGTCAACCGCACTCCATGAATTCCAGCGGAGAAAATGTCAAAAGAGTCACTGACTATCAGCCATGTGCATTGTGAGAGAGCTCATGATGTGGTGAAACAGATTTAATGACACTAACGTAAATATCTAGCAGCAAAATGTCAAATTCCAGCAATAAATTACTTCAATTAAAAATTGGTGATTGGTAACATTTACTGCTAGCAAAGCTGGGTAGCTAGGTTAGGAATAATGTTATATAAGAAACTTGTATTCTCTAAAGACATTTTTTCTATGTTTACTCTAATCAAACTCAAATATCTTGCAGCACAGTACTTTATGAGCTGAGACGCTATTATGACCTGGAAGGTGGATTTTCAATGTTGATAGAAAGGGGAGATACACAAATCCCCACAAAAAAAGCTGTGCCATAAAATCTTGGGTTTCAGTAGTAATAAGAGGGACATCTCCAGGCTCCAAACTTAAAAAAGAGTCCAATAAGGATGCCATCTGGTGTTGGCTGGACCTTTAAGCCAAAGAAGTCAAGCCAAGAAGAGAGAGTTGATTTGGATTTTTCAGATCCTTCCCCTGGAAACAATTAGATGTAGATTCAATACTCGAGAAGGTTGAACGTTGGATGAGAGGAAACTGAGAGCATCTTATCAGTATATGATGCGATTATTGTTTCTTAACCAGTGTAACATCACCCACACTTCCACCTCCAACCTACCAGAGGGCGCCCCCACCCGAATATTAAACTCATTTACACTGATCAGGCATAACATTATGATCACCTGTCTAATATTGTGTCAGTCCTCCTTTTGCTGCCAAAACAGCCCTGACCCATCGAGGCATGGACTCTACTAGATTCCTGAAGGTTTGCTGTGGTATCTGGCACCAAGATGTTAGCAGCAGATCCTTTAAGTCCTGTAAATTGCGACGTGGGACCTACATGGGCCCCACATTGCAGCTTACAGGGCTTAAAGGATACTTTTGATAGATCCTGACCACTGCAGACCAGGAACACCCCACAAGAGCGGGAGTTTGGAGATGGTTTGTTAGCCATCACAATTTGTCCCCTCGTCAAACTCACTCAAATCCTTTCACTTGCCAATTTTTCCTGCTTCTAACACAAACTTTGAGGACAAAATGTTCACTTGCTGCCTAATATATAGTTCAGCGTTTAACACTGTCATCCCTTCCAAGTTAGTCACCAAACTTGGACACCTGAGCATCAACGCTTCACTATGCAACTGGCTCCTGGACTTTCTGACCAACAGGCCCCAGCATGTTTGGATAGATTGCCAATGCTCTTCCACCCTCATCCTTGGCACCAGAGTACCACAAGGCTGTGTGCGGAGTCCCTTCCTCTACTCTCTTTTCACCTATGACTGCAAGCCTGTCCTGTATTTCGTTGCCTTGTATCCACATGTGCAGTGACAATAGTTGAATCTAATCTAATCTACTCTAATCTAATATATCCCACCCACTAACAGGTACCATGATGAGGAGATAATTAGTGTTATTCAATTTACCCCTCAGTGCTCAGAATGTTATGCCTGATAGGTGTGTATAGATCACACTCATGCTAATCTCAAACATTTAGCTTGTCTTAGCTTGTGTAGCAAGCCATTCGTACCACTGCTATTGCTTCATGTGTTACTCTTTACTCTGTTTTTGGATTCATGCTCTTTGGATATTTGTACTTCTGCACTGCTGACTGCTTTTCTCTTGTTTTGTTTTGTTTTTTTTTGAATATTGCCTATTGATTTGGATTTTGCTTGATCGTTTATTTAAAAAAAACACTGCATTTGGAACCTATTTCAACAAATCACAGCTCACAGGAATGTTCGAGTTTATCCAATCCCTTTTTCTGCACAAACCCAGATCACACTGATTCAAGACTCAAGCAACTTCCTGGTTCAATAGTAAATCACTGCCTTTGATGGCTGTTCCATCATGACTGGATCCTTAGCATATAATCTGACACATGTATCATCCAATCTGCCATCAAATTCATCTAGTTTGTTATCTTGTTCACCATGGCAACTGATAAAATGATGGTGGTTATCATTTATCTAGTCTTTAAATCCGTACTTTTTTATTTAGAATTGTCGGTATACTCACCATATACAACAATTACATTCACCTTTCCAGAACTTCCAGAACCGTTTCATTCTAATTCGAGGGATCTTTGAGAAACATGCATTAGAATGGTTAGAGTGGTTAGTGAACTGTAGTACAGCTTGTTGGTCAGATGGAGGAGGTGTTTATCTGTTTATCTTCAGCGAGAGAGCGATAGACAGACAGAGACAGAGAGAAAGGCAGAAAGGCATGGAGAGAAAGAGCAAGAGAGAGAGACAGACAGACAGACTGACAGATAGACAGGTATGGAGAGAAAGAGCAAGAGAAACCGACACACACACACACAACACAGAGAGAAAAAGAAAGAGAGAGAGACAGAGACAAAAAGGCATGGAGAGAAAGAAAATGACAGACAGAGAGAAAGACAGAGTAAGAGAGACAGGCAGACAGAAAGAGACAGAGAGAGAGACAGGCAGGCAGGCATGGAGAGAAATAGCGAGAGACAGAGAGAGAGAGAGATAATCAACAAAACAAAAACAAAACAAGAAGAAAAAGAAAATCCTTGCATAACTCATAACTCATGTTCTGAAACTCAATCATGTAAGAGAAGCAGCAACTTAATCATAATCTGGCGTCTAACGCAGCACTGATTAAACCTTCATACGCCTCGTGATGAGAAGATTCATAACCCCATAACCGTAACTCACACATGAGCAGCTACAGCGTTTGAGCTTTACCATGCAGGAAAAGTTCACCCTCGCCTGCTGGAGCGTCAGGGACAATCATCTCTGTGTCGAACAGAGCTAACGGACAAACTCAGTGCTAACCCCATTCTGAGAATGACGAGCATTTTGACAGCAGGATAGAGCAGTGTTCGTGTCACGCCAGTGTCTGTCAGCAAGACAAAGTCACTAGCAGCTGCACAATGACGGTGTGAACTGTTCAGGTCTGAGAGGTCAGGCCAGGTTGCTGAGGTATAATTAGCTCCATTAACATGATTATGAATGTGGACTTGAGCCTCTTCGTGACTGAAGGCGTCGGTTATTTGTCTGGATACGAGCGTGAGTGAGCGTGGGGGCAGATGGCCTTTGTTTCTCCATCATGACGGAGACAACGTGACGTTCCTGTCTTTTCAACAAGTACAGCATACACACTTCTTCCTCGCCGTCTGGCAGCATCGAGCTAACAAACGGACCGATAAATAACGAGAAAATCATTTCTATTAGCAATAAATTAGCGCCAAATGGACTAACGTGATGCGTAGAAACTTGAACAAACTAGTGTTATATGAATAAACGTGATTCAATTGAATAAAAAAGAATTTTTAATGTCCGACATTCCACCAGCGGAGTATAAATGACACCGATTTGAATGAAAAGGTTTGCTAGTGTAGAAATAATTCACTTCCATAAAACTAGTGAGCTAGAATATTGACTCAAGAGGAAATAAGTCATCTGGTCCCGGAGTATTTGAGTAATTACTTCACAAATTACCTCTGAAAATGATTTATTTCCTGTGTTTGTGTAAATGAACCACAATGAGAAAGACAACGTTAGCTGTGTATCTGTTGGGGTTTCAGTAGCTCACAAGGTTCATTCATTTCTTTATTACATTACATTTTTAAGTTTAAATAAATTATTTTCTATGTTAAAAACAATATTTCTTATTTATTTAAATTTATTTTTTATTTATTTAGATTTATTTACATTTTGAAAATGTATTTATAAATTGTTTAAAAAACTATTTTAATTTAAAAATTTAAATGTGATTGTTTCCCCTTGATCTTGCTGTACACTAAAACCTCCTGCTTGTTCTAGGAAAATAATTCTACATGGAGCTAACAGAAATAACCTGGAAAAAAAAAAAAAACACTCACGGGTTGAGATTTGTGGCCTGGTGCCACCCCATTTGACCAGGAGCCCTTAGCGAGTGCTTGGTATGTTCACCCTTTCTGAGAGCTGGTTATCAGTGCAGATAGCAAGCATGTGCCAGCATGTAGTGTTAGGAGATACAAAATGCTGGACACGATAGTTCAGAAACACAGCTAGCATGCTTGAGAGCGATAAAGACATGATCCAAAGCTCTCATTAGGATTAGCAGAGCCGTAATCCAGAAATTATGAACACCTTTAGAGAGTTCCTGTTGGTTTAAGAGTCAGGAAAGGGCTCCACCGAAGCGTGGACGTTTCTCAGATCAGACCCACGTGTGTGTGTTGTGAATGTGTGTGTCACCAGTTTGCACTACAGAGAACACTTCAGGGTGTCTGACTGTGCAGAAGGACAACAACTAGAAAGAAAATGTAAGAAAAAAGGGAGAAGGCAATGCAACAGAGACAACTTACTGAATGTAAATGAAAGCTGGCACTGGAGACTCCTTCCATAAAAAAAATAGAATTAACGCTAAATGAAGCAAAAAGGGTCATGTGACATCACCAAAACACTCATTCAGCCAAAGCCCTCTTTGATTTTATCATAAAAAAAGTCATTACATATGTGTCTTCACTGGTAGGAGTTTAAAAGAAGAATCCTGTGCCTGCAGTTTAAGTAGTTTTCCTCAAACAGGAAGTGGCAGCTTGGTGGTTAAGATGGCGGATGGCTGATGGGAAGGTTGCGAGTTCAAGCCACAGGACCACCAAGCTACTGCTGTTGAGCAAGACCCTTAACTGCTCAGATGTATAAATGTGATAAATCGAAGTTGCTCTGGTTAATGCTGTCTACCAAATTAAATAATAAAAATGTACCAAAAAAATTGTGACTTTCCTTTTTCTTTTCTTTTTTTTAATCGAACATTTTTGGCCACAACAAATCACAAAAAACCTTTTGCCAAAATCCTGGAGGGACTGAATAAATTAACCCTTCCTTTTCACAGAAATCTTGGAAAATGGTTCTCCTTTTCTACATTTATTTTCAGTCTTAGATTCTACAGACACAAGGACCGAGCTGTTAGAGCTGTGATAAAACCGATAATGTGCTAGCACATGCTACGAGTTGAAGTCCAGCTGCTCTTTATATCTGATTAGAGTTCAGAAAATCAACAGCATGGTGATAAGCTTCAGTTTTATCTCATTATGTGGAATTAACATATGTTCCTATAGACATTCAGCCCTAGAGACAGAATGTATGCGTCTTGACATAACTAGGATACACTGTCTAATTAGAGATGTAGGGAATGGGAACGCTGATAGCTTAAAGGGCATTTCTGCCAGCTTCGATTATGTGATATGGGAAAGCATAGAGGCGTCGTCGCTTCTCTTTTTTAAATTCCCCCTCCACAGACTAGACCAAGCATGGTTTTAATGGCTACGACACATCGTTAACAGTTTCAACCCACTATTTATGCCGATGGATTCCGAACAGAGCTGGCAGCCAAATCCCTACCAGGAGAGAACGAAACCCAGAACTGATCCGGGGTCAGCTCTGGTTTGTGCTGGTGCTAATTGAAGACACATGATGAGGAGCAGACTGGAAATCTCGGTCGGTTGCAGTCACACGATTCCTATTCACGGGTTGCTGTTGCGGCACCATTAACATTCCTGCATCCTACAGTTGCGAGTAATTAAATGAAGCTATTTTAAGATGCTGAGAGTGCTAAGCGGTAATTTGGCGCAGTTTGGCTTTAAACACAGATGATTACGGATTTCAGCAACCTCCAAAAGAGACTCCACATCCTTTTTAGAGGGAATAAATAGCAGATACGGGAAGGTGACTCGACACGGGTCGGGGCCAAGAAGAGCATAAAGACTTGAAAAAAATCAAATGTACATATGGGGTGATAAAATGTCAGTATGTTGCATTCATTTAGTCATATACTTTATTTTCACTTTAAATAAATATACATTACAAAAGCTCATTATAGATTCATTTGGGGCTAAAATTAGTGAATAACCCTGATGTGATTCAGTATCAACTCAGAAATGAGAATTTTGAGAACATGGATCACTTTGTGGTCGAATGGAGGACTGTTTTGCTTGAGACTGAAAACATCAGCAGGAATTTCCAGATGCTGAAATATTTGAACAGAATATTTATTTGTTGTGCCCAGAGTTCCCTGGGAGAAGCTCCATGTTCCCCATGGTGACCCTCAGAAAATGGATGGATTGATGACAGGATGGATGTTGATCCCATTTCCCGCCTACATCTTTTATAAAAACAGGACAAAGTCCTAGAGTAAACGTCTTAACCAGGGAATATCCGTTACTTGTACTTCCAGAATGCAACCTACACTGATCATAAAAGTGTGGATGAGATATTTCTGCAACAATGCACGGAAAAAAAACAAGAATGGTTTACAGTCTTGAAAGAACTAATCTCTTCAGATGAACAAACCCAAGGTTCCATAACAAGGCTATAATCTCCATGCACGAATATCTATATCTAGATATCTATAAATAAGTACCTGAAGCTCATGTACTAATTGGCTTTATGGGGTGTTTCCTCACTGCTTGCAATATCACCAGGAGCTTTCAGCAAACAGGAAGTAGAAGCTCAGTGGGTTAGATGGTGGAAAGCTGATGGGAAGGTGGCGAGTTCAAGTCTCTGGACTACCAAGCTACGTCTGTTGAGCAAGACTGCTCAGTTGAGATACATCCAGGTTCCCATGATTAAGTGCATCTACCAAATACCATGAATTAAAAAAAAAAGTTTTTATTTTTTGATGCAAAACGTGATCAAGCATTTTTTTTTCAGAAAAAAAATCCACAAAATCCTTTAAGCACTGAAAATCTGAGAGCTTGAATAACCGATTAGGGATTTTCACATTCTTGAGTACATGACCAACCTTATCGCACATTATCACGGTCATGGAAGATGTTTTAGAATGTAATGAAATAAAAACTCTCTGGCTCCATGGTGTGTTTCTTTACTGAACAACTGCAGTGCAGCTCACAACCCACAAGAATAGTATTGCCTTATTAACTGCTCATAAATCTTCAGAACTCTGATGCCAGTTTAACGTGGCGTGAAGCATATCCATAAACCACAGCTCATATTTACTGAAACCTGTAGCCGTGTGCATAGCGTGGCAACGTTTTCAAAGAGAACAAGCGCTTTATAGTCATGCTCCAAGTTAGAA
Source organism: Hemibagrus wyckioides (assembly GCF_019097595.1). Lineage (NCBI taxonomy): Eukaryota > Metazoa > Chordata > Actinopteri > Siluriformes > Bagridae > Hemibagrus > Hemibagrus wyckioides. The sequence goes on from NC_080730.1 coordinate 17,716,250, forward strand.
ACAGCTTCGGTAAGGATATAGACTCGTTCAAACGAGCTTGATTCAGCAAAAAAAAAAAACTCTTGATGGTTTTCATTAGTGAATTGGACATGGTGTGTTTTGAAGGGATTCTTATATTGTTTCATTCCTCTGCATCTAACCCTCATGCTACAACAGTGTCTCCGAATTCACCCGCGTAAATAGTCAATATAATTATTCACTAGACTCAACAAGGAGTCTTGGTGAAACGACTGCATTTTTCCAACAAAAAAAAGGAAGCAAAAAAGAGACGATATCCTGTGAAGCAGACATATCAAGAGAGAAATAATGAGATTCGACTGCCTGTGCAGATGTAGTCTACGGAGACACACCACAAGCCAGACGGTGGCATCTTCCAAAGCATATTTCCTTTCATTAATCAAATCGCTTCGTACCCGAGCGAAGCATTCCCAGGACAAATAAGAAAAGAAGAGAGCACTGGAGTGTACTGCAGCTCTGATGAGGTTCACATGCTGCTCAATACGTCCTCCATCAATGCACAAGAGAAGCCCGAGAGCTCGGTTTCTTCTCACTACTGCAAACAATGAAGCTCCTGTTTTGTTTAAAACTCTGAAAAAAGCTAAGAAAACCTAGCTTGTCTCGTGGACTTCAGAGGAACTTAAACAGCAGACCATACAGCTGAACGTCAACGCATATAGGCGTCGTCTGATTGGCTACAAATCGTTCAGATCTGACTTGTTTTCCTTTCCATCAAATAATACTTGGCACCGCTGCTACTGAATATAGACAAACCATCTCTTCAGGACGGGTGGGTGGGAACTCAAGCGAGAACGAGAAACCCACACCGACCCACCCAGCCATTCTCCCAGCATTTACCCTTAATGAAGTTCACATGTTTATGCAGCTGGTTTCTACAATAACTTGCCAAATGTTTTTTTTTTTGTGTGTGTCCTCCATCACCACATTATATAATACACACATTTTAAAGACATGCATTCTGTAAAGATTAGCGCAAAGACTTCTAAAGCCTCGTGCCTGTCAAAGATATTAGTGCTTCACCACCTTTAACCATGTCATTCCTCAGATTTCAACACGGCTTCACGATTCGATTCCCCACGCAGCATTAAAAGCACTTTAAGGCTACTTTATACAGGCTGATAAACTGAGGTCTTATAAATTTACAGCATGTCACGCTGTTCAACACGGTGTCATTGACATTCTGGTTGAGTTCCGTAGCAGACTGTGTGATATCGATTTGTACAGTTGCAATAGTTTTTGGCTACTGGTTTTCATTTTAGGCGCTTGTCGCAGGAGCGGTGAAATTTCTACCAGAGCTAGCTCAAAGATTGCAATGCTGAGCAAGTCCTATTAAGCATCCATGCATTTTTCACAATTACGCGATTTTTTTTGTAAATTTTTTTTTGTAAATTTTGAAATTTAATTAGGATTCAATTTCAGAGAGAATATTTATTTATCAAAGCTAATATTTAGCACCTATCCTAGCAGAAGTCTACTCTGAATCTCAGTACGCCAAAGCCAGGGTGAAAATAATCACGGCATTTTCATGAACACAGCTTTGTGGAAAGGAAACGTGTGAGTAACAGTGGGCAGGCGATGCTTCGTTGCTGTGTTCTGATGCATTTATTCATTGAGCAGATGGTGAGTGCGTTTTTTTTTTTTTTTCAAAGACCATGTCGTGCTCTGATGATCTGGAACCAACAGCTGTCAGTCAAACTAGTTGTTGAAATGCACTTTTAATTTCCAATACAGGACAAAAACCAGCAAAGTAACTTGCATGCGTTCCTATGGAATCTCTACATTATACTTAATACATAATTGATTCTATTGTTACAAAATATAAAAATATGTGGTACATCATTTACATTATATTCACTTTACATCCTTAACTTAAGTGTATTTTTTTAATTCATTTACTAATATACACATCGTAGTTACTCGTTTAGAAACACACTGCAAGAAGAAGTGGTGCAAAACTGGGCCGGCTATAAATGGGATAAAACTAAACGCAATAGCATGTCGGCTATGGCAAGACCAGGGGGAAACCGTTTCGAAGAAATGATTATTTAGGAATATCAAAAGGGAAAAAAGTATGCAAAAGCGTAATCTTAAGCTGACGTTACTGAATATCGCTGACAACCACACGATACTGAAAAGCAGATTCAAGCGACGTGAACGGTTGGCTTGTTATAGGTGAGTGCAGCAGGGTTGTTTGTTAGGAGATAATACAGTTTTTGCTTTTCCTGCGCTTGCGAGTGTGCAACTGTCCTCGAGTTCCCAGGTGACCGGATCCTACGAGTCCCGTAGAACTGTACTTATGCAGTAACTCCTCACTGGTCATATACCTTAGGTTAACAGGTTTGGGAATCGGCTCTCCCAGGAAATAGCCTTCGTCCTCGGATTCAGAAGATGAAGAACAGGTGGAGCACCAGTCGTCATCGTAATCATACTGATCCCAGGCGTAGCGGCCCATGTGGCGCTGCGGAGCCGGGTTCTGAAGTGTAAGGTCTGAAGTCGTGCGAGGGCACGGCCTGAACGGCTGTTGCCTCATTCTGGAATCTCTAATCCCACCATTTATTGGATCCCGCGGACCACGTGGAGGAGGAAACCGATCGTAATCCTCACATACGCGTAGCTGCGATCGCTCCGGTATTGCCGGACGTTGCTGGGCTGCCAAATTGAGTGCGTTTTCAGAGCGAGAACGTCGGGAACGGCGCGGACGGTGATGATGCCTTCGTCGTGGCTCTTCCGGTTCGAGAACGCGGCGGTGAGTTCGTTCACTCATGGGTGCCAATCGAGCATTGTGAGCGCTGCTCACTAAACTTGCCCTGTCCTCTTCCTGATAGGTGAAGCCGGGTGGTAGAATGGTGATCCCAGGAGACTGCTGTGAATACGGACGTGGATATTTCACCTGCACCAGTGGCTCCATTTCTAGGTACGGCTGCCCGGCAGTGAGACTGTGGAGAGATTCTGAGCTGTGGAACTGCACTGAAGAGTTTAGGGTTCCCATGTTGCTCTTCTCCGAAACGTTCATGCCTGAGTCTTTACTCAAGTCAGGCATAGAGAAGCGGGACAAGTGCTCCTGCCTCTTACTGCCACCATCTGCTGAGGTACCTGCATTTAACACAAGAAGAAGTAAAACAATGTGTGTAAATAAAAGTGAATAAGCACAAACGAGAAGTCATGTCAAGCCAAGTCAAGTCGAGAGCTACCTGTAGCATTTGACAGAGCTAGTGACTCCATGGATCCACGAGGTGTTTGCTCCATTGGTGTCAGCTGTTCACTAAAGCTAAGTGCATTGATGGGGTTCCTGCTGCGGCCCAGCTGAGCTGCAACCTCCCTCTCTCTTTCCCTCTCTCGCTCCTTTTGAAAGGCATGCATGCTGATAGAGCGCTTGTCCATGAACCCGTTGGATGATAACTCGTTAAAGCTAGCCTGCGCTTTCAGCTCGGAGGGGTACCGCTCCTCCAGTTCTGGCTGGAGCCAGTTCTCATTGAATGAATGTCCTTTAAGGGCAGATATAGGAGGTCTCTTGGACTGTGCAGACTCTTTGGGCTTGCTGTCTTGCTGGGCATAGGACGTTCTAATGTTGCACTGACTCAGGAGTTGCAGAGGAGTTGGTGAAGATTCAGTATGACTGTCATAGCCGTATCTATCGGTTTGCTTTTTCCAGGACGGAGGATCTCGGGTCAGACTGGGGGCCTGACTCGACAGACTCAGCAAGTCCATCTGGAGGGAAAGAGGGTCCACGTCGGCCGAATAGCGCACGCTAGAACTGTTTCCACCACTGTTGCTATTGCTACTGCTCTTGCTAGATTTGGAGCTGCTGTGCCTGGCCTCACGGGTTCGACCACTTTGGAAGGCAGAGTCCGAGGAGTCCGAGCCATTGTTGGCGTCCTCGTTCACGCTACAAGCCCGTGAGCAGAAGATCTGACCCTGTTTGGGCAGAAATGGACGACCCAGGAGTGACTTCTTGCAGCGTGCACAGCAGAAGCAGTCTTCAGTGGCATGCCAGTGCTGCCCGTCGTATGTCATCTGACCCTGGTCAATACCTGCGACAGACCCAGTTGGCAAGAAAAGTTACAAAGAAAAATCCAAAGAGTTTAAGAAATGCCCCACAGTTTAGGTGATGTTTCACTCTAAAGTAACCCACTAGTCAAAATCTAGAGACTCAGTTAAAAATATAAACTGTGACTTTTTTAACCAGACTCACTCGGATTTAATAAAACCCTTGCCCGTACCTCAAATAGAAAGAAAGAAAGAAAGAAATAAGCAGGGTGCAGTCAATAGAACAGTCACTGATATATTTTTAGGAGCTCTAGTTACTGATTAAGAAGTTGTTGGAGGGTCAAATATCACTTTAAGTGCATTTTAACTGAGCCATTATAAATATTGATGAGTAAGATAAGTGAAGGAAAGAAAGTCCAAATATTAGAAAGTCCACTCTAATTCCCTTGAAGTGCAGAAGTGTTTGGAGTAAACTGATTATGCTGCACGCCTTGCACTACACAAATACATTACGTTTTAATTACAGCTCCACTTACACACGCGAACCGGCCCTGGCCTAATGGGCAACATCTGTTTGCAAGCCATTTTTTAAATCAGTTTCACTCTTGTGTTTTCTGCGGCCTGTACAGAAAATGACTACAGACAGAATTTGTACTGAGTGACATGCCAAACGCAGCTGGAACCGGTACCGGGCTTGAAACCCATGAGCCAATGAGCCGAGTTATTATGGGATGGAGTGTTGCCTTGTGTCACAGTTAGGGGTAACTAAGTAATGGAAAAATTGGGCAATACTTGACTAACGTCAATAACGCGTTAGGTCTTCAGAACAGCTCTTGGCTAACTGTTAGTCACATTTGGAATGGTTTCTTATAATAAACCGTACCATTGAAATGAATAATTGACCTGCTGTCATGTTGAGCAATTACTCATCAACAGTTAACAACTAATTCTGGGGTTGAAAATTTCATTTTGTCCTAAATCCCTCCAACAAGAAAAGAAAAAGTGGCATGGGTTTTGGTTCCCCATGTCAAGAATAGGAACTAGTTCCTCTTGTCCTGACGCTAATGTCCTTGACACAAATTAGGCCCACCAATATCGAGGGGTTATACGCCAAAACATAACATGGACCCAAACCACTTCCTATTTCAGCCAGCAGAGGCTGCGATGGCCAGAATTCTAGTGTAAATATCTCTGCCAAGCATTTCAGGGTTATGTTCTTGTAGGTGACTCAAGATCTTATCCCTGTTGACTGTTATTGTGTACTGGAATCTTATTTTTGATTTCTTATTACATTTGAGGAACAAGCTCTAGCCTTCCTCTACTCTTTATCAGAACCCGATCAGATGTTTCATAGCTACAGATCTGCAATTCCGAGGAAGTTCCCTGGCTGGCAGACCTCTCTGGTGTCGGTTGATATGTTCTCGTACCGATATGTTCTCCGCAGGAGTCGCAGTACTCGGCGTAGAGGGACTCGAAACATCCACAGCAGTACGGCCGACCCTCTTTCATGATGTAGCGCTGGCCACCCAAGACCGTCTCGCACTCGAAACAACAGAAGTGTTTCATGTGCCAGTGCCTGCCTTCTGCCTCCGTGCACTCATCCGCGAAGATGATCTGAGGGGAAAGAGGTGAAGAGAGCGATGGCAAGTGATGCATGGAGCCATTTATCATTGAATAGAAGCTAAAAGCCAAAACTGCACCCATCCATTACGTTTAATTTTAGGACAGACAGCAAGGCTCAGTGGAAGCGATCCCGGCAGCCCTCGCCCTGGGCGACTCCGCTGCACCAAACTCTCGCATATATCAGAAGCGGGAAAAAATAGACGTTTTAAAAAAGTACTATTTTCAACTGCAGAATCGTTTCAGGTTCGTTCAAAACGGATGTGATAAAAAGACAGGACGAGAGGCCAGACGCCTGAATTATTCATGACCATGATTAGTTTAATGCCTCCATTAATCCAAGTAATCCTCTACTGTTAATCATCTGCGTTTAAATATGCATGCGCTCGAGTGTTTGCTCGCGTGAGCTCTCATCATACATTCTGAAAATTTGCTGAAAACTTGCAATTTCTGATTTGAGGCATGACTAAGTGTTGCAAATGTAGACGTTTTCTAAGCCACTGAGACGGAAAAGTGGAAAATAAACCGATCCTTAACTAATCAAGCTGGTTGAAAAGGAAACCGTGCAAGAAAGTAGGTTACAAGGGGCGGGATTTGGGGACACAGCATGATCATGAGTGTAGAGTATAAAATATGATGAAGGTGGGTTGTTAGAGGAAAATAATTGAAGATATGGTAGTGCGGTAAAGCAGAGGTTCAGTTACCAATCCGATGGGGATTCTTTTGACCATTTAGAAACGAGAACATGTCAAATATTGTATATTGGTGAAGGCAGAACTGAAACTACATATCGCAACACTACAGAATGAATGGGGTGTGTGTGTGTGAGGGGCTCGTTATACCTCGTCGCATGCTGAACACCGCGGTTTCAGTCTCTCAGCGTGGTGTCGCCCGCAGTAGATTTTACCCTCCTGGTAGAAGTAAATGAGGTCCACCAGGAGCTCGTCGCATGTGCTGCACACGAAGCACTGCGGGTGCCAGCACACGCCGTGACCCGCCCGAGATGCAAACACTGCGATGTCGCCTCCGTTGATCTGACCACCGCACTGAAGGAGAAACAGAACATAGATTATAAATCAGTATCAGATGACACGACTTCAACTTCTCAGTACGAGCAGAGCAGGCAGCTGGACAGACGGCTTTTTTTTCGCACAATAATTATTCAAGGGAGATTTCATTTCCTTTTCCTTCTCATTTTACATTCCATCAATATTATGTTCCTTCAATATGAGACAGCTCCTTAAATAAATGAATTGAGCGGTGATTTAAAAACAGAGTTCTATTTAAATCAATATAAATGCCAGCACAATTTACAAGCAGACATTTAAAATTGAATTTCATTGGCCAGAGTGATCTCACAGTCCGGTAACGGCAGGACGGTCCACTCTGATGGTCGGCTTTTACGACAAACCACTATGAAAATGACGCCGTGTGGTTTTTAAATTGATTGTGAATGTATTAAAGAATTTTTCCTTCATGATCACTTCAGTCATGCAGAGGTCAGCGCTAGTGTGTGTGTGTGTGTGTGTGTGATGGAGATTAAATCAATAAAGGCAACCTTTCTATTCCAGAGTGTGTCTGATAACGCTGACAGGAGGAAACGGCTATAAATCTAACACGGTGGCGTCTTGGTCTTCAGGCATGCGCCCTCTTTAATAATCGGTTCCTTGCTTCAGCGTTCTGCTGTATACCTCAAAAGCTCACTATTTATAGGAACCTTCTGTTCCTGCACAGCTGAAGACAAAATAAATATCTGCAGGTTACACAAGTGTGTGTTTGTGTGTGTGTGTGGACCATCTGTGTGTGAGGGGCAGCAGGAAAGGGAGCAAGGGCAAGCAGGTGGATTCAGCAATCTTTAACACACTCATAGCTGTACAGCATAAAAGGACGAAAGTCTTAACAGCAGAGACTCGATCTCGATCTCTCTCTTGGTCTCTCTCTCTCTCTTTATCTCTCACAGATAGCTATAACTGATTTGCACTGTAGGCACATAAATCTGCATATTACAGTATATTGTTTTGTCACCAAAATAGGAACGCATTTTTTCCAATGCACGTTTTTCCATCTCAGACATTTTCTCATTTTCCTAAAATCTGCTAAAATACCTTAAAAGTGTTCAGTTTTTCCTCAGATGTTTTAGCAGTTTCTCAGTTTCCTGTTTTTTCCATGAAGTTTTCTAGAACGCTTAAATCCTTTTCCCCCGCCAAATAATTTGCAAAACCTTTAGATGGAAACACATCCAATGCATTTCAGCCCTGCAGTTATCACCACCACATTTGTCTGCATGTGTAATAACACAGTTATCCACATCCAAATGTTATTAAGACGATAACATGTCTGAGATTGACCTCTGATTTTAAAACGCAAAATGTCAGATAAAGAAATCAAAGCCAGATAAAGACACTGACCTGTTCACATATGGCTCCGGTCATGGTGACGGGAAAAGGCCTTACATTACCGCGACCCAGGTTCTCCCTCTTCCTCTGGTTACTAAAGAGCTTGAGCTCCCTCTTCTCCTCATCATCCAGAGAGCTACAGTATCGCACCTGGAGCAGGAAAGAAGGATTCAGTCAAACAGACTTGAACCTTATTTACATGTGGAAGAGACGACATTTCAGAGTATGTAAAAAAGTACAGAGTACAGGTGTGAAGAAGGATTTAGTAGCGCACACACACACACACACACACACAAACAGGTGGCAGAAGCGTTCTCACCTCATTGTCGTGAGGTGGCAGCTGGTGCAGGAGCTGCTTGATGCGATGTTTCTCTCCAACGCTGTTCACATACGGAACCTTCTCCTCAGGCAGAGAGCTGTAATACTGATGAACCTGCAGTTTAACAACACAAAAATCTGTTAATCTGTACCAAGCACACAAAGTTTTCAACACAATCTGTATGAACCGATCAGAAGACATTCTGGGACAGCAAGTGTTTTAGGTCAGATTTTGGACTAAAATGACATTGTGGCTTATTGGGAACTCCCAGAAACTGACAAGTTACTACACTGGATTTATATCTAAAAAAAAAAGAAAAAGAAAAAAAGATAATACTCCAATGTGACTCCAGTGACTCAAAGCGAACGGAGATCATTTATTTTCAACAAGAGATGCCGAATTCCGACCACCTGAGCAACAAGGAGTGTTAGTGACGAGACGTGGGCATGTCCTCATCAAAAATGAACTTTCTGATCATACAGTGAGACTCTAGAGCAGAACATGATCCGTGACAAAAACGTGAAAAATATATGAAATGATGCAGATAAACAATTTTTTTTACATAAGCGTCAAATCTCCCTCTGGAATGTTTCATAAGAAATCAGATTTGTTATGAAGTAAAATGCTAGCTACACCACCTGCTGAGAATCGTTATCACTATGGCAACCGATGGCAGACGAGTGACTTCATGGTATAGCGACTAGCATAACGTGATTACTTTTTCACAAAATGGAAAAAAAAAAAAAAAAAAATCTACTAAATTTTACAGATCTGTAAAAGGTCCAGGATTTGATCAGATCCAACAGATTGTATAGAGCTGTAGGTTTATTATAAAACCTTCTGCATGAACGGGTTAGAGATCCTAACCAATATATCACATTATATTAAAAAATAATAATTAATTATTAATTTTTTAAAAATAAATCTCTAAAGATTTTATATATGGAAAATTACTGAAAATTCTAAAATTTACTGAAATTTCTAGTTTCAGTAAATTAATTTACATTTAATTTAGAATTTTTTTTTTTTAGATTTAATTACAGTTAAACAGATAAGGACAAAAACCAAACACGTGTTTCATCATATTTTTAAAGCTCTGTGTTTAGGGACATCTTCATCGTCCAGCTAGTGATCTGCTATGGAACAGTTCGTTTTTTTAGTGAGCCGAGTGCTGTAAAGGCTGACCGTTGTTATTAGTGTCAACTGTTTTCCAGTAAGATCTAAATGAATTTATTTAATTAATTATTTGTAATATTTCTCTGAGTATTTTTGAGAATTCTGAGGATTGCAACTTTTCCATTCTGACACAATCCCCCATATATATTTAGACTTGGGTGTTATGTTTCTGCACCATTTCCACATTTTGGTCATCATTTTTTTTTAAATTCCACTGCAAGCTTAAAGGTTTCTACCTTAAATTAAAAGACAAAACGTCTGAAACATGCTCGCGTCCTGGGAATGAGGTAAACATGGGGGCAGGGTGTGATTCAGCCCCTGTTCTTGTTAACCCTTCCCCCATTCCTTGACATGTCCTTTCAAACACACACACACACACACAGAGCAATTAGAGTCGGGGTGATTTATAGCTGAGCAATGTAAAGTTAATGGAATCTGCCCTCTCACATCCCCGGCTGCTGTGCTGACATGGAGGCTTCATCTCCACACCCCGCATGCTTGTGTCTATTTCCGCACACATGCTTGCGCGTATTTATCCGTCCAGTTCGGAGCAGCTCTAAATTACGGTGATTAACAGCGGCACTCAGACGAGACCTTTGCACTCCACCTTTTGCGGCTAAGTGGCAAGGACGAAACCAGGGCTTTTGCCATTAGCGGCGTACAAACACAAAGCCTTGCATTATATCAGTGGAGTAACGAGGGGAAGGATTTGAACTCATAACCTTGAGGTCGGAATTACAGTAAGGTGGATATTCTGAGGTGTGATAACGTTCCAGACCTCCTTCTGGCCTTCCACCTCATTACACATGGCAAATGTCTAATGACTTAATGTGATAAAGCACCCAGCACCTTATACCGTATAAACCAGTCCCTGAACATGGATACCGCATGAGACGTGATTTATAAGCGTCTCCAAAGCCTGCTGTTGGTTGAGAAAAACCAGCAAGACGACGCTTTCCACTATATTCATCACTCCCTTTCAGACACAGATGAAGTACAAGACCACAGATGATGTCCTTCCTGTGTGTGAAACACCAGCGGAAACGAGAATCCCCAATCTTGAATCTCGAGGCTGTAATTCTAACACGACTGGACCGTCCAGAGCCTCGCTCTGCCCCTGAAGAAGAGCATGGACCAATGGCTTTTCCGCTGCTTGTCTTGGCCATCCGTGCTTTTCAAGAAGTACCGGAGAAGACGTGGGTTGAGGGATTTGTTCAGCTGAAACGTTCAGCGGTCGGGATCCAATAAATTACCGCGTTCATATCCAACAATAACAAACGGCGCTGGTGCGGTTCGGAGATCTGACGGCCGCGAGCCAGCGCTCTCATGCAAACCGGCGGCTCGTGGAAATAACTGTAATCAGAGCGAAGAGATCTGGCCATCCGCCTGGGTGTCCAGGGGTCTGGCAACCACCTTGCGCATCTCGGTGCATACAGCTGGCTTTCATAACACGAAGAAGGGCTCTCAGGACATGCTGAGGTTCCGCAGGACAAGAACGAAGGCTGGTTATTTACATATTCGGCTCAGTTTCGAGGATTATTACATCCGAAGGGACTCAAGTTCCTGTCCGTTGTCCTGAATAATCGCAGCGCTGAAGTGATACTAGTCTTTATTATTTATCATATAAAGAGCCTGGAGCAACCACAACCAAGTAAAACACCAGAACTGCTCTCTGTGTCCAGAAAGTAGCAGTTCCCGTAACTGTCTGTCCAGATTGTAAAATCATTGTACGGCTATGAAAAAGCTGTGCTGTCCCGCTGATACTTTTTCCACTTTGAGATTTTCCATCTTGAGACTCGTCTGTGTGAGAGACATTAAAAACTGGGCTACGCAAGCCGCCCCACTTCCTTTTTCCACCAAGAGTGAAAGACAGTGGCCGGCCAAGTCGGACATGCATAAGTAGTGATGCTTCCCACTGATGTGCTGTCCAGAATTACAAAGCTGTCGTCCTGAAACTGTATTTTTTATGTTTCGGTAAATTAACAGTGCTACACAGGAGAGAGAGCAATAAGAGACAGAAACCATGTGAATCCAGAGGACGCCTTTGGGCCATCAGCACTCCTAAGCCAACATAATTGGATCGCTAAACTAAAGCAGTCATGTGACTTTTTGGAATCTGGCGCTAATCTCTAAAATCCCCGTCTTTCACGGAGCTGGAATCCTCACTGAATCATGGGGATGGTATTATCATTGTCTTTCCGTGCTTCTGGATAAAAGAGCTAATGAGAGGGAGAAATGTGCAGGCCAGCTTTCCTTTCAGCTGTAAATCTCCTTCTTCATTTCCTATCCGGAGGCGCGTGAGCTCCGTCCTAGTCATCATCCTCATCCTCGTCTCTGTGTGAAACTGCAGACGCCAGCGTTCTGACTGATAATAATAGACGACTCGCTAATAAAGCTTGCGCTGCTGGGGAACTTCATCATATTTATCTCACCTGGGCGTCACATAGCCTGGCTCCTGTTGGTCAGGAAATCCTGAGGCGCAAATATGAAATCTCGCGAAATTCTCGTCTATCCGTCCGGAGCCGACATCAATCCTGATGAGATTCAAACCATGGATGTGCGCGCCGTTAATAATCGACTATCACTCTGAAGCAATCTCGCGCCGTAGCAGCTAACTCGTTAATATCCCGTGGTGAATTCTTCGAGCCTTCAGGGGAAAAAAACTGACCACAACCGTTGGCTGACCTCTGAGGAGGAGAAAACGGAGACAGTAGATGAGGCTTTATTGGTTATTGACCTGCTACGCCGTGCTAGTAATAAGACTGTCTTTCAGTTCAGGAAGAAAATGAAACTTGTAGCCATGAATGATTTAACTGGTCTATAAAAGAGAGCCAGCCACCCGCAACGCTCTAATAAAGCCCATGTGAGAATACGGTGGAGCCAAGAGCCGAGTGCTTCAACAAGACCGGCCATGATAGGGGAAAAAAACACTTTCAAGCATGCTTGATTTCAAAATACATTTTAAATGCATGACAAACTCAATCACCTGACTGTATATACAGAGAGAGAGAGAGAGAGAGAGAGAGAGAAGGGGGGGGGCATTGGCATTTGCAGCTCTGGAGTTTAACATCTAGCCTGTGCTGTTTTATAACGTCCCCTCGTACAGAACGGTTGTACAAATGAACAGATTTCAGTAACAGCAGCTGTGTTTGTGGTAACGTGTTTGAAACTTACACAAAATTCTACATTGTTGGAGAGTAAGGATGGATGTGTGTAAATATATCTGTGTGCATGTGTGTGTGTTAAAAAGTGTAGAAATGTATACATTCAGCAGCGCCATGTTGTGTGAGGGTTAAATAGTGTAGAAATAAATACATTCAGTAGTGCTATGTTTTGTGTGTGTGTGTGTGTGAAAGAGAGTGTTTGAGAGAGAGTGTGTGTGAGAGAGAGAGAAAGAGAGCCTGAGCCATGTGCACATGCCAACAAGCTGTCCGAATCCGCTTAGAAGTCTTTTCAGTCTGGAGATGGCGAGTTTATTCAATGTCTGTTAGCACGGTTTATTTTTTTTTACATATATTTGCAGAGATGGACTGCAGCCACGAGCAGTTTGGACTACAGCCTGCTGACTGCTTTAAACAACACCCAGAAAGTAAACACCTGCTTTTCAAAGATGAAGATCGTATGACGATAATTGATGATCATTTATAAAGTTTTCCCTAATCGGCTGAGGCGCATTTGCTTCTTTATTTCTGCAGAAGGGTGAAGTATGGAACTGCATAAAAGTATTAAAAAACCTTCGTGTTTCAAATTATATTTCAGATGCACAATTACAGAAGACGCACAATTTAGTACTATGTTGTGTTATGTTACGTTGGATTCTAGCACATGACCACATTAATCGTGTTTTCTACATAACTGAAATTTCCTTCTAGGCTGAAATCTCGTCGTCCCTCAAGCATCCAGCTAACATCTTTGTGCTCAGTGTTTCCACTATATCCAGCCTCGTGGTGAAAATTAGAGAGACGGAACATTACACAACGTCTCAGCTAAGAAAGCTAAAAATACCGCAATTCTGATTGGGGTTAGTTGGCTAACTTTCAACATTCAGGCATTCAATATTCATGATTACAGTTTACTGTGTTTTAGTCTCACTGCGTCTTTAAGAACATCCTCGCGTGTCTACACAAGTGGACATGTGTGAACCCCTGGAGCTACAGGTAGTTTTGGGGGTGGTACCTGTTCGGGTTTGAGGCCGGGCGGCACCCACGCGTACTCCTCCAGAGCGCAGCCCGAGTCGTCGTCGGACGTGGAGTTCCTCTGGAAGTCGTACAGCAGCTTGGACACGGTCTTCTCCATCTCCAGAGGCATGGCCGTCACAGCATGATCCTCACGCGGACACTTGCAGTGCAGGCAGATCTTCCTGAAAGATTCGGAAAAACACTAATGAGTGACTCCGCTTACGAATCCGAGTTCATTTGGATACTGAAGCGACCCGAATTCAATTCAAACCAAAAACAAGCGGAGATCATTACGCTATAAGGTCAGCGTGTCGGTTTTATTTTGCAGGGGAAATAAAGCTCTGCCAGACAAATCAGGATTTTAAACAATTCCAGAAGGACTGATCAGTCAATATCGGGCCACCTGCTCACAATTTAACACACGTCCACATTACTGGCGGAAAACAAGACTTTTAGAAAAACACAGAAATTTGCTTATCAAGATCCTGAGTCGGGAAAAGTCAGTGCACATGCACAATTAGCTAATCCAGTGGAGTTTCACGCTCAGTTATTGCTACACGTCCTCTTAAAGGGGCGGTTTTGTTTTAAACTTTTAATTTATATCTAATTTTTTAATGAGAAAAATCACAATAAAAACACTGACAAGCATGCCTTCATTTATTCTGTTGATCTCCTGGGTAACTGATGCAGTTAAAAAAATTAATAATAAAATACTTTTTTTAAAAAAAGCACAATACTTGAGGATATTTAGGTTTCATAACATATATATATATTATTCATAACAAAATAATAATCTTAATTTTAAAATTGTTCCGAATTCAGTGGCACTATGAGAAAGTTTATGTAAAATCTTCTTAAATCTGCTTATTTTACGATTTTAAAGATGCAGTATGAACTTTTAGCATGCCAGAATTGGATATTTTTATACAAAACTTAAAGTCTGTCTATAAAGATATCTAAAGTAATTTATCACGATATTCACAACAGCTTTAATCATACAGCTCTGTTTTGGCTGTAGGACAATTTCAGGGCCAGAAAAAAAATGCATAGAGAATCCTGAATCTTAAAAAACCTCAAGATCTGGGAGGAATCTGTTCTGTTTAACAGAGATTCCCGGATTTCCTCTTTTAAATTGTGGGATTGTTCAAGGTCTAGACGCACTTGTAAAAACCACAACCTGCACCTTTAATGCTGAGTCAGACATGACTCACAGAGATTTCCCGTAACTCATCACAAAAGCGCAGCGTTCTGAAAGCTCAGGTTTATTAAAACTGTTCTCCGCACACACACAAATCAGTGTCCTGTTATTTTGTGTTCGTGTGAGAAAAGCCTGCATCGGGTTTCAGTTGCACTTCACACGCAAACACACACAACAACTGCAGGCCAAACCCCCCACCTCACGCTCTAGTAACCTGGCCACATTTGGTTACAACAGGAGTCACTGAAAATCTGTCTTACACACACACACGTGCACACACACACACACACACACACACGTGCACACACAAGCTTAACATCTGGTTAGTCTCCAGCAGGGCAGACGTGGCTGTGCCAAACCTCACTCACTGGCTCTGGAGGCTGCTGGTCAGATCTCTTAACCTCATCTGCCTCAAAAGCATGGACAGAACACAGACCAAATCCCGTTAGCACCTCAGGCACCCTGCAGGCACTGCGGCGTCAGGGAAATTAAAAGGAAAAATAAATAACTCGCCCGCATAACCACAGCCTTGAGGAGCCTACTTCTGTGAAAGTGGGCGGAGTCCGTCTGGAAGAGACCACGCCCCTTTGTGATCTCATGAGAGCTTTCATGGCAGGATGAATCTGGTCAGTCAGCAAGACTTTGCATTGATTTGCAATGGGGCACGCTTCTAAGGAGACAAGCAAAGTCAAGCCGTACCTGGATAACAAATAAATGCCCCCCTGCCCCGCCCCCACAGCATACCAGAGCTGCTGTACGTTTCTTTCCTTTGTCACCCGTCTGTTTCTGTAATATGGAAATGAACGCCTTGCATTTGAATGCGTTTGCACTTTTTGCCAAAGGACGCAGGACCCTGGGACTGAAGACACACACACCCCGTACATGAGGAAGACAGTAAATATGTGCAAGGTCTCCAATATCACAGGAGTGTGTCAATATTCTGGAGTATCTGAGAAAGCCTTATAGACTCGAAGGAAGGTACGAAGGAAGGAAGAAAAAAAGAAGGGACAAAAGGATGGGAGGATGAAGGGAAGAAAAAAAATGACAAAAGGAAAAAATAGAAATGAAAGGAGGATGGAAATAAGGAAGGAAGGAAGGAAGGAAGGAAGGAAAGTAAGGAAGGAAAAATAGGAAGGAAGGAAGGAAGTATGCAAAACAGAAGGATGGAAGAGATGGGAAGAAAAGGGAGAAAAAAGGAATGAAGAAAATTAGTATGGAGAACTGAAAGAAAGAAAGAAAGAAAGAAAGAAAGAAAGAAAGAAAGAAAGAAAGAAAGAAAGAAAGAAAGAAAGAAAGAAAGAAAGAAAAATTTCTCTTAAAGTTGACAGTGACCAGTTAGCAGTGCTGACATGGTGGGTTTCTTTCTTAATTATTCATTTCTTTAGTGCAAATTCACTTACTTATTTACTCAGTTACTGACCTGGCTTTTTATTACATCTATTATTACTACTCCTCCGTGAAACATGGTATATTATTATTTGAGTTTTATTCTGCCAACAGCCTTAAACGATCAAATCCCACCGTCCAGTCTCAGGCTCCAGGTCAGTTTCCTGACGGACAGCACGGCTCGTTTCTCCTGGATGAGGAGGCTGAGTGTTTCACTGCAGCTGCTTCAGCAAGGACAAGGACAGAGCCTGGGTTTAGTGTGTGTGTGTTGAGAGCGAGGGAACATTTCACCCAAACAGTCCACTATCAGTAATGATGGATGAGAGGAAGCAGGAGCCGGAGCAGTAATGAGCTCATGCTAAGTGCGCCCCATTAGCTTTAATTGTGTATGGGTTGTGACGTTTCTTTTTATTTATTTATTTATTTTTTTGCAGAGAAAGCATTCCTGTCACACTGAATGAGGCAGTGACGTGTATCCAGGGTAATCAATAAAAACAAAACGTGTGCTTAGTTCCGGTTTTTATTCATAAAATAAATAAGCCTTGGGTTGTTACGACATCACAATATTATTTCAGAAATGCCTGTTTAACTGGTAATTATTGTTAAGCTGTAAATGTGTCATCAGCATGTTTATAGAAAGCTTTTTGTTAAATGGCGGTATTTCAGTGTCACACCGACATCACAGAGGGACACTTTCATTGCTGGCACAGTGCCAGATCTGATTCTTTTGTTGGTGCGGACGCTTGACTCCAAGATCCAGAATGCAATGCAGTTAAAGAAGGGACTGGGGACGGATAGTTAGAGATGACGAGTGGCATTAGCATCGACACTGGAGCTCGGGATCTGTTTGAGCAGAGCGAGATGGACAGATGAACAAACTTGAAGCGCCGCTGCATTGCTTTCTTTAAGAAGACATGAACCAAGGGTAAAATCTACCACTTTTCAGAAGGTTGAACGGCCTTGTGGGTAATGTAGGAAACTTAGACTTGTGAATTTTTCCTTGAAAGATCGCATACGGATTGGAAAGAAGTTGCTTTCATCTAGTGGTATTTGTCCAGATAGAGCCCTAGCTTTGCTTTTGTGTATGTGTGTGTGTATGTGTGTGTGTGTTTGTGTGTGGGGAATGGTGTGTCACAACCCAGCTTTAGAAAACTACATCCTAACTTAATCTACAGTGCTACAAATCGAAAAACCAAGATGAACAGCTTCAGAGAGAAAAAAAAAGAGGGCAGGATTCCCAGACAGTCTGTGATTGAACTTTTTTCTAAGACAAAATGTCGTCACTCCCTAGTCCACGATTGATCGCAGAAAGCACCAACAAATTGATTTTCCTTTAGCGAATAAATTTCTCCAGGCTGAAATTCCTGATTTAAAGCTCTCAACGCTCGACAGGCGGACAGCGAAAGCTGCACACGCTGATTTCATTACAAAACCCTGCGCACACAGGAGACCTGCACTGACAGCCTTCAGAAACACGACCCCGCCTTCGCTAGCCAGACATAAAAGCGGCGGTCCCGTCCCCGGAGCGGATGGTGAACTGCTGCCAGCCTGCGAGGCGTCCGGAGAGACGTGTACTCGTGATGCGAGCAGACAGACGTTTGCATTCCAGCTTAATAAGCGAGCTTTCACGTCGTGTTCCAGCAGCAGATGTGATGTTGCTGCTGGACTGGGCTCTGCTGTGTTTAACAATAGCTACAGGCACAACACATGGAGCGCCGCTCGGGTTTATGGGTAATTCCGTGCAGTTTGCAGGCATGAACCAGGTTTGTGTGATTTTTGAGGAAAAATTCCACATCGCCAGCATACCTGCGAGGCACGCAGGATTTCCATAGCATCACTCCAAACAGACAAGGTGGTTAAACTGCCATGGAGCTGGACGCATCTGGCTATAGCGAATTTTCTCTTTCCTTTAAACAATCCAAAAGAGTAAAACAAAATCTTAAAACAAATCCCCACCCAGTTTCAGACTTAAATACTACTGGATCATGGAACTCTTAAAACACCAGCGTTCATTTTTATACAAATCTGATTGGACATGGAAATGTGGAGGCCACGCCTTCTTCACTGAAACTGACAGGTACCCAGGCCCCACCTCCGTCATTTGGGGATGATGGATATTGTAGCCATACACCTACACATCAAAACCACACAAACTTCACTTAATCTAACCCAGAGGCCACACCTTCTCACAGGGGCTGACAGATGCAGAGGCCACGCCTCCTTCACTTGAGTTGACAATGAGACCACGCCTTTTCACAAACTCATAGGCCATGCCTACTTGACTGAGATTGACCGATACAAAGTATACAACTCATGATATATTCTTTACACAGACTGGCAGTCCACACCTTCACTGGAAAAGACAGACCACGCCTCCTTCAGTTGAGCTGACAATGAGACCACGCCTTCACACAGACTCATAGGCCACACCCACTTCACTCAGACTGACATAGATGCGATGCTTTGTTTAATTGGTACAAATACATTTTACATTATTTATGACTTTTTTTGACTGGCACATAGGCCACGCCTCCTTCCATAAAACGGAAAGGAAATTGACAGGACAAGAAATCCTGTCAGCGTGTAGTTTTGGACATCGCATGCATGGACAAAAGAAGCATGCACATTGTAAAGTCGGATGAAATTGTCAAAGATGTTTCGTTTGCAAGATCCTTACTGTTCTGTGAAAGCATCATAAGTATTGACGCCCCTGCACTGGATGGACAGCCTGGAGAATGATTTAAAAATAAAACCCCTGGTGTGACCTCCATCACACAACAGCGTAGTGCATATTCAGCCTGAACATTTCCAATCATGCTTAACGATGGAGCATATTGTTAGCAAGTGATTATGATGTACTAATACAATATGTTCAAAGGGACAGGGATTTTACCACATGCACCCACCTGCTGCAATCCATCACGACTGGCTGAATTTTCTCCCCAGGGCTTCGGGCACCTGTGGCCTGGCACACATCCCACAACTAACATCAAGCAGGCGCGCTTCATGCATCACACGCTATCAGACACCGGAGCGTCTGCATTCTTTACTTTTACTACAGATCCGCTTTTATTTCACGCCCACACAAAAACCCGCACTGATGTAAACTAAAGGCACTGTGGGGTGGATGAGACACAGGAACACAATTTTGTCCCAGGAAACAGCTGCTGATTTATTTTATGCTGATTTGAGCTGGGGAACGTGCTTTACTGCATAAATCTGCTCTCAGGTTGCCCTCGCTACCTACATGCGGCAGTCTGCCGATTCTTTTCTGCTAAAGGAAGACTTACAGCCTGCTGGCGGAAGAAAAAAAAAAAAAAAAAAAAGACTGAAGCACGACTAGAGCTCATGCGGAGGAAACGAGCAAGCAACCTTCAGAGATTTACGTTACATTTCCCATCTGTCCAAACCATCAGAAAGCTCTCTAAAACACACCGTGACACCAGGGAGTCTGAGTCAGCAGCAGAACTGTCTGTGAGATCTGATAAAGGTGAAGATGAAAAACAACAACGTTGACGAATCAAGTGAAAAAGACAGTTTTGGTGTTGGAGAAAGTGGGATTAAAGAAATTGATTGAATTTAAACAGCTTGTCCTGAATACATTTTAAGGGTGCTTAAACAAAACTATTGGTCTTCTCTGCATGCATGTCGAGCCTATCCTTTAAACACACCTGACCCGACGCATCTGAAGCACTTTATTTGCATGGCAGACATCCAAAATGGCCTCTTTCTCACACCCATTAAGTACAATTGTCACTCTAATACAATGCAGTTACTTACAAAAGGAGCTCAGGAAGTAACTGTGGTGTACACGGAAAATTTTAGTTATCTACAGTGTGGTTTTATTTTCACTTCGTACACCCTGTGAAGAGCTGCCTAATTAGCCGAAGAGTTGACTCAGGTGTGTCAAAAGAGGAATGTCAAACTAAACTCAGCGACCCTGTGGACACACTGACACAATGCGGTGAAGGCAAGTCTCTGGCTCTGCACAATTCCAACTTTCACACACCAGCGTTGACCCAGAATGTGCCTGCTAATGAGCTGCCTTGTTGGCTCAGGTGTGTTAGAGCAAGCAACACAAGAGAACATCCGGAGCAGGGGCCAAAGTAAATCTAAGAAGCCTGGGGTCGGCGCAGCTCGGTTTCAGCGGTCAGTCTGATACCGTGTGGCGTCATGGGGTCAGTTGGAGGCTGTAATTTTAAAACGACGCAATAGACGTAAAAACGGGATGCAGCTTGCCTTGCGTGATTCTGACGTGTTTGGTTATCTTGAAGATCAGATCAGTATCATGTAGAGAACCACACTCGGACCTAAAAAAAAAATTCAATCCGGAAATTCTTTCATTTGTTTTAAGAATCTGCTTCATGCCAGGTTAGGGACACAGCAGATCCGGGGCACATCCCAGGAACACAGAGTGTGGATGTGGGAATACACATAAAATAGAACAGGAGTATAACCACGGGCAATCTCGACAGCATCACCCTCAGCATTAACACACATCAGTTGGTCACAGGGCGAATTGGTGTAGGATTTTAAATCAGGGTTATGTGTGGGGACAAACAAAGCTGGACTCCAGGTGTTCATCCAAAACATTTTAATGGAAATGACCCCGGTGTGTAGTATTAAAGACGTGTTTAATTTATTATCGCTAATAAAATGCAGTGAAGTAACAAGGTCAAATTGGGGGTGATGATATTGTGGTCAGTGGTGCGTACGTGCGCGTGCGTCTATGTGTGTGTGTGTGTGTGAGAGAGAGAAAGATCCCGGTCATTGCATTCATATGTTAATGCGCACTGCCCAATCCTGACTCGATCGATCCTTTGGAGGGCAACAAAGCCAAACAAACCGAAAACAAAAGCCTTAATCCGACTTACAGGGGACAGGTCAGCACTGCTGGACTCGGGGGGAGAAGAGAAAAAAGCGAATACAATGATGCAAAATGTAATTTCTAATCGAAAGCGCGCGCTTTAGTTTAATAACGCAGGCGATAATAATTCGTGGCAAAAGCGCGTGCACGTTACGCCGTGGTGCGTTTAAAGGGTGTGTTTCTGCATTTAAAAAAAAATCTCTTTTTTGTTGCAAGAATTGAGAGAAAAAATATTCTG
Source organism: Hemibagrus wyckioides (assembly GCF_019097595.1). Taxonomy (NCBI): domain Eukaryota; kingdom Metazoa; phylum Chordata; class Actinopteri; order Siluriformes; family Bagridae; genus Hemibagrus; species Hemibagrus wyckioides. The sequence continues at coordinate 17,737,633 of NC_080730.1, forward strand.
AAATGTCGGAAGAGACAACCTATGTACATGCAAAGCACATTATGCAAAATCAGCAGCTTGAGAAATGCCTACAAGTTTGAAAGTTTAGATTTCTTAGAAATATAACGCAAACAAACAAAAAAAAAAAACTGAAATGCGCTCTGGGTTGGATTCTTACCGTTTTCCGTGAGAGCTCTGGGTTTAGAATAATATCTCAGCATTCATGCAGGATTTCCATATTTCCAGCAAACTAAAAAATAGAGCAGCTTTCCGACTTAAGGCATGTCTCAACTTCTTCTCAAATGGCATCCGCGCACTGGACAGGACAGTCTACCCAGGCAGATGAGAAAGAAGCAAAGCACCGAGCTTTTTTAGATTAGATCCTCCTTCAAGACGATTTCTTCCAGGCATAATCACAAACCAGGACTTTCTAGGTAGAAAAGGAAATCTCCCTGCACGACCTCCTCCAACCTAAATTCCCTTTAATAAATAAACGCGCGCTGAGCCGCGCAGCTCAAAGCTCCACTGCCTTCTACTTACTGCTCGAGTAGCGACTGAGCTGAGCAAGTGCTTGTAACTGACCAATCGGCTCTCAGTATGCAAATAAGAAAGGACTGCGGTCCGTTCAGACTAACCAATCACTTTGGAGTATGCTAATAAAGTAAAACGTTGGTCGAAGAGCGTCCTGTTGGAGGTAAACCAATCAACGGGGAGTATGCTAATACTTCGGCGTCGTAGGGGCGGGGTCAGAGAGTCAAGCGGCCTGCGTTTAGTTATAATTAGGAACTCAATGGCCGCTGTTTTGGTGTCATTTACATGTAAATGAGCCAATTTTCCCCCGGGCTTCATCGCCCCAGGGGCAGTTAAAGCGCTATTCAGAGGCACAGAATAGCAGTAAATAATGTAACACGGGACTATAAGAGGTCTTGACACCTTTGGTAACAAATATAATAATGCCGAGACCTGTTAAGACTGTGGTTTATTAAAAAGACACAACTTTTATTGCTACAGCCTGAGATAATAAACTCTAGACTTCAAGTCTGATACTAAATTTGATGTGAAGCAAAAACTAATGCTTTCTAATTATGCATAGACTAACTTTAGGTAAAAATTAATTGAGAAATGGCCACCTAATTGCTGAGAAAGATCCTGATTGGTTAATAAGCAATTCAGTGAGTTATTAAAATCTGTATACTGGTCAGGTTCAACTGGGAAATCTGGTCAATGGTTAAGTTGATCACTTACATGGCACAGAGAGAACCCGACATCAGACAAACTGCAAATATGTACACATTAATGACCGATCAGAAGAACCGCCCACTCTCATACAAGCTTCTGGATTGGTTAATGATGTCACAACCTCGTGCTAGTGTTTGAGAAATGATCGAGTGTTTCCTAAAGAGAAAATTTCCCAAAGACGTTTTTGCACATCATTATTGATCTGATGGCTAGTATTTTGGCTACACTTTTGTTTTGTTTTTTAAAAGAGGAATGAAGTCTTTGTTAGGACTGAACTTGAAGGTCTAGCTGTGCATTCCTAACCAAGCTTGTACAAAATAATGCTTTTGCAGACATCTCTCCCTCCAGAATTTTAACAAGCCATAGAGCAATAAAATAATCCTGGAGGATTTACACAATTTCATACATTCTTAATCAGGTCTTAGCATAGGATGGGAATAATAGCGCAGTGGTTGGAGAATATTGTGTAACTGAATTAGAGGTGTATTAGTGTTTCTAAAAGCAATTTTGGAGCCCAGTTTTATCCTCTGTGGATTCCTTTTTCGAGGTGATAATTACACTATGTAGTACTTTAGAAGCACACATCTCTCACAGAAAAATGCAAGCCTGTGGGAGTAATTGTTGAGAACAAACTGTAATGAATGCAAAACATCATTTCCCATAAATTCTCTCTCTCTCTCTCTCTCTCTCTCTCTCTCTCTCTCTCTCTCTCTATTCAGTTGCTATCAAGGTTATCGGTGCATGCATTTTCCAGTGCTAGTTTTGGACTCATCCCAAACACAGTTAACTCGCATGTTTCCACAGTGCTAAGTTTAGAGGCCAATCAGTGCAGCACACAAAAATGTGGGGAGAAGTGGAACTGATGACCCAGGGCCTGTAAGTAAGGAGGCTCTCATGAAGCTATAGGATTTGGGGTTTGATTCTTGGCTCCACCCTGTGTGTGTGTAGTTGGGGGTTTCATCTTGGTTCTCCAGTTTCCTCCCCAGTACAAAAACAGACTGAATTGTGTCTCTAAATTGTCCACAGTGTATGGATGGGTGTGTTTGTGTGTTCTCCGTGATGTGCTGGCATCTCACCCAAGATGATCCACACCTTGTTCCCTGAATCTCTTGTGATAGACTTCAGGTTCCCCGTGACCCTGAGTGGGATAAGCGCTACAGAAAATTAATGGACAGACATATTACATTATGTCTATAAGCCTGTAATAACTGATAAAACACTTGTACAGTACATCACATGCTCGCTGCTGATTATCCAGAGCGTGTGTAAGACTAGGAGAGGCGGAGGATGATTTACAGTAAGAGCTTAAAATCAATCTACTGAAGCGTTTATTCAGGCTGTTTTTTTTTTTAACAAGGGTATTGTCAATGAGCTTCATTTATCACCCTTTGAGCAGCCTTATGTGAGCAATAACACAGTTATAACCTGGCGGTCACGTGCACTATTTTTTGTTTGTCATGATGTATTAGGAAACAGTTTGAGTTTTATGTCAATCAATACGCTTGGTGTATGTTAAGACACACGTCTAATGCTTGTGTGTGTGTGGGGGGGGGGATCAGACATTGCCTCTTTTGCAATATGAAACTGAAGGGTGTATAATTGACCAACAGAAATGATCCATTAAACCCTTGTGGAAATGCTGCGTAAACCGATCCGGCTATACACAGGCTGCTCTGTGTGGCCCAAACTCAAACGCCAACACAGACCACGTGACCGTGCGCAGCTAACCTCTTATCGCTAGGCGGATCGCCGTTTCTTGCGAGCGCACGAGCCAAAACCAAAGCGCGCGCGCACACACATACACAGACACACACACCCCGAGTGCTATCAGTTATCCAGCATCTGCGCGTGGGGCCGTGCAGAGGAACCACACACACACACGCGCGCGCGCGCGCGCTCGCTCTCAGCTCCGACCAAACCGCAGCCTGTAAAAAAAAACGACCTGAGCCGCTGCCTGTTAACATGCACGTGCGCACGCGCGCGTGTCCAGATGTGCCGAAACATGATTATTTGTGATGTGAACAAACACGCTGAGCAAATTTCGCAATAATTTTGCCATTACAGCTCTCCAGTGTTGTGATTTTTATAGCATGAAAGCTGATGCTGAAGTGGACGATTAAAGTAATTCAGTCTCGAGGGCATACGGTGCAACTCGAATGTTTGTACACCCCATGCATCTAGAAGGGGTTTATTCATTTTTAATAAGGATAAGAATAAAGATATTAAAAGATAAAACATCGGGATTTGTGCAGTGAGCAGAAGTTTGAAAAACATTCTTAACATTATTTCTGATTTGCACATAATCAGTAGTTTCTTAGCCCTTCAGAAGGAAGAAAGAAAGAATGGAGGAGAAATAACAGCTAATACCATTCCAGTGAGGTAAACTGGAGATGGATCAGAGGCAGTAAAGGGCCAGCTGACTTTCCAGTCAACAGCTGAGCTTCGTTTCCATTCTACTGAGACGACCTCAACATAAATCTGTTGGTATATCGTTTGTCTTTAGCGTTATCGCAGGCGATAGGGTTACACTGCACAGATATCTGTCCGTGTGTCATCGCCAGGTCTCGGGTGTGTTTTGAATAGGCTACAAGGCATTTCACAATCACGGTGCAATAGTTCATCCTTATCGTCCAGCCCTAGTTCTGAGATTAACTTCGGAGTTCCAACTATGGAGCGGGAAAAATTCCAGGCAATATTTCAGTCCTTGGATAATCCGTCTGTTTCAAAGAGGACTTTGCAAATATCCACAGGGCAATACATGGGATCTGGTAATGGAGAAGGAAAAAAAACCATTCATTTCCACTCCGGATTATGCATTAAGTTCATTTAGTGAGTGCAGCCAGAAGGATAAAATTACATTTTAAGTGCTGGGCACAATAATGAAGCTCAGGATTCAATTTGCTGAATACGGTTAATGATAGCGAGAGGGAGAGAGAGAGAGAGAGAGAGAGAGAGGGGACAGAAGGAGAGAGATGAAGCCTGTGTAATCCATTAGGCTACACAGGGGCCTGTTTTTTTTTCTTCACCATGAAGAGGCCCTGAGCTTCACGATGACCTTGTAGAAAAGCTCTTGAGGGACTCTGCTATTTCTGCTCTTCACGTCCCCCTTTAGACCAGAGCTGTCCGTCTTCAGGAAGTGCTGCAAGGCCACGTCCACGTCCATCACGCCATCCATTTAAAAGTTTAGAGGACGCTCTTTCTGAACGCCTTATGGGAAGATGGGAAGCTGTTTGTGCTTTGTTTTTTTTTTTCTACATCAAGAGCTCACACTGGTGGGTCAAAGCAAGACATGAAGAAGTGCAGCGGTTAGAATGAAGAAAAACATGAAGGAATAGAAGGAAAACATGGATTTACGTCAAAACGTAGCTTTTTCGCACTGCACTATTAGATTTGACATTTGATGAAAAGCAGCAGCTATTTAAAGAAAGAACAATAAACCAGGAGTGATGAGTCACCTAATGCTCTCTCTCTCTCTCTCTCTCTCTCTCTCTCTCTCTCTATCCTCTCCGCCTTTCCATCTTTCTATCGGTCTCTCTCTCTTTCATCCTGTCCTCGGCTGCTTTTAGACTGTGCGGTCGTTTAAGATTGTTAGTTGTCACACTGTACGAGATGATCCCAATAAAACCTTGGCCGACTGTCTGATAACCTGTGTTCTCCTCGTCAGATTATACCGCGAAGATCCTCTGACGATAGACCTGTGATTAAAGATAATTACCCTGTTCTGCTGAATGACATCAGCCAGCGCCATTTTGCCTCACAGAAACAGACACTGAGGTAATCAGGATAATTTTTTTAGCATGCTAGAGTGACATCTTTCTAGCGGTGGCTTTCACATGCAAAAGATTCGAATCAAAACTTGACCAGAAATTTATCTTAAAAGGTGCTAAAATGAACAGCGGTGAGAATGCTAATCTTATCTCACAGAACTCGTATGAATGCTTCGTGTTTGCGTCACCAATTTTTTACCATCTTCTGATGAAAAACATCAGCAGCATAGCCTCCAGCCCACTAACCCACTACCCGGGGTTACCTTGACTCACCTTGATTCCCATGTTACACTCTTGTACTAGCTATGTTAGCGAATTAGCAAAAGCTATGTCCACACACTCACCAACAATCTCTGCTGCTTGCTTCCAGACGTTCTTCGGCGGTCTCGATACATGTTTAACGGACCTGGATGACTTTTCCCTCACATCAACACGACAGGAAGAGAGAGACAGGAAACCGAGTGGAGAGAAGTGTGAGCGCTGACTCGGCGCCTCTTTCCGAACGCCCGCCCGCCTGCCAGCAGGACAATGTGTGGAGGCTGATTGTACTGAACAGCGCTCTCACATCCCTCCTACATCCTCCATCCCACGGCATGTTCCACAAGTCCACATTCATTCCCCGATTCACAAAAGCCATTGAGCGCTAAGCTGTGGGAGTCGAGACACGCTCTCTGGTGCTCCTAATTGGCCTTGTAGCAAGACATTTCTCTGTTTTTCTAAAGACACACAATGTTAAGCTTTTATTTGCCTTTTTCACCTGATGCTAGATAACATTGAGTAGGAAATGCAACAAGAAAATGTCCTAGAGATCGCTGAGAACTTGGGTTTAAAGAGTGCAACATGCTAAAGTTACTAGCAACAGGCAAGCTAGGTGTATGGGGAAAGAGGGAGTGAGATTAATTAGCAACAATTCCTGTAGACTTTCAACATTTTTACATCTCTAGATGCCAAGATTTTAGCACTAACACCCTTCTGTTAATAACTAGGTGTCTAGATATTCATTAATTTCACTAATTAGCATGGTAGCTAGAGAGCCATTGATTGTAGATAGTCAGCTAGCTAGTCATTCATCTATTTAGCTAATTAGATAGCTAGATATTCGTTCATTTCATTACTTAGCAGGCTAGCTAGATTATAATTCATTAAGCTAATCAGCTAGCTAGATATTAATTCATTAAATGGGTTAGATATTCATTAGTTTAACTACTCAGCTAGCTAGAGATTCATTCATTTAACATTTTAGCATGCTAGGTTAAGCAGTTGTTTATTCATTAGCTGTTTACCACCTCTGTAAATGTGTGTCTAATGCAGACTTTTTTTCGTTTTCTAGCAAATCACAGTATGTAAAGATTTATTTCAGAAGCAGATCTATTCAGAAGAGAACGAATGGTAAATTGGATCCACAAAAAACAAAACAGTACTAAAAAAAAAACCCCAAAATGACCATAATAATAAAAAGCTGGTTAGATTTAGCATTTTTGACGATTTGAAATCTTCAGTTATGGGAAACTGGATCTTGGGTGGTTCTGCAAATACTGCAGATGGTTTAATGGGTTTAAAAGCAGCGTCCAAATTTGAAGTTAAATAAACTGCTAGACAAGTATGCTCTGTTTAAATATTTAGCTTTAGCCGAGGAGCTCTCCGGCACACAGAGCCACGACTGAGATACGACTGGGTGAGAGAGAGAGAGAGAGAGAGGAAAGAGAGGGAGAAAAAGAAAAAGCGAGAAAGGAATGTAGAGAGAGAGAGACGAAATGGAGAGAGAGAGCATGAGAGAGGGAGAGAGAGAAATGTAAAGAGAGAGAGGGGGAGAGAGAGAAATGTATATATATATATATATATATATATATATAGAGAGAGAGAGAGAGAGAGAGAGTGAGTGAGAGAAATGTAAAGAGTGAGAGAGAGAGAGAGAGAGAGAGAAATGTAAAGAGAGAGAGAGAGAGAGAGAGAGATGTAAAGAGAGAGAGAGAGAAATGGAGAGAGATTTAAGTGAAGCATCACCTTTAATCATCAGGACTCTGGTAAATGGATTATCAGTAGAGGGTGTGACCCTCAGCCAGAAATGAACTACACACATTTCCTGTTAGAGTAGAGTCCTGGCCAGGACGTGGCTTCTATCCGGCCATTTACATGGAGAAATATTAACTTTGGACCAGCCGCTGCATGCTTCAGGGATTTACGATGGCCAGCGCCGGAAAGTAAGGCGACTCCAAAGGCCACCAGCCAGGAGAGCACGAGAGCGTCGCAGTCGCAACCAGCCGCGAGCCGGCTACAAGCTGGAGAAACCATCGAGCGGCCTGACGGGAGCAGAAGAGCCCATAAATCTGGAGGATCGTTCCATCCTGAGCTACAGGGGGAGGAGACGTTACGCTCTGACTGTAAACGATTACATAACAGGAATCAAACTTTACGGCTGTAAGTGCTATACAGAATAAAACGCATGAAGCTGCACAGGAAGATCTTTCCGAGTCGGAGAGAGAGGAAGCGTGAGTCGATAAAGCATGGATCAGCTTCTGGAGAACTGAGAAAGCTTCTATACAACTCCAGAACTTACACATAGAACATGTCGAGAAGGGTCTAACAAAATGATAGCAAGATACCGAAAAAGATCTAATGAGAAAAAGAAGCATTGTTTATATTACATGAACCTGGACACACCCTTCAACTTCCTGTTTCTGAGAAAAAAAAAACGGATGAAGTGTGTTAAACACCAATTAACTAAAAGCCTGAGATGAAACTAGAAATGAGATCTTTTCATTTCACCCCATGAAGCCACCAGCTTCTGCAAAGCAGGTAGGAGAATTAATGTGAAGGACTGGGGTGCCATCCAGAGCAAGTGGGTTAAAAGATGGAGGGAGGGAGGGATGGAGGGAGGGAGGGAAAGCGGGAGGTCTGGGGGATAAAAAATAAAAGAGATTAAAGTTCAATCCGAATTTTCTGCGGCGCTGAACAAAAGGCGAGACCTGCCTGATAAATGGATGCGTATATAAAAAGAAAGGACTAACACCCGAGACAAAGGAGGTCAACAGGAGAAAGGGAGGAAGAGACAGATTCATCCATCAGAGCGCCTTTTACCCTGAAGGAAACAAATTTACCTCAGGAACAATATTCCTAAGCGCTCACGCTCCAGCAATCTCGGTAGAGCCGCGATGGTGATGTGAAGCTAAAAGCCTTTGAACAGAAGCAGGTTGCAGAAAGGCACGGCTGACATTTGAAAGGGTTTGGGACCGGGACGAGGGTCTAGACCTGACAGGATTGGAACAGGGCCGTCTGGCCTAAATTAGGGGACAAATCGAGGGACCTTTCAGGGTTAATTGAGACTCATGATGGTGGTGTTGTGGAGATGACCGGGGCTGTTAGAGCATCAGAGTCAAGGACGTTTCCAAATCTGCCAGAAACACAGCTCTTGGGGTGACCGGAGCTTTTTTTTTGGTACATGACACGTATGTAAACATTTATAGAATTGATCAGTTATTCAAGTAAATCTGATTCAAACACAGTTTTTTGTGTTTCTAGAGTAAATAGGAGTGGCTTACTCTGTCTTCCCTGTCAATCACAGAAGCACTAGCCAATCACAGCAGTCTGTGAGCTGTTGTATAAGGAAGAGGGCCGTTTGAAATGAAGTGTTGGGGCAGCGATACATCTTGGTGGACACGTGAGAGAGAGAGTGGAAGAGAGAATTATAGAGAGGGAGAAAGAACAAGAGGGAGAGTGACAGAATGATAGAGGGAGAGAAATGTAGAGAGAGATAAAGAGAGAGAGAGAGAGAGAGAGAGAGTTGAAGAGAGAGAGAGAGTTAATATAGTTATATTTAACACGCCGATATCCAAAATTCAAACCCAGTGAAACCACAGATAGGCCAAAAAGTTCATCTGGAGTTGACCCTGACCCATGTTCAAGTAATTCTGACCCTAGCACACTTTTTCTTTAGCGTTTCTATAGTAACAACAATGATGTGGAGCATACAGTGGACGCTATAAACAGACGTGTAACTGTAGATACTGTGATGTTTTCATTTACACAGAGTTTATGGAAGGAGTCTCCAGTGTCAGTGCTTTAATACACTCAGAGGTAAAGCTTTTTTCTTGTTTTTACTTTTTCAGCCATCTCATATCTAAACGTTAACACTTCGACTGGCACAAACAGACCAGGTAGTGTTCAGGAAAAAGAGACATGGCGAGGAGAAAAAAAAACAAACAAAAAAAAACAAAGAAACAAGGAGGGCATGAAAGAGAGGTTCGAGGAGCTGGTATGCTTACATTCTCGGTTTTTGAAAGAAGTGTGACCTTGTCCTTAATGACAGGGTGGACACACTGCCAAGCTTGTGTGGTTTTACACACACACACACACACATACACACACACACAGGCTAGAAAACAACTCTGTGCTCCTTCCCCATGCCTCAACACACCCACTCTGGCTTATTTGATCTGGATCTTCCTCCATTGTCTTTGTTTATTTCTCTTTCACTCATTCGAACCCGTTACTCTCTGAGGCTTTAATGAGCCGTTCAAGCACCAGGCGACGTGGAGAAACACACACATACACACACAGTATATTTGTGCAGCAAATGAGCTATCTAGATAGACAGACAGACAGAGACCGACCGATAGAAAAACAGAGACACACAGACAGATTATATATATATATATATATATATATATATATATAGAGAGAGAGAGAGAGAGAGAGGGAGAGAGAGAAGAGAGACATACAGACAGACAAACAGAAAAACAGATAGATAGATAGATAGATAGATAGATAGACAGACAGACAGACAGACAGAGAGAAAGAGAGGGAGGGAGGAAATGGAGGAGAGTTCAGAGGGAAAGAGTCTGTGTTGTGCCTCTTTCACACGTTTTTCAGGCTTGGCAGTGAGCTTTTCACAGCACGCTTGTGTCCCGTCATCACACGCACAGACGCTCCTCTGTTTGACCCAGCCGGGGGCAGAACAGGGCACAAAGCTCACACACACGTACACACACACATACACACACACACACACGCATGGCCGAACCTGCATCGCATTTGGCCTGGACACAGGAGGGAGAGCAGGGCACAAAGCTCAAACGGAGTCAACACACACACACATGGACACACACACACGGACACACACACACACACAGACACGAGAACTTGTACACAAGCATTAATTTTTATATATACCAGTTATTACTGGATTCATGGATAAAGAAAGCCTTGCCCTCGAAATAGGAGGGGCTTCCTCTGTCTCCCCTGTCAATCACAGAAGCACTAATCACGGCCATTTGTGAGCGCTTGTATGAGGAAGATAGCGCTTTCCTTCATGTGTATTCCTCTAACAGCAGTTTAAAGTGAAGTATTGGGGTAGCGTCATGTCTCTCGGTGAAAGCAGGTGTCTAGCCTTCACTGGAAGCTGTGGTGTGACTTGGGAGAGCTGGCTGGTGGGCGGGAACTGGATGTTGGGCAAATTGGGGAGGAAATGGAGGGAGAGTGAGACAACGAAATTGTTAGTTGCAGTTGTTTGTCTGACAGCAAATGATCAGCTAAATAACATGGAAATTCTGCTGTGTCTGGGTAAAATCCATCAACAGCTTAAACTGAGACACACGAATCCAAAACAGAAACGAGAGAAGCAAAGAAACAAATGTCGAATTGCTGTTATTTAAATGTATAGTTATATTTAACATGCTGATGATCGAAATCCGAACCCGACGGGCCAAAAAGTTCATCTGGAGCGACGTCCTGACCCATATATGGAGAACAGAAGACCCTGTGCACCTCTCGGAAGAAGGTTCTGGAAGCTCTCCAGCCGTCCTCCGTGACTCGGTGCCAGTGATTATACATGGAGATTATTCCGAGAGTGAGGGAGCTTTAGCGCACACACGCGAGGGAGGGACCGGGCTGCTAACACACACACACATACACACACACACACTACCCCAAGGCTGAGACTACAGAGAAAGTGTGTATCCATAATGAGGCCTTCTGTTCCTACCTTACTACAGAGAGTCACAGGCACAGCCTATCACACACCCAAACATGTGGACACACACACGCACACACACACGCACACACACACTCCAGTACACCTGCTTCTTCAGAGCTATTTTCTGATCCTACTAATTGCTGGGTGAATGTCACTGAAATCTGAAATAACACACATTTGCGTCCATGGCGCTTTCAAAGAGGCTAGTCTGTAATTCCGCAGTGACGAGTCCCTACTGTTATTTTACCCCCTACTGCGTGGGTGTGGGACGAACTGAAATAGCAGGCAGACGCTTCCTATCTCTCACACACACAAACACACACACAAATAACTGAACTCTACATGGGCAGGCATATTCAAGTTATCATACTGAAATTAGCTACTATATACATTAAACTAAAAAGAATCAGCCAACAATAGCAGAGTGAGAGTCTCCGGATCGGTTTGGCAGCCTCTCAGCAGGAAGCTTGAAAGCCCCCGATTAAAACGTCGAGTGTGTGTCGCCTGCGGTCATCAGCAGCTGTTGTTCGGAGGCCACGCCATCCTGCCGCCAGCCACACTGTCCAGCCAGCGCATGACTGCTTCTGTCCCTCACATGCATCAGACGCCGATAATCTCATTAACCGTCTCGTTAATACGGCCGACTTATTCGTTCACACCTCGCATGGAACACCGGTGGCATGAGTTTTGTGTGTGTGTGTATGTGTGTGGGTGTGTGTGTGTGTGTTGGGAGGAGTTAAGCTGCGGATTTAGCAACACACCCGTTGTTTTGCCGATGACCGGAAAGGTTGTGAGGTCAAATCTCAGGATTGACAAAGCCAACGTTCGAGCCCTGAGCCATGATTCAGGATGCAGGGGAGCTGTGCTTCTGTCATGAGGGGTTGAAGGGGGGGGGGGTAACTTGGGGCAGTATGGCTCAGTTTCTATGATCTGGAATGAATTTTTTAAGACTTCAGTTTATTAATTTCAGTCCTTAAAATGAAAACTTTTTCTTTCTCCAGATAATAATATCGCAAGAAAGTAACACAACGGCAATAAAGTAAAGGTTAAAGAACGTGAAATGTGACATTTATGACAAGACGACACAAATCGAGGTTCCCCGAGGGTTCAGGGGTTCTACTTGAGATGTTTCTTCTGCTTTAGCGAACTTTAAGGGAGTCACAGAACCTTTAAGAGATCCCAAATAAAAAGAAAGGAATGCCAAAACACATTTTTATCTCCTGACCAATCAAATCAAAAGTGGTGGTGAAATGTATTAGTACACTAAATAAGAAAAATATCCGTTAAACTCTTTCATATGCTATGTAAAAAAAAAAAAACGTGTAGCTTTCGTTTTCGTGTTATTTTTGCAAGCAAACGTCAGAAATATGAAAAAAAGTTTAAATTTATTTCATGCTCATATGAGAGAGAGATAGCGAGAGAGAGAGAGAGAGGAAAGAGGAAAGAGAGGGAGAGAAAGATAGAGGAGCGAGAGAGAGGGAGAGGAAGGAGAGAGAGAGAGAGAGAGAGAGAGAGAGAGAGAGAGAGAACTCAAGGACAAGCTCATCTGAACTCCAGAGTCTGTAATAAAACAAAAAGGTTAGAAAAGAAGAGCTGTAAGCTGACTCCAAGCTGAGATGCTTTGAAAGGATTTTAATGAAAAATGCTTTGAAACATCTTTAACGAAAAAAAAAACAAGTTTTAAAAGTAGTGACCTTATTAAAAGTGTTCAAAGTGACTTTTAAAAGTGAGTTCAAAGTGACCAGACTGGGATAAAACTGCAGGAGAGAAGAAGAGAAGCAGAGCAAAGAGGTAAGAGAGAGAGAGAGAGAGAGAGAGAGAGAGACTGTGTGTTTGTGTGTTTTCCTGAGCCCACAATCTACAAGACCATCAGCTTCAATCACAACGTGAAAAATCGAATGGGTTAAAAAACTAAATAAAATTAAATTTAAAAATTGTTACATTAATTCATTTAATGGCTTTATATATCTTAATGCTGAGAAAAATAATTTTTTAAAAATGTTTACATTCATTCCATGAACATGTAATAAATGGTATTTAGTAAAGATGTGATGGTCATAAAAATGGATTTATTTAAGTAGCATCACGTAAAAAAATAAAATAGAAATGAATAGAAATAAATTTATTAAAGTGAAATAATTTATTAAGAAATGGAAATTTTAAATGGCATTAGGAGAAACACAGTGCAAAATGTTATTCAAATAACAGCCTGTTTCCTTAAAAATAAAAAATAAAAATGAATAAATGAATAAAAGAATCATTTCATTAAATAAACAAACAAAATTTAAAAAAATGTTAAAAAGGAAAGGAAAAAGCAGTGATATAAAGAATACTTTTAGTTATACAATTTATTCACATGTGTGTGTTATATTAAAATAAAATGAAGTACACCTAAATTGTAATAATTTACGTAGATATAATATCGTAATTAAACCTGTAAGTATTCATTTTCATGATCTGCACATCGTTAAGCGAGTAATTGCTTTTCTTTCCTCTGTTTTATGCTGTAAAATGTCTATAATAGTGTTATGTAACTGCTGCAATGTGATCTGACGGAGGAAGAACCTGTTGTATTTTCCTCCTTCCTGCACTGTAGAGAAATCTGAGAGAAATAAATGAAGAGCGTCTGATTGACTCAAGTGTTAAAAGCGTTTGTAATTACAAACGCTTGTTAATAGGTACTTGAAATGCATCTTTTCAAACCTGGCTCAGAGTGTGTGTGTGTGTGAGTGTGAGTGTGTCAGAGAGAGTGAGAGAGAGAGAGAGCGAGAGAGAGCGAGATGGGATCAAGTGAATAGCTACAGTAATGAAGCGTCCCCGTCTTTTCCTCCACCCCTTTGCACTGCCTCTATGCCACTAAATCTCCCCTCAGCAGTCAATATTCCTTCCCTGGGGGCCGTCACAAGCCCTGAACCCTCCCCTGACCCCCGACACACACACACAAACAGAGACACACACACACACACAGCTGATCTGTTTATTGATCTTATGGACATTTGCATTTAAGCTGCTGAGTCTGTTTGGGTCCGAAGGGACAGAAATCAAACAGCATGAGCCTGAAATTCAGAGATGGAGCATGAAGAGATGTGTGTGTGTCTGTGTGTGTGTAGTATCTGCTGATATTAACCTCACAGCTCCAGATGTGTCATGTTCCCTGATGTAAATAGCTGCATTTGCTTTGATGAATCTCTCTAATTAAGGAATAAAACACACTCGCTGTGATGTTACAGGAAAATAATAATCAACCCCAGGGTGCTGTGATGGAAGCAGGTCACTCTCATCACACACTTATCACTTATGTTACAGCAGTCTCTCTCTCTCTCTCTGTCTCTCCCTCAGCTTGTTATGAAGACTCTCACGTTGAGGAAAAACTGTTAGAAAGTGCTGAAACTGGAGACTCCTTTCACAAATCTTTAAAACACAGACACAACTTCAAGTTCCTATAAATTAGCTGTTAGTAACAGCCTGTTACCATAGAAACTATGGAATATTAGAAGGAGTGCATTGATATAAGCCTGGAGTATGCCAAGCTTTAAAAAAAAACAAAAACAAATCAACAACTGATCTGACCAATCAGAATTGAGAATTCAACAGCGCTGGGTTTTCCCCAAGCGTGGGATTGCGGCGTCTATCTGCTAGTTTACATTCTGCAGTTTGCTTTTTGTGCAGCGAGGTTTATTTATTTATGCCAGCGTCTTTCGTTCCACCCGGAATCAGAAAATGTTATTGTAAGCGCGTGCTGGACTGCAGCGGCACAACTCAACACCACTGGGTGCGTGACGAGGCTGTTCACACTCAGACATCACTATACCTCACACACGTGCACACACACACACACGTGTACATGCAGACACACACACACACACACACACACACACAGTGAAAGGCACTATTTTAGACCCTAGCTGAGGAATGCGACACATCTCAGCCAGCTGCCAGGGCAAATTTTGGAGATCCTGTGTTGGGCCTTAGACACACACACACACACACACACACAGAGTGGGTGATGTTTATGGAAAATTGTTTCTTACTAGAAAACACCACCATGATGGAAACTGCTTAGACAAACAGACAGATATTTAGATTGGACAGATAAATGAAGTTGTGGTAATTAGATTGGATGGTAGGCATATTAGTGATAGACAGGCAGACAGACAGACAGACAGACAGACAGATGCACATTAACAGCCTTAGTACTAGACACAGAAAAATAGTGATAGGCTAACACGCAGACAGACAGACAGACCATCATATATGCAGAAAGACAGACAGACAAACCAGCACATATGTAGACAGACAGACAGGGCAGCATATATGTAGACAGACAGAGAGACACACTGACTGACCATCATATATGTAGACAGGCAGACCTACAGACCATCATATGTGTAGACAGGCAGGCAGGCAGGCAGACAGACAGACACACATGCACATTAACAGCCTTAGTACTAGACACAGAGAAATAGTGATGGGCTGACACACCGACAGACAGACCATCATATATGCAGACAGACAGACAAACCAGCACATATGTAGACAGACAGACCAGCATATATGTAGACAGACAGATAGACCATCATATATGTACACAGACAACAGACCTGTTATATATGTAGACAGCCAGACAGACAGTCAGGTCAGCAGATAACAACCTTGTTGAACACGTGAACTCCGTGAAACAGGACTCACACTTCCACATTACATTGATTTGAGAGTCTCATACATATACACACACACACACACAGAAGACTGAGCTGTAACTGCCTGGAGATGACATTAAGTCCAGATAGATGAGTCAGAGAGCCACCAGTCCATCACTGCTGAAATTATAGAGCGGCAGGACGAGTGGAGCATGCTGACACACTGTATCACCACACACACACTCCAGAACCTACCATTTGCAGAATTAATGGCAAAAGGCTACACAGGATGGAAAACAAGGTGAATTAAATGTGATAGGTATTGACAGTGTGCATGTGTGTTTGGGGGGGGGTTGTTTGTGTGTTAAATGGACAATTATATAGAGAATATCAATGGCTGGGACGTGATTTTAGGGGAGCGTCAGTATGGATCTGGCTCAATGTCTCTTATAAGGAGTAATCCAGTCTCTCCTGAGAGGCACAGAGCAATGTGTGTGTGTGTGTTTGTGTGTGTGTGTGTGTGTGTGTGGGGCTGACACTGAGCTTGAGGGGAAAACATAATTGTTTGCAAATGGAAAGAAAAATGCACTGTGGTGCAAATATGGTACTAGATGCATGATTAACACTCTGAAGACATGAGAGAGAGAGAGAGAGAGAGAGTGAGTGAGAAAGAGAGAGAGACAGACAGACGGAGTTACAGATTTATGGACATAACTAAACAGTGCATGTGATTCACAGTCACTCACTCTGCTGTGGTCCACAAAAATTCCCAAGCATTTACTTAGCCATGCACTCAGGGGAGAAATTACAGGAGTGTGTGTGTGTATGTGTGTGTGTGTGTGTGCGTGTGTGTATGTGTGTGCGTGTGTGTGTGTGTAGGCAGACGCCTCTGAACCACATGCAGTGCCATGTGGGGGATTTGTTCCGATGACATCAGCGCAGATGCAGGGAGGAAATTCAAGCATCATCAAACCACACAGATGCCCCCTACCTTAACAAACACCTCCATCACACACACACACACACACACACGATAAAGGTGCCTAAGTATAGAGAAAGAGTAACATCTGGACATATGATCTGCTTTGATGTGGATTTAAGATCTGCCTGCAGGCCCGTGTTCCTCTTAACTAACTGTTAATAAAACGTGGACTAGTGTCAGGTGAGGGATTAGAACTTTACCTTTAACACTGACCACTCTGTTCCCGGCCCTGGAACGCCCCCCTGTATGTTTTTTCCTGGTCTGGCGGAGCGAGGAGGGGGCATGTGGGCTTTTATAAGCCAACAAGTTTGAGGTCATTGTCCTACTTCAAAGCAGCCGTTTTTATTTGGCTACTTTTATTGTGCACAGACAGAGTGAGGGAGTCTTGGGGGGAGAGGGACATGCCGGTCCTCAAAGATCAGCACCAGAGAGGGAAGTGAGAAGAGCATAAACTTTGCCCTTTCACATCTGAGTAGGTTGAAAACAAACAGAACCGGTCCTCATGCGAAAGCCACTGACGGAGATCTTTTCTCTGAACACCGATTCAACCATTAATGAATTATTCCCTACTCCAGCTGCTTTATACTTAATCTCAAACGTAGAGGACACTACTGACAACTGGCAGCACAAATGTGAAATTAGTTACACTCAAATGAGATTACACACACAGGCCTTACACAACTACCTTCCCACACACACACACCATCGTGCCAAACGCAAACCTGCATGTAGAGTGCTTACATGCACACACAGCTACGTGTCTGGGGTGGAAGATGACGCTGAGACGAGCTGGATGGACGCTACGCTTTCACAGAAGTGCAACAAACAACAGCAATGTGCTCCGAAACTGCTTCGCAAAACACACAACACACACACACGTATACATACAGGTGTCATCTAGTCGGACAGATCTTCCACCCAGACTGAACCCGAGTGAACCCTGATTACTGTAGCATGTCCTTTACTATTAAAAATGTACCATCGGTTGCCATGACGACGTAGCGAAAGTTTAAATAAAACTGTACTTTTATCTTTCTACTTTGAACATAAGCACAGTTCTCAGTGCACAGTTTCTAAGCAGCAATCCATCTCTTCTTCTCTCTCTTCCTTTCTCCGGTCGCATTAGTGAAAGTGGAAGACGGCCAGGTTTAGACTTGCGTTGTCATGGTGCGTATCTGCGTGTTCCCGAGAAGTCAGGATCTGATCTGTGTCGAGATTAGACAAGGTTCCTGCTGCCAAAGAGCTTGCATAACATAACACAACATAACATCGGGGCTTTTTACTCATAGGACCTGCATGACATGGGGACTGTGGAGTAAGTTAAAGACGTACGACGTATAGAACTTGAACACCGGCTAGTCCAGGCATATCTTCCTGGTTCGTGTCGCTACATGCCATTTCATCACAGTTAGTGGATAAACTGAATAAATAATGATTTGACGAGGTTTAAAATGATGCACACGTTCAATTATTTATAGATGCACAGATGGGTGACAAATTAAAGGAAAACAGCAGCCCTGTTATACTGCCATGGCTAGCTTCTGTATGCCAGATTTTTATAAATATGCAAATTTAAAACTGCTCCAACTCTATAACCCCGCCCCTTTTGAATAATAATCCTGTGATTAGTGACATTTATTTGCATATCAGATCCTGACAAGCTCTAATATTTAAATACAAACTGAAAAGATATTTTCCTAAAATCAAGAGCAACCTAAAGAGTTTAGAAATCCATTTATAGTTACTTTTGGTAAAAATGGGTGTGGTGATGGCTTCACCCCCATCCACTAAGCACTCCCCCCAAATGTAGTCCTGTGGGACATCATCAGCAGATCTAATTACTTTAAACCTTACAGACACCTTATTTATTTGTTTTTTTTCCTTTAATTTGTCACCTAGATGTATGAGCGTGTGTGTATAAGAATTTGCTAATATGCGACAAATAATCCTCATTAGGAGAGCATTTATCCAGAGCACATTACAAAAACTGCTGTATAATAATCTCATCTAGAACAAATAAGCAAAGTTCGCAAAGACACCATTAAAGCTAAAATGTAGTAAAATGTTTGCTTTTTTAAAGGAGGTTTAGTGCTTGTTTAAGTGTATAGTGAATAAGCAGGTACTCAGTCTTTGTTTGAAGGCGGCCGGTGACTCAGCGATTCAGACCACCAGGAAGTAGTCAGGAGTGAAAAAAGCAGGTTTTTGTCACAGAATCTAACACGAAGCTTTTTCTATAGAATGCCGTGTGTGTGTGTGTGCGTGCTAAATCTACAGTATCAGAAGAGGAACCTTCATTTGTCAAACTGGGGAAAAAAACATATTTAACTTGGCGTTCATGTAATGCACAGCATTTCATACACACACACAACACACTTTTTCCATCCCCACACACACACACACACACACACAGAGCGTTCGCTTCTCTCACCGTTCTGGCATGTACACTGAAAGGACACTTCACAGACTGCAGGCTGGTGGAGAAGGAAGATAAACAAACGCAAGCGAGGCCTTCTAAGGCCAAAGAGGGACTCTGTGCCACTCCGAGAACAGACTGTTTTGGAAATCTCAGTGTTTTCCTTGTAAATTTCAGACATGCCGGTCCAGCCCTTGTGTCCTGAGCTGCTGCAGCTGAGATGAGAGCTCTCTCACAAGCGCACTCACACATTCGGAACATTGAACGTCTTGCTATGAAGACAATTTTTTTGGACACTTCAAGAAAGCCAGATTTATTAAATATGCAAATTTGAAACTGCTCCAACACTATAACCCCGCCCCCTTTTGAAAAATAATCCGGTCAACAAGACTTATTTGCATATCAGGTCCTGACAGGCTCTTATATTTAAATACAAACTGACGAGATATTTTCCTAAAATCAGGAGCGACCTAAAGGGTTTTGTTCTTCTTCCATTTATACCACTCAGAATGTGGTTTCTTTCCTGATGACTCCGCCCCCCATTCACAAAGCACCCTAATCCAGTCTCCACCCAGTGTACTCCTGTGGGACATCATCAGTGGATCTGATTGCTTTAAACCTCACTCTCTCTCGTTCTTTTTTTAATACCACTTTTTTTTTAAATGGTAGGTTTTTATCCATTTATAGTTACTTCTGCTGTTGTGGAGCAGTTATAAAACAAGTTCCTGTCATCACTCAGTGAATAAAAGCTACAAACAGTTGTTCCATCACCAGCCTCTCGTTTTTAATCTCTCTTGAAGACCAAAAGAAATAAAAACATTTCATGGAGAACAACATCAGTTCTTTCCCTCGGACTGCTAAAAAGCTCCGACTCTGCAGAGTCTTTCCACAAACGCAAACATTTCCTCAACAATCTTTTTTTTTAATCAGTTTAACTGGAGCGTCCTTCATCCGAGTCCCTGAACGAGTGGTTACTATAGAAACGGCAACACATTCTAACAGGCATGTTAATATAAACCTCTGTCAGAGCTGCTGTTTTAGAGAGCGAGACTCGAGCATTAAGCAACACTGTGGTGTAATCTCGCAGTAAGCCAACGACGAGAACACCCACAAATGATTAATCAGGGTTCGCTGTTCTGGAATCTCACACAGGCCTGAACCCGCGTGATGAAAGCGAAACTTTTTGCTGCTACAGTGAAACTTCTCTGAAGTGCTGAGCAGTGTTGCTTGCGTCTCGTCTTCATTTCCTCCTCTCCATCCTCTTTGCGGTGTTCGTTGGCCGCGTCGCCATCGTAAACACCTCTGCTGATTTAATCTGGTGGGTGTTGCTGTCGTAGGACGCCGAAGCCACACACTGGTGCTGCGTGTGTATTTTACTGCTTTCGCTCGTCTGCTGTGATAGAGCAGTGTTCTGGTTCAGCGAGACGGAGAGCGTATCAGAGCGCAGGCACTTAATTATAGGCTCATTCATCACCTCTGGATTCACCACCTGGCAACCTTCCCGTCGCTTGCTTTCTCTTTTCCCCATCATCCCTTCCTTCTCCCACGTTGCTTTCATCGCTCCATCTGCTCCTCCCGTTCTTTTGGCTCGGTTTCTCCTGGTCCTCCTAATGACTCTTCTTGCCGTCTCTCACTCTCTCGCTATTCCTGTGCTGAAATCTTGCTTTTGTATCTCTAAAATCCACAGGAATAACATGAGACTACCTCGATAAGCAAGCTAATTCTGGCAAAGTAGTGGCTCGGATGCTGTAGTAATTCGACTAAATTTACAAGAATGGGATAAGAGTAATAAGAATTCCACCTGTACATGTCAGACGCTAGTGATTGCAAGTGACTTTCATACAAATACATTTATCTAGCAGAGAAAACTGCCTAGCTAAACAAAGCACAGTTAACAAGTACTCTAGATTTGGATAGATACAAATAAGCAAGCTATGATCAATCACTAGCTAATGTTTTGCAGAGAAAATTGACTAGTTAAACTCAACTTAATTAACAAGATATCTGAATTTGGCTAAATATAAGTACTAGATTCATGAACTAGCTAATATCAGTTACTGGTTAATGTTTTTTGAGAAATGAGCTACCTAAACACAGCCTAGCTACTTGTGTTTGGCTAAATAGGAATGCCAGATTCCTGAACATCAGTCACTAGCTAATGTTTGCACTGTAAACTGTCTGGCTAAGAAAAGTAGTTCACTTGGCTAAGTTTGGCTAGCTTCAATTTCTCTGCAAACAGTGTTTAGCTACTTCAGCTTTCTGTATTCTGCTAAATTCACTCAGATATTTTTACGGCTGAAGTTTATAACCAATTTACAAGCCGTTTCGATGTATTAAAGAAATGCAGATCAAATGATGAGGTATATTATGAGTGCTCAAACGTGAAAATATAAATGTGTGATGTTTTCTGCAGAAAAGAAAGTACTTTTAATTGGTTTGCTCCCGCTCCTCCCTCTGTCAACACTCACGGTTCAGATTAGGCCAGAGGATAAATTAACAAAATGCCAGAAGCTGTGTTTTGTCATGGATGTTTTTTTTTCATACACTGCCTGAACATTTGGCGAGCCTTTTGTTGTAGATCTCTTGGTGCTTGAAGTAGAAATCGGGTAAGAATGTTATTTTTAGTTGGGTTTGGATTTCGAGCTCAGCCGCCAAAAGCAGCATAAAGAAAACGACTGATCGTAAAGCAGCCGTCAGAATGAAAACGTCAGATCCCTAAACCGAGACCTTAAATCTTCCTTTCTCACGTGGGCTCCATCCCAGGCTGATATGGGACGTGCCTGTGGGTTTGGCTTGCTTCAACTCGACACATGACATACGACATTAGAATTAGCACACGACCCCCAGGCCGCAAGCGGTTGCCTTTAGCGCTTATGTCACGGCGGTGAGATGATCAACGATCGTCATCGACCTCAGCCGTCGACAAACACACGCGCTATACCCGCTGATTAGATCCGTCGCTGGCTGCCAAAGCTCTCGGATTTGGCCCTGTATTTTCTCCCAAGAAGACTCTGAAAAAGAGCTGCACCGACCTCAAAAGTTTCCATGAGGCACTTACCACGCTAATGCAATGTACATAAACTTTGTGTGCATATGTGTACGTGTTCTTTAACTTTCCCATCATTCTCATCACAAACATCAAGGACCTAAAGACCTATAATAAAAGGTAATTAGCACAGCAAACGTACCAAGGCACAACACCTTTAAATTTACCCAATTAACGCACCTTTTAATTAACTCTACCAGCTCGGCTTTTAATTACCGATTCACTGACCTCACACTTCCGCAATTCAAATAAAAAAAAAGCATCTAAAGCTTAGGAAAGATGATTGTGGGGGGAAAAACCCACATCTTTCTCAGTCAGACATAAGAGTCTTTCCTGCATCTGAGCCTTTCCCAAGTTGATCAAAAATATGTCAGGCTCAGACTGAATGCTTTCTGTACAATATGATTTAAATGATGCACCAAAGACTGCTTAGCCAATTCATTGCTTGATATCCAAGTACTAAAGACTATATACGTGAAATCAGACTTATTCTGCTTTGAAAGATATAGAATGCAAGTGCTGTCCTGATCTTCCTTGTAATAAGTTCTCATGAGTTTTTCAGTTGACCATCACGAATGCTGTTGGCCTGCTACCAGTGTTTATTCTGGTTTGAACATGCTTATTTTTTAATTACCTTTTATTCAGGAACGAATTCCATAAATTTTTCAGGAGTGATTTGCTTTTATCTTCATAAGAAGAGGGCAAGATGAAGGAATGTGTCTGTTAAAAGGACTGACAGGAGGACTGTGTACATGCAGACAAGTATTTAGAGGGTGTGATGTGAATAAAGAAAAAATAAATAAATTAATTAAATTGACTATTCAGTTTGTGAAAAATAGCACATTTAAATGATGTCGCATTACATCAAGTCTAAACATAAGTGTGTGTAGAGAGAAAGAGAGAGGAAAAAAGTTTTAGGGTTAAAATATCATTTTTCTCCATTTTTCTATCATATTTCCCCTAAGCCAGGATTTATCCTTCTGTGTTTCTCCAGTTATTTCTCTCTCTCATACAGACAGAGCACTTATACACTGACAGACGAGGATTCAAAATGGCACTTCCCAAGACGAGGAGTGTCATGAGTCTGTCTGCAGAGTGTGTTAGTGTGTGTGTGTGTCTGAATGTGCCGGGGTATATGTGACAGGCCGGTTTGTTCCGCTCTCGTCTCATTTCTTAGCCTGGCTCTTAGAGAGTAGTGCAAGACAGGGAGAGGCCGTCAAAAAGCCCACTGCAATCCGATCCCTCCGACACCACTTTCTGTGAATTTTCTCCCAAGGCTCTTTTCTCAGAGCATAATCTTACTGAAGACAAAAACAGGAGAAAACTTAGCTGTAGGTACAGTGGCGACTGCAATTGAACGGCAATAAATGTATGTAAAAGGTTATACTCATTGTTCCTTTATTCACACAAGCTATAATTTTATGAAATAGTGCATTAAGTAGCAGCAAAAGAAACAGTCCCTAACTGAGCAGAAGAAAAAGCTCTCCTGCCTTGGAAAAAAAACCCTCTAGGGTACATATACTATTACAAAAATAAAGCATGGCCATAAATCGGCCATAAACAAAATTTTACATGGCAAACATTGTCTAGCTAACATTAAACCCAGAGCACCAACAGTTAAATAACATAAAATATAATTATATAATGGCAATATGGTGTGGTATACTAATGCAACATTTAAAACATGATTATGTAACAAAATGAAGTTCTAGTTATCTACTTTAGCTGTATTATTTGTTTAGCATTGTGGAATTTGGCTTAGCAGAATTGATCAATTTATCTACCCGCTTATTAGCTGAATAGTTAGCCGGCTATTTGGCGTGGAATCGCTCCAGTTAAAAGTGATTCACTAGTGTATGAGAGCTTTATTTTCATAGTCTTTATATTCCAATGATAGCCATTTTTAGAACATTCATGAAGATCTTTTGCTGCTAGCATAAATATGCCTCGATTCTTGTGAAGTTATGACTGACCCCATGCCTTTAGGCTAATATTTTATGTGCTACTGTGCATGTGCGTGTGTGAGTGTTCAAGCACCAATAAAAGATATAGCCAAAAGAGAGAAATGGCCCAGCATGTCACCGGATCCATCGCTGACCTGCACGCTGAGCATCAATTGGCTCCGGCAGAGCAAACAGGAAATAGAGAAAGCAGCGGGGGAGGAGGTGTGTGTGCACGTGTGTTTGTGGGTGGGTGGTACACAGCAGGAGGGTGGACAAGGTTTGGCCGGTATGCCAAAAATGAACGAAATCAATGGACTAATCTTGCAAAATGTGAGAAGTTTGCCCAAAAAACTCCTACTTGCTATTCTGTCTTTCTGGTTCTCTGTTCATTTTTCTATCCTCTCTCTCCCCTGACCATGATCTGTAGGCTCCTCTTATAGAACAGCAGTAAGTGTGGAGATAACGCGCGTCTGCAGATACAGGGTGACTTTGATAGCCGCGTCACTGTCTGACTGTATGACAGCGAGATCCATGGACGCCATCACAATCTGTCGTGCTAAATATGTCCAGCTTGCAGTCAGTCACTCACTCAAGGACACACCGCTCAAACAAAGGCAACAAGGCATCCGTGACTGAAAAAGCTGTGTAGAGTTTCTGCACCATGCAGCACTGGGGCAATTTAATGCCACACACCTTGAAGGTGGCCAACAGCAAACAGACCCAGATAGGAGGCAGGAACAAAATCAGGTTGCCCACTGCTGGAAGATCAGAGGTCAACCCCGCTGTAGTTTAAAGCCAACCCTAATCTGACACACCTGCCTCTTGTATTCACAAACTTTTAGAGACCAGGATCAGCTGGATCAGGTGTGTTTTATTAGCAGCAGAGCTAAAGAACACTGGTTGGGTGATCTCCCATAGTACATTGGTTCTCAGTTTGGTTCCCTGGGTGCTAACCTACCCAAATTACATTTATCAAGTTGTTTGCATGATGAATTAATTGTGCTGAAGCGAAAATGTCTCTGCTGAAAGGAAAAAAAAACTCCAGACTAGACCAGCACTGAATGGCGGTTAAGGCTAGCATATAAAAAAATTAAAAAGGTACTTCAACATAGTGACTGTTCATGTAGTGGTATCTTAAAGGTATGTCTCTGGTACCATTAGGACAGAGGAACCTTTTGAGTAACCCAGGAATGTATTCAAGAAATTAGGGATTTGGTTTCACTGGAAAGCTATAGGGACCAAATTTCCAGTGACCTTTGCAAGTTCCTGCTCTGAAGTAGGTATTATCCGTGATGAAGAACTTCTAGGGTGGAGCTTGCCAAACAGACCATCACAGGTTGGTCAGTCTGTAAAGCTTGAGTATAACTAAGCAGTGATGTTCAAGCTCCACATTAGAAGTTCCAGGTAACCAAAACAGCTAACGTCTACATTTTTATTAAAATAAGATAAAGAACAATTTCAACTTTAACATTTTGCTATGATTGTCTGTCATGCCCTCTGCATTACGTCAGTTTTCTCACTCAATAATCATGGTTGTGGCGGTGTAGTGAACCAGGAACTTGTCCAGATAGTGGAGTTCTCATTCCTGAAAGTTGATAGAAAAGGGCCTTCAGTTTCTGAAAATGATAGTTAATTACCAGTATCCTGTCAGGAAGACTGACAGTCTTGCTAGTTTGCTGGTTGCTTGTTTGGCCCCCCAGCAATATGATTCTGGCATTGAGATTCACTGACAATGTATAGCACTGTATATCTAGAGACAATAATCTCATTCTGCCCTGTTGTAGTGAAGGCCACATAAAGCATTGGTGTTAAAAATAAAGAGAGGGAGGGGCAGGCATGCGGCACAGCTGAGAGTTCCTTTAAGATTTGTGTGCTGTCAGGCAGCCTAAATCACAACAGCTGAGATTGCAGGGTGCTGCCTGCATGCTTCTTTAGCTTTTTTCCTTTTGTGCTCTACCACTCTCGACTGTCTGTCTCTTTATTTTTACTCAAGATCTAAAACTCTGTTGAGGCACAAATTCCCTAATCAGAAAACCAGGAAGAGGATGGAAAGCAAAAAATAGCTTCAAGCAGACCCATTTATCTTAGTGGTGCTGATAGTGCTCAAAATAAAAATTCCACTTTCCGTAGCAAACATGCTGTCCAACTAGCCAAGTCAACAGAGCGTATATTGAAACTGGACACAAGACAGAACTGGTCAGCACGAGCAAATAGTCGAGCACATACCCAGGAGACAGCAAAGTCAGCAAAGCAGGCAGTTGGAAACATTAGGAAAAGCATTACACTGTTCAGCAGGCTTTAGAGAAATCAACGTGTCAGCTGCATGACACACACGTTGCCTTAAGCCAGTTTGAGGAACTTACTTACCACTTCCTCTCCTCTGGCTTATCTTGATTTTTGGACTGGATTTCAAACGACAGACACCGCTGAGGAATCAAGGTTAAATTCAGGGCAAGAGCTCTCACTTTTCCTTAATGGGAAAAGCCTGCTCTGAAGAATTGACAGAGCAAGTGTATGTGGCGCTCAAACCGGACATGCAAGACAAGAAAGAATTCCCCTCATCGCTCCTTGATAAATGGCAGAGCCCGGAGTACCAAGGGTTGGACGAATTCCGAGATTCTGAAACCAGTACAAGCAGACCTGAGGTGGCCTGAGTGGGTATAAAAGTAGGACTGAAGTCTGAACTCAACTCCCAGCACCTTCACCCCAGCCCCCATCAAATTACCCCCTCTTTGTACCTTCCCTTTAACAGTTCCCCCATGACCACCCCCTTCTGAGTACTGCCTCTATGTTTTGTGGCATCAAGGTCCGAACCAATCACAGCACAGCTGTGTGTCCCCTTGGAAAGGAAACTGGAGGATTAGTGCAGCAGACTTCTCATTAAGTGAAGGAAGATCGGACAAGTGTCTGAGGGAGTCTGACATACTACAGGATACAAGAACATCTTAGCAAAAGCAGTAAAATAAAGGACCTGAAAGTGGATGTCAAACAGAAAAGAAAAAAAAAACACAACTACCCTTTCTCCCTCCCTCTCTAAATAACGAATGAAATCCAATCTGTGCGAGCGCCAGTGGGACCAAGTCATTCATCACCGCCATATGAACGTGCTTTCACTTCAGCTCCAGCTCACAGTACGACTCCTTTAACAGCCGTGCACTTACGCACAGGACCTCCTGATCAACGCACCACAGGAGCTGAGTCACAACGCAATAATCACCAGGCCCCATCATTTACCGGCACAACAACCATTCACCCTGAACGACATTCCAAATGCAGGAAAAGCTCCCCATATTGGAAACATGTTCCAGGGGGTACCTTTCCTGTTTAATAAGTGTTGCCCCTGAGTCAGCAGTGCAACATTATCACAGGCAAAAGGCTACACCAAAATACCCAAAGTACCCAAGCTCTAAGAACTTTAAGGCTCTATTACTATTTGTCTCCTTGTTGCAATTTTTAGAGCCGGAAATAAATATGGCTCCGCTGACGTGGGTAGACACCACCGCAGGGGTGCGATATGCAAAAGCTGACAACACTGTGATATTTCTGAACCTACTATGGTCTAAATTTGTGTATACCACTGCTCAAGACACAAACAATACCAAAGCAGTGTTGTCCTGACCTCGAGCAGAGTCCCTTTTCAAACAGGGCAATTTTGCAATTCTGTTATTTTACTTAAATATTAACAGATTCAGAATTCATCAAAAACCCTTCAGAATTTTTTTTTGGTTACATATGAGGTTTACAATACAACACTGGGGACATGCAATTCTAGACCATAATCAACACCAGGGTGATGTCTTGCTGTTCGCATCCCAAAGTTAATGTCTTGAGGTGTTATACCACATCAGTGTATCAATGTTTACGAAGTTGTCTTTATTAAGAACACCACATCATGCTTTTTATCCGTTTATAGTTATACGTTATACATTTATGTCTACAAAGCATATAAGTTTCTGCTGCATTTGGAACAACCATAAGCAGTCGTTCCTTCTCTTTCTTCGGCGGAAAATTAAGCTGACACTGGAGACCCCTTCCAAAATGTTAAACAAACATGGAACAAAACTAAACCACATTTGCTATATTTGATCATGGTTTTAATTAGAGTTCATTGGATCATATATTGCATCAGCATAAAACTAAATCCACCCCTTTTTTGCACCGACAGTTGGGAAAACCCGACTTTCACTTGCCTAAGCCAAGATCTTGTGATCTTGTTTTTGTGTTTTTGCTATTAACACAAACATAGCTCTCAGGGTCTTATTACAATTGTGCAGACATCTAAATTTTAAAATCCTGCCACTGTAACTAGGAAAAAAAGCCAGCCCTGCCTGAGCAGAGTCATAGTAGCTGATTCTTCCCTAAACCCCTCAACATGCTGATTGTGAGTGTGGGCCCATATGAGTCTAATAAGTGACAATGGTCTTATTTAGGTGGTTAAGAAATATAGGCAGGAGACTGTTTCGTGCCAATCGCAGTAAAAATTCCACAGCTGTGTGCAGGGCTGTGTAGCATGGATATGTGTGGGCTGGATACCAGGCAACCTGCCTCAAACTCCTACACCAGCTCTCTCAGTGGGTTTTCAGAGTCACGGCGGGTCACAGGATATAAATTTGCCCATATTGTGTTAGGAATCATTGCAATGCTTCATTCAAATGAATCACTAATTTTGATTCGCTCGTTTTAGACTGAAGTAGTTCTTTTTAAATATTTCCGTCTTCAGTAATTTCAGATTTATCCTGGTCAGGGTCATGGTGGATCACTGGGTGGGGAGGCAGGAACCTCACCTGGTGGAGGGGAAACCAGTCTGCAGGAGTCCGTGCACACACATTTACACCTAGGGTGAGTCAGTGAAATCAACCCCAATGCATGTTTTCTGGGACATCAGGTGGAAGGAAACCAGAGAACCCAGAGGAAACTGATATGTTCACATGGAAAAGTAATCATGAGTTCAGGATAAAACAGATGACTCGAGAGCTGTGAGGTGGCGATGCTACCTGTTGTGCCACCGACGTTAGCGTTAATCTGTGGCTTCTTTCAGCTAACCTTTGTTCACGTTAGCATGGTAGCGCAATCTGTACCTTTACAGAATATGCAACAGTGTACACTTTCTTTTTAATAAAGTGTACGCTAACTTCATTCAAACATTTGAACCTCAGAGCTTCCTGCCACGTTGGACAGCTTTTAAAAAAACTGTTAGGGAGGACAAGAAAGAAGAGATGACGACAGAAGAGGAGAAAAAGGAAGCATTCTCTCCACTCCTCCCACATACTTGCTATTTCATCCCTTCTTATGTCAGAGTTAATTGAAGTGATCCATCAATCCGACGTCCCTTAGCGAGAGGGAAAAGAGGGATGGTGGAGAGAGAGAGAAAGGATGGAGCGATGGAGAGAGGGGGAGAGGAGGGGAGGGGATATCACTTAAATACTCCTAAAAGCTTCTTGACCCATCAATGTAATGAATTTACTTTGTCAAAGCAGTGGAATAATCTATCATCCGCATAGACTGTGATTGAGAGGGCAAAAAAGAGAAAGCTTTTTTTTTCTCCTCGGGGATTTGCGACGAGAGACAGTGACAGAAAGAGATCGGATCGATGCAAAAACACGTTCGAAACTGGGTAACGAAATCGGACACGTAAAAGCCCGGACAGGAAAAGTAATCAGCAAAAGCGATGGAAGACGTTATATTTTGTTATTAACGCGGTTTGTGTTTTATGAAAAAAAAAGTGAGTGATACAGCGAGACAGACGGAGGGACTCAGTGACGCTCCGAAATCATCCGCTCAGCTGTTAAAGTCATTTCTTTCCACTGGTGGTTTTTTAAGTCGGGGCTCCGTCGACATCTTATACACATAATCGAATGCCATGAGACAGTTCCATGACAGTGTTTTTTCTCTTTTCTTTTTTACTTTATCCCAAACCTGTCAGTTATAACGCTGCTAGAAAGAAAACTCTTCTGCCTCTTAAAAATATTGCCTAAAACCATTGCTTATAATCCCTTCCTGAGCTGAACAGTGTGGTTTTGGCTTTTGTGTGTGTGTGTGTGTGTGAGAGAGAGAGAGACACTGGGGTCTCACACCATGCTGTTATCTGTATCTTTATCAGTTTAGTGTAGCTGTATCCAGATTTAAACACACAGTGGGTGGATACTAAAGTGGACTATTTAAAATTAAATATAAACCCTATCACTTTGCTCTAGAAGGAGAAACCGTCAGGAGGATGCAAATTTCAGCTCGGTTCCTCAATCGAAGCTACATGGTTCGTCAGTATTATATTTGTATGCATAATATTTAGCTGGCGTGACTCACAAAATATAAACAATCAGGTCCATTTAAAACCCCCACAATCCTGACCACTCACAGTCACGTTAATAAACGCGTTCTTTCTCAGTCATGTGAGTTTCCTACAGTATGTGACCCGCATGATCCCTGTCCTGATTCTAATCTCAACCATATGCCTCCTGCTCATATCTGTATTTGTATCTGTTAAGACCAGGATACAAATAATTTATTTGTGTGTCATACACACAGTGCTCACATGCTCACGCCTCACACAGCTGAGGCGAATACGCAGATCACACCGAGTTACGGCTGTTCGATTCACGGCCTTTCAACGGGCTGCAGTTTTCATTTTTCAGGAGAGACAGAGTCTTTCAAACCACAACTTGAGTTCAGGCCAAGAGAAAAAGCCTGCACACTGCACTACACACGTGTATGAATGCACACTTGTGCTTACACACACACACACGTATCACTCTCAGCTTGGCAGAACCCTGTCTAATGGCAAAGCCTACAAAATCCACTCTATAATTTGCTGTGTGTGTGTATGTGTGTGTGTACGCCTGGCTTTTATTAAGGAGGAAGTTGCAACATGGAGCACAAGCTGAAAATGTCCTTAAACAGTTGAAGAAAGCTGTGGTGCTGAAAGGTAGTGGGAAAGCAACACTCTTTCAAAATATATATTTCCTCTAGCACTTGAAACGTTCTTCGCTCTGTATTCCTGGGAAAAAGTTCTACAGGGAACTTTATGAAACATGGTTTGTTAACGATCCAAGGAAGACGTGATTAACCTTTAAAAACTTTACAAAAGACATATCATATAATAAATACTACACAGATACCATCAAAGCTTAAAACACTAAAGTAAATTCTTGATTTTGATTGGACAGAAATGTCAGAAATAAAAAAAAATTCATTGAGTTTCATTGCTTCTTTGGGTATAACACTGTTCCAGCATCTGTAATAACAGCAACTTGGTTCGACAGCTTTTAAATGTAATTCTGAACAGCTGAAATGATAAAAAGGATGTGATGATTTGCTTCTTAATAAATACACAGTTGTTCAGCATCAGCAAATTGCTGTGGTATAAAGATGAACGACTTGCTGGATGGCGAATGGTGCCAGTTTGTATGCCAAGATTGCAGAGAGGGGGGAGAGAGAGAGAGACAAAGAAAAGAACAAACAAGTCTAGAGATGGAAGGAAACTGCTTTTCAAATAAGAAACCAAAGTAAACACTCGTTTGTCAAGCGCTCCACATGATGTGACGACTTGTGGCCGTGTTGATGACCTTGGCGATGATGATGATGATACTTCTGATCATGGCACAGGAAAATAAAAGGAAATGGGGGCGGAAAAAAAAAATCAGATGATAAAAAGGAGAAGAACCTCAAAAAGCCGCTTCCCGACAGATGTTTCCGATCCGTTTACCCTTGTGATGAAGATGCCACTCAGCGGAAAACTCTACGCTCTTTGCTTGTTACCAAAACAGAGCTTTAATGGACTAATAAACACAACCCTGGCTTATATGCTACAGATATGTCACATTGTGAAAAGATGATATCAGCTTTAATATCTTTAATATCCAGATCCGGTTCGGTCGCCTTGTTGGATGCTATCAATTGCCTCTTTTTTTTCCTTCCCATCCAAACCTTCTAATCAGAATATCTCTCGGGAGGGGAAGGCTGGACCCATCTTCAGTCTGTCAATCACAGAGCTTTGACGAACCTTCCCTCTAAATCCCAGCAGGCCAATCAGACAACACAGAGATCAAGACTCTCACTTGAGCTGCCAGTCCCGCTCAAATGGATGTCAGGCTTAACCTATGGATGAAGCACTTATTAGCTGAGTAGCTTTGGGTTTAGAAAGGAAGTGGTGCTTAAAAAAAAAAAAAAAGTGCCAGAGGTCATGACCTGGTTTCTCAACAAGCTTGGAAGTCTTTCTTTCTCGCACTCTCGCTCTCTCTCATTCCATATTTCAAATTAAACACAGCTTTCTCTTTTTTATGTCTCTCAAAAGCTCTGCGGTTACTTTTGAGTCCGACTTCACATATGGATTGGGGATTTCTGGAGAAATGCATGAAGCGCTCGAATCCCTCCAGCTTAGTTTTAAAGTTAAAGCTCGAACTAAAGCCAAAAGGTCGTAATGATGACTCCGGGATTCTTTTCGAAATCTCTGTGGGAGAAAACCCTGTCTGGAGAGCGAAGGATTCACAGTGTTGATTCACCATTTGAGAGGAACTGCGCCCTAAATGATAACAGACTTTGAGAAATTCTTGCCCTACTTCTGTGATATGTTACTGGAAAGGACAAAAAGCCTCCTTTATACACAACCTCCGACTTCCATTCTAAACGAACCAGAACAGTTACAGCGATCCCGCCTGTCCTCGGGTAAATATCAGCGAAAAGAGAACTGATAGTTTGCAGGCTGGACGTGTTGCCTCAGCAGACGGGAAGAATTCTTCTCCTCTTGCTCAAGCGCTTTGTGGGTTTTTCGGGGTGTAAACATACAACAACGCTCATTCCGCTCATCAGCTCTGAAGCCTCTCCAGGCCCGATGATGAGAAACACATGGTTCCATTACAGAGCCTTTAAAGAGGCCAGAACAATGGAGGAGTCAATTAGATCTTGCCATAAAATGGAGCAGGATGGGAAGGTTCTGCAGGATGGTCATCCTTTTCACCAAGTCTCATGCTGAGTCTTTCTCCCCCCCATGTACACTGCAGCGCAGACCTCTCTGTGTGATACTGTGGCACAATCAATCAAACATTATTACCTTTTATTGACGGGGCCAAGCTGAGCTCTGATAGTCCACACACATATTGATTCCTACCGCACAGATGCTATCAGGAAACTGAACTAGCTTTCCCTGCTTTGGGAGAACTCTTAGGAATACTTCATATTAATATCATAAATTCTAAAGTGGAACAGACAGATCAAACAAAAGGGAACTTGTATCTCCCAGCCAGGGGCGAACAAAGTAACCCTGGGAAATAAATTGTCCTGGATAATAAAAAGTGGTCAGTAGTGCACGACCCTGGGAATTAACCTGTCAGGAGGCCCAGATTTCCTGTTGGCGCCAGTGGTCCAGCAGACAAAATTCTGATCTTGAATCAGACTGCAGAACTAATGTAGGTTTAATAAACTAAAGCCTGGATATTTAACCATTTTCCCACCAGTACACTGGTGTTCTAATCTGAGAATGGAAATATGGGAAAATGGGACATTTTCAATCAGTATAAACAAAAGAATGATGTTCTGGCTGGGAGTCTGATAGAAGATGAGTCAGGACTCTGTTGGCTTTCAGTGAGAGACCTAGCTGCTTATGAACAAGCACTTGAGAGCAGACATGGGTTTGATATCACCTTCATCATACCATTATTTTGGTCTATGGTACAAAGAATGAATGCTGATTCATCATCAAATGTTCTAACTTACAACATTTCTACAACACCATTTTTCAAGCTCATTGTTCCCAAATCTTAAATCTGGTCACCATTTAAGACAATTTCAAAAAAGTTCAGTTTAACCCAAGATTGACAAATGAAGCATGTGGTCTTCTATTGTTAGCTAGTTAGCAAGTGTTGTCCACGGACCATTTTGGCTCCATTTGTGCCATCTCTTTAAACAAAGGCATTCTTCAAGGATTCTTTGGGTGTTGAATTGTTCTGTCTTTCTAAAGGGCTGCTACTCAGTGAAAGACAAACCTTCTGTTTTCTCCCTGAGGGATAAGCCCCTTGAAGAACCCTCAAGGGCACTCGATTTTTTTTTTCTAAGAGGCTAAAATTCCATCCATTTGTATAACCACACAAAATCCAATCAGCGTAATTGTGTCTATGATCAAACTCAGTGGTGTATTTAGTGAAATAAAGAATCCCTGACTATTCAGCAACTTTTGAGGCTAGTAAAGTTAAGGAAAAGTTAAACATAAAGTTACAAAACTCTGGTATCAAAAGTGCATCCAAGACCACCGCGACGACAATTACGAAACCCTGGGAATTCATGTGCAACTTTCAGGTCAGAAATTCATACTATTAGTAATTATAAACGCTCATGAAAGCAGCATTAGTCACATCATGGGGAAAAAGAAGGAGAGAGAGAAGAATGAAGGAGGAGGAAGAGGAAGAGAGAGAAAAAAAGAAAGAGCAGAGCCTAAGCAGAAAGGAAACACTGACGTTAACAGCACTCCAGAGGTCTGGCAACTCTTTTATGAAGTCTAACTGCTGGGAGGAAAGAGGCAATGCTCTCTCTGAGAGCACCGTGTAAACTTCACGAGGCCAGTGTCGGCTTGTCCGCCAGCTCCGCATCGCTGGCTTTTACTCCTCCAGGAGACAAGAGGAAGGAAGGAAGGATGGAAGGAATCCTCCTCCTGTTCTCCCTTTTATTCTCCCCGTTTCTGCTATTCCAGGATCTGTGTCAGGAGAAGCATGAAGCGGCGGCCACAAGGACTCCCCGGAATCCAACTCCACTTCAGCAGATGTTGTATTTATATAATAAGAAGACAGTGAGGAAGAGAGAATGAGTTTATGAAAAAGACAAAGAGGCAGAGAGTCGCATCTCGCATATCGTCAACTCTGAAACACAGTCGCTTTTGTGTCGTTTCCTGAAGTGCGTGCCGCATGTCAGCGTGTCGCACGGGAACATGTGTCTATCTGCACAATTGAGTCGGATTGAATAATTAAACCGTAAACAGCAGCAGGAAAAGGTGGAATGAAGCCGCGCCACTGTAACACGATCCCTGCTTCTCCAGAATGACTCGTGTCCCAGAATCCCCTACGCTCTTCCCGTGCCAGGTTAAACAATTCAAAAAGCCAATTAGCAGCTAATGCAGTCACTTCTTTATTAAAAGGCTATCCACTATTCTCTTTGTGCTGCTGCTGGGTTTAGTAACCGGTCTGTCGAGGCAGTGCTCTTGGCACAGAATTATAGAACGGGGATAGAATTATTAGCTTTGGCAGCAAGACATAGGATACGCACCACCTACTCTTGTTGGGGGGTGGGGGTGGGGGGGTATGAAAACTTCTGAAGATCTAGTCAAAGTAACAGATAATCACAATATCAGATAATAGTCCCCCCCAAAACACCCCCCCGCCCCCCGTGCGGAAATTGAGCCAACTTCTGGAACTTTTAGTTCCTGGTGCATTTCCACTTTAATGTCTCAGTCACCAAGGCATCAAACCGGAGCTCTAGAAATGATATGTGACTTGTAGCACCACGGATCTAAAATGCTGAAACCTAAAACGCTACATTAAGAAATGGATCCAGTTCAGAAATCTACGTTCTCCCGGCTCACTCGTTAAGCCTGGTTTTATTGATCCCTTCCAAACAGGTTTGGAAAGTCAGGCAAACGCTTCAAAGGAGAAGGAAAAACTCACTCGGAACAGAAGGAAAGATATGTGCCAGCTCTGCGGCAATGTGCCAATCGTGATATTTGAAGGAATCTTTCACTATGACAACTTATGACCCGTTTCAGTTATTATCGCTACTTCCTGTTTCATGTGTTGCTAATTCCTGCCCAGCTGGATTCTGATGGACAGTGTATAAGTAACTGAAAAGCCAAGAACATTCCAGAAACACAAAGCAGATTTTTAGGCAAAAAAAATGGAAGTTTTTTTTTATTATTTTGTTTTGAAATTTCTTTATACCCTGCAATTGAAACCATCTTCCTCTTTCCCCACACTGTCTTCTAAAATTCCTTTTATGGAAGCAAAAGTTGTTTTGTTTTTTTTTGTCAGGAGAACCTGATTTCTTTTAAAACAAAGAATTTATCAAAATCCACTTTAGGCACAAACCACAGTTTAATAAAGTACAGTATCTCCAGAATTCAGGTCCTAGAAATAGACCAGGATCTCTGGAACCAGGTACTGGAAGCACAGAGTTTGGCTGACGGTGACGGATGCTAATGAAATCCGTTAATGGAAAGAAATCAATATGTGTTTTCCCAAATGAGGAACTATTCGTTTTCTTCAAGTCAAACATCATTAAAGCATGAAGCCAGAAAAGAAGAGAGCATTAAATCCTTTCTAACATTTCATTCCATCATCTTCAATAAGGGATTTATCCTGGTCTGGATCATGGTGGATCCAGAGCCAATCCCAGGAATACTGGACGTGAGGTCGGGCTACACCTTGGATGAGACTCCAGGGGCAATTTAAGTCATGTATCCAGTATGTGTTTGGGAGGAAACTGGAGAACTTGGAGGAAACCCACATGGGAAAACATGCAGAACTCCAACAGAATTAAACCAACAAGCCTGGAGCTGTGAGGCGGAAACATAACATAACCCGCAGCACCGCTCTGGAAATTTATAATAATCTGCCTAAGCATTCCGAGTAGATACAAAGGCTTCCTCCAAACATGTTTCTTTCACTGAGTTAAATAAAAGTTTCAATAAATTGCTCAAAGTCAGCTTCATTCCATCACTTTCTTTTCCCTCTCTGCTCTCTCTTATCTTGTTCTTCTCTCACTTTATAGATTCCAGATGGCAGACAGTTCTGGGACGGTTCTGGTCTGATTTTAGCAACATCAAGTGCACTGTGTGCTGAAAGCATCTCGACTCCGAACGTTTAGGGATTCCTTAACATTTGGAATCTAGGCCAGAAATGTCCCGAATGCAGCCGGCCGCATCTAATGTTTGTGCCGCATTTTAATCTCGGGCCAATTACGAGTTCTGGTCCATATCACGTCTGAGATATGGTCTCATCAAGGCTGAGTTGTGGCTATGTTCCGGAGAGACCAGATTCGGATGAGTTCATCGGCGTCATTCCATAGCGCTATGCGGGCAGATGATGGAGATAAGTGTGGCTCGGACGACGTCGCTCCTTCGCTATCTGTCTGCTCCATTTTTTTCTAGCGTCTCAAGTCTATTGTCCTCTTGTCGGTCTCTTCACCTCGTCCTCGGAGAGCGATTAAGTGTGTGATTCGGGGTTAAAGGCCAGAAAGTCTTGTTATGGAGCCAAGTGCCCATGCGTCACCTTTCCCTATATTCAACCCCAGCTGAGATAATGCATCCGGAAACTACTGTTTTTTTTGTTTGTTTTTTTAAATAAATGTCATTTGTGCAAAAATGAGGAATAGATTAAACAACTAATCACCATCTAGGTTAGAGCTCCAGACAAAGAAAAACAAGATTGAATCAAAACAAAACAAAAAAATGTTTTATACGTCAGATCACTGTGCCTGTTTTGTGTGTGAAGAAATAGAAGCTCTTCTGCTCTCAGAAAAGCCATTAGGAAAAAGAGATTGATTTCTAAATGTATCCAGGGAGAGGCAAGGAAGCAATTTTCATATTTGAATTTCAAAACAGTATTTTCCACTTCCTGTTCATTCGGCTTTTCCGTTTTCTTTCTTTCTTTCTTTCTTTCTTTCTTTCTTTCTTTCTTC
The DNA here is from genome assembly GCF_019097595.1 of Hemibagrus wyckioides. Lineage (NCBI taxonomy): Eukaryota > Metazoa > Chordata > Actinopteri > Siluriformes > Bagridae > Hemibagrus > Hemibagrus wyckioides. Next base: position 17,775,266 of record NC_080730.1, read on the forward strand.
CCCCCTTCTCACCACAAATGATTTTTTACTTTTTATCAGCAGGCGAACATCCAGAAGAACTAAAGCCATAATTACACGTTAATAGATTTTTTAAAATATATGCATTGAATAAGTCAAAGATCTTACAATAAAGAGTAAATAGTTATAAATGAAGATAAGGAATAAGATTTTTAATAGAAATTTAATAAGGAATAAGAAATAAGGAAGATTTACTTTGTACTTTACTTGTCATCTCATAAAAGTGATGTGGGGGGGAAGAAAAATGCAGATCAGGTTCTAAAGGGAAAAATAGATTCTTGAGCAAAACGGTCATTCAGTACAACAATTCACATTTAATATTTAAAAAATGCTCAAAAAGGGATAAAACATCTGGGTCTAGATAATCTGCATTCATGAAATGTTAAATGCTCACTCCTGTCTCTAATTAAAAGCATATTACAAGGAAATTTCTTAGGATGTTAATTTTTGCGTTTACATTCATTTTTACCTTGAAAAAAAGTTGCAAATATTTAAAAATTATATTGCTCTGATGTATGTCTTTTATTGCTAAATTTTACATTGTAGACTTACATTTTTTATATATAAATTCTAAGAAAAATCTGAAGAAAAATAAAAAATGAAGTGTGTATTTAATATTTAAAAAATGGTTGGTTCCAGTAATAAAAAGTACTTGTAAGAATATAAGAATTCTAATCCCTATTATTAGATAATATAAGTTTTAATACAAGTCAGATTACATGTATTACACAAATTCTTAGGTTGGGTGACAAATTAAAGGAAAAAACAACAATAACTTAGTTAACTTATTAAGGTGTAAAGCCAGGACAAGCTTCGAACTTCAACGGGTTCGCTTCATAAAATAAAAGTGCTGCTTGCTGTTTTTATTTATTGTTGTTTTTGTATTATTTTATGTGCTTGGAGGCCAAGGATGAAAGTAATATGAGCATTACCTTTAAAGCACTGAAAGCCCTTGAGAGGAGGAACGCACCGTGCTCCCCCGGGTCACCAGAGCAGATGAAGTCATTTGGAGAAGAGGAAGAGTGTGCACTTTACATGGGTTTTGTCTGAAATGTGCAAACCAGATGTGCCTTCAGAGGAGGAGGAGGAGGGGGGGGGGAGAAAGAAATAACGGCTGACAACGAGAAAGACAGAGAGAGTGAGAAGATAAAAGATGTATGGAGAGGAAAGCAATATTTCACCGTATTGCTTCAGCAACTTAAAGAACAAATCAGCACAGCGCATTTATAAACGTTACCAACACATGGTGAGCCGGTGTACTGGCCGTCTGAGAATTGAGCTATCTATTGGGTCAGCGCTTAAGACTACACCTATAGATATAAAACGCATAAATACAGAGGCAACCTGGGGCGAAACTAATGAGAACTCCAAGGTCAAGGGTTATAGAGTGGGGTCAAAAGCCAGCTTCCTTACCTGATAGGATTTATGGATTTAGCCAAGCTGTAAGCATGTGACCATTGCCTTAAACGCCAGCGAGATATTTTGCTGTCTGAGAATTCAATCTGTCCTAATTTCTATTCCTCGGCTTATCCAGAGCCGATCGGGTTCATCCCAGAGAGAGGGAGTGAATATGGATGAGGAAACATAGCCACTGGTGTCACCTTCATTCGCCACGCTGTATTATAAGGTCAAAACTCTCTCTTTTCTATTTCTTTCTACTTTTCCTTCCCTAGGTTCAGGTCCTAACCTGCATAACCTGCATCCTCCAACCATTTATTCTTCAAATCTCAAGTGGAATCCTTAGACATTCGGTTAGAATCTCTAATTATGCTAAGTGTCATTTCAGCTAAATTAAGTCTCTTCTCTGCCGTTTCCCAACACGAGAGAGAAACGTTGATATTCCTGTCAGGTTGGTCTCATTTTCACTGCCATAATATCTTTAAAAAGTCTCAAACAACACAGTAGCTAGCTAAGAACTGAGACTAACATATAGCCATAGTGTTTTATTGTGTCTGTGATTGTTGCCTAGCAAAAGTATTCTTCATGGTATGTTTAGCAGTTTATATGCTTAATGTAATTTTAGCCAAATAAAATAGTTTCTTATTCTGTTGGCTACTTTGTAAATAATTGCATTTAAATTTTTCTAACTTTTTTGTACAAGAACTTTTTACAAAACACTTGATCCAGGACAGAACACATTTCAAGTATCTAGCTGTTTCCGAAGCTAACAGGGACATAAAGAACTGGGTTAGTAAGAAATGTACCACTCAGGAGGTGATAGCATCCACTGACAAAGCAGTCCATCCAGTCAGGAAGACTTAAACATGTGCCTACTCAAAAATAATGGCACTCCCAAAATATTTACTGGTGTACCACCTGAGGCAAAAACAGAACAGAGTCCTATAACTAGGTGCAGCATTTCTCCTCAGAGCCCAGGATCAAACGAAAGCAAGAGTTAAAGACTATAAAATCAGTTCCCATGCGTGGCTAATTGGAGCCCAGAGGTGCCTTCGAACCTCAGCAGACATATGTACTGTGTGAGGTTGTGTGCTGCTTGTTAAGCTGGAATATGCTTTACACTACAAAGGTAACAATCACGGAGACGTGAATAAAGTCATGCGGAGAAATAAACAAAAAAAAACAGGACTTCAAAGTGTATGGAGGTGTGTGTACGTGCAACAGGTCGGCCACGAAATCCCTCTCCGCAGGCTCCCTTGGCTTCAACACCACCAATTAACCAGCTAATTCACACCACTTGTAACTGGGGCTCATGTGCATACACACCATATTAGCATTTCTGACACACATCACATAGTATAACTGTTCAATGTTCATCCACACACACAGATATCACCATGTTCTATCGAGGGAAGCTGCTACTGTTGAGGTGTTGATGTTTCCAGACCACCAGCCTTCCAAACATATAGGACATGATGTACGGCAGAGTTCTACGCTCTTCAGGAGGCCGGCGTTCACGCCACTTCAAAGCCCTGCTCCATAATGTGCTCCTGCGTGAGCAGAAGGACGCAGAGGTGGTCTAATTAGATGTGACGTTTAATAAAGCCACCATGGAATAAAACTCCCAGCTAAGGGTCTGATACCATCTGCACTCCGGGCCACAGAGCAAACAGTTCCAGGCTTCATCAAGACAACGGGATGTCTAACCTCTTAACTCCATTGCTGCTTAAAAAACAGACTCTGGGTCAAAAACATGGAACTTCCGGAAAAGAAATCACTTGGAATTTCTACACTGAAAACTTAGGAACATCTTCTCGAACCCAAATTCAGCACATGACATCATAGCAGCATGGCTGCTCTCACTTTCAACAGTAAATAAAATCCCACTGCTTTACAATTAAATACAATTCTACACCACAGTGCTGGTGCGTTTCAGTGCGCTCGTTCCGAAGGAGTCTCCGGTTTCAGCCGTGCTGTTGGTTCGAGGTTTCCGACATGGGAAAATCCACAGGATAAAGGACGCTGGATTCTTGTTAAGATTTTTACATGTATTTTATTTCTTTTTCTTTTTTTTAAAAAAAAAAGTTAGCGTTAGAAAATGTATTATTATTTTCCAGAACATTCTCAAGTGTTTTCTTCCTACTGTTAATCATGCTTAAAAATATTGGCACCACCAATATGCGCTGTTGTATTTGTCACATCTACGATGTTTGCTTTTGCCATTTTTGTGAAATTCAAATTCATCATTTCCAACAGGTCTTGGGGGAGGAGTCAATCCCTGCCAACTAAAATGCAAAGAAAAAATTGCAATTGGGATTAAAAATGTTTTAGCTTGTTTAGCTACTGATGTGTTTAAAAATCCCCTTGTGTATGGAAAAGAGTGCACAGTACTGGAAAAAAAATCTCTCCTCAACTGGACTGAATGAGAGCTTTAAAAACGAACTGCTCAGTTTTAGTCAGTTATCCAAACCTTCCATCTGAAAAGCAGTAAATCTCCAGGGTTATAAGTCATCTCCTCATGTCACATGCAGAACAAACTATTTTCATTTCTATTTAAAAGACAAAAGTTTCTATAGACATGAATACATACGTCCCCCTTGCTGCAAGCGGCTTTCTGGCTGTCTGGATCGGCACCATATGGGAGAAGCATTAGCATCGTCACAAATCACACAACGCTCCACTGCACCACTCTCTGACCTTGGATGCTCCTCAGATCGGGGATTAAACCACACTGAGGGTAAAGCAAGAGCCCTCTGCTGCCCCGCTGGGGTTCTGCCCCTCACTCTAATTCCATTTTCTAAACATATTAGTGACCGAGTGGTTGGTTTTTCTATTCATTACGGTTCCTGTGTGCCACTTGGACTTCACACAGGAGGGGGAAAAAGCTGTGCCAAGACAAAGTGAGCTGGCTTGCTGCTCGTTTTATGCCAGAGTTGTGCTCTTAAACGCTCTTATGGGAGATCTGCTAAAATGATGTTTTTAAAACAAACCGCACTTTTTCACTCTGCGTCCATGCAGAGCAGTTTAAGCTTCCCGATCTGGTCCGAGTTTCCCAAAAGCACCGTTAAATGGTCGAGAGAGATTGACAGTGAAATCTCTCTTTCTCTCGTTCTCTCTCTCTGCCGAGATGATTTAAAATTTACACTCCTTTTGGGAAACGCCTTTTGGGTTTGTTTGTTTTTTTTAGTTTTCTTTCTAACAATGCAAATATTCTAAACGTTTCAAACCACCCAATATATCCAATGTTCATGTTAATGATTAGCAAAAGAAACAATATTCACACAAATACTTAAAACCTAACAAAAAAAACCTAAAAAGAAAAGAACATTTCCGTATTATTTTCTCAAAAAATGACCAGAATATAATTAACACAAAGAACAGTAAATAATTCTGTTCTTTAAATAAAAAATAAAACATTTTCTTATTAGTTTGTTTTTTATTTTTTTTTTTGTTTTACTTTTTTAATTTACTTTTTTATTTTCAATAAAATCCAAAATGGGCCACATTTTGACCCAAGTAAGTAAAAGGTTAAGTAAAAGTTGTACGCTTTAGGCAAACATTAGTTCTCATTCAACATCCTCTATCCTGACAAAGAACTTAGCAAAAGTTTTTTTTTTCACCAACGTGACATCCGGGTTGTGTTTTTTGGTTGTGAGTTGCAAGTAGAATAATCCAGAACATTGATTTTATTAGATACATCGCATTTTTCGACTAATAACCAAAAAATTTTATGTACATTTATGTAATGTAAATTTATGTACAAGTAAAAATTGTAAATATAAAAAAAAAGACTGAAAAGAAGAAAGTAAAGTTAAAAAGTAAAATGTAAGAAAGTAATGTAAAAAAAAAAAAAGACTGAAATGAAAAAAAGTAACGGAAAGCAAAGTAAAGAAAATGAATAAAGCAATGCAAAAAATGTAATGCAAGAAAGTAATGTAAAAAACAGCCATATGCCCTGCTTATCTTGACTCACGTCTCTGTGATTATTAACGATGTCAAGTTCAATATACAAATTCAACTGAAACTCTGAAACACACGTCAACAGGAAGTATCCCACACACACGGATCATGAAAAGCAGCCTAACTTTACATTTGAGAGAAAGGTTTTTGGCTTTCCTGCTTGAAAAGGTCAAATGTGAGTCATATCTCTGGGGTATGGAGGGTTGTGATGAATAAGAAAAGCTCAGAGAAGAAGAAGAAGACGAAGAAAAGCAGGGCTGGTTGAAATAAATAGGAAGTGTAATCAGCAGCCATTAAAGCCATTCATTCATGAGTCTGCTCTGTGAATTAGAGCCCTGGGATCTGGGTCCGACTTTCTTTCGCTGGCTCGGACGGCTCGTTTTTTATTTCAGGTCTAATACACGGTTTCTAATAGAACGGAGGTTTTGGTGACTCATGGTTAAAGTGTCTTATATAAGAGAGCGGCGAATGGAAACTGAATGATGTATGGATTAGCAGTTATTGCGCATTTTTGGAATGTGTGTAATGGGAGAAAAATAAAAGTGAACAGAAACCGAATCATGACTGATGCCCTCGTGGTGATTGGTCAGGACCCCCCTCCAAGAAAAAAAAAAAATCCCTTCCATATGCAGACCTCTGGCTCCTGCTTGACCTTATTAACCCACAGCACATCCTTTATCCGAGTCCTCATAATGATGCTCGGCCATGGATGGGGGGAAGCCTGAGTGACCACTATAAACAAGCTCTGCTTACACTCGCAAGCGTCTGCTATCTGCCTGTCTGTTTATATGTGTAGTTGAGAGAGAGAGAGAGAGAGAGAGAGAGAGATTCTTAGCAAATGCCATACAGAAAAATATGTCTGTAATGGATTGAAGTTACCTGGAGTTAATAATTATTTGGCAGACTATTTTTTTTAAATCGAGAAAATGTCTTCATCAAGACCTTGGCCTGCATTTGAGAAAAAAACAAAGAATCAGTGCCAAATATGAATAAATGAGAAATAAATGAGACTGGATAAATGAGACCGATGCCAAAGATTTGCTGCATAGCGCTTTGTGCAGAAAATCGAGCGAAAAAGCCAGATGTCAGATTTGCTTTCCTTTCTGGAATATCCATGGAGGAGAAGACGAAAAACTGAGACAGAAAGACCACACACACACACACTTCTTTCAAAAGTCTTCGTATGAATCCGTTTTATAGGGAAAAGGTGGGCATGAAGAGAGGGGCGGAGAGAGGGGCAGAGAGAGATGGGTGGAGAGAGGGGCAGAGACAGGGGCAGAGAGAAATGGGTGGAGATGGAGGCAGAGAGAAATGGGTAGAAAGAGGAACAGAGAGATGGGCGGAAAGTGGGACAGAGAGGTTGGCGGAGAGAGAGACAGAGAGAGGGACAGTGAGGTTGGAGGAGAGAGCGATAGAGACTGGTGGGGAGAGAGGGACAGAGATTGGAGGAGAGAGGGACAGAGAAATCGGCAGAGAGAGGGACAGAGAGACTGGCAGAGAGATGGGTGGAGAGAGGAAAGAGATGGGGTGGAGACAGGGCAGAGAAATGGCTGGAGAGAGGGATAGAGAGATTGGCGGAGAGAGGGTGAGAGATTGGAGGAGAGAAGGAGAGAGATTGGGGGAGAGAAGAAGAGAGATTGAAGGAGGAATGAGGGACAGAAAGACTGGCAGAGAGAGGGGCGGAGAGAGGGTGGAATCAGGGCAGAGAAATGGCCGGAGACAGGGCAGTGAGATTGGCGGAGAGAGGGCAGTGAGATTGGCGGAGAGAGGGCAGTTAGATTGGCGGAGAGAGGGCAGTTAGATTGGCGGAGAGAGGGCAGTGAGATTGGCGGAGAGAGGGCAGTGAGATTGGCGGAGAGAGGGCAGTTAGATTGGCGGAGAGAGGGCAGAGAGAGGGAAGTGAGATTGGCGGAGAGAGGGCAGTGAGATTGGCGGAGAGAGGGCAGTGAGATTGGCGGAGAGAGGGCAGTGAGATTGGCGGAGAGAGGGCAGTGAGATTGGCGGAGAGAGGGCAGTGAGATTGGCGGAGAGAGGGCAGTGAGATTGGTATAACTGTACACTATATAGTCAAGTGAACTGTGTAACCAGGAGATTCAGAGCAACTACTGACTATGATCATCAGCATAAACAGGTTGTCTGTGTCTTCAGTTTACAGAAATACTCCGCACCATGGTGACCTCATTCCCATGCAAACGCTGAGAAAAAGGAAAAAACATGTTTCCCCTCTTCTAATCCCTGAACCTGAGCTGGTTTCAGGTCTTTTGCATGGATTTTGAGATGTAGTTGGATTGAGGATTTTTGCTGAAACCTGGCAACTTTTGTTATTAATGATGATGATGATGATGATGATGATGATGATAACAACAATAATACATCATTTATTCATCTACACACTTCCCAGAAGACAAACAATTTATTTCATGTTTAAGGATGTCGTCATATGTTCAGCAACTCAAAAATCTCTGCTCACGAGCCGCTCAGGATCTTCACTCGTACACAACCTCTGACTAAGTGCTGAAAAGAAAGTTTCTCGTGCAAGTGTGTGTGTGTGTGTGTGAGAGAGAGAGAGAGAGAGAGAGAGAGAGAGAGAGGCAGAGAGAGAGAGTGTGCATGCATACAAGTGAGTGTGTGTGTGAGTGTGTATGTGTGTGTATGAGAGAGTGTGTTAGAGAGTGTATGAGTGAGCGAGAGTGTGTGTATGTATGAGTGCGCATGTGTGTGTGAGAGAGACAGACACAGAGAGAAAGAGAGAGAGAGAGAGTGCATGCGTACAAGTGAGTGTGTGTGTGTATGTGTGTATGAGAGAATGTGTTAGAGAGTGTATGAGTGAGCGAGTGAGTGTGTGTATGTATATATGAGTGTGTGTGTGTATGAGTGTGCGTGTGAGTGAGTGTGTGTGTGTATGTATGAGTGAGTGAGTGTGTGTATGTATATATGAGTGTGTGTGTGTATGAGTGTGCGTGTGAGTGAGTGTGTGTGTATGAGTGTGAGTGAGTGTGTGTGTGTATGTATGAGTGAGTGAGTGTATGTATGTGTGGTTTTCTTTGGCACAGCAGCAAATCACGTAGCAGATGGTCATTAAGGATTATTCTAAAGTCTGTCACTGTGGAGCAAAGTGCTCACACTTTACACGCATTCGGCTTTTTAACTGCGCAGGAAGTTCTTCAAATCCCCCCAAAACACTACATACAACTCAGACCTGCTTATAATAAAGATAACTGAGTCTATGATTCCTTTGATTGTCAGAATTTTTTTACAATTCAGGTCAGATATCATAAATTATAATGTTGAACAATACCGAGCCTCACGTGTCAAGCTGCATGCATTCATATATTTACTCACGTGTTCATGCCGTTTTTGAAAATCCGGCTAATTCAGTAAACGTCATCTTGACCCATGTTTGTTTCTGCGTTCGTGAAATCTGTCAAAGTCTTCAAATGATGAATGTGTCTCGAGATTTTCAGACAAAAATCATTTTCTTCAAATGATTTATTTATTCACAAATTAAATGGTCTAGTCATTAAAAAGGGTCTAATCATTTAGGACAAAAGTCTAGGCATTTAGGACAAAATCTAGACATTTAGGACAGAAGTCTTGGCATTTAGGACAGAAGTCTTGGCATTTAGGGCAAAAGTCTTGGCATTTAAGACAAAAAAATGAAACTAAAATTGAATAAAAGTTTTAGTTTAGTGTGTGTTTGTGGTAGCTGCAGTGGCTAAGCTGCATTATTGGAAGATTTGGCCCATGCTAAGTTAAGGAGGTGTGCTTTTGCCATTTAGACGCCATTTCCCTGTGAGCTTTGCCTTTTATGGACATTTGTGGGCGTGGCTAAAAGTAAACGAGATGAGTAGAAAGAAAATCAGTGTTAGCTCTGTTATTCTGTGATTAGTGCAGGGTCCTTGTGACGTCGTTTAGGACATGTTAGTTACTGACGAGGCTGTATATGTGTGTGTGTGTTTGTGTGTGTGTGTGCGATCTAAAATCATAGAGAGAGATAAAACGATGACACACAGACAGTGAGACCTGCAGCGTCATGGAGATCTCAAAATATTTTGAACAAACCATGACATCTCAAGCAAAGCGGAAATTCGACGCCGAGGATGAATTCGTTTTATTTTCACCCACAGAGTGTTCGAGTGTCCGGGAATGTGTGTGTGTGTGTGTTTTCCGTTCTACACTCTCAAGCCTCTCCTCATTAATCACCCTAGACAGCTGATCGCCCGCAAGCCAAAGCGTGCATTAGCTCTCCGTAGCTAACTCAATAAGCTACGGCACAACTCGCAGCGTTTCTCACGATGTGTGCCAACCACCAAACCCCCGAACCCTGATAGAAACCGAATGAAGCCTCGAATCTGGCTGCTTAGGTCATGCTGGCACTGCCGAGTCGCCATGCAAGCAAACGAAACGTCTCGATTTCCTTTAAGGTGATAGAACCGTGGTGTCTCGGATAATCCTGAGTGTTAGATTTTTGGTGAGGTTATTTTTATTGAGTCACCACAAAATCGACGACACGTTCCGTTCCTTACAGTATTTAAGAACTAATAATGAGATAAGTCATGGACTAATCATGGAATAACAGAGCTAACCTTCACTAGGATGTAAGGCTCATCAATTCAAAGCTGGTTAGTTGGTGATGTTTTGTAGTTTGGCCGCAAGAAAACTTCAGACACTCTCAGAAAATGTGCGACACGGCGATCACACTTGCTCACTCTGATGACCATCAGACGTTCTCCATATACGTGATGAACAGTTTCACAGGCTAACACACACACACACACACACACTACATGTATTCGCTTCATCTTTCTCTGCCTGGAGATGAAGTGTGATCATAAAGCACCTGCTCTATATTTGTTCTCACACACACACACACACACGTATACATTCACACACTCCAATAATCCATATGTGGTGAGAGCAGAGACAGATGGAGTTATAAAGAGCGCTAGAGAGTGAGACGTTTTCTACTTTATCTTTAAAAAAGTGTGTATATCAGTCATGTACATCCATCAGCTCGAGCTTCATCTCTAATAACGGTACAATAGCTACACGTTCGATTTGATAACACACACACACACAAACACACAGAGCAGATACTCAGTGTTGCCTTGGAGACAATTATTTATTTGGTTTAATTACAGCTAGGACGCGAGGAGCCGCAGCAGTCAGACAGCGGGACGCCGGCGTTGCTCTCACCCAGAAAGTAAAAGTGTTAGAGACGAGGGCTTTAAAACAGGAGACTGATGAGTCTCCAGAACGGCGTCTGTTCTCTGGAAGTGCCTCGTCCTAACAGCTCGTCCCTCGCACTTCCCACACGCTTCCTGCTCTCAAAACCCATTTGTCTTTCCGAGCTTATCATCTACACAACTTCGTCTTTTCACCAAAAAAAAAACTGCACTGGAGTGCTTGTGTACGTCTGGTTGTGTGTGTGTGTGTGTGTTTTATGTGTTTTATAAGTTTTGACTTATTGCATCTTCGGCTCTGTTTGGACATGATTAATAGAAATTCTTCTGAAATGAATTCTAGTGAATTGTAAGAATTCCTGAACTTTTTCCTTTCGCTCATTACAGAAGATGTGTCCACTCTGTCTGTGTCTCTCACAGTCTGTATGTCTCTCTCTGTCTCTCTGTCTATCAGTCTGTCTCTCTGTCTCACAGTCTGTTTCTCTCTCTCTCTCTCTCTTTCACAGTCTCTCTCTCTCTCTCACTCTCTCTCTCTCTCTCTCTCTCTCTCTCTCTCTCTCTCTCTCTCTCTCTCTTTCACAGTCTCTCTCTCTCTCACTCTCTCTCTCTCTCTCTCTCTCTCTCTCTTTCACAGTCTCTCTCTCTCTCTCTCTCTCACTCTCTCTCTCTCTCTCTCTCTCTCTCTCTCTCTTTCACAGTCTCTATCTCTCTCTCTCTCTCTCTCTCACTCTCTCTTTCACAGTCTCTCTCTCTCTCTCACTCTCTCTCTCTCTCTCTCTTTCACAGTCTCTATCTCTCTCTCTCTCTCTCTCTCTCTCTTTCACAGTCTCTCTCTCTCTCTCTCACTCTCTCACTCTCTCTCTCTCTCTCTCTCTCTCTTTCACAGTCTCTCTCTCTCTCTCTCTCTCTCTCTCTTAAAACAGTACAAATAGCTGAACAGCATTCCTCCTAATAACCTCAACCAGAAATCTTAAGTCTATCAATATCCAAACTGGCCACGCCCCCGTTTCTCATTGGCTCTGCTATTTAGTAATGTAATAACAGCTACATGGCTATAAAACTAACAGAGGTGAGGATGTAAGATTTCCAGCTCAACAGAGACGATCTTAAACAACTCTTTTTAATCATAAATAATGTTTTTAGTACTTTAGGGTGACTTTAATTACATAAAAGCCAAAGAACGCAGTAGAACCCACAGCTAGAGGTAAAAAAATAAAAAATAAATCTTCCCAAACTCACAGACTCATGTGGCGATCTCAGAAGAAGGAGGAAAAAAATAAAACCACACTTCTGAAAGACGTTATTAGGCAAACAAACAGCGCTCGGCTCTGATCGGACACAGATGCTGCAACATTATTGGCTTTAATCAGCTTCATAAAACCGTTTGCGAACTATAAACCCGCTCTGAGATGAAGTCATCCACGTGACATCACTTTCGCAGAGCCCTCTTTTCTTATTCCACTTTCCATTTCATGTTCAGAGCTTAAACACCGTCTCAGTTAAACAGACGTGTCCCGAGTCAGCTCTCCGTCCCCTCAGGACATGATGCGTGCTTGTCGAACCCAAGCCGCCTGATTAGCCGGTCCTCTGAAAAGCGTTATCTTCTGATTGGAGGCAGGACTGGTGGGGGAACGTGATGAGGAAAAGACTTTAGGAGGATAAAAGAGATCAGGCCACATGAAAGCGGGTGGCAGTAAACAAAAAAAAAAGACGCGAGCAAGCAAACAAAGGCAAATCCGAAATCAGACGAGGAACAAAGCACACACACACACGCACACACACACACACACACATACACACACACAGAGGGATTGATGAGTGCAAAGAGGCTTTTGATCTTCACCATGAATTGAGTACGAGTTACTCTTTCAGCACACACACACCCTCAATTAGTGTGTGTGTGTGTGTGTGTGTGTGTGTGTGTGTGACTGTTAACTACTTGAAGTGGAGGAAATGAGCTGAAGACTCGCTCATTACAGAAGGTGTGTCCACTCGAGCTAAAAAACGGAAATAATCCCTTTCATCTAAATTATTTGCTAAAGTATTTGATACCACAGTTTTTAAAAAAGGCATAAAGAGACACAGTCTCTCTCACACACACAGTCGGTCTCACACACTGTCTCTCTCTGTCTGTCTCACTCTCTCTCTCTGACACACACAGTCTCTCTCTCTCTCTCACACACAGTCGGTATCACACACTGTCTGTCTCACTCTCTCTCACACACAGTCTCTCTCTCTCTCTCTCTCACACACAGTCTCTCTCTCTCTCTCTCTCTCTCACACACAGTCTCTCTCTCTCTCTCTCTCTCTCTCTCACACACAGCCTCTCTCTCTCTCTCTCTCTCTCTCACACACACAGTCTCTCTCTCTCTCTCTCTCTCACACACACACACACACAGTCTCTCTCTCTCTCACACACACACACACACAGTCTCTCATAGTGTGTCTCACTCTCTGTCTGCCTCTCTCTCATAGTCCATCTCACTCTCTGTCTGCCTCTCTCTCATAGTCTGTCTCACTCTTTGTCTGCCTTTCTCTCATAGCCTGTCTCACTCTGTCTGCCTCTCTCTCATAGTCTGTCTCACTCTGTCTGCCTCTCTCTCATAGTCTGTCTCACTCTGTCTGCCTCTCTCTCATAGTCTGTCTCACTCTCTGTCTGAATCTCTCTCATAGTCTGTCTCACTCTGTCTGACTCTCTCTGTCTGCCTCTCTCTCATAGTCTGTCTCACTCTCTCTGACTCTCTCTCATGGTTTGTCTCACTCTCTGTCTGTCTCTCTCTGTCTGCCTCTCACTCATAGTCTGTCTCACTCTGTCTGACTCTCTCTCAGTCTGTCCCACTCTGTCTGCCTCTCTCTTATAGTCTGTCTCACTCTCTGTCACTGTCCCTCTCTTTCTTTCTGTCTCTCTCTCTCACTCTCACACACAGTCTGCCTCACTTTTCCTATCTCCCTCTCACAGTCTGTCTCTCTCTCACAGTCTGCCACACTCTCCATCTCTCTCTCTCTCAGAATCTGTCTTACTCTCTGTCTGTCTCTCTCACACAGTCTCTCACACTCGTTGCCTCTCTCTCTCTCTCACACACACACACACACACAGTCTGTCTCACTCTCCCTGTCTCACTCTCACACATTGTCTCTCTCTCTCTCTCACTCAAATCTGGTGTAACTCCATCATGACCTGGAATGATATTTCAGATGTGTCTCCTGCCACGTGAATGATCCCTCAACTTCAACATCATCAAGTGCAACTTTCATCTCGTATTTGCCCTCCTTTCACACTACAAGGCTATCGTATTTAAAGATAAACGATATCTCCGGTTTCTTATTTCACAAACCGCTCGATCAATCCCCGGGATCCCGGTCCACTGCAGGTATCCCTCCGGTTCACTCAGCTTTTAACTCCAGCATGCACAAATCACCCGAGTAATTAAGTTTCCGTTCGAGACGGTCGATCACAGCGTGGCTGGTGTGTGACGTGCCGCGTGGTCACTGCATGGTCACTGCGTGTTTGAGTGAGCGTGCATTTGTTAAAGCTCAACAGTGCGAGGCTGGATGTGTAATGTGAGAGTGCAGAGAGAGATAGGAATGAAAACAGCCACAGCCTGAGCGTCTTTGTGAAAACAGCCACTTGGGACGCCGCGCCAAAAAAGCATGCTGGGACGCTTGATGTGGGAGGAGAATGTGGGGAAATCTTCCTGAACCCTGAGACGTTTGAGCAATGTTGATCGACAGCAAAAGCGTTACCCTGTGTTACGCAATATTTTTGGTATTTTGTGTGTGTGTCTGTGTGTGTGTGTGTGTGTGTGTGTGTGTGCGCGAGACATTTTACTCAAAGAACTTCAACTATGTCAAATCTCAGAGTCTATTCTGGGTCTATTACTGAGATGTCTCAATGGAAATTGTGTGTGTGTGTGTGAGAGATATAAGTGAGGACTGCCATGTCCCCACAAGGACATCTGATCTTTCTAATAGAGTCAGAGAGGAAAATAAAAATAAAAATGAAGTAGCTTCCTTTCACTTACAGAACATCCAATAAAAGGTCCTCAGAAAGATCTGTGTGTGTGTGTGTGTGCGCGTGTGTCTGGTTGGACTCTATAGACGTGTGTTTGCTTTCTGACCTCTCTCAATCGTTGCCAAGGCACTGAAAGAGTGTGAATAGAGGCATCACCGTGGAAACAGGCTCAGGGACGAAACTTCTGTAAATGTCACTGCTGATGTTTTTTCTTGAGCAGCTGTGCTGAGGCTCGAACACTTAGAGACTCACTGACTATAAATCAGGGTCTCAGTCCGAACTGAACGATGTCACAGCGCCACCTGGTGATCGTTAACGTGATCGGAAACTGGTCCAAAGGGTGGCTTTATTTTGGGTAAATTGTAATGATGGTTAATCTTTATCTGTGAGATCAAAAGGAAAAGCAGCGCACTTTAGAGAGCAGTCAGTCGGGGAATTGTCTTTAGATGGTTGCTGATCTGGGAGTTCACAGCTGTTACACTGTAACGTGACCCTCAGGTGCTCCACTACACCAACCACCCCTGGAGGAGTGTGTGTATGTGTGTGTGTGTGTGTGTGTGTGTGTGCTTGTGCACTCTGTGATCACAGGAAGTTGGACCGAATTCAGCTCTCCTATTAAGAGCTATTTCCTGCCCCCTGCTATCAGAGGCTGCTCCTTGAGCCGTGACATGCTAAACATTCCAACACACACACACACACACACAGTAACACAAGACTCATCTTCTGACTGAAATGCTCTCTGTACAGCATTCACCGCCAAACTGTAACACACAGAAATTCTGGATTGAAGACTGATGTCACATTTCTAACACACATACAGGCCGCTTCCTTTTACTGAGACCAACACACAAAGCTACGCCTACACTGTGACACACACAGAAGCCACACCTCTTTCACTGAGACCACACAGAAGCCAAACCAACACTATGACACACACAGAGGCCACACCTCCTTCACCAAGACTGGTACACACAGAAGCCACACCTTCACTGAGACTGACACATAGGCCACACCTTCACAGAGACCAAAACGCACAGAGGCCACGCCTCCTTCACAGAGTTTGACACACACAGGCCACGCCTCCTTCACAGAGATTGACACACACAGGGCATGCCTCCTTAACTGAGACCGGAACACAGAGGCCAAACCTCCTTCACTTAGACTGACACACAGAGGCCACACCTTCACTATGACACACAGAAGCCACACCTTCATTGAGACTGACACATAGGCCACACCTTCACAGAGACCAAAACGCACAGAGGCCACGCCTCCTTCACAGAGATTGACACACACAGAGGCCACGCCTCTTTCACAGAAATTGACACACACAGGTCATGCCACCTTAACTGAGATACGCACACACAGAGGCCACGCTTCCTTTTCTGAGACACACACAGAGGCCACACCTCCGTCACTGAGACTGACACCTTTTCCCTGATACACACTGTTAGAAATTATTACAACTAAAATGTAAACAAAAAACATTGTGAGGCTTTTGCTGTGTAATTTGTTCAAATTTCCACTGGGCCTCATAACATGTCTTTTACTGTAGCGCTTGATGTCTGGCCACGAGCAGGTGGCTTTCAGAGAGAGAGAGAGAGAGACAAGAGACAGGGAGAGAGAGAGAGAGAGAGAGAGAGAGAGAGTGAGAGAGACAGACAGACAGAGTGAGAGAGACAGAGAGCAAGAGAGAGAGAGACACAGAGAGAGAGAGAGAGAAATAATCAAAACTCATTTTGATCTCTTCTCAGCGACAGGCTCGGGTTTGAGTTGTATCTGCGAGTCTGCAGCATGTGAGTGCAACATCATCTCTAAACGATCACCAAGAGCTTTACATTTCCAGGTAGAGTCCATTCTTACATCAAACGCCTGCAGATTCTTAGCTACTGAAGCTGTTTAGAGGCAGCGTAAACATTTAGATGATTTTAGAAACCAGCAGCTTTGACTTGAACACAAATCTAGATTGCATTCGGTTTAACATTAAATTTATTGCAAGTGATAGTCATTTTAATAGAATTTTAGATTTAAATGAAGCAAGAAGTGACCAAAATCTGCCTCAGATGACACAGTTTGAGTGACTCAGTGGTTCTAACATTAACCTGTAATAATAAATAATAAAATATAATAATAAGATATAATAAATCATTACAGCACACAAGAGTGTAGAAGATGAAAGACAAACAGCAGTAAGATTGTGAACAGAGTCTTTGTGCTTACAGCAGCATCCGTTTCTGTGGACAAATCAAAGTGTGTGTGTGTGTGTGTGTGTGTAACAAGGCGACAGGACAGAAAGCCCATCAGGATGTTAAGCAGCTGCAAACGCTTCTAAAGTTTCAGGGGTCGCCTCAAACTCAGTCGACCTCTGACCTCCTGGTTCAGGCGCTTTCAGAGAGGCGCGGCGGTTTCCCACATGCTCCTCCGAGCGCTAATCCACAACGTGTCACATCAGCCGAGCGCCAGCGAGCTCCGAGGTGCAGATAGCATCGGTCTGTCTCGTACAGCACCATGTCCTGAGAAACTCCATACCCAAGTGTGACGGCAAATGGTGACAGGGTGTTAGACAACACGAGAGCGATCACCCTCAACACGTCACGTGACCCGAGAGGGATAGAGAGAAAATGTGATGCGCTCTATTGTTTTATAAAATCAGCTTGAAAGTAATGAAAAATATTTTAATAATAAACAATTATTTCATTTTATAACAAAATAAACCAGATAGCTTATAGTTTAAGTTTGTTTTACAGAGAAAAAATATTTAGTAAAATGTATTAAAAAGCAAATCATAAAATGCTGATAATCAACTTTAATATTAGAGCACAAGCTTTAAATTTAAATGCTAAAATACGATTTTGCAGAAACTTTCCAAATTTTTGCCAGAAAGTAAATTTAAAAACATTTCAAATGTTTATAAATTTCAAATATAAAATATATCTTTTTAGGCCTATTTGAATGTTTAATACATAACGTTGCAACATTTTTAATAATTTCTAACTATTTTAAATTCATTTTTACTGAATGAAATTATTAGCCAGAAAAAAAACATTTGATGAGAATCAGGATTAAGAACCTTAAAAATTGCTTAAAATTAAAAATTTTTTGCTAAAAAAAATGTAATTTTTAATTGATTTTTAATTCATTGAATCATTAGCCAGCATAAGGTATTTACATAATTAGTTTATTTATTTAATTAATTTATTTTAAATGGTTTGTTTTATTTGGTTTATTTATTTTATTTAAATTATTTATTTATTTCAACTTGTTTACTTATTTATTTCTCAAATTGGTTATTTATTTATTTATTTATATTAGAATTATATAGGAGACTGTGATGAGGAAGGAAG
Organism: Hemibagrus wyckioides; assembly: GCF_019097595.1. Lineage (NCBI taxonomy): Eukaryota > Metazoa > Chordata > Actinopteri > Siluriformes > Bagridae > Hemibagrus > Hemibagrus wyckioides. The sequence goes on from NC_080730.1 coordinate 17,793,181, forward strand.
CTGCAGGATTTCCTTGGCTTGGTTTTTTTGCCCTAAACCTAAACATAGAGTCAAGATTTAAATAAAGTAAAAATCCAAACTAAACTTTTAATTATTGTGATATTTCTTTGGGGAGTCTCAGCATGGGCTCTGCCTCCAGCTCGATCCCGCAGCAGGAGCGGGTGGAGCAGCTCGGGTTTACAACCAGGAATAACGCCAAACGCTGTGTGTTTGCTTTAACGTCGATCTTTATTTCACTGTGTATAATTACATGCTGGGAGATTTGAGGCTGTGTGTGTGTGTATGCTGATAAAGTTCAGACTGGAGCTAAAAACCGGTCCTCATTAGAAAAGCCTTGATTCTCAGGATCCTCAAGACAAACTCGCAATGAAGACTGTGATTAGAAATCTGGCTTCTTTGCCTGTGACCTTTCGAGGTTTCCAGACTTTTCTCTGAGTCAGGTTTAAGGATTAAGCTATTTGGAGGTTAGGGGGCGGTAACCACGTCGCCACACAATGGAGCGGGACTCTGGGGGAAAAAAAAAAGTGAAGCTATTTGTCCCTGGAATAGTTACAACCCCCCCCACTTTAAGCTGCCTTTGTTCCAGATGACATTTCAAAAGGAGGATTGGAGTCATTAAGGCCGGAGTTAGCCGACGTGGGAGGGAATTAAAGTAGATGAGCCTTTAAAAGCTGAGTTCAGTGCGGTTTATATACACACACACACACTTACGCTGTTGTTTCAGATTAATTTTCAGGTATAATATCATATTTCCAGTGGGAAAAAAATCTGAACGTTAATAACATTGTAATCATCCTTCATGATGAGGGATTTTCTCATGATCTCATTAGCAGAAAATTCACAAGGTTTAATGACGAGGCAGACGGCTGACGAGACGAGACGCGACTGAGGCACGAAGAAATGACATGGAGACAAAGACAGAGATGCAGCGAGATGGAAGTTAATGAGGAGAGATTTCAGGTGGTGAGAAGCTCAAAAAGAAGAACCCCCACACACACACACACATACACACACCAGAGTGTGATGATGTCATCATGTCTGTGTGTGTGTCTATCAGAAATTGGAAACTGTTCATGTTACTGGAAATAAATATCTATATTTCTTCCAATCCTGATTGCCTCCATAAGAGTCACATGACACCACACACACTTCACTGCAGAAGAATTGAAGTACTCTCTCACACACACACTGATTACTGCTCCTGCAATCATTAGCTCAAGAGGTTTAGAGGAGGATCATGTGTGCGCGCACACACACACGTTTCTCACTCACATGAACTCTGCTCTTCACTGTATCCCTAGCAATAATCTTTAAAAAAAAAATATTTAAAGAAAACCATATTATGATTTTTATTCTTTTATAGTTACATGTAAATTTGTGACGTTTCTCTTTACATCTGGTCCGAGGTCAGATCCTCATGAAGGCCGATCTGAAACCGATCTGATCTGAGCTCTTCCCTGTCCGCCTCGAGTCGGTTAAAGAGGGTGAAGAGTCATCCGAGTCTCATGCACGTCGATCCCGAGCAATTTGCTGCAATTGAATTAATCTGCCTCCTCTCGAGAACAAAGCCGACTGTCGCTGTGACTACCACAGCTAACAAACAGGTCATTAGGTCCAATCAGACGCACACACAGGCACGTAAACACACACACACTCATACAGGAGGTCAACAGCACTGTCACTGAATCACAAAGGTTGCTCAGTGATCCATCAATGAGATTGGCGGCGAATCCAATCAACACGTCACGTCCAAGACCACTGATCTGACGCAGACACTTGGGTTTGCTAATAAGCTCCAGGACGTAGCACTAACATACGTCCCAGATGCACATGTTCACTTTAAAGGATGCCTCAGAGGACGGAAGCTCGGAGTTTAAGTCCTAAACATGCTAATCTGACTGTTGTAACGCAGCTCACATGTGAAAGTGAAAAAAGCAGTGAATCTGACACAACCCTCCAAGCATCAGTGTGTGTGTGTGAGAGAGAGAAAGGAGCGCTCCATTCATCAGGAGAGAATGATGAAGCCAGGTTGCTGGTTAAGAGGCTGCCTCTGTTATGCAGATCTGATCGGGTTAGCGGGAGGACATGGCGCTCTCCACAGCTGCTTCTGGAAATTTCAGAGGGAACTGTTCTCCAGAGACAAGCTCCTAACTCTGACCTTCACCCTCAGAACCATCAGAACCCTTTAGAACCCTCAGATGCCACACTGAACACCATCACATCGCACAGCAGTGTCTGTTTCGGCTGCGACGATAAGACAAAAGCCGTGTGTCTACTTTATAGGACATTTTAAAAGACAAAAACAACAAACTTTTTTTAATCTAAGTGTATGAGCATGAATTTAAATGTCCATTACTCATAACACTAAATAATATCATGTTAGCTGATGTCAGCTTGCTAATCAAGCTAGCTAGGTGCTGATAAAACAGAGCATTACTAAAGTTTACATCACCCTCACTTATTTCCTACACAAGAAATTTCTAGAACAAAATCCAGGAGACGTAAAGAGGTTTCTCTCCCTCTAGGGGGCACTAGTGTGCAATATATGTTAACTTCTGGATTAGCTTAATGCAGCTGAGGTATCCGGTGTAGGATAAGTGCTACAGAAAATGGAGGGATGGATGGATGGATGGATGATGTGAGAATCTACAGTATACTGAATCCTGCTTGTTATCTAAAAATATTCTGTATAAATAGCTAGTGCACATGAGGCAGTAATGTTTCAAACATCCATCCATTAAACACCTCTTCACCGCATCCTTTCCTCCATCCCTCCTCCTCCTCCACATCATTTCCACTTGCTCCTCGTCTACGGTTTCAGGCACAGGCCTCCAAGCACAAGGGAGATCTTTGTCCGGTCCTCACTCAGGCTCTGAGCACTGCGAATGGTTAGCATTGTTAATGCTGAACGGTACAGAAGGGATTTCCCCAGCCGCAACGAACGTAGCCGTCTGTGTACATCGGGTTAAGTGCTAGCATTTCCGAGGTCCTCACGAGGGTTGTTAGTGTGCGTGACATGCTAGGAGGAACCTGAGTAACAAGGAAATGTCTCACGCTCCATATCAAGATGTACCAAGGGTATTTTACCAGCGTGTTTGGTGCATTGTGGGATTCGCGGAACTGTGCTAGCATAAATAGATACTTTACCAACTCATGCTAATACTGTTTTTAGGGTTTTTACTTATGCAAGGCTGATCCTGAATCACCATAAACAGAGCACATAAACAGCGACACAAGAGCTGATGGGTTTGCAAACGCTCACTAATCCGATGCTAATAACAGCTGTAATGAGCCTCGTTGGCACAAAGAAAAATCAATCACCTGAATGGAGAGAATTAATAATTCAACATGTGTAGCACAAGATAACCATCGTCTCCGCTTCCTCTTCCCATCCTCAGTCCACATCTCTGGTTGGAACGTGTACATGAATTTGAAATAAAATAAAACCTGTCTTTACATAAAGTATTTATTTCGGATAACTTGATTAAATATAAATGATCGTGCGAGTCGAATTCTTACCAAAAGAAGTGACACGGAACCCGGGAGGACAAAAATAACAGGACTTTCTTTTCAGCTGGATGTTTCTTTACACAGTGATGGTAATGAAAACTGGTCTTGACAGCAGCAGATCGCTGGCATCTCCTGAATATTTAGAAAGTCGTGTATTATTTAAGGAATTCCAGCTTGGATGAATGCAGCAGAATGGGAACGTGAGCCATACCTTCCCTGGGATAGACTGGCACCAGGCCACACCTCCTTCCCTGGAGAGGACTGGCACATAGGCCACATCTTCACTTTGATAGACTGGCACAGAAGTCACACCTACTTCACTGGGATGGACTGGCACAGAGGCCACACCTTCACTGAAATAGACTGGCACAGAGGCCACACCTCCTTCACTGATACTGACAAGAGGTCTGATGCAGGCTATGCCTCTTTAAATGCAAACACACCTTCTTCCCAGGTATATACAGAGATTTGACAAAGGATACACCTCCTTCAATGGTACTCACAGAGCTCTTACAGAGGCCACACCTCCTTCAGTGGCTTCAAAAAGAACTCTGACAGAGGCCACACCTCCTTTACTGGAAGGATTCAGTCAGAGTTGATAAATGCTGCAATCATGAATCATTACTGATCAGTGCACTGAATCAAATTAAAGGTTGTTGATGGAACCAAACTCATACCTACAGAACTCTCCTTAAGTAGAACCTTTTGGTGGAAGTCAAGAACCCTTGATGATGCACCGAACCCTTACTGAACCCTTATTTTCCTGAGTACACACCTGATAGTGTGAAGAACAGCCAGGATAAACAAATGCAGTCACCTGATACCAGCTGCTAGAAAGTTCATCTCACTCTGTTTGCTTTGCTAAATGCCCTCTTAAAGGAATCTACAGTGTGTGTGCGTACACCTGTCTGTCTGCTTTGCCTAATCTTTCCTTGTGTAGGGTCAAATCGTGGCCACATACCTCATCTAACTATCTGTCAGAGCCCCTCAACACCCCATCACCCCAACACACACACACACTTGTCAAAATAACAAATGCCTTTATTTCAGCCTTCATAAAGCTCCTTAAGAGATGCTATTGCACTGATGGCTATAAAGTCACCCCATACCAAGCATAGCAGTCAGCCCTAACACACACACACACACACACACAGACAATAGGCTCCGGAACTCAGTATGAAAATGTCTGCAGTCACTTTGCCGGGAAGAGACTCTGATTTTATTGTAGTGCTGCAAAACTCGGGGTAATTAAGGCTGCATTCCTGAGCTGACTGTTGCCCTGTAATAGTTTACAGCAATGGAGCAAGCACAGACGAGCTTTCCCCGCTCAACAACCAACCAGGCAACCGACCCCGTCTTCCTCGCTAAAAACTGCAGTGCAGGAACCCATATTTGCTTTCACAGCCAAGAGGCGTTTCTATAAACAGGGTACTGAATTAAATTAGGTTTCTGGGCAAAAACGTGGAACTGCGTGTAGCTCTGCGAGCATTTTAAGAGCTGCAAGAAATTTATAGCTTGCTTATACAAGTATACCAGGAATTATCTACATCACTCATTACGATTAGCTGGCTAGCGTGCTAATAACAAAAGACGATCATGGAGGCGTCTGTGGATTTTATTCATGTGACAGCTAAGGGTTAAAAAAAAAATAGCTCCAACTTCACTTCCAAGGCAAAATTACAATACAAATGACAGTTTTTCTAGCTTCAGGAATCACATGGCGTTTGTGACAAAGGGTCATTAGCTCCTGAGTAGTAACACAACAAGTAACACAGGAGTGGAAGTAAACTTTGATCTTTAAACTCTCCTTATCCATAAGCAGCATAAATAAATAAATAAATAAATAAATAAATAAATAAATAAAAGAGTTATCCAATTCAACTTCCTGACTGAATAAAAAAGAAAAAAAAATGGTGGTGTTTATTTGTTTTTCCCAGCATGGTTTTGTTCTTTTGTGGCTCTACTGAGGTTGTGCTGTAGCTAATTTGCATGTCAAAGTTAAACAGAGTTTTTTTTTTCTAGCCCCAGAATTCTGCATCACAAAAAAACAGCCTCAAAATCCATGGAGACTGAGGTGATAATTTGCAACAAAAAAAGCTAGCGTGATCGCATCTTAACCCTGATCCCAGCCCAGTTGAACCACTCCAACCATCACATTTCCATTCCACAACACTGACTCTACATTGTAACGCAGAAGGCCTTGGAGTCGCCTGAGCAGGAATGTGGCTGGAACCTCCAGAACAGCGTGAATAGCCGGCTCAGTGTAAACAGTTATCTTTGGGAGGGCTAAGCGTCGCACAATACGTGCACTGCCAACTCTATTCACTCCAAGAACACTAACATGGCTGACTAGAGCGCAGTTTAACCCTCAGCTGAACAAATACCAGACTAGACACAGATTCGGAGCTTAGCAGGACGCTGATCCGTGAAGACCACAGGAATACGAGACGGACCCTACGAGCACGTGGATCTTTAATGTTTTAGAAATCCTAGCTAATGACGGATAAACTGCATTTTCCACGCAACCGAGTGTTTTTATTCCAAGCGGGAAGACTCTCCTCGGCACCTCCAAAGAGAATCTGTTTGCTCTTCGTGATGCACGGACGATACTCCTGATAAAGCAACGCATGTTTGTTGTAGGAAGTGTGCGTGTGTGTGTGTTTGAGTAGATGTCGTTTTACCTCCAGTTGTGCATGACAAAGCCAGGACACTGATCACCACACGCGTTACACGGCTGACCTCTTCCTGGATCGTCCAGCACAGTGGGCTAAATTCAGAGAGAAAAGAAACCAAAAAAAGCTATTTAGTGGAATGCTTTATCTAAAGGGTAGAAAAAATTCACCTTGAATTACTTAATGATCCTTGGGATCTAGAGAGTAAATAAAATTTTGGTCCATCTGACACTAACCCCTTGCTTTATCCCCATCTGAAGAACAAGATGCAGCAGCTCTTTAGTGTTTGTGGCAGTGGCACCAATGTGTCTTATTAGAGCATCAGTCTGTACTTGGATTAAAATTCAAGTGGAATCTTTAATAGTTTTTAATCATTTACAATCCACTATTTTCACGTTTCCTGATGAAATCCACACTTTAAAAGGAAAAAGCAGGTGACGAGAAGCTCCTAGTACTATTTGTTTTCCTTTGAGTGTGGTTCACATCCACTTTATCTCTCTCCACCATCCCAAAAGAGACCTTGCTACTTCTCAGCCTCCATTATCCATGTAATAGGTAGATATTCATCACTAATCCCCACATCTCCAGACTCCGTGACCCGCAAAAGCCCCGTCAGCGCGTGACTCCTCGCGCTGAGCGTTATTTATTATTCATGCACTTCGAATGAATAATCGATGCACACAATGTCCAGTGCAGTGCTGATCCTCAAGGCACGCGACATTCAGGTTACGGTAAACATCGCTCACAGGAAATCATTTATAAACTAAAATAATAATAATAAAAAAAATCCGAGCGTATGAAGCATGATGGGAAAAATAATCCCAAACTGTATATTACAGCAGGAGGATATTGAGGAGTTTGTCCAGAAAGCGCACCAGTACTTTGGCACAGTGTTTGTATGAGGAAAGTAAGCGTTACGCAATGACGCGCGCAATATTGCGCCTCGGTGCAGCGGAACTTTAGTGCGTTATGACGCACAGTGGAGAAATAAAAGTGTGCTTTACTCACCGCTCGGCTGGAGTTTCTCCTCTTAGAGCTTCTGCTAAACATGGCAGGTTCAGAGAGGTGAAATCGAGCTGGGAATGAAAGCGGACACTCGGAGGAGACCCTGCGCGCCTCGAGAATGGGTGTGCGCGTGCGTGCGCTTGTGCGTGAAACCCCGGCCATCGGGGAGCGTCTGTGCGTGCGCGTGTCTCTGTGGGCGTGTGTGTGTGTGTGGTGAATGTGTAACGATGCGCTTCCGGATTTCTCCCACCAACCTTTAATTCGTTCGGAAGGAAGGAAGGAAGGAAGGAAGAAAGAAAGAAAGAAAGAAAGAAAGAAAGAAAGAAAGAAAGAAAGAAAGAAAGAAAGAAGTGAGTGATGGAGGAAAGAAAAAGAAAGAAAGAAAGAAAGAAAGAAAGAAAGAAAGAAAGAAAGAAAGAAAGAAAGAAAGAAAGAAAGAAGTGAGTGATGGAGGAAAGAAAAAGAAAGAAAGAAAGAAAGAAAGAAGTGAGTGATGGAGGAAAGAAAAAGAAAGAAAGAAAGAAAGAAAGAAAGAAAGAAAGAAAGAAAGAAAGAAAGAAGTGAGTGATGGAGGAAAGAAAAAGAAAGAAAGAAAGAAAGAAAGAAAGAAAGAAAGAAAGAAGTGAGTGATGGAGGAAAGAAAAAGAAAGAAAGAAAGAAAGAAAGAAAGAAAGAAAGAAAGAAAGAAAGAAAGAAAGAAAGAAAGAAGTGAGTGATGAAGGAGGAAAGAAAGAAAGAAGTGAGTGATGAAGGAGGAAAGAAAGAAAGAAAGAAAGAAAGAACCATAACATTTGGAGACATAAAAATGTTAAAGTACTTCTCCATATTTTTTTTATTTTAAGTTTCATTTATTTGCTGTTAATAACCAGTTAGGACCTCAACTCACCCTAACTCAATAAAATAAATAAATAAATAAATATAAACTCAACCTCATGCTCTAACCCGGAAGTGTGTTTTATCACCACAAAAAACAAGAAGAAATGTAAGGATTTATTTACACCACTCCGCTGCAGAGTTCTCAACTGATTGGTCAGAAGGAGTTGATCGATCAGCGGCTGCATCACATCTTGCTCTTCTAAAGTTACGGTTCATTTAATCCGATTTAAATGGAAAAATAACAGCTAATTCACTGGGATGCTCCACAGAGTCAATGACTGAGAATCATCTTAGATAATTATTTATCACGTATGGAAGGAGTCTTCAGTGTTAGTACAACAGAGCAGTACTTACTAGCTTTCTCCAGTTTGTCTTATTAATTAGAAAATGGAGGAAAGTTTCTGTGGTGAAAAAAGGTATGAGGGAACGACTGTTTACAGCTACTATAACATACAGAATAACAGGAAGTTGTTTCTTGGAACATTAAATGGATAAAAAAAATGGTATTTTAATCATTAATATCTTAAAGATTGCAATCTTTCATAAGTCCTGTGGTATAATAGGAATGGATTTTGGGTTCAAGATGGTTACAGGACATCTGTTTATTAAAAATCGATCATTTTCCTTTATTAATAGGTCATTTCTTCTTTACAGCTCTTGTCTCAGGGACTCATGGTGATTATAATGTGTTAGTAATCTTCTGGATCACATTTTCGTTCTATTTTTCCTTCATTTTATATATTTAATGCATAATGAAATGAAAGTGTATATAAAAGTTGCACTCCGCTCGTTTGCAAACCTCTTACAGCTTCAGAGTGAATTCCTAATGAAAGTAATGCAGCACTGGCTCCTCAACAAGCACTTAGTATTATATCAGAGATGAAAAGGCTAAAGAATGCTCGACCGGTCTAGCGGACTTCAGGTCTCAAGGGCCTGGGCAGACTGAATGGTCAAACTCGGAGGAGCTAACATCAATCTGTTATTCGATCCTTTAATACCTGATGTAATGCATATTCATACACTTCACTACCAGTCTCGTTCTCAAGCCCAGATCAGGGAAGGATTAGCAGAAACATGAGCTCAGAGTTCACATCAATGTACTGATGGCAGCCTGACTGGAATTTTGACATAAATAAGTCTAAATGGAAAACTGACAGGAAAAAAAATCATTGATTTGTGAAGCAATTAAGTTAGAAACCAAATAAATGTGGAAAAAGAATACTGAGCAGTTACTTACAACACATTAAAATGTGAAAAATAAAGTCGAAAAACCTAACATGAAAGTAAAACATTTCTATTTTTTGATGTATTTAAGCATTAAAGAGTAAGTGGAATTAAGTTCATGTTGCCTTATCAGATGAAATCCAGCATTTCTGGCACTGATTTTTTATTTTAAAGCAGTTGTGTTTTGCCTGAAAACATTACAGTTCTGCTCAGATGTATGACTGATGCTAGACACTTTCATTAAAAAAATGTACTAGAAATAAAATTCCAAGCAAATGACCAATATTTTCCACTAGAATCTGGAATCGCTCCTTAGACTTTTACTTTAGCTACAGAAGCTGCAGCTATTCATTAATTTAGCTCAACATAGCAAATTAACTGAAATCACCCCACCCCCCTTTCCAAAATAAAAAAACAATCACAAAGTTTTTTGTTCAGTCTTTCAATCTGAGACGCTCATTCTCAAGTTCCTCGCTGAGGACTGGAGGCTAATCCATATTCAAGTACATACGGTCCATCGTGTAGCCTGAGAAGCTCACTGCCCGTCAATGAGAAGGTCACCTCTGGTTCCTGAGGTGTTTTTTTTTCCAAGAGCTAGATTGAAATGCTAATCCAAGTCCTTTTCGATCGGTTTGGATTAAGAGATCTTTGTATAGAGAGATGAGACTTTCACAACGAGTTTTTGTGGAAATGGAAATGAATAAGAACTCAGTTTCAGTAATAGACATGTAAAGGATAATTACGGTGAATAAATAAATATTATACAGCTATTTGGAATATTTTCCAAACCTTGCTTAAAGGATAAAGTGCGCAATCTTTTTTTTTAACACTTATAGATCAGATCTAGTTGCATAATTAAGGGTTTTCGGCTTGATGAAAGATTGATGAGTCTCATTCTTACTCTCCGAGGTGGACAGTGTTCTCCAGGCTGACTCCTGGTTGTTCATCTTCATCTCCATTATCTTCTTCTTCTTTATGAAATAACAGAATTATTATTTTTATTTTTTTAAATAACCAAACACAAACTGACAAAACTCAGACTCAGTTTGTTTCTCGCTTCTGCATCCCTCAGGAAGAGGGTCAGTAATTCTGAGGTCACATGGCATGTTAACTCCACACTGGTGAACTCCGTCAACTCATTAAAGTCACTTCTCTTGGTAAGATGACCTGATTTATGAGGTGAAAATTTGCCCAGTTCAAACTTTCAAGCTCTTTATTTGTTTGCTTTTTTTCATTTCCTCCCACTTCCTTTTACTATCAAGGGTTGTTTTGTGTATATTCCTGGCCTAAAATAATAAGGTAATTAATCTTATTATTCACAAAATTGAATAAATAAATAAATAAATAAAATAAAATAAAAAATAATATAGTAAAAAATTCAAATAAAATAAAAATAAATTTATAAAAACGTTTAAAAACGTATAATAATATAGTAAAACAATGTGATCTATATTTAGATTTTCTGGGCAAGAGACAAAAAAAGAAGACATTAATTCACTTTGTTGATGGTGATGGAACAAAAAAGAGTCGATTTTTTTTTCATTAAAGGTAGTTCCTAATCCTATTATTCACAAAATAAAAAAAATCTAAAAATAAATAATAATAATAATAATAATAATAATAATAATAATAATAATAATAATAATATAGTAAAAAAATAATAATAAATTTTAATTTGAAAAAAAGGGAAATATTTTGATCTATATTTATTTATATCTATTTCTTAATAGTATATAATAATAGATAATAGCCCATTTTTTTCATCAAGGGTAGTTTCTTAATCTTATTATTAACAAAATAAAAAAATAAAACAAAAATAAAAAAAGTAATGTAATAAAAAAAAGGAAAAGAAAAATAACTTTTAATTAAAAAAGTAAATAATGAAACAGCAAAATATTTTGATCTATATTTAGATTTTGATGGATATGTTTTGATTGATTCTGGATGAATTCACTTTGTTGATGATGATGGAACAAATCAGACAAAAAACACTCAGACAGACACACGAGACGAGACACATGTTTGTAGATTTCCATATATTTCAAACAAACCAAAATCCATTCACATCTGTAAATATAATAAATACAGAAATGTAGACAAAATGTAGACTGCTGCATAAAATCTGAAAAAATTATGAAGTCATTTGATAAAGCTGTACAATCCATAGAAATGTGAACTCCCTTTTTTAGTCTTGATCCTCAATCTTAATCTGATAACTGAATAAACTACAACGTAAATAGCACCGCCTGTCAGCTAAAGACACATATGGCTTGTTTTTGGTATGGACAATACCAGTGGCTCGAAAATGGATGTAAAAATTCACAGAATGAACAAATCGTGGAACAACCAGCACATGCCTGAGAAATAAGACCATGAAAATAATAACAATAAAAAATTATCATAATAATGGTGAAGGTTTTATTGTTTAAGTTTTATATAATTAAAAAAAACAGGAGAAAAAAAGAAAATAAGCAGTACCCTGAAAATGAGAGAAAATAAAAATTTAAATGAAAACAAAAAAAATAATTAAACATAAAAATAAAAATGAAAAACCACAAATAACAGAAAATTTGTTATTTTTGTGAGTAGAGACATAAAATAATAATAATAATTACATAAAACACATGAGAAAATTTTGTGAGGTATTTAGAAATAAAAATCACAAAAACACACAAACACTATTTACTTTCACCATTATTTTTTTTCTCAATTTTCTGTAATTTAAATATTTTTTTTTTACATTTTGGAAATTACTTAATAAATTTGTCATAAAATGTCATCCATCTTGTGAGACTCCCAAAATTTTGGTAAGCATGGTTTTTACCTAAAGTAAACATTTCCTGGAATAAAACCGAAACAACTCAAAGCACCGAAAATCACAAGAGCAAATTCTCACAGATTATGTTTTTATTTATCTAATTCAGACATAAAAATCCTCTCTGCAAAGCTGCTTTTTTTCCTTCTGTGACGTAAACCAGAATCTTTCTGTGATCTTTATGTACAATACTCCATGGGGACATGTTAAATCCCCAGCACGGATAATAAATTTGTCCTTTATACAATTCTCAGCTTCACACAACCTCCAGACATTTCATTTTTGTTCATTTCTACTCTACTGTATCTGTAGTGTGTCTTCGATTCTTGATGATCACTAACACAAATTTCAACACGTATCGAGAGAAGATACTTAAAATTGAAGTCTAGGGGCAGCTGTTGAATTTGGTCAATGAATAATTTAATTCTTGAGACAAAATTATTTGTAAAAGTAAAAATTTAATCTGTTTAATCAGTATATCTTCAAGAAATAGAATTATTTCTTCTGAGGATAGAAAATTGAAAGGAACCAGAATTGCAGTAAACAGTGCTAGAAAGTTAAATGAAACTCTTCCATCTTATTCTCGATCTTTAATGGTTAACATTTTAATTGTTAAATTGTATTATTTAATATCCATCGCTGGACTTCAACATCTTGCCCTTAGACTTCGAAGGTACGATGTGACACGCTGGAGCTCTTCTTTAATACACCCTTCCCTTTAATATCTAGACTATTCCGCATCCACAAACTCACAGATTTGTTAGAGACTCGAAGTCTTGCCAATCTTTATAGTTGCATACATCCTGAGTCTGTCCACTGATACACCGATGCTGTCTGCTCCCTCCATCTGCGCTTACATTAGAGCCAGTCAGCACTTCCCCTACCTGCTTCATCCTCCAGAATCACCCAGAGTTTCCACTCTGCCTCCACAGAGGACTTTTACATTTATTTCTAGTCAAAGTAACTACAGGACGATCCCAAAAACATCTAGAACCAACCGGTTGATGTGTAAATCCCGCTCTTCATGCTCATCAACTAGCGACCTCTGGGTTCAACTCTTTAAAGCCAGCTTAAACCTGACTTCCTGAACTCAAAGTCTCCTCAAAGACTACGGCACCGAGATGAAGATGTAAATATTTTTTCCCATGTGATATTCTTTCAGCTGCTTCATGCTTCTTCATGTCCTACCCACCCTGACTCAGACCATTTTTCAGTATAAAAAAAAATGACACATCACAAAATGAGAAAAATTTTCTATAACTATAATTCGCAGACTGATGAACGGCATTACACCATGACTGTACAAGGCAACACCTGCTTCGAGAATTCACACATGGCTTTATAGCATTTTTAAATAAGTGTATAAAAATAAATGTGGATTATAAAATAAATAATTCAGCACGGTTCTGTACATTACATACACTAGTTGATATTTACACACAGACAGCAGGAAGTCAGGGGATGGATGAAGGATGTTCTTCAGTGCCTTTATCGTCTTTAGCACCACGATAAGAGGAGAACCCGAGGAGAAGAGAACATCCTGAAGGAACAAATCGACCATGGAAATATGACAAAGGGGTATTTGTGGCAACATCAGCAAAAGTATTACATTTTAAGGATGTGTGTCATCTTGGTGTCAAATTAAAGCAAAAAAAAATGGTGGCTGGTGGTTTGGGTGGTTATGCTGTTCTTTGGGGATGGGGGGTGGTAAGGGGGCATTTACTTATGTTTCTGCACCACTGGAAATCAATACAAAGCTCTAATGATTTATCCAATCAGGAGACATTTTACCTGATGGGTGCAGTCACTTTCATGATGACCCCGCCCCATCCACAGTGCAAAATGGGGATAAAAATAATACCTAAGGCCTTCAACTCAGACCAGATCTCAACTTAACTGAAACCTAAACCTCAACTTAACTGTTCATCTTCACCATTTTCTTCACCTTCATCTCTACAGTAAAAAAAAAAATCAAGCCATTTTATCAATCTGCCCCACTGTTTCTGTGCCACTAAGACACTTAGGGTTGTTTTTTCCTTTAATTTGTCACCCGGATGTTTGTCGTTATAAGAATGAAGAAAGTCTGGACCTGTAAGAAGGATGGAGTTCATGTAACCTGGATGAGAAGACCTGAACTGGAGGATGGAGTGCATTTGCCACAGTAGCCACCACATGTTCCTGTTACTCTACTGCCATCCTGTGAAACAAGAAAGGAACTGCATGTCAGATTAACCCACATTACTGACCCCAGATCCTCAAATCTGTCCAGTCAGACGTTCTTGTTGAAAATCAAATGATTTCTTTTAATGCTCTTCTTTTCATTAGATTATTTCTATAGTACTAAGTGACAAGGTCTTAAAGTAACAGGAACCCTGCATGGCATCACTCAAAGCTGGATAACATTAACCAATAACAATGAGAGACATTAAGTCCAGGAAATAACATCAGACCGGAAAAAAAGCAGGCTCTCGTCGGCACAACGATCTGATCTGCAGGGTTCTCGACTTTCAACAACTGATTTTCTGTCCACTTTCCTCTCAGTGTGGAGCACTTTTCATTGCAAACCTTTTCACTCCCTGCCAAAAAAGGCGCCCCTGACCGATTTCAATTAGAAACACAAGAAAAGGAGGTCTTCTTATGGCAGCTGCTCAATAGTGCTCCCTGGCTGCACACTTGATGCTCCAGAAGAGGGGGGAAATGAGGCAATGAGTGTTTGGATGAAGAGAAGATGTGTGTTTCGGGCAGGGAGGGCTTGATAAGGTGAGTGAAGGGATGTCAGAATAAGAAAGGTTGAGGAATTAAGATGAGAGAAGGTTCTAGGCTTAGGATTTATCAGGGTCAGGAGCAACAAGTGCAAGAGCAGGAGAAAGATCAGATAATTGGATCGTTAGCATTATTGCACCGTACCTGAGACCTGTGGATGTCTGCCACAGCGTAGTTCCCTTGGGAAATCCACTGGGTACTCTCAGCCACCTGGAAACCTGTTCCTGAGAGGTTGAGACTGAAACGGCCCTGAAGATCCAGAACAGAAATACAATCAGCAAGGTTCCATAAAAAGATCTTTGCTATTAGGAAACAGAACTATTTAATATAGCAAAGTGGTTTATCAACAAAAGGCAAATCAATAACGTCTTCACCAATGGTCTCCATTCAAACGGACAGATGTTTAAGCAAGAAGAACGTGCAAAAACATCAGGATCCAGATGTGCATTGCTAACAAAGACATATCCGGTTGTACCAAGTTTCAGGGGGGTGAATACATATACAAACAACCAAACATCTTTATTGTGGTTGTATGTATCCTACATTCTTATGGGGCCCCCTGCTGGCTGACAAGGACTGAGTGACTAATAAATAAATAAATAAACAGGATGTTCACTGAACATTTACTGCTTGAAACAACTAAAACTAAAAGAACTTTAATTCACTGAACAGGATACGACGACAAGCTTCCTCTCCAGTGACTCTGGTCAAAGCAGAAAAGCGGATAAAAGAAAGTCTGTTTCGGAATATTTTCTCTCAGAAAAGAGAGAGAGAAAAAGAGAGAGAGCGAGAGAGAGAGAGAGAGAGAGAGAGAGAGAGAGGGGAGAGAGAGATAGAAACATGATCAAGATGAGAAAAAGAGAGTGGCAGAGAGCTGGAAGAACACATAGATGAAAATATAACGGAAGAAACAGTGAAGAGTTGAGAAATGAGGCCCAGATGTCAAATAGATCTCTGTTTGCACACAAACACAAACACAAACACAAACACACACACACTCAAACTCTATACATTTCTCATTTCCTACTAGCTTCTTTAATCAACCCTGTTTTTTCAGTCTGTTTCTGTACCAGTCAACGCCACCCACGAGTGTTTTATTCACTTCATGCCAACTCAGCCTTGATCAAGACTTGCTATTCTATTCACAGGATGCCTAATTATCCAGAGAAGTCCTTCCCACCTGTGGACAGCGGGCGGCGCTGTAGCAGTCTCCCGCTGTGGCGAAAGGAACCTTATGACCTTCTCGAGTGTATGAGTACTTCCAATCTGTGGCTAAAAAAAAAAAAACACAAACAGAAACAGAAGACGTTAGACAGAATTAGACAGTGTGTGTGGTTTAGTTGCTGTATATGCTGTATTTATAACATTTAGTTAAGTTTGGAGAGGAGTTATTTTTTGAGCTGTTTGATTGTAAACAGTCCCAAAGCTGACCACTTTTCCTCTCAGAGGTTGCCACCTATAGCATAATGAGGATAAGTGATACATAAGCGAAAGATAATACGAGGGCAATTTGAACCAATCAAGTCCTTGCCTTGTAATCTTGCACTTTTTAGCAAGTGCAAACCTGCGATCTTGAAACCATTAACCCCTTCACGCTTGGACCTAATTGAATCCTGGGCAAGAGCAGGCAAAGGTTAGCGCAGCAGGGCAGGCCAGGTTTTTTAATGCTAATCTTAGGGTGCTACGTCTGCCGGCTCGTCGACATTAGACAGAGCTGTAATTAACCACAATGTTTATTCTGGATTCGCTCATGACCCCACTTTCCAAACAAGTCCTAGGCTGAGGAGATGATTAGTGTCATTAACCTCTCCAGATGCCAGGCTAGTGTTCTCTGACCTAAATAGGTCACATGGTGGGAATACACACACTCACACACTAGCGTCAGGTTTTTATTACGCTCCTAAAACTCTCTCTATTGTTCTCCTGAATAGTTTTGAAAGCGTTGAAGTTAGAATTAACTTCTAAATGGCTAGACCATCATGGAAGAATCTAGAAAAAAATGTGCTTGTACCGTCATCCATAAACAGCTGTTCCAGGTAATAAAGATAATCAAGGTATATGCCATGGGTTCTGCCATAGGAAACCAGGATACTGACCAAAACCATGATTCTATCCTGGTACTGTCCAAAAAAATTATGTGACTACCCTTACTGCAGTGTCAATGATCCTCCCATCATGGTTAAATGGTGTCTAAAAGGCCTGGTTCTACTTTCATGGTTATTTCCATAAGGCCAAGGTTCTACAATATAGTAAAACTATTATGGTAGTTACCACAGTCATGGCTCTATATTGATACTATCACTTGGTTATACCCAAACAACATGGTACTTCTACATGGTAGTGTTAAAAAATGATGATTCTCCCATCAATGGTAGTGTCCACTTCTAGGTTGTGAACAAAAGCCTAAGGTTATGGTTGTGCCCAAAAGACCTTGGTGCTATCTGTCATCATAGGTATGCCCAAAAGATCATGCTACTTTCTTTACTGTTATCTCAAAAAGACCCTAGTATTGCTGTCATGCATATCTCCTAAAGACCCTGGTACTACCATCGTGGTTTTGTCCAAAAGACCCTGGGACTACATCATGGTTTTGTCCCAAGGACCCTGGTACTACCATAATTGTTGTTTCCAAAAGTCTCTGGTACTATCATCATAGTTTTGTCCAGAAGAACACAGTACTACCAGCATGGTTAAGTCCATAAGACCCTGGTACTACCATCATGGTTATCTTCAAAAGACCCTGGTACTACCATCATGGTTTTGTCCAAAAGACCCTGGTAATACCATCATGGCTATCTGCAAAAGACCCTGGTACTACTATCATGGTTAAGTCCAAAAGACCCTGGTAATACCATCATGGCTATCTCCAAAAGACCCTGGTACTACCAACATGGTTATCTCCAAAAGAACATGGTATTACCATCATGGTTAAGTCCAAAAGAGACCCTGGTACTACCAACATGGTTATCTCCAAAAGAACACAATACTACTATAATATTTAACTCCTAAAGACCCTGGTACTACTATCATGGCTATCGGCAAAGGACCCTGGTACTAGCATCATGGTTATCTCCAAAATACCCTGGTACTACCAACATAGTTATCTCCAAAAGAACACGATACTACTATCATATTTAACTCCAAAAGACCCTGGAACTACCATCATGGTTATGTCCAAGCCATCCTGCAAGTACCAACATGGTTATCTCCAAAAAAAACCTCAGTACTACCATTAGGGTCATCTCCAAAGGAAAACGGCACTACTATCATAGTTATCTCTAAAAAAACCCATAGAACTACCATCGTGGTTATTCCAAAATGATCGCTGTTCTACTATCATTGTATTGTCCAAAAGTACCTACCTTGGTTGTTCTACAATCTTCAACTGGCTGTGGTTCAACTATAATAAAATTATCATGTGAGTCTCCGTTAAGCCATGCTACCTTCATCATGGTAGTTATTTTGGAAGGGAATCCACTGGTGTTTGTTAGAACTGAACTATATTCAAATTTATATTGTCTATGAAGTTTATAATCCTCCATGTTATTTAGAAATTGCCACTAAATGAAGGTGAAAATAGATTGAAATTCTCAGTATTTCCTCTAGCATGTGTCTATAAAATAGCAGCAATGCTTGAGGCCAGCGGCACTGCAAGCTCTACACAGCCTTTCTATAATCTCTGTTATTTCCTGTTTCTTTCGTGGAACACGAGCCATATGTTTTGCTTTCACAGCACGTCCCTCTCGCGGCCATCCGAACTCACGGGGAGTGACGAGAAGGATCCACTAAGATCTATTTCACCTCGTAACTCTATGGCTATGACGCACGTGCGAAAAGGAACTTCCTCCATGGCTGTCCCTCGGGGAGACGTTTTGGCTTCACACCATTGCTTAGAAGACGTACACTGATGTCACGTGAGCTGCAGAAAATGAAATGCTGGCTCTAAATGCTCCAGCATGTTAATGCTGTGTTGATGGCAAAGCTATTACTAGAGTCCATTAGACTGGATTCAATAGGCATCTGTCACATTTCTGCTTTACAACTGAACATTCATCGAGCTGGCCTGTGGAACGAGGCACAGTGAGAGGTTTCACATTTTTTTGTAGGGTAGAGAAGTTCAGACATGCTCTTTCCTCCAGATGTGGACTGTGGTGCGTGGCTTTCCAGATCAGCTGTGTGAGTGTGTGTGTGTGTGTGTTTTCGGTCAGTGTTGGACGAAAGCAGATACAGCTGTTGTGGAATAATACTGCAATTCTACTCCAGCTCACATGGTGAGATACACGAACCTACGGGACAGAATCAGCTGCTATTGTACTGTGTAAATAATGCTAATATTGAAGTATTGGACTGTGTATGCTGGTCAATTAGGAATAAAACACTTGAGTGCTATAATAAAAAAAATCAAGGAGTCCAGGGGTACGAGGAGATTCTGAGACTGGCGACTCCTTCCATGACTGTTTATAGCTGCTTTAATGCAAGCGATAACAGGGACTGATTCCTAACGTAACCATTAATGGATAAAAAGTATAATGTGTATGAGGTCTTTAATTCATAAACAATGTATTTGCTGGTTAACTGGTGTGGTGTGTGCTGTGGTCAGCTTCTTTACTGATTATGTTTGAAGTATGTGTGTATTTGTGTGTCTCACTGATGATGGTCATCTTGCTCAGGTCCAGTCGAACACGGGTGAAAGCGGAGAGCCCGGCAGCTGTGTAGTCTTTCCTGCACTGGCATTCCTCTCGGTGGATCAGATTTGATGGACACTGCGTGGGATCCATCAACCTGAACAAAATGAACAAGAAACTTAGAAATAAAATTGAAAGCATTAATTCTATCAGTTCAAACAGCAATAAAATTATTATGCATATAAATACTGTAAATATACATATACCGGCTTAGAATTAATGATTAATGAAGAAGCCATTTCTGATACAAATGCAGTGTTTCACTGGAAACTGACATGTTTTATCAAACACCTTCTCCTCTTTCTCATCTCTTTTACTTTCGAAATTCAACCATTCAGATTTTACCTGTAGGCAAAAACCTCAGAGAAGTTCTCGCTCTCTCCGGCTGTGAGAGTTATGTATTCTTTAGGACTTTCTGTATGCATCTCTGAACAGTAGATCTAGAGAGAGAGAGACAGAGAGAGAGACAGAGAGAGAGAGAGAGAGAGAGAGAGGAGGAATAAACTGGGATGTACAGCAACTGGATGAGTGTGAGGTGAGTGTGTGGTGAACAAGTCTCACATTACGTGCTTTGCCCTGCACTCTGAGGGGCTGCTCTCCATCAGATACAACACCGTTCTTCATCTGTGCATCCCTGCAGCTGAATGGCAATTCACCTGAGAGGGAGAGAGGGAGAGAGAGAGAGAGACTTTTTATTGAGTTACCGTGCTTTACAGATGACAGAAATCCTACAGGTGATCCTAAAGGAAACCCAGAACAAAAGGAAATGAATGAATCTGTACAGTGTGGGTGTGGTTTAAACTCACAGTCCGGGTTGGTGCAGGATTTCCGACCCTCCGGCTCGGAGCTGGAGTCACATTTATCACTGAGCTCTCCTTCTTCTGCATAACACTGCACCATGCGCTCCATCCAGCCATCACCACAGGTCACTGAACACTGTACATATAAACACACACGGCACACACACATACACATAAGAGATTCAGAAACACCAGATACATTATCATGAGACACACAAACAAGACAGACACACAAACATGAGACACGCACACACATACAAGATATACAATCACACGACCCACACACACACACACATGATGCAAACACAAGATATACATACATACACATACACACGAGACATACACACATGAGACATACACACGAGACACACACCACACATGAGACACACACACACACATCCAAGACATACAATTACGAGACACACACACACAAGACATACATATATATGCACACAACATACACACACACAAGACATACATATATATGCACACAACATACACACACACAAGACATACATATATATACGCACACAACATACACATACACAAGACATACACACACACACAAGACACGCATGCATACACAACATACACAAGACACACACACAAGTGAGACATACGAGAAACACACACACAGACACACACAGAGACATGAGACAAACAAGAGACACATGAGACAGACCCAAGAGAGTCTATAAATAAGATGAAATAATACATAAATCATTATTCGGATCTGAGTCCACTACAAAGTCCTGCTTTTTCATCATCTCTATAAAGAGCTTTCTGTGCTTTAAACATTTCTTCAAACTGAAATAAAGCACCAGGAAAAATGACACACACAACATAGTGTAGAATCCAACAAAAGAACCCTTCTAACACTGAGCTTTAGGACTGTACATATTCTCACCATCTGAAAGAAGGCTTGGAAAATAAATAAACAAATCAAACTGAAATTCCACACAGCTACCGAGTGTTCCTCTACTGAATTCTGAAAGTTTCTGCACTAATATGCATCACCTGTGCAGCAGTTGAGCTGGTGAGCAATAACTGGGTATTATTAGGAGGTTAAAGCACTCACAGGTCCCCAGATGCCCACTCTCCAGCTGTGGCTTAAAGGGCAGGGAGGGAGTCTGCACGCTCTGTAGCTCTCGGGAGGTGCCCCCGGGCAGCCTGGTGACCCCTGGTGGCTGTATTCATAATTCTCATTCCCAGAATGCATTTCGCTGCAGGAGACCCGCCTCCTCTGGTAGCCCTGACCACAGGTGACTGAGCACTGAGGGG
Organism: Hemibagrus wyckioides; assembly: GCF_019097595.1. NCBI lineage: Eukaryota > Metazoa > Chordata > Actinopteri > Siluriformes > Bagridae > Hemibagrus > Hemibagrus wyckioides. The sequence goes on from NC_080730.1 coordinate 17,814,812, forward strand.
AAAAACAATGTTGGTTAATTTTTATGTAATTGTTACTTTGTAGGTTTACATTTAGTGACTGTAGCCAATTTTCTTACCTCTTCCCACTCCCCTGTGATCCAGATGAACTCGCAGGGTTGAGTGTTACATGCTTCGCTGTGATCCGGTCTCTTCTGCACCGAACAGTGCGAGTCATGGGTCTCGTCTCCGCTGTGATTCACACACACCACGGCGCGAGTCCTCCGGCCAGAACCGCATGTCACACTACACTGTAACCACAAAACACATAATGAAGTCTAGATTAAGTCGAAGGGAGAGTGAGGAAGGTTGCAGGATCACCGGTAGGTCTGGCATTCCTCCTTCGAGTTCACAGCCATACTGAACCTTCCTGCAGCTTATTATCTTCGATCCCTTCTTCACTAAAAGTTCAACCATTTCCTGTCATTTTTAAAAACTCTTCCATCATCCCTTTTTGCTCAGAAACTCATCTGATTCTAGAATTTTAATAACCCATGACTGTGGAAAAAAGCTGGAGCTTTTTTTGAGCTTCTTGCTGGATTTTGCGAGCTTTGGTTTAAATCATTTAAATAAATACTTATGTTTATATAACTTAAGTCTACACAACCCTGTTTAAATCCAATCCAACTGAAAGTATCTGAGGGTTTAAGTCTGGGTTATAGGGCTGGGCGGCTGAACGGAAGAAAAAAGAAGCATCCAAGCTTAACTAAATCACCTACAACATGTGTCAAAATGTGTTGTGGTGTGATGAAACCAGTTCTGAAAGGTATAATGGTTCTAAAAGGTGTGTTTGGTGCACAAAAAAACAAACAAACAAAAAAAAACACATATAAGCAAAAGTACACTGTTGCCACTGTGGGTGCAGCATGGTGGTGTGGTGGTGGCATCATGCGCTAGGGCTGCATTTTCATCAGCTGGAACTGGTGGAAGGAATTGTGTATACAGTAGCTACAAAAACAGCAAAACCTTCAGGTGTCTGCTAGTAAACAGAAGAAGAAAATGAATTTTACCTTTCTGAATCGTTTATCTATATACATCTATATCAGTAAAGGAATAACTTCACCAAAAGAACTTATTTTACTGTGATAAAATTTAAAGGTGTTTCAGTGGAGGATTGGTTTAGGGGCGTGTATATTTATGCAACCAGGTAGAGTTTCCACCGAAAATGATTTATATTGTTCTTCTTCTTTAATTTCTATATGCTGCTAAAGGTGCAAATGGTTCTATTTTAACAGGGGTGTACACACTTTTTTTCCCACTGCAGACGCTGTGGGATATCCAGAAACCGTCCTTCTCTTTCTAATGAGCAAGCTTGAGTCTTGAACGTTGAGTATATGAAGAGTTAAACGCTTAGTTTTTTTTATTTTATTATTACCTCTGTCCACTCTCCGATGATCCAGACAAACTCGCAGGGTTGAGTGTTACACGCTTCGCTATGGTCCGGTCTCGTCTGTGCCGAACAGGCCGAGTCGTGGATCTCGTCTCCGCTGTGATTCACACACACCACGGCGCGACTCCTCCAGCCAGAACCGCACGTCACGCTGCACTGTAACCACAAGACTCATAATTAACCGTCAAGATGATCAGGATTAACACACAAACAAAAAAATACAGTGAATTTGGTTATAAGGCTCATTTGCATAATGTGACCTTTTCAGAGCTGAACATAGCAAAAGGACATTTATGGTAAAAGGTCATTTCTGAGTAGAAGACAAACACATCAACCTAAGAAGAAAAATGAAGCAAAATATACTACAGTGAAGCAAAATAGTGTGTAAATCGTGACTAGGGGCCGTCCACCTAAAAGCTTACATGTGCGTAAGTTCCATGTAGGTAGAAAGATGAAGGAAACTATAAGAAGTGACATTTCTTACGTTACACTTAAGCTGTGATGCTTGTATATGTTGTGTGTGTGTGTATGTGTGAGTGTGTGTCTGTGATTTATGCCCCGGAGCTGGGCTGATTATTCTAGCCGTGTTTTGTGGGACGATGCCCGATCTCACACGTCACACACACCGTAAAACACTTCAGCTCTGACGAACACAAGCACAACATCTGCTCTTTCTCCAGCTTCTCATCACCTCCAGGAGCCTCTGCTACGTCGAGCCAGGAATCACTTTCATCGCACTCGAAATCAACAAGCTCACACACAGCTTCTGAGATAAATTTTAATATACGCTGATATAAAACTCATACGAATACATCGTAAAATGTGTCAATAACGTATATGTTTTCACTGAGAGTGACACGATGGCTCCACGATGAGTCTCAAACACTCGGTGTGGGCGTGTCCACATTAAAGACGAGACCAATAGGATTGAAGACAAGAATTGTTTTCATACACAAACGCCAAATCTCCCAGCAGAATGTTTCCAGGATACTCATATGCTGTGTACTGCTAGTACTAATAAACGTTATCACTATGGCAACCACTTATAGGAACGCCTACTAGAGACTTCACTGCATGCGCGAGCATAGCTTTATGATACAGCATAAGAAGCCTTCGCCCAGGTTCTAATCCTGATGATGCCTCAGCAATCTGAGGTCGAGAGCCAAAGAAACCAAACTGACCATGTCCTCTGGGGGGAGGGGCAAACTTACTCATGGATAGCCAATCACAGGCTTCAGGAGGACAGATAGTACATAAAAATAACCTTTACTTCAATCAGATGTCATAACCCAGGCTTCTGATTGGTCGAGGGACTGAAAAGCAAAACACCAGTGTGTCATCATGAGTCAATTTCTTTTAAAACTGTTAACCTGGGAAGCTACAAAGGGATTTGTAGTTTTTTTTCAAAACTGATATGCTAATGAAAACTGCTACACCGTCTCAGATATCCTGGTTATACTTTGTGAAATTGTGAAAAAGTTGCGGTATTTTAAGTGTTGAGAGCTCCGTGGGAAAAGTACCTGCAGCTAGGAATCCGATCACATGTTGTAAGTTAAAAAAAAAAGGTTTTTTTTCTGTCTAATGAACTCCAGCTGCTCTTCGTCCTCAGTGCCGGGCCAGCAGGAGACACGTTTCCCAAAGCAATCCTGCTCTCCGCTAATTAGACTTTTCTTCTGTGTGCGCTGATTTCACACTGCTAGTTGACCTAAATCTGAAAGCGTCTGATCGTCAATTTCTTCGCTCCAAGAAATCCGACATGTTAGATGCAGCATCTGTACCAATATATATCAGACATTTTAACTGCAAAGCAATACGTTATCCCTTACTCTATAGCAGCTCCATTATCAGCTTCTTGTCTTAAAGTTAGCAAAAAAACCGTCCTGAAGACTTTCCCACGGTGGAAAACCTACCGTTCGTCACATCAATGACTCCGGAGACTCTTTACAGAAAACGTCTCAGCGAAAACAATATTTCTTTGTCGAATAAGACGATGTTTTCATCTGTTTATTATTAGTCTTAGATTACTTCATACACACACTTCACCCGGCACTTTATTAGGAACACCTGGACACTTCATCATTCGTGCAACTACTTAATCAGACAATCATGCAGATAGAGGTCAAGAGGCACGATTCATGTTCACATCAATCAGAACGAGGAAACATTTCAGTGATTTTAGTGATTTTGATTGTGGTGTGTTTGTTGGTGCCAGATGTGAGGTCTGAGGTTTTTTTAGAATCTGATGGAATTTTCACACAAAAGAGTCTCTAGAGTTTATACAAAATGGCGCAAAAAAGCAAAAATCATCCAGAAAGAGACAGTTTTGGGCAATAGCTGGATTAGTTTTTACTTCAGTAATCACTCTGTATAACCGTAATGAGCTGAAAAGCATCTCAGAAACCTGATGATTTCTGTGTTCTGAGATGCTTTTCTTCTCAGCACGGTTGTAAGGAGTGATGATATCCTTCCTGTTGGCTTGAACCAATCCAGCCAGAACTTCCAGAATTCTTACTCACGTGATGTTTTCACGTCACGG